>NC_080595.1:78639109-79248952 GCF_027887145.1 Ammospiza caudacuta
TTTATTTTAAAATACAAGATCACAGGGGAATACTAACACACTGCTAAACATTTACATTTACCAGTCATTTAAAATACAGTAAAGAGAAACTGCAAGACCATTGTCAAAAAAAAAGAAGTACTTAGGAGAGATATTCTTCCAGCAATAAGAAAAAACTTTTGACTGAGCCCTATTCAATCAAATGCCTAATTCTGACATATGTGTGAGATACAAGTGAACAGATGCTCAACATTAGGTAGTAAAATTTCTATCAAAGTCCTAGATTCTGGTGTGAACAACAAAAGAAAACATTTGTTTTCTGACAGCCTTTCTTTTATGTACCACACCAAAACCATTACAGCTGCAAACACTGGGGTGTAATTGTTGCTCAAACATAGCTGCTCCATTTGGAATCGGATTATTAAATTACTTGTTTGGTATTTGATCATAAAATAGTTTTGAGCTTGCTGCCGTTTCTTCTGTTATTCTTATCAACATTGGCACAGGGAAATATTTATCTCTGCTAAGAAAATGGAAATTATCTTGTGGAATATGAACATTACTGCTTAATATATGGGTTTCAATGTCTTCATAAGCAAGCTATTACTCTGTATTTCATTTCAGAGTCAGGAAAAAATATGAACAGAAATAAGCTTGTTTCTCTGAAGCTGGAGCTGATTTTAAGAATGTTCTGACTGCAAAGATGGAAACAATACTTCAAGTATTTGCACTGTAACTGTCTGCAATTAGTGTTTGATCAAAAAAAAAAAGGGTGGGGAGGAAAAATTATTGACTTGGCTGAGTGCTATTATATGTTTTTCTTCCAAATATAAAATTTTTCATAAGAAAAGAAATTATTATTCAAAGGGCAAAGAGAAATAGTTCATCTCACAAAGCAATCACACAGAGAAGGTGCTTTAAGAGAAGAAGAACAAGTTGTAAAGCTCAAGTTGAAAAAGTCGAGAGCTGTGATTCACAGGTCTGGGTTACCTCTCACTTAGACTGGGAGTCTGCACACAGAGCTGCTGACTTACACTGCTGCTCCTGAAGGATGATGACAGTGAGGAAGTCTCTGTTGCTGAGCATTTGAAAAATGAATTTTTACTTCTTTGTCCTGCTAACAAATTCAGACCATCAGGATGCCATAAGCAGATACTTCATCCAGCCTTCAAGTAATTAAATGTGGTAGTGGCCCTAAATGCAGAGAATTTACCTTTCCAGTGTAATTTGGTATTCCATGAAAAATTCTGAAGGCGTTATTAACTTATTAATTTTATTTCAATGAAAAAAGCTTTCAAAAGAAACTGAAAAGAAACTTTTTCAAAAGAAACTTGAAGGGACAGGTTTTCTAATCTGCAAGCTGTATAAACAAGCCCCAGTTTTTTCTATGTTCAGTAAACCTATATATATGAGATATATAGCAATCTGTAAAATACTGGTGCTTGAAAAATTTGTTTTTCATAAAACAGAATTTTAGCCGACTGATTACAGCTCAGTGGATTTTTTCTTTTTCAAAATCACCACTAAACAATGTATACTCTTATAAGCTGTAAATTGTCATTTTAAAAAAATTTCCCTCCTGTGGCTGAAACTATGATAGTTTTCAAATAATCAGGTAATGGTGTTTAGGTTAGCTTCTTGTATTACTGGAAAAATTCTAAAGGGAAAGAAAACAAATAAATACTTGCAACTTACTTCCTTAAAAGTTCTATCCACATACCAGTAGCACATTACAAATGATTGACATAACTCAAAGAGTAGCAGTAAAATCAGTACAAGAGAAATAAATACTGAGAAATAAATAAATAAATAATAAATAGACAATTTAACTTAATGCTGCAAACAGGCAGTCTTTCTTAGCTTTTGTTTCTGCTGCAATCTGGAAAAACTAACATTAGCATCAATGTGTGTATGAAGTTTCCTGGCCATGAAGCCACAAAATAGTAAAAGCAATAGCTCTTTGATTTTTATAGTATCAGAATAATTATGTTTTCAAGACTAGTCAGAATGGTCAGGTATAATATTATGGAATCACTAAGGTTGGAAAAGCCCTCTGAGATCATCAAGAGCAGGCACTAGCCCAGCACTGTCAGGTGCACCCCTAAACCATGTCCCTAAACCCAGCACAGCTGAAACCTGCAGAGCCATCTCTGTCTGAGCCAGCGTGGGCCAGCTCAGCATTATTCAGCTGCAGGAGCTCCGAGAGAACAAGATGGGCTTGATGTCCTGAGGAGGTTCCAGCACACCCACAACTGAGTGTTGTTGCTGTGTGCCTGATTGAGTCACCCCAGCCAGGGAGCTGCCTGAGCCACGCAGGGCACGGCAGCCCCCAGTCCTGAGCAGAGCAGCTCAGCCCCTGCTGCACCCTTGGAGCCCGTGGCTCTCACCAGGCACAGCACTGGAGAGCCTCCACACCCTGCAGGGCTCCCTGCTTCTCTCACACCCTGTGTGACAAAGCCAGCAGGGGTGGCACTGATTCACTGATCTTTCCCAGGAGCTGATTGTGCTCTCACACTTGTCAACTCCTCAAGAGCCCCCAGGAGCCACAGTGACTATACTGCTTCTGATGTGCTCTTTCCTGTGGAAATGCAATACCATTTTATCTAATATTCCCACTGAACACAGCAGTGATTCCCATTAGTTTCAATCTCTACCTTTGCACCACTGGACAGGCACACTTTGTGAGATGGCCATGGCCCTGTTGGACTTATTAGACTAGTTCATAGCTTTTTCCCAGCCCTTATATTTAGATTTCCTTTCAAAACAAACTAGGACACGCTGGTCTATGTTCACACTCAGGTTTCATCCTCATCTTCATCCAGACAGTTGGAATAGTCCAGGTTGCCAAGCTGAGCATCAGAGCCAATTGCAAAGCTATGAGGCATATCTGACCAACTTATCTAGCACAGCCTAAGGCTTGTGGCATTGTTTACAGTGAAAACTGTTCTTTTTTGACAAATAATTTTGGACAAAATTTTTGGACAAAGGCTTGAAACCTGGAGGTAAATCTCACTCTTGTTATCACAGGTTTCATGTATCATGGTCAATCTCTGCTATTTTTGGTGACTTCAGCACTAAGAATGGATAGGATGCTGGACAGGCCAAGTGGACATTAATTAGGTAAGTTAAGAAAATCAGAAGCCTAATATTTACTTAGAAATTGCAAGTTTCTAAAACAAGTGCACTAAAGCAAGTGACTAGAACCTTAGGATGGCATAAAATTACCACAAGATTTACTTTGTAAGGTTTTGTAGGGCACGAACTGGAAACTGCAGTAAAATCAGTACAGAGAGAACCAGCCAACAAAGTAAGTCATGCTGACAGGGCTAATGCAGTAACACTTTTCAAACTGTAAAACATTTGGAATAAAAATGGCCTATTCCAGTTCTTTAAGCACAGCATGTTTTGCTCTACAAATATCTTGAGCTTTGATTTAGCAAAGCATTCAGCCATGTTCTTGCCTCTAAGCACAGAGTTAAACTCTGCTTGCCACATACTAGATTTATTATGCTGCAGGTCTGGAAACTCATGGCATTTGACACTGAAATAGAAAGCTTCCCTTTGCTCTTGAAAAGTCTATCATCGATCCATCAGTCAAAAAATTTTAACTTTTTTGTTCTTGTTGGTTTGTTTTGGTTTGTTTTTGTTTTCATTTTTGAACTGATTGAGCAAGATGTATTTCTAGGGGCAAAATAACCTAGGCAGTAAAAATGAGCAACTCTAACAAAGTAAAGTCAATTGAATACCAAAGTTATGGGTTGGCAAAAACAATTTCAAATGGGTGAATGTTCAATCAAAGCCAGCAGAGGTTTTTATGCATAAACCTGGGGACCAAAGCAGAGGAGAAACCAGACATTTTCCAGGAGGCAAAATGTTTCCTGATCCTCTAATGCAAAGAGCAAGGAGGAGCAGGAGTAAAGAAAAATTAACACCATAACCTGAACAATCTCTAGAAACTTACTCTGGGAAAAAAGGGGGGAATTTGGGGGCTAGACTTGATTAAAAAGAGCCTGTAGTAGTGTACTCTGCTAACTCTATTGATTAATTCCCAGTGAGTTCAGATGGAAAGGGACTTAACATTTCTTTCCCAATTAACATCAAAGAATCATCCTGACCAATTGGCACAACCCTAAAGTTCCTGCATTTTTGGTTAAGTGTTTAGATCAAAAGCAATCATTTAAAGACCTCTGACCATGTTCCTGTTCCTTATCCTTCTCTGTCTCTCAACTGACTGCACAAAACCTCTGCATTTAGGTTTATAATCAATATATTTATATTTAAATCACTTTTGCCCTCCCTAGCCTCATTGCATTTTAATACTTTAAAACCATTAAATTGATCATGGTGGAATCTCTCATCATAAAATACTCATTACTTTAAATACATGTGTTTCATTTAGCATTTTAGAGCAATCTCCATCTGCTGATTTTTCAGTGGTATCTTTTTCATTATCTCCATGCCTTTCCCTGCAGCCTATTTTATAACCTTCCAGTGTACTTGAAGAACAAAAAAATGCCCTAGGTTTTTATTTCACTCTCTTTATTGAAAATAGTGCCATTAGCTGTCCAGATTGTCCTTCACTAAGCCTTTTTACTACAAATTATGAAGTACTTCACTAATAAAATTAAATTATGAATAAATGCTACATTCTATGCCATACCATAACTCTGTTCATAAATCTGGTCTTCTTTTGAAAATCCACAAATCTCTTATTAAACCTCACTGAAAATAATGGCAGGTCAGAATTCCATACTATTTGTTTTGCCTTCTAAGATTTGCACTTTCTAAAATTTCTTGAATCAAATATGATAAATAACACAGTTCAATATCCCAACTGATGCAAGATTAAAAAGTTGCAGTTGTTCTAGAACAAGCTGTCCTGTCCTGAGACTCTCAATACCTGAAAACTGTTGATCAGGGTTCTGAGAAATGACACAGGTCAATAAGCGAGACATATTTAGCATAAGAAATTACAGCCAGAAGTGGGTTTAATACTGTCTGTGTTACCAAAGCAGATTAAATTTGAAGACAGACTGCAGTTGCACATGATTCTTTTCTTTCCCTGCAGCTCTTCTCATTTAGAAGCTCTAATCAAATGGCAAACCCTTTCAAGCACTTTTGCACCAGGAGGGGGACTATTTCATGTACCATAAACAGTATGCCTATCCTCAGTTTAATCTTCTGTCCTGTTCCTGTGCTACTTTAAAGAGACATCGTAACTGCAAGCATGCCTTTTTCATTTTTAAAGGCTTTAACTTGAGTATGAGATTGATAGTTTGGGGAGTTTTAATCAGCTGAAAACAGAGTTGGGGGAATTAAATTATCTTCATAAGTACTGACAGAGAAAGCATAGATTATTACACTAGAACTTGACCTTAGAATTAAAACCAAATCTGTGCCAAATGTCAGTGTGAAGACTGAATATAATCTAATTCAACCTTAATATGTTTGATGGACCTGGCATTACCTCACAGGTAACAATTGCGTTTTACAGACCAGGCCAGGAAACTTACTGTGTTTTGCTTTCAAAAGAAAATTGTCCATTTATCACACTGAAAATTCTTTATGGTTTAAACTTTCCAACTAACCGAGGTTTTATCATGTTGAATCTGTCTAGACTATCCTAAGTGCTATTGCCAGCACAATCGACATGATTATTTTTCTTATTTATCCTGAAGTTATTTTTAAAATGTTTTCAGTAAGACGGGTCAATTATTTCTGGAACAACATCAGGGACTGCACTGTCTTCTTCGTGGTTCTCCCAGGCTCTCTGCAGTCCTGGAATTGAAGCAGAAATTTGAATGATGGCCCACTCATATTTTTGACAGATGCAGTTCATTTGATACATTAAGGAATATTTTGGGATTGGTAGTCTATTTAAGGCAGTTGCTATTAAATTGTCATAATTTATCTTTGATAGTCACAGAGTGTTATCTACAGTCTGGAAACATGTCCTGGCATTGGAATTAAAGCTAAGATAACCACTGACCTTTTGGCTCTATCTTTAGCCTAAGACTTCAAGACATTTTCACCATTAAATTGCCAGTTTATCTCCAGTGTTGCAGTGACATGGACAATGTTGGAATGGGATGTCTTCTGCCTAATGTAGCCACTTGAATTTACTCATCTAGTGAAATCCATGCATCTGGTTCTCTCTAAAACTACCACATAGAGTTCAGAAACTCCAGGGAACAATCAACTGCTTCCCAATGTGCTTGTGCTCATTGGTATGCCAAGTTATCTTGTGGAGGTACCTGCCTAGCTTAGGCTGAATGCCTGACTTTGCAGCACTGTGTTACGTGAGATGAATCATTTCCCTAATGGAGAATGTCCTCCTGAACTTCAAATGCTACAGCTAAAAATGTAGAGACTTAATAGACAATTCTATAAAGATACTTGCACTTGCTGTGCTGCAGCACCTCACTTTCCATTGTCTTTCCCTCAAACAGAATTTACAGCTTTGATGGACACTTCTGGTTTCTCTTCTGTGTGTTTGTTTTAGTAGCCAACTGGAAGTCAATCTCATCACCTACAAGATAGAGCTTACACAAAGCAGAATGCTGAAGCTCACAAGAAAGTAAGATACTGGCCTGACCATGAGATCTGATGAACCCATGGAAATTCAACCCTTTCATCCTATAAGACAGCAAAGTTTGGCAACACAGCATCATACATGCCTGGGAGTTTGGTTTTTCTGTTAATTTTCTACAAAGAAACATTTTAAAATAATATCCTCTCTTTATTTTCTCCTCTTAGAAACAAACTTCTGATCATTTGACATGAGTTTATTTCAACCTGACCTCTCCTAAACAAATGGGATTTGTGTTCACGTCTGTACACACTGGATGCCTTTGAATGTACTGCATGGACAGCAGGCTGACGTAGCCCACTTGGATACTTGTGAAAAGTGACTGCATGTGTCAAAGGACACATTTATCATCCACTAGTCCTGTTGTTTGGATGGTCTTTGTTCTTACATATCAAGCAGATTCAACAGGCTAGCATGATAGAAAAATTAGACATCTCTTATAAGCCCTGCAGAGCACAGGATGAAAATATTTCTAAAATTGTAGAGCTGAAATCACAGGCTCGGAAAATTTAAATACAAGAAAATATGTCAATGAGTGAGAATTCACACAAATTGGGTACAACATAATTTTATTTAGTGGTAATCTCTATAGAGACCGTTAGAGGAGAGTGTGATGTTACCTATTCCACAGAAACACTAAATATCCAACAATACTTCCAGTCCTAAATTACTATTTTCTCTGAAATCCCTGAACATACCCTTTCTTCTCCCCGTCATCTCAAAAACTGGAATATTAGTTGTCTGCTGGTGACTCTGCCCAGCCTCTGACTAAATGCTTGTGTCAGTGTACATGAAAAAAGAGCAGCTGTCCTAAAAGTAAAGTAGTATTTAGTATTTAACTAAGTCTTTATGAAAAACTGCTCATTAGAGTGCTAGCAGGTATTTGAAACACAAATTAAAGTATCTCACATCTTCTACTCCTTGAGCCCCCTCTTCTCTGTATCTTCAGCCAAAAGTTTTGGCAAGCTGTTTGGGGCTTTTGGAGGATATTTGTGTGGAGCAAGTCACTACAGGACAGCCCTGTTCCATGTAGTTGTGTTTTGACAAGAGCAAATTATTTTCACATGCCAGGTAGCACATGGACAAACACCTTCAGAGCCCTCCATATGCACAACCCCAGCTATGCAAACTGTGCCTGCCACCAGCCCTCAGTCCTGCCTCTCTTGCTGGAATTCCCAATGGGTTTGGCTCAGTGTGCCTGCCCTTGCCATCACCTTCATCTTCACCCCTGGACTCTAAGAATGAAGCTGCCCCTGGGGCACCCTCCCTTCCTTGCTCATTGCAATGAGGATATGAGCCCGCAAGGGTCCCTATAAGATTTTCTGCAACTCCTTTTCTTGCTATTCCCTCCTTTTTTCCTTCCTTTTTTCCTTCCTTTTCTTTGGGAAAACTGAAATGCAGAAGTTCAGCATAAATAAAATAAGCTTGTTCTACAGCCAAAAAATAAATCAGCCACCAAGTTACTGCCACCAAACAGGTCAGTGTGGCACATGCAGCTTTTGTTAATGGTAGGGACAAATACAGATGTTTGAAAATGGCTTTGCATCAGGCCTGGGGAAATGCTAAGCAAAATATTTGCTACAGAGATAGAGGAAAGAAGAAACACCTGTGCTCTCTGGATGACCAGAAAAGCATCCCAGATTACAGCATCCAAAGCAGTACAAATGAAGAACCCGAGGGTCAAACAAAAGGGAGTCTTCCCAAGCTTCTTTCTGGGTAGGGCATTTAATAGTTGCACACATATCCAAGGCTGGCTGACTGCTGCTTCTGCCGCCCAAGAGGAATGTTTATGGAAACTAAAAGAGGCCAAAGTACAAGGAACAAGGGATGTTCAGAGTCAGTCTGTTAAGCACTAAAATGTTCCCCTGCAGTTCTTCAGAAATGGACCAAAAATGGTTCTGATTGCCTTTGACATGCAACCTCTGCTACGTGTTCTCTTTTAGCACCATGCCTAGGCAGGGTGCTAAAAGAGAACACATAGCAGAGGTTTCAGATACTTCTACCAGGAAGGAAAAAATTAAGAATACAAAACCTGCACTCTGCTACCCACAAATCACTGCTCTGTGATTGTTATTTCAGTTAAAGCCTCTGTTGTTTCCTGCCCCTGGCAATAAGATTGTATCAGCAAAGAAAATAATGAAAAGGAAAAGGAATGTATGAATAATTGCCATAAATTATATATTGTTTTTTTCTATACAGAAGTATCTGACATTTTAACTGCTTCTATGAGGAGCACAAGACTCAGTAAAAGTCCCAGGTTTGCACAATATTAAAAAAAAACTTAAATGCATTAAAATTTTCAATAAAGCTTGGACCATACTTTCAGGCTAGAGATCGACTGATAATGTACAGGGAATGGAAAAGAAGCACCTTTATCAACCAGAGCTTTCCTCTGGGAAGGAATGGTGGGGTTTTACCAATTGTTATTCAGAGCTGTAGATCAGTTTAAGTGTTGTAACTGAAACCATCATGGAATTATCTATCCAAAATATAAGTAAGTATGTGGGGATTTCCACATACCAAGAGAAGTTTAGGCTCCCAGCAGAGTCTCTTTAGTTTATAGAAGTATCCATCTAACCCAAGATAACTCTGCCTAAACACAGATGAACAGTGCATTGTCAGACCCTCTGAGGGTATCCAGGGCAGACTATCTGCCCTAGGTCTGATGCATTTCTGACAGTCCCTAGAGGACATTTTGGAAGATGATCACATCTCAAAAAGCACCTGGTACCTAAATTTAGACACCTTTCTTATCTAGGATGAGCAGGACAGGTTTCCAGGGTCCATTGACAGTATTGGCTGGGTGCCCAGCTCATGTGCTATCAATCACACATAAATGTTTGAAGTCAGATACATTATTCCAAAGCTAAATCCCACCCCAATCACATCAAAACCCCAAAGTTAATAGCAGGAACTGCATATTAAATTCAGGTCAAGAATAGCTGTGGCTCTTGAGTATTCTTGCTGTAATGCCCTTTCCATTTTGATTGAGTTACTCTGCCTCCATGGCCTTCAGGAAGAAAGTTGAGTTTTAGGGCCCACACTTCAACATGAACACCAACAAGGAAAGCAATATTTTTGCAGCTTTTTCTAGCTTTCATAACATAGTACTTGAGAATCTCAGAGTCCTTTTTTACCAACTTTTTTAGAGGCTGACTGAAAGGGAGCAGCTTCTGATTTCATTCCATTTTGGAGAAAAGTGTGCAGCTCAGGGGTCATATTTTGAAGGTAACACCATCACTGTGGACACACATAGCCCAAGTGAAATTTTTAAAGCACCTCAGACTCTAATTTCCGATGAAAAATTAGGCTCTTTGTGTCTAACTGCCTCTGAAAATCCCACTAGGGTCCCATTTGCTGATTCATTGCCTAACTTGCTTGTAAATTCTGCTATGGCTTGTTCAAGGTGACATACAACT
The DNA here is from genome assembly GCF_027887145.1 of Ammospiza caudacuta. NCBI lineage: Eukaryota > Metazoa > Chordata > Aves > Passeriformes > Passerellidae > Ammospiza > Ammospiza caudacuta. The sequence goes on from NC_080595.1 coordinate 78,649,097, forward strand.
TTTGAATTCTACTTTTCATCTTGTTCTCTCCCCAGCTCACTTTGGTTTTGGTCACTGATCTTTTTCATCCCTGGCCCCAAACCCAAACTCATTCCTCAGGTCCGTCTGGCTTGAATGCTTCACGGTGTGATGGGGTCTGGATGATTTGCTGACCATTTGCTGTTTTCCTCTGTGTACAGCAAGACCCATGAGGCTCTTCCTCACGGCCCTGCACTCACTTTGGATTTTTGCTATTAAAAATCTCCCCACAGTCTTAGTACTCTGCTATGGCTTATTCATATTTGAGTTAACCACTTGAACACATCCAGTGAAACAGGTACCACAACCTTTCCAGGCAGCTGCTGAACCACAGTTTCAACAGAAAGCTAAGGAAAAATAAGTTTATTAATATCCAGCATAAATATCTCTTTCAAATACAAACAATTCCTGTTTTCTTCTACCAGTAAGATACTCGGAAAATAATCTATCATTGTTTCCTTTCTAACCACTTTTTCCAGACATGGAAACAGCGAAGAACATATTTTTTCTCTTAAGAAAATAAATCCATTTCCTCATATCTTTAAGCTGATTTGCCTGTTACAGGCAAAGTTGCTGTTATTTGACATACCCTTCATTTAAAATTGGAGGGGGGGGATAAATTAACATATAATAGAAGATGGCACTAATAAATGAGAAATGGTTTAATCCACCAATTAGATACCAATTTCTGCCAGGTTATCTCAGGAGATGTTGGCCTGCTGCCTGTAAGCTACTTCTCAAACACTTTGCATGCCTTTGACAACATATACAGAATGATGAAGCTTTCAAAAAGAAAATATCTTCTGAATGTCAGAAGGGACTCATTTTCTCAGTATCCTGAACAATTTTCCAAAGCTGTAAAGTAGTATACAGGAGAATTAGCTCATAGCTGTGCTGTTATTTCCCTAGCCAGTAAATTCAAGATCTATCTCTGCATTTTAAAATTTTTTATAATAGGAAGTGAACTCCATAATTCATAACCCCTTTCTCTCCTTATATGAGTTTAAAATTCAGCTCTTCATCTTTTGTGAGGCAGATAAGCAACAGTGAAATCAAAATAAACTTTTTCATTATTTGTAAGAATTGCTGTATCCTTAGAAGGGTTATCTGAAAAACAAAAAAAGAGCTTGTGGGTTACAATAGTTTAGAAAATGTAATTCAATCCTCATACTCAAAAGACAAGTGATACACCATATAAATGAAAAATGCCTGTTGAGAAACTACTTAAGCTGGTGTAGCCAGCTTTAGACACCAACAAGACACTTGCTGATAAAAAAAGCATAACAAAAACTTTCTGGCTTGAAGGACTTGGAAGAGGGAGTAGAGATATGCTTCAGATAGTTTTTGCCACTGTAACGTTGACTTTCTTTCTTTCTTTGGAACTGCATGTAAGAAAAGGATCAGAAAAGAATATGTGGCTTCAGTGATGGAAATGATTATTCATTTCATATTAACAGAGTGGCAGCTGATTTTGTGGAAAAACAAAATAGCAAAAGAGTCACAAAAGAAAATATGATTTTTTTTTTCAATGAAAACAACTTACAGAGCAAAAAATCTGATCAAACAGGAAAATGAAAAAAAAAAATCTGCCTTTTGGAAAAATAAAAAGAAAAATATGTTTCCTGACCAGCTGTGATCAATTCATGCACACAGATATTGGTGAATAAAGGAATATATGGCATTACTTTGTGGAATGCATTACTTTCAGGAATGATAAAAATGCCATGTTAGGCCTTTTTAACAGACCTTGAAAAAAATATACATTATTATAGCATTTAATATTAGAGATAATTTTCTCCTTGTTTTATATTGTCATAGAAGTTCTGTCTTAAAATGTACATTTCACCCAATTTTCTTTAGGCTTAACAAATTATTTGCCAACAATTATACTGAAGAAAGCTAAAAGGATCAGTTAATCTTCTGTAACACATGGGATCTCCCCAGTGGGTCTGCTACTGGGAAAATGCAATGCTACCAAAATAAAACAAATCATAATGGCAAATTTGTACAACCACACTTTTTTTTTTTCTGTATAAAGTTCTTGTTTTTTCTGCACATTTACATCAAACAACATTTTAGACTTTTAGGATATTTCAAAGGGAAAGCAGAAAGCAGGAGTACCCAGTTTCCTTTGGAAACAAACTTTATGCAAACCCTGTCTATCAACACTTGACCTTTCCTCCCCAACAAGAACTCAAACCTAGTTGCTTATCAATAATTAAACGCTACAAGGTAGAATGGCAAGACCTGTAAAAGCCTGACATCATGTTGCTGCCATGTAGTAGGCACAAAAACAATTCCTTTCTGTCATGGCCCCAAAATGCTATGAGATTTTTGCAAGTACAAAGTTCATGGTGTTACTATTAATATAGAGCTGAATAGATCCAAATGGGCAGTGTAGTCAGCATGTGGAACCTATAGAATATGGCCTAAACAAAGTTGAACCTGAAAAATGCTCTTCAGCTTATGTAAATTATACAGCTCCAACAACTCTAAAGAATTTACAAACTTACGTCAAATCCCACTTGTCAACCAACTGATTCATAATCTGTACACTTCCCCTAAAGACTAAAAGATTGTGGTTGACGTGCAGAGAAAATGCACTAAGCAGTAAATAACACCTATTGCTTGACAGATATTTTCTTCTTACACATAATATCTAAATAAATAATAACATAAGAGTCTTATTTTCTTGAGGATCTCCCATGCAAATGAAAGAAACATATATGTTACTTAGGTTGTTCAGAATATCCAGTTTTGCAGTATGCCAGCAAAGCCCAGCTCATCTAGCTGATTCAGTGAGCATTAATATTCATTAAAAGGAATAATTAAGTGATAAAGCTCTGATTTAGATGTCTGGCAGGAAGATGGTGGTGGCAAGAGTCAAAGCTGGCCCCAAATGCCCTGTCTTAGTCCTGACCTAAGCAGGTGCGTGCACCAGCCCACAGCTCACTAGCTCCTGCTGTTCAAGTTTGCTCCCCATGAAGAGCAATGGGGTCAGGGGGAAAACCACTTCCATCCTTGTGACTTTTCACTATGACATGAAGCTGTGGCTTGCCATGGACTTGATAAACTGCTTCACTGGCACACTGGGGCCAAAGTTTTAAAGACTGGGGAATGAGATGCTGGAGAGCAGTGCCATGGAAAAGGACCTGGGGGTCCTGTTTGATACAAAGTGGAACACGAGCCAGCAGTGCCCTGGCAGCCAGGAGGGCCAAACCTGTCCTGGGCCATCAGGGACAGCATGGCCAGCTGGGCACGGGAGGGGATTGTCCTGCTCTGCTCTGCACTGGGGCAGCCTCACCTCCTGTGCTGGGGCAGCTCTGGGTGCCACAATGTAAGAACAACTTTAAACTATTGTAGTGTCCAAAGAAGGGCAACAAAGATGGTGAAGGGCCCTGAGGGGAAGCCGTGTGAGGAGTGACTGAGGTCATTTGGAGGGGGCTGAGGGCAGAGCTCACTGCAGTTACAGCTTCCTTGGGAGGGGAAGAGAAGGGGCAGGCTCTGATCTCTGCTCTGTGGTCACAGTGACAGGACCCGAGAGAATGGCCTGAAGTGTCAGGAGAGGTTTAGGTTGGATATTAGAAAAACATTTTTCGCCCAGAGGGTGGTTGGGCTCTGGAGCAGCTCGCCAGGGAAGTGGCCACAGCACCGAGCTCTGTGCACCAGAGCTCAAGGAGCATTTGAATAACACTCTCAGACACATGGTTTGACCCTTGGGGATGGTGCTGTGCAGGGCTGGGAGCTGGACTGGATGACCCTTGTGGGTGTCTTCTGACTTGGCACTGGGTGTGGGTCCCTTGATTCTCAGTAAGCAAGGTTCAGCCTTGAGCTGGGCACAGAATCTCTTTGTTACACAACAGAGAATACTTGTAGGCCTAGGATATTCTTATACCCACTTCCCAGTAAAGATTCTTAGATGGCAAGCTAGAAGTCATTTTGTTCTCAGGGTGTCCTGAATTTCTGCAGCAAGGAAGATTATCTGGGCCATCAGTAACACCAAAGCTCTCTGCCTTGAAGTCACAGGTTCCAGTCCCAGCCCTCTAGTGCGTTTGTTTATTTTATCCAGTGGCTGTTTAATATTTAATATATAAACACTATTTAGGACAAGAACAGGGATTCGTAATTTACCATTTTTAGGCAAATTTCCTCATAACATTATTAAAGACTTTTGCAGTTCTTGTGTTTTCTGGCTTTTTTAGTGGGTCTTAATATCTTTGCTGCAAAAAGGGGAAGTGTCTCACAGATGCCAAGATCATCTCTAGTTTGGATAGTTTCCTGATTAATAGTTTGGCCTTCCTCATCATTAAGAGGTTTGTGTGAGGGTGTTGACTGTCCCCAGGGTGAATTACCCCTGACACCTGATCCAGGTGAAAGAAAAATTAGGTAATTTCTCTTTCCTGTAAATTAATAAGATGGTCTCATAAAAGTAGGTGATGCTTTTTTTCTCATTTTCACAGATACACTATAGGTATATTTTAAATACCTTTGAGTTTTTCAAGAAACTAGATAGCAAAGCAAAACAAAAGATCTCTGAGCTTGGACTCACATAAGACACAGAGATGAAGGAAGGAGCATTTGGTGGGATGAACTTCAGATACCTTTGCAACTTCATCAGCATTTGCAGACCTGAGGATTTCTGATTTTTCCTCCTTAGGTGGCATCCTAAATTCCAACTACATGTATTTTTAAAATTCAGTTGAGAAGCCTTCAATGATCCCATGTTCCTCTGTATCAGTTTTCTGGTTGCATATAGCTAGCACCATTTCCTGCTTCTGGGTGGGGGTTTAAGAAAAACTACTGAAAATTTGGAAGGTTTTGTTGTGTTTAACATTTCCCAGGATGCAATTTTCCTTAAGCTTGCTGGAGTTTGACTGTTGCTGTTAAGTTAGATCAATATCAGCATAGACACCCAATGGGAAACTGGGTATGAAGTTTTCACTCAATCAGGAGAAAAGGATTGAAAATGAAGCAAGGACAAAGATTGAGAGATAAAAGTGAAGGAAGAAGTGGGACAGTTTTGTCCTTCTGAGTCCTAGAAGCTCATATCTGGAGCAATAACTTACTCATGCAATGCTTGGTCTTTTTAGATGGTAAAAAATAGTTTCCTGCAAAACTTGACTTTTCATGGTACTGCTTCAAGTGAGGTCCTCAATTTCAGTTGGAAATATAAACACTTATTGCAGTGATTGCACTGGAATGACAAATTGAAAGAAACATGAGATGAAAAAACAAAAAGTATGTGTTAAGAATGCTCAACTGAATTGAGAAAACAAGGTAGCATCCCTGCAGAAGAGACCACCTGATATCTCAGTCCTTACTGCTAGTAAGATGCTGAAAATGTCCAAAAGCAAATTTTTCCAATTTATTCCAGCTGGATGATAAAAGTACAGCCTGTATAGAAAGTGTATTTTACTAGTGCTCATTAAAGGAACTGAATTTAAGAAGAGTGCTTTGGTCCTGCATTTAAAAAACAAACTTGAGAAATGTTTCCCATATGAAAACTGATAGGATTGTACTTTGAAGAAAAAAATCCCTCCCAAACTAAATCAGACCTGTCCAGTCCTGTTCTAACCTGAGGTTAGAGGAATATTTTGCGTGGTTCCCTAAGATACATTACTTCTAGGATTCTTTCCCCATTTTAAGTAAGGAAGGCTGGAAGACAGTCCATCTGATTTAAGCTATTTTACTGAGAATTTCTGCCATATTTTGAGCATGTTCCAAGTAGCAGTTGAGATATAAATAGCAGAATAAACAAACAGCTGCGCAAGCAAAGTTGAAAAGTCAGAGACCAACAAGATTATCAGTTGTTTCTGCAGTACTTCCAGACTGCTAACATACCAAATGTGATATCATGTGACAAACAGATTCTGTATTGCCAGCAGCTAGATTTGGCATTTCTTCATTCCCTACTTACTCATTCTGAAGACTTTTTTCCATATTTTCCTCCTGAAAATAGAGAAAATTACATTAAAACCACCGACAATGAAAATCCCAATTGGCTTTGGTCAAAAATCCTGGCTTGTACTTTGCATTTCACTTGCTTTATGGTATAGTTATAAATATAAGGCAGTTATATGTTGAGAAATTAAAGTCCAGAGGTGAAATAAAATGTTCCCTCCCTTCCAAATCCACCTTTATTTAAGAAATGGGAAGATGTATTTTATCCAGTATTTGTGTGCAAATACTGTTTATGATAATGAGCAGGCATAAGACTCTCTATATCTCATATTTGATTATGAATACTACTCATTTGGCATTTCTTCCTGACTATAAACGCTAAGAAATAGACAATCCTGCATAATGAAACAGCTAGAATAATGAGAACACCAGTCTTTTAATGCTCTCTAAAAAGGCAAATAAGTTAAAATGTATTTACTGATTGCTGAATAACTACCTGTCTTCACTGAGTTTCAATCTGAGTTTATGTCCTCTAGTTCACAGGAAATTTTTTTTTCATTAAACTGAGTCAAAGCCTTTTGGTTTTTAATGGGCTATAGTGTATGTGACCAAAATGTTTAGATCTGTTAACATTTTCCAGAGCTCTGGTGCAGAAGATGATTTATGATTCTTACTTACAAGGACCAAAGTCTCTGCTGAAAGTACTGTGATGAATCACATTCACTTTAATGCCTTGAAATTAAGCATAAAATTGAGCTTCTTTCATTTATTTTACTGCCACTTTCAATAGTGTAGTAGCAGCATCTGAATGCATTGCATTGGTGTTCAGGCATTTATGTGCAAAGGAAGTTAAAATGTATTTTAAAGACTCATTCCCCAAAAGTAACTTTTAAGCTGTTTTGAAATTCTTCATGTTTTGACATTATTTATGTGTTTTGACTTGTTTATTTCAGTGGGAATGGTCATTTGCCCTTTAAATATCCCTGTCCTTTTTAGAATCCTGGTGGTTCATTTTCTAACTTGGGTGTAAGTGTCCTCTGATTCAGGTTCTCATGTTGACACTGAAGTGCTCTTTCTTTGTTGTTTTCTGGAGTGATGGTGGCATTTGTGAATCCTGTAAGCATGACTGCAGTTTGAAATTGGAGAGAGTTAATCTAGGAACACTTATTCTGCTACTATTAAACCACAGTCTCATGGGATGAGCTGAGAGGAAAGTACAGGATGCCCAAAACATTTACTATATTGGACAAGAAATTGGAGCCCTCTGAGCTCTTTCCAAGTACTTGTGATGTTTGACCTATCCATTAGTCATATTTGGTCTATGATCTCCGGAGTATCTTTTATAGGAGGTGAGCTAATAACCACAAAAGATGGAGAGTCAGCTAAAACACTTAAAGGGATACAGCCTATCAAAACAAGATGGAGTTTCTCTATATTAATAGTTGAAGTAATACACTAATATGCCAATTACCAATCTCAACATACTTAGAGAGGGAATGGGTTTTATTATTCCCCTCTGACAAAAATGATATCCAGCCTCCCAAGGTCACCCATGCCATACATCGCAGAGTTAAGAATAAAATGAAGGTGTAAGAAAACCTTGCTTGTGATCAGCCAACAACAACAGCCTCTGTAAGAAACTATTTACTATCTAAAGAGTTAAGGCATGGGGGAAGGAGGGGAGCAGAGCAGTGCAGTGAAGAGACAGAGAAGGAAAATGAGGTGACTTCCCCAAGGAAATTCAGTGACCTGAAATTCAGTGACCTTCCTTCAAGGAAATTCAAACTCAGAATTTGTGCCACCACCGGGACATCCATGGTACAGTGCAGGAGAATATGTTGTCCTGAGTGTTGATGTTTGTGGCACTGAATATCCAGGCTACCAGATATTTTAGAGGACTGTCCTCAGACAGTGTCAGGCAAGAGCTGGAAGATGTTTCCATTACTTTACTCAAGGTCCTATAAATATTATTTTTTATCCCAGTCTCTCTGTGCTAGTTGCTATTCCCCTTTCATTGTCAAGAGCTTTCCTCTCTCCTCAGAAAACACCGTCAGTGAGTTCTCAGCTTAGGGTCCTTCACATTGCTCCTGAGACTTTTATTACTTAGAAATACCTTCATAAAATTGCAAAATTCCACTCAAAGCTTTTCTTTGCCAGAACACCTTACAGTAGTTAACAAACAGCCTTCCCTTTTTAAATCTTGCTGCACAACTAAGTGTTAAAATATTTATCTTCTGTCTGTGCCTGGCAGTGTTCCCCAGATTTATAAACACTTCATACAAGACAATCCAGGTTAAACAAAAGAGTATCTGTGCACTATTGAAATACAGATATGCATTTGTTCATGTTTCTCTCTCTATAAATCTGTTTAATCCAGAGCATGATCTTTGGATACAGTCAGCCAAATATGAGATTTGTGTCAAAAGCACTGACTCAGAATTGTTCCTCAACCCTTACTGGGCAGGATGTGCCACTGAGAAATGAACAGAACTTCAAGAACAACCAGTTTCCTCAGGTAACCTAACTTGGCAGAAAGAATCAGAATTGGGTCTGGTCAGACCTGTCAGGAGAACATTCTTTTTTGGTAGAAATGGTTTAGATTAACAGTAAATATAGATTATTGATGGCATGTTACTCCTGATACTGGAACTGGAAACTAGTAGAATTAAGAGAAAATGAAGTTTTCTTAAACATTTTAAAAATTATTTCAAATATTTAATGTTTTTTACATAGCCATGTGCACTGTGTTTACAGCAGCTAAGGTATCTTCAAGATGATGATTCTAATCATAATGATATATGTACCAGGATTCTTGTTTTGTAGACAGAAATTAGGTTAAAATTTGAAAATGCTGAATTTTTTGTTCTTCAGTGCATAATTTTGGTCACAAATATTGAAAATAAACACACACTTTGACCTCTTAGTATAAAGTTACAAAACCAAAATTATCACGAACCTCTTTCTCTAGAGACATGATTGGTATTATCAGGCAGAGAAACTTTCTGGTAGTATGGATACATCCTGACTCTAGAATAGCTAAAATCCATTTATAGAATTTTTCTTTATGTCAGAACAGGCACAACAGCATGGCGAATCTGACACCTAGTGTAGACTTTAATTCTCATATAAAAGTAGAGTAAAACTCTTGAGATTTGCTTACTGGAAGATTTTCTCATCTTCCATAATTTAAAATATTTATTACTGTAATCTTTTATTTTGTCTATTCTACTTGAATGTCTGAAGCTCACATATCTGTATGAGAGACAAGATGATGTACCTCATGAAAAAACAAAGCTTAACACTTTGTCCAAAACAGAAGCATGTCATGCATGCCTGGGAAAGGGAGCCTGGCACTTTTTCTTCTAAACCATCAATATCATAACATTCCCATTAATGAGCCACTTTACACAGGGCTTTGATTACCTGGGTGAGAAGGGGATGTAATAGCTGACGTGGATATCACTGCACTGAGCTCCTCAGATATTATCTCTTCCTATCAAATGCAAATCTCCAGCCAGATTAGGATTTTCTATGTCTCTCTTTCTATACATTGCAGTAAATCATCTGAGACAGTTAAAGGAACCAGAATTTTAGATTTTATTTCCTTTCACTAATCTTGTGGCCTACATTCAGCTCAGCTTAAATCAAGCACTCAAACTGAGCTGTCTGTTTAGCATGCTGCTCTGCCTGTTGTCAGCAGCAAGCTGAATGGAAATCAAAACCAGTATTTCAATATTTGAGCAACTGTTATTGTAAATAATTGCAGGAGTGCAGCCTCTTAGAGAATGACTAGATATTGAAGGTATGAGTGTTGTGCCTCTGAAGTGCTTACACTGCTGCTTGTAGACAAATGGAAGACAGAACCTATCAATGCAACAAACAAGACAGAAAGAAGAAACAAGTAATAAAATTTTCACAGTTCACATAAATATTTAAATGTCACGTATGGTGAGAATTGTCAATAACAAGGTTAATATCAGCAGCATTTCCAGGAAGAAGCTCTGATAAAGTTTGGAGGAAAATGTCACCCTGTGTCTTGTCACTTGCTCAAGTTAATCTGAAGTCCCAAGATGAAACTTAACCTAAAGAATTCTATCTTGTTTCATACAATACTAGGGCATTTTTTGTGATTATAATTTGGTCTCAGTTGACTTGAAAATTGCTCCAGGCCACCATAAAGTGTTTAAAGTTGATAATACAAAATACTAAAAATCCACAACATCTGTTTCTCAATTTGATTGTTTTGCATGGTTCATTTTTCTCCATTCCCAGGCACTAACATGAATTTTTCAGGTCTGAAAACACAATGTATCTTTTCAGGTTACAGCATCTACTCCACAACTGTTTGGTCAAAGTTATTCTGAAAGAACTTTGGTTCTTTTATTATATTTTAAATAAAGAGGAATCTTTAGGGAAATAAGGAAACATAGATAAAATGGGCTGTCTCCCCCATCTGTCTGAATAAGTGCAATTCAAAAGTAAAGCCGTGCTAATAAAATAGGAGAATGAAACACTAAAAAGGACCATTGAAAAGTGGAATAGAGAATAATAGCTTTGTTTTTTAAAGTCAGCAAGAGGCTTGCATGTTGAAAGTGAATAATGTCAAATGAGCCAGACAAAATAAGTATTTATCATTGGCTAACACAGACTGAATTCTGAATGGAAAGCAATTTTCAATTAACTGGTCATGCTGCACTTACCTGAGGTTGTGTTGCATAATCAATCATGAAGAAGAGTTATTTGCCTACTGTTTATGAGCCAATGGTCCCAATACTTATTTTAAAACTAAAATATTATTTTTAAAAGGTGGTGACTCAATGGCCAAACTTGACTCCCACTGCAAAAATTGAATAAAAGAAGTCTGTTGACTCTGTTAATGTAAAATTTCAAAATATTTTGAAAATAAAAAATTAGAGATGGTGGCATCTAACAGCAGAAAGCAACATGGCATTATCCTTCTGAACCAATTCCATGGTTACTTTTATAAAGAAAATTATTTCACTCTTGTTAATTACTGCAGACTGTGAAAGTCAAAAGAGGCCATTAAAGTGGTGTGTAAAGGGATGCATGTATATGGTCTGTATTCCCTCTTTGTATGCTGAAAGATGATCAACAGTCCCCTAAAGCAGCATTTATATTGCTTCATTTGTTGTCTTTTAGCATATGTCCTGAAGTGGTTTCTCTCCTAGAGGAACCAAAATTTCACTCCTCTGCCATGTAGAACTGCTTTGCAATGCTGCTTTGAGGCTTTGTGTTGCTTCTCCATGAGCCTGAAATTTTATGGAAAAAAGGCAACAAACTTGATGAAGGGTCTGGAATACAAGTCTGGGGAGGAGCAGTTGAGGGAGTTAGAGGTGCTTAGCCTGGAGAAAAAGGCTCAGGAATGATCTTATCACTCTCCACAACTGCCTGAAAGGAGGCTGGAGGCAGGTGGGGGTCAGTCTCCTCTCCCAAATAACAATTGATAAGACAGGAGAAAACACCATCAGGTTGTCCCAGGGCAGGTTTATATTGGATATAAGGAAAAATTTCTTCAATGAAAGGTTAGTCAAGTATTTGAACAGGCTGCCCAGAGAAGCAGTCTCACCACCCCTGGGGATGTTTAAAAGATGTGTAGATGTGGCACTTGGGGACATGGGTTAGTGGTGGACTTGGCAGTGTCAGGTTAACAGCTGGACTTGAGGGGCTCAGAGTTCTTCTCCACCCTAAAGGATTCACACAGTAAATTCTGTGACTGTAAGATGGAAAGGCCTCCAGGAACAGCCATACATAAATCTGCTTTGCAGCACCTTAGACAGGGTGCATGGCTGAGACCTGTCTAAGGTGCTGCAGACACCACTGATGGCAAAGATGTCCTGGTACCCCAGTGGATCACCCCACACCCCACAGGCTGTTCTCACACAGAGACAGGTGCAGCTGCAGGCGCAATATCACACATTCCTGTGCAACACAGACATAGTGCCCCATCCTGCGTCTCCTTCCAGAGGGGCACACTCAAGCATGATGGAATCAAGATTTGTCAGAAGGGATGCATGACTGGGGGTTCCTCTTGAACATAACTGTGCTGAGCTCGTTCCTTCCCAGATTTAAAGCCTTTACAGTAATAGGGTCAATGGCAATTTATCACTGAAGGTATGTGTCAGACCTGATTGCTTTTCAGTCTCTTGAGCTTCCTTACTAGTCACCTTCAGAATTTCAGCCTATTGCCTACTTTTCACTAGTTAAACAAACATATTCTGCACTCAGGAGCACAGAATGCAATTTGTGCTGACTTTACAATTGCTTAGGGCAAAGAGGTTTTGTCTTGTAAAAAAGAACTCTCAAAACCTTTGTAATACAAACAAATATTAATAATGCTCATGTCTTGGAGCAGTCTACACTTCCCATGCCAGAGTATTCAGTTAAAAATTGATATATGCATGAGGCAATGGGAGATGATGTTCATAATAATTTAAAACATTCATAAAATTCAGCTTGCTTCAAGTAATAAATATAATAGATAATGGTATTATTTTGATTTAATAAGTATATATATAAAGGTACAAGTGACTGTATTTGTAAAATATCAAAGAGGAATTCTGTTTTTTTAAAATATAAATATTCCGAATAAGTTGAGAGGAACTGCCCATGTACTTACTAGTAAGCATGTGCACAAAGATCTGAGGAATGTTTACATAGTTGGAGTCATTCTTTTCAGAAGGCAGCAAAGATTATTTTTAATACAACCACTGAAACACCCTAGAATTTCCAGCATTTTATAAAAACTAGTTAATTATACTTCTTGTTTACTGAACTCTTAATCAGAAGAGCTCAACATATTTTGCAGTAATTAATTAATTTTCTCTTCTGACACCACAGCGAGGCAGGAAAATATTATGATTCCCTCTTATAATTCGAGCAGTGCCTCTTTTCAGTGATGCTGCAGTCTGTGCTGCCTCCAGGAGCTGCCTCAGCAGCACACTGAACACTACTCACTTGCCGTGTGCTTTTTGCAGGTAATGGAACTGTTTTCAGGCAGTGATATGTAAGAAAGTCAGAAACAGCACCTGACAGTGATGACTTTGAATCCCTGAGCTGAGCAGTAGGAGAACATTTTTGCTAAAGAATTAACTAACTTGTAAGGCAGTTCTACAGTCTCTTTTGCAACATCTTTATTAAAGGCAGCTTCAGACACTTAGCAATTGCTGTTAACAGTTCATTGACACCAAGGTGAAGAGAAGGGGGGGTGCTAACAGAGACAAGATGTGTTACAAAGGGAGCTGAGCCCTATGAAATAGAGAATTTCCCCCGGAAGTGCTAATGGGTGAAAGACATGCCTGCATCCCAGGATGTCCTGTGGCTGAAACCGTCCTGCTAACTGATGTTGTGCTAATTAAATAAGATGCAGTAAGTTTAGTGCCATGGTTATTATGCATCAGAAACCACTTATCTCAAAACTTATGCAAGAATTTCAAAGTACTGGTGAAAGTGCAGTTGGTATACAAGGACATACACAGGAAACACACATTGTGTTGTGTTGGGCTGGAACAGCTTTTGTGACAGAACAGGAATAGACATTTTCCTTTAGACCCTGCCTGCAGGTACCAAAGGCTTGAGCTGCATACCTCAGTAGTTTTGGTTACTGAGTATTGTTCTTCAGCTGCTGGGCAGCACATCAGTGATGGGTCTGATGTAACTCACAGGCAACGTGCCTGGTGCATCCACTCTCGCCTGCTGCAACATCTTCAGGCAGGACTTAGGGATTGCTTTACAAAGCCGCCTTGATCTCACTGCTAATATGTTTCATTCCCCATTTATCCTTCTGTGCAGTTTTCTACAGCTACCACTAAGGAATGCCAGCAGTTTGGGAGATGAAAGGAAAAGCAATCCCTACATTCCTGATATTCCTGTAAATAATAGGCAATCATTGCTTATCTTCTGCTGTTAGCTGTCACCAGAGCTTCCCTTAGGCACCTTTGCAGGGAAAGGGCAGAAATTCTGACTTGTCTCACCTCATAAAATAGCAGGTCTTTGTCTTCTAACTTCTGTACAAGGTCACAGACAGGGAATATTTGATAAGAGTTAGCCAGTAATCTTCTCGGAGATAAGGATTCCCTCCTGCAACTGGATACTACAGGGGTTTCAGTGGCAGAAGAGGATCTCATCTGCTTTGCCTCTCCTATTTTTCCATCTTCCAAGAATGGAGCCATAAAAATAGCTTTGGATGCTTACAAAAATCCTTTGAACATTTCTGGGAGTCAATGGCTGACATGATCCAAGACTCTGTGGAGAAGAAAGTGTTTCCTGGGGTGATGTCAATCAAATACCTTTAGAAATAGTGTCTTTGGCTCATGGCCAGCATAGGACAGCCTCTATTGCTGGCCCACTTAGATGGGGTTCATTGTTCAAGGTTGTCACATACCTTTCTCCACTCTTTTTTCACTCAAACAAACTCTGAACAATTGATACACTTTTCTTGCAAATAAAGAATGGCATCTAATTGAGGAATCATTGATGAATGTAAGGGACTTCTTTCTCTTCACATCCAAAGGTATATAAAGCCCTGATAGAAAAGATTATGCTATATATATCAAAAAAATAGAAAAAGTAGTTGGGGAAAAAAGATCTATAAGACTGTTTTGGAGCTTGACCCTCACCAAGTTCAGTCCTAGCTCTGCTGCAGAGTTTCTTTTAGGTCATGAAGAATTCTACAGTTCATACTGAATGAAGAATTTTCTAAAAACTCTCTTCCATCAAGCCATTTACATGAATTTCAGAGAAATAATTTAAAAGGTTCTTAAGAGTAGAAGTTTATTTTATGTGCATTTACTAAGTCAATTAAATACACCATACTCATGCAAAAATGTTGTATATATGTATGGGTATATGTATATGGATATGCAAATATATAATAGATGTAATAAATAAAAATCATCCCTCTATTTCATGATGGGTATTCCAGTCAGAACAGTCTAATACTCTGCCTTTCTTAAACTCTCCACTTTGAATTCAAAGAGGAGAAATGGAATTGCATTTCTTTTCAATTGTAAAGCTTATTCAGCACCTTTGGTTCCAGAGATGGGATTGGTACTTTGTCAGAGCAGTAATTTAATGCAGCTCCACATGCAGAAGCTCAGACTAAAAATGCTTCATCAACAATGCACTGTTCCCTTCTCCTGCAGTGTAACTGTTCTTCAATTTACTGAAACCCGAAGGTGATTCAGTACTGGGAAGAGAGAAAAAATCATCTTGTCTTGACAGTTATTCATAACCCTAAAGATACAGGGACAAAGCCAAAGAGATCTTAAGGACCCAAACCTACAAAGCTACAAAGATACAAAAGTACTGCACTGTAGTAACTTAAACTGGAATTATCTACGTCCCCTCAGAGGCAACAAGGACATGTAAGTGCATTGAAAGTCTGCAATAGGCCTAATTGTGTATTCTTTGAACTTGACTAATTATATTAAACATTCAGACCCTCCTTCTATAATTCACCTGATAGTGTTGTAGAGAAAACTAGCTTGTGATTAAAAATAAAATTAATACTTAATACACAAAATCAATACTATCACTCTACTACTTGTATTTAGCCTGACAAGCTGTATGGTTTCTTTTTCAAGCAGTAAGATTCATGATTCAGCACAATCTTCACAGAATTTACTGTTTCTACATCATCTGAGCACCTTGCTTCAGAATTCTTAGATAAATGTGTGTACATGCATAGATGTCTGCCTGTAATTAATTAATAAGGGGTTTTTTGGTAGGATGAATCAAAAAATACAACCTAGGAGAAAGGTTTTTGTGGATATTTCAGGGCCTTGATAAAGGTGCTTTACTTTGTATTTTCTCCACAACAGACATGCATAGCAGAAGAGCTGCCCAAAAAATTGTGAGAAACTCAGTTGTGAGAAACTTCTATTTCCCTCACTACTCTCCTAATGCTCTCCCTGCCTGAACATATCTGTAGCTGGATACAAACTCTATTGTGACATGGCCTCTCAACAGGTTTTCCACAGGGAGACCTTGTTCCTGTGTTTAAATCCTCTCACAGGGTGTGCATGTTTAGGCTTAAGATTGTTAAATCCCTGGCTGAAGAGAATTTGTGCCTGGTTCACATCGCTGCTCTTCAGGAGGCTTGAACTCATCAGTTATTCAACTCACCTCTTTTGCAGGCCTTTCCAAGGTCCTTCCAGCCCGAATCCCTTGCCTGACTCTTCTGTCCATCAAAGATGATGCCCTCCAAGATACCCTTTTTAGGAGATTCCTCAGCATCCGTGCTGAAAACACCATGGAGACATGAAGCCAATTTATTCCGTCACCACTCATTCTGTGAAGCTGCAACACAGAGTTTGGAAGACACTCTATCCACACACTTTATTCAGGGGCAGAAACACATGGCTTTGGGAATGAAAGCAATTCTTCAACTCCCCCTGTGCCTGGATCACTGAGCTGGGAGGGCAACCACCCTATCTGCAACAGATTGGTGTAGGCAATGGTGTAGGCTGTGTCCAGGCATTCTCTATAATAAATCAGGGCAACCCTCATGGCAGGGAGAAATGAGGTGGACTCCATCTTATCAGAAGGCTAATTAATTACTTTATTATACTATATTATTCTATACTACATTACACCTAAGCTGAATCTGCACAAGCACTCAACTGCCCAGAATCCCGTGGCTGTCATCCAACAGTCCGGACACACACACATGGATTTAATTGGTCCATGAATCAAAACACACCAGAATCCAATCACCAATTCCCCATCAGGTAAACAATCTTCCACAATGCATTCCACTTTGGCACAACACAGGCACAGCAAATGAGATAAGAATTGTTTTGATTGTTCTTTTCTCTGCTTCTCTCAGGTTCAGAGAATGTGAATCCCACACTTCTCCTCCCTCTACAGTGCACTGAACACCTCTGGGGGAAGACTTAGCACTTATGGAAATACTGATCTTCTGGGACAAGAACTCAACAGGAAAATGCCCAAAGTCAGCACTCTGCTGGAAATGTGTTATCTATCAAGTAGAACCTACTCACAAAAGTTAGTATTTTCCAAGGTTACATGGCACAGCAGATGCTTGTCTGCACCTTTGGTTGCAAAGACAGATTAGGGGCTTATGAAAAGGAGAGTGACAGAGCCATTGTGAGAGCTCCAAACACAGGCAGTTCCCCTGTAAACAGTATCCTAACAAAATCCACTTTGAGTCTTGTTGAAGTTTGATCCTGTATTTGTAGTCTGAGAGTGTATTCAAAACATCTCATGCAGCCTGTGTGCCCACTTGACTCTGTCTGCAGCCATCAGCCAAATTACATAAAGTAGTTTTTTTTTTCTGTGAGTTCTGGCTTTGAATGATAACAGAAATGTGTGCAATTCCAAAATGTCACTGAAGAGTATCAAGGACGCCAGTTTTGGCCAGATTGTTTCCAGGATGATCAGCCTGTTTGCTGAAAAGAGTGACAATTCTGTCTGAGGATCTGATTTTCTTTCCAGGATCATCAGGCCACCTAAACTGCTATCACCACCAGTAATTAGAAAACTGGTTTGCAGGACACTGGACGCAATGGATGGCATAGTTTGGTATGGGAGGAGAGAGCAGGAACTGAGACTGAGAGGCTACAACACGATTCAGGACTGTAACAGGGCTGTGGACAAGCCAATACAAATTGGTCAAGTACTGGTCACCTTTGACACCTTCGAGATGCCTACATGATCCTGCTGTCCCACTAAGGCATCCTTTTTATCATGGTTTTTTTTCTGCCTGTTAACAAGTTTTCAACAGATGAGTTTCAGGTGAGGGCTAGCCTGGGAGCTAATTTTTGAAACCACTGTGGCTGAAGGGAAAGTCAGACTTGGCTTTCCTGCTTCCTAGGGGAACACTGGAAGCATCAGGCTATTAGTTAGAGTTAAATATTGCAAAAAGACTGCAGCCAGCTTCCCCCATTTTCCTGTCTTATCCACAAAGCTGTGACTGAATTGTCAGAAAGACTCCAATACAGTTCACACAGAGTGTCCCGTTAACTGAAGTTCAGGCATTTGGGAAAGACAGGCAGATCCACATTAGCTACAAGGCAGGCAAAATGTGGCTGGATATGAAATCACTTTAAACCCCCTCAAAACACACAACACAACACAGGTACTACTGCAAGAAAGTATCAGGTGAAGTTCAGTATCCTAAGTGCGTACACTGGGAAAACTTAATCACCATTAAACCTATGCAGAAGTTTTAGTGGTTTAATTAACAGTTAGTACAGCAGCTTTATTGATAAGTCATACACAGTTCACAAAACAAATTAAAGAAAAATGCTCTGTGAGTCACTGACCCCCTGAAAATCCCATACTGTGATCCTTCATTTTTAGTACTTTCTTTATTGTCCCTAAATAGATAGATTTGCTTTCATAAAGGTTCCAGAATTTGGCCCAGAATAACACTGTTGTAGACCAAATAACAAGGTTGGGTTCACCTCAGCAGTGGCATTAAAGATGGACAATTCACTAAAAAACACAGGGGAAAATACACAAAGAAAGTAAAGACAACATTTTATTTGTGCTGAGGTAGCTTGTGGAATAGTCAGCTGAGATATTTGCAGTTTGTATAGTGGCATTTTCCAGTTTTATTGAGATTTTAAACAGTAGGAACAAGGAAATAGCAAGCAGCATCATTTACATGTCAGAGCACATCCAGATCACAGGGAGGCAGCAGCAAATGGCAGCAGTTACAGTTTGAGCAGCTGCAAAAACCCAGAAGCTCCATCAGTCACACGAGCACTGCGAGTCATGCAAGCACCAGGAAAGTGATGCAAAAAAGAGAGATTTCTGATTTCATGTGAGCCCTCTCCTGACAAGGGAGAAGGATGCTTGCAGTAGTGAAAGGTGCATTATTGGATGGAGAAGTGGGTATTGGCAACAGGTTTTACTGGTGAATGGATCGTACCCATCTCTGCTGCCCTCCTCACACCATTTCTGGACTGTGATTTTGGCCAACAAAGATGGGCTACCCTGCTCTGCTGGACACTGGAATGGGAAGGTGCTGCTGGTTCTCTTCAGGTGCTGAGGAAGATTTTGCCTCAGTTTATGAGCAAGTTTATGATTCAGTCACAGGTGGGCCCTAAAAGAGACTAAAGATGCTCTATGACAAAACAAACTCAAAACAAACACACTTTTAAAATGGACATCTAAAGAATTAAAAACCCAATGTATCTTGCAGCTTCTATGACTTACTGGAGGAGGAGAAAACTGAAAGTATTTCAGTTTTCTGACAAAAAAAACTGAAATACTTTCAACAAAAAAAGCACTAAATTTAACCTCCTTGCTTATTTTTATGCTTTGTGCTAAGGAAATGATGCAGCTTACATTAATTTAGTAGAATTAGCATCCATAGTGTCTAAAGTAGTAGGACAAGTATGTGCAATTACATCTGACTGCAAAATAAGAGCACGCAATCATTTTTTAATCTCTTCTTCATGTTAAAGGAAGAGCTGCAATTCTTTTTTTTTTTTAGTGCTAGTGAATTTTTGCTGTTTGGAAAGCTAAATAAATGGTTACAAATGAGCCCTCATGTAACTTTTCTCAGACTAAGCTACAGAGGATAAATATTTAAATGTTCTTTAGCTTTCTGGTATTAATTCTGGATAAGACAGATGGAGACAGTAAAGTTTATTTTCAAAATTTAGATGTAAGCATTGTTATGTGCCTAAAACCTACTCTTTTCCTTCTCTACTCCTTAAAAACATCTCTTCATTCAGGTGCATTACATAAACAAATTCAAAAATTGCTTATTCACATAAATATGGATATCAAACAGCTCATAAGATGATTACTATAGAACAACTACTGGGATTTTTTTGCAAATTATAGCTATAAATTAAGATGAATTCTTAAAAAGAGATATTGCCATTCCCTATGGCTAATTCTAAAATAAATAAAGTGATAAGTGCTGGATCAATTTTTGAAAGGTTAAATAGTCAAAAAAGTTTGATCACATTTGAAAATCCACACTTAGACTCCTGCTTAGGAAAGTGAATTGGAAATTTCCCTAAACTTACAGCAGTTACTGATTGCTCTTAGACTACTGCTAATTTAGAAGTAGTATTTTTTGGTATTTTTTAACATATGCTTTTGATCCATATCCAAATGAAGAAATTCTTTGATGAGAAGCAGTGGAGCAAAGTTGTAACATGGCCAGATTTTAAGCCTCATAATTTGTTCCATTTATTAGTAACTCTTATCCTACAATATCAATTTCTCTGAAAGCAATGACACTTTAAGAACTCAACATATTTTAAAGCTCTGGATGTAGTCAGTGGGTTTTGCATGGGAATTATCTGAAGGATTCCAAAGGAAAGGGGATCTTCAAGGTGGTGGTGAGTGTAACAAAGTGCTGAGCAACTTGTCAACCTACCCAAAATTATCCAGTCCATCACCATCCCTGCAGGACAGTTCTTTGGGAATTACTAGCACCTCACTCCAGATTTCAAGATCAAAAGTACCATCAGTATCCCCACACACAGACTGTAGCTGATGTCATTATTTTTTTATTGTACTCAATATTGGGAAAAAGAAAAAAAAGAGCTAGAAATTATATAAATTGCCAAGTTGGCAGAACACTACTCATAGGTGCACTGCCATCTTCTGGGAGATTTTATCCAATTTTTAGTCAGATGCATTTGTCACTTAGTCCAGTCTCTATCCAGTGAAGATGTTGATTTCCAGTTAGCCACCAGTACAGCTAAAAGCTTTGTATTTTGATTTTATGATCTCTTGCTTGAGTCAGCACCAAGAAATAATCACAGGCACAAACTAGTGCACCAACTAATGAGCACTAATGCACCAGACTGCTTAGAAAAAATCTCTCTCATGGCCACAGAAGTCAAAAGATCACTGTAAAACATTATTTTCAAACAAAGTGCTTAGAATTTTTAACTAGTGGATCTCCTATCCAACCAACCAAAGGAAAACATTAGAAAGTATTCACACCCAGTGAGAGATTCATTATGACTTTGAGACATGTTAGCCAATCTCAAAATAATTGAAGTTATTTTTCTTCATGATATACAGTGACCCTCTGGAGAAGGGTGTTAATGTACATTCTTGGACATATCAGTTGTAAATCAGCTTCATGAAGGGGTGTGTGCCTCTAAAAATATTTTAATTCTGCAAATAAAAAGTATGGATGTCTCAGATGAAAAGCAAACACTCCAGTCTTTTTCAACATTTTTTTTCTCAAAATAATTCTGTTCTTTTTTTTTTTTTTTTTTAGAGAATGTAGAAAAACACTGCCTAAAATCTCTTGCAGAAATCACATTAATCTGTAAAATCTTTAAAGCTAATGTATACCAAATCTCCTCTTTACTAGGCAGGCTACGGAAGTTCAGTTTGTCAACCCTGCAGTGCAGATGTAAGGAAATAGAGAAAAGAAAATTTTACTCCATCCTACCAGGTAAGCGTTATTAAGTGAAAACCTGTTTAACAAACTTAAAATATCCATTTTACTGAGTTTCAAAGTCCTTTAGTAACAATGTATCTTGCTGCTTATATTGACAAGCAATGGACAGACCAGTTACTATCAGTAATACCAAAAAAAAAAAAAACCAAAAATTATTACAGTCTGATTTATTTATAATCAACAGGTTTCTTAACTCAAACTCCTTCTATCTCCTTTAGTCATGGGCTGGGTGTTTGTCAGGTGAGGAGTTAGAAGGACTGCCACTAGCTGCTGCTGAATCTCATATCTGCTCTCCATGCTAACGAGCCATTCCCAGGGCGGTTTAGCAGTCACTGCACTCAGACTCAGCCACTCCAACAGGAATTGCACTCATCAGAGCAGTTCTGAAAGGAAATGCCTTGTCTTGAAGCGAAATGAAATGTAGCAGCCAGTACAGCTGACAAATGCTGGTAAGCTCAGGACAGGATGCAAAGATCCCAGAGGGGTCAGTGACGCCTCCTCTGCCACTACCTCGTCACAGCTCAGGCTCTGACCAGGAACAAGCTTTCGTTTGTTTAGTGGCTGTCTGCTTCCAGCTGCTTTTTCCAGGTCTTCACAAACTCTGACCTCCAGAGAAGTTCAGCTGGGGTCTCTGCCCTGTGTTTTGAGGGCAAAAGTTAATTACAATCAATTAGGCTACAAGGATGGCTTCTAATGAAAGCGTCCCAGGCACAAACCTTCAGACTTTCTGTGACCAAGAACATCTGTGATGCTCAGAGATGTCAACTAGAGGTCTGTTCCAACCACTGCTTTGTCAGCAACTTTGACAATTTTGTTCCTAAAAATGGGAGTCTCTGGGAAGCTCACAAAGATGAGTGTTAACTAATGGAAAAGGCTGACAGATCCAAATAGCCAACTCTTGTAAAATACCTTCTTATTCTCTACACAGTCAAAAGAACCTTGCAAAGAATGGCAGTCACTGGGCATAAAGAGAAGTTCACTGATAATATCAGGAATTTAATCCAACATCAGTGTTTCCAAGGAAAGCTTATGCACACAAATAGGAATTCACTGAAGGAGGCATGTTTTTCTGAACAGTTATTCTGTGCCATAAATACCCTTCAGAAAATTTAGAACCAACAGCTACAGTTGAAAAGTACAAAAGTTTGTTTTGGGAATGGAAGAGGACTGGGAAGAGTGGATTGTGATGCACAGAAATGAAATTATGATCCAAGTGTCCATGCTCACTCATGTCAAATAAAATGAGACAATTCAATTTGAAACTGGGACCAGATGCATTTCCAAGATCCAAGCAGGTTTCCGGGGCTGCAGATGAATGGAAATAATTTGTTGACCAGATAAAATCAATCCATTGTTTTTTCAAAGCCAGCCATCAAAAAGTAACAAAGCAAACAAAAATTGTCTTTTTCTAATGCTGATAGAGTGCTGCTATCCACACTCTCTCAGGAAAGAAAAACAACTAACAAAAAAAAAAAAAAAAACCAAAAAAAACAAAACCAAAAAAAAACCAAAAAAAAAACCAAAAATAAAACAAACAGAAAAAAACCCCCAAGATTAAAAGGATTTAGAGACTAATTTCATTAAAAGAGGGATATAGAAGAGTATTAGATCTGGTTTTGTTTCCCAGACAGTATTACAGTAAGCCATAATGCCCTTCCCCTGGAAAGGCCAACATGTCCTGTGGGACAGCTTTAATAATCTCCTCTGTTGAGAGAAGATGTAGGAACCATGATGGACTAAGACACTGGACCTTTCCAAAACCAAATTTACAAACACTTCCCATCCAGAGGGATCAGAAACAGAAGGACTGGAGTAGTCTGTAGTATAGGGATTCTTAAAATGACCAAAACTATGACTACTTGGGCTCCTCATCCCTCTTGGTTTCATCTGTAAATCTATGATGGTCTTTGTACCAACAGTACCAAAATTCAAGCAGTTTTTCTGATGTAGATGGCAGCTAACAAGAAAAGTTCTGAAAAGACTGCAGCTTGTAAAATAATTACAAATTGATTTTCTTGTTCATGGACAATTAACTGCTGATATCACTCTTTGGTTCCAGACTACATCTGCCACTCTAAAGAATTCACAGATGAAGAAGTGAATAACTCTCCATCACCTCACTCCAGGACCTCTGCCCTTGCACCTTGCCCTCCTCTCAGCTTCAGCCTGGCAGAGGCTTTGTCCTGGGCTTCCCAAACCACAAAGCTTCAGCTTTGTAGTGTGCTAGAATATTTTTAAGTAAGGGTCAGATAAAAATAAAGATGTTTTCATACAAAGTATTCGCAATTATTCTAACGCCTACAGTATTTATTAAAGGTACGCATTCATTTGGTACACAAAGAAAATTCTGGGGTTTAAGAATTATTTGAGCAACACCTACCTGAATATGTAAAGAGATGAAAATGACGCATCAAAAATCATTAGATACTTAAGCAAAAGAAGCAGTATATTTTTTGCTGGCATTTGATGTTATACCGTAAATAGCTTCCCAATATTCCTTAAAGGAAATATTTTATGACTGAATAGGAATAGATGCTGGAAAAATAGTTGTTTCTTTACACCTTCAGAAATTGGAGTTGTTATTTTAAATGTTTACAAAGGCATGGACTGGAATACAGTTTCACAGTTTCTAGTGAACTAATCTAGAACAAAAATGATTGCTCATTTTCCCACAGGAAGAAATCCTTATGTTTCACCCATGCTCCCTTTCCTGCATGATTAATGGATACTTCTGAACCAACAACAGATGACCTCCAGTAACCATTCACAAGGGGCTAAAGTCATAAATAGATACAGACTTAAAAACACTTATCTAAAAGAAAAACAACTCTCAAATCAGCTGAGTGACATGATAGGTTTGCTTGGCACGTATTAAGATATAAGGACTGACTCTTCCCACAACTTAGAGCCTGTGCAATTTTCTCAGCTAATCCATGCAAGAAAAGCAATAAAAGATCTAACAACTAAGAAAAACAAATCAGATACAGTTATAAATATCTAAGCTGGTAATGAATACAAGCTGGTTATATTTCACTGAGAGCAAAAAATAAAATTGCAGAGAAGCTTTATCATGACTTTCAAACAGTAGTGCAGAGCGCATTATTAAGCTCAGATCGCAACATTAACAGAAAACTCATTTGTATCAGAATCAACAAAGTCTATATTATATATACATCTATTAATAATAAGCAACTACACCAAAGGCATAGATAAATATAGCAAAAGACTATAAATAAAAAAGACTGCATATAACTGCCCAAATAGGCAATGCTGGAAGTTAAATCTTATTAATGCCTTAATGAAATTAAAGTTACTTTCTATCAGCACAACAGTCTCTAAAAGTTAGGAAGCACCTGGAAATGCCTGTTGTGGGTACCAGCTGTCCTCTGAAGAGGCAATCTATCCCCAGAAGCTGTATTCCAAGCAGATCCATTTTTTCAGTTTTTCCCTTAATTCTATGATTGTTGTGGTGACAAAGCAGAGTTCAAAGGTTTGCACTGCCCCAGTAATTCACTCTGGGCTTTATCCTGTTGCCAGTAACTCACATGTCAGGGTTGCTGGCTCTTCTCTCCTTTATCAAAGTGAGGCAGGAAGATCTGCACAGGCAGGTGCTATGAGTGCTGCCTTGATTTGGTTTGGCAGAGAAGGAGTAATGAGTAGGGGAAGGTTTGGGGACCTATTAGAAATATCTTCCTCTCTAATTAAGGAGCCATATATGTATTCCAGCTCAGCTGGAAAAGAACTGAGCAAGAAAACTGGCCAGGCTCAGAGAGGTACAACAGCATTTACAGTGTAATTCACATTAAATACTGGCTGGTGGGACACCAAGATGGAACTTATTTCACTGATGCTTGTGGAAGGAGCTAAACAAGTAGGCAAAGGACAGAAGAGTAAGACTGTCATGTCCCTGACTTTCTCCTATCCATCTTTCACATTCAAACTTTAGAGCCTGCTTGAATTTAAACCATGGATCTTGAAGCTTTCTAGTACTTATGGCAGAGGTGACATCAGATGTTAGATGCAATCATCCTTTATACAGTGAATGATGAAGGTCTGCATACCGCAGATGTCTGGCATCTATTCAGGAATTAATTGAAGTATTTTGTTGAAAATCACAGGAGACTCAGTGCAAAGTTTAATGATTATGTAGCTGGCACTCTTCAAGCACACTCATGGACTGGCTGATGAACATGTCAAACAATGCAAGATACATGAATTTATGCAAAACATAACAAAGAAAGTTAGGTCCGGACTTTAAAATTAAAATCGTCGTATTCCACAACCTTGAAACTAGATTTGAAGTAACTTCTGTGCTTAGAAGTAATCTAAAAAGTAATTATTTCTTCTAAGGAAAGAATTGAACTCCTAAGTATAAAATGTGGCTTGTATTTCTGCTATCAGCACACTGAACCGAACTGTGTCTGAAAAATAAAGAAAGTATGGAAAAGAAACCTGTCCTGACTAAGGAAAAAGATTTCACAGAACTAAAAGGAGTCAAAGGGTGAAAGGACAGGGGTTCAAAACACTTGAGGGGATAAAATGTAAACTGATGTATTCAAAAGAGCCCAGGGAAATTAGACTTTTGTATTCAAACACTGTCAGAAAACTAATTTTTCTGTTGCCATGGAAATTGAAACAAAACCAAAACCCATTCACAATCACAATGGAAGGGCAGGATTTGGAAATTTCCTCTGGAAGAAAGCTTCCAGGGAAAAACAAAAAAACTAATTCAGAGCCATAAAAATACATTGCTTCTGGCAGATGAAACACATACAGGTAAGGCTCAGGATTTCTTTTCAGTAGTCCAGCTCACCTCAATTTACATAATTAAAATGTTAATAGCTATATGATAACAAATAAACTATAAAAAATTTCTCAGTAGTACATGCAAATATGTGCATGATAAATTGAACAGATCAAAAAGAAGGGGATTGATTGCACTTTGACTATTAAAATCAGAGAGGAAATAGGATTCTTAGTGATTCCTTACAACTGTGCTGAGGGCAAGACAAATCATGTGTGTATAGTGCTCACATACCAAAAATCATCTATAGCAAGAAAAATTAGGCAAATACATTGAAGACTGGTAGTAGCTGTAGAATCTGCTCTCATGGCAGATTGTCCCTGTGTCTCACTCAAGTTCCCAAGGACCGTTTTACTGAGTAAAAAATTATTTCACTTTTTATCGAAATGTATTCCCAGTTTTATCCTCAAAAGTCCTTCTTCCTTTTCCATGGGAAAATACTGGCCCATACCACCAAGTACATGAACTCCTCCCTCGGAGTCAAGACAGAGCGACAACAGCAATGCAATGTACAAGGCTGGGTCCCATCACCCAGCTGTTTTATCCTGGGCACAACTCAAGTTTTGAGGCCAGGGACACCTCTGGACACAGGTAGGTAGCCCAGTGAAGTCCTTACTGAAGCCACAGAGTCAGAACCTCAGTGGCTCAGTCAGAACCACATTTTCCTACCCCCACTAAACTGAAAATTATTCAAGTCATATGTCAGACTCAATGGTCCTGGTCAGAGGTGTTTTCCAACCTCACTGATTTTGTGATTCTGTAATTTGGTCTGCTGCTGCAAGTATGGAGTCACCGAAAAAAGAGTTGGGTCTCCATCAAGAAGGCAGTGATCCAAGGCCTTTTCAACTGTTCAGACTCACACCTGCCTTCTCCCACTCCGCAGAGAATTATTATTGTTATTCTAAACGTGGGTCATTGCAGCAATCTGCTCTACCTTTACACAGATTTGGTTCAGCTTGACTGAGATAGCGAGCAGCTGGAGCTGGGGCTGAGCAAGGGGCCCCAGGCAAACAGGAGGAGTTCTTGAGCCATTTCTACCACCAACCCTACATCTTCAGTCTCCTTGGCTTGAGCTTTGTGCCCTAAACAGTGCAGGAAAAAACCACAAACCTATCGTTTTCTTGCAAAAGGCTTTCATATACAACAAGATTACACTAACTGCCCAAGCCTTCTCTTCTCTAGACTAAACAGCATGAGTTTTAAGTAATAATATTATAACATTCCCTCTTGAGCTGAGACATCCATTTAAGAACACTACAGTTTACCAGCCATTAAGCAGTTACTGGTTGGTGCAAGTTTATTTTCTGAAGAGTACTCTATTCAAAACATACTTGCTAATTAATGAAGAATACACATACCCATTTGTAATTATTACTTAAAAGAAACAATGAATTTCTCTCTGATCAGCCTTCAGTTAGATTCCCATCAGAGGAATCATATGAACAGATGGGGTCCACCAGGCTTTTCATGTGTTTTCTTTTTTTTTGCTTCATAATGAAGCTCTCCCTCATAAACTTGTTAAAATGGACTCACTTCCTTTACCAGGATGTGATTTTCTGGTAACTGCTTTTCATTTTCTGCCTTGAACAAAGCAGATAGTTCATTTCTCTTTACCAATAACCTGAGTGATTGGTAAAGTGTCACAGACATCAATGGATCCATGACAGCAATCATGGAAGGGACCAAGATTTTCCTTTTTTTTTCTCTGACTTCTCCAAGGAAAATGAGCATTGTCCAAAGAATACAGCTAAAACTGGATGAGAACAATTTTTTGTGAATAGAAAATTCATTGGAAAAAGCTGTGACAGAGAGAGAAACTGTATCTGAATCCAGCCCACAGTTGGTGGGAATTTTCTACAAAACAAACAAACTGAACAAAAACAAAACAAAAAAGGCAGGAGGGATTTTGGAACAGTGCATATTTCATTGTGAAATTTTCTGAGAGCTTCTTGTTTCCAATGATGCTGAAATCTTGCATTTCAACATATTCTAAAAAAAATACTTTTTCATTGTGAAACTTTTTTTTTCATGTCAAACCAGTCTAAGTTTAATTAGATGCAAAAGAATTAACTCCTCCAAATCAAATGAAACATTGAATCAAAGAAAAAAAGCTCAAAGGGTCTTAAATTACAGATTTTTTTTTTAATGAGTTGGTTCAGCAACCAAGCAAAAAGAAAAAAATCTATTGTATGGTGTAATCAATTATACTATTTTTTATATAACTATGACAGGACAGCACAATTACTTTTCTTCCCCCTCAAACTAGTATGTCTTCCTTTTTTCTCATAGACATTTCATTAAAGACAGTTAATGTTAAATAACTTGGGAAAAGCAAAAATCAGTTCTTCCAATAAGCATTCAACCCTTTCCACTTCTCTACACCTAAGTCACCGTTTTCCCAGTGATGAGCACATGACTGCCTCACGTTGGAGCACCACATACCCCTGCTAGGGATGGAATGCACAGACTGAGATCACGGCCACCCTACGTAGCTCAAAGGTCAGAAACAGAGGCAGAAGACGTGACAGAGACCAGAAGTGTGAGATGACAGAATGGCTGGCACAGGATCACATGGAACTTCAGGCAGGGCTGCAGTTTGGTAGCCCTGAGCTGTCTCACCATGGGAAGTGATCCTTGTTCCGGATCTGTCCTGATGCCCTGAGCCGCTGTATCGCAATTGCCACCGTGGTCTCCTCCTGGTGGAAGCAGGATTGGCTGCTGATCCCTTCAGTACTCTTGTTCCCAAAGGACCACAATAAAATGCTTAGTGTCCACTTTTCCAGCAATTGAGCTGCCCTCACTCTGTCAAAGATAACTTTTAATTAAGGTGCCAAAAGCTGACAAGATTGATCGCAGAGGTGGTTTCCTCCAAGCTGAGCTGTCTCAGACTCCAAGCTCCTCTTTCAACTATACCTTTCAACCACTTAATTAACAAGTGGTTCATCATCAGACTTGCCAAGAAAAAGGAATCTCAATCTCCACAAAAGCAGTCAGAGAGAGAAAAGAGGCAGCAATTTTTTTTTTACTTTTCCTTATGTTTATGTTCAAATGTCTATATAGCTTCTTTTTTGATGATTTCACCAAACAATGATCACTTTCATAACTGTGGAATTATTTGGCCATGAGAGTTACTATTCAAATATTTTTGCTTGCCTTTTTGCACCCCGAAGAAGCCAAGCATTTTTCTTCTCTTTTTCATCTTCATCTGCAAATAAACAATCATTCAGCCCATGTAAGGCCTATTCAAATTTTTTTTTTTTTTTGTATGGTGGACTAGATTTTTGATGGGGAAGTCATCTGCATTTTAAACGAATGGGAAACTGAAATTATATGCAGAACAGGATTTTAGCAATACAAAGCATTTCTTCTGACCTTATTCTCTTCACTCTTTCTTTTAGTTTGCTGAATAGCTGGGAACATTGGATGGATTATAAAGCCTGGCACATGCTGCAGGCAAAGAAGGGGAGTGTTTGTTGCCAAAGCCCACTTGGATGCAAAGAAGTACAGAGGCAAAAGGAAAACAAAGACCACAGAGTGAGCTAGACTGTTCCCTTCCCAAGACAAATTTATCTCCCAGGTTACATTCCACAGTGGTTTATCTGTTCCATAATGACCATAAGAAGGGAGAAAGCACTTTGCAAAAGCTGTGCTAAGACACACAGCCCTTTTACTTCCAAGCACAAGTGCAGGCTGGGCAGAGATTGGATTTAGAACAACCCCAAGGGGAAGGACTTGGGGGTGCTGATGGATGATAAGCTCAGCATGGCTCTGCAATGTGCCCTGGCAATGGCCAATGGCACCTTGGGCTGCAGCCAAAGCACTTTGGGCAGCAGAGAGGGAGGGCAGCTGTGCTTCACTCTCATGACACCCCACCTGCAGGGCTGCATCCAGCTCTGGGGTCTCCAGCAGAGGAAGGACATGGACCTGCTGGGGCAGGTCCAGAAAAGTCTACAAGGATCATCAAAGGGCTGGAGCACCTCTCCTGTGAAGACAGAGAGAGAGCTGGGTTATTCAGCCTGGAGCAAAGAAGGCTCAAAGATGACCTTAATTGTGGCCCTGAGTAGACAAAGGGGAACTGCAAGTGAGCTGGAGAGGGACATTTTACCTGGATAAACAGGATCAGGGAGAATGACTTTAAACTGACAGAGGGTAGATTTAAATTGGATGTAAGGAAAAAATTCTTTACTCTGACGGTGGTGAAACACTAGCACAATTTGCCCAGAGAACCTGTGGATGTCTCATCTCTGGAAATGTTCAAGGAGAGATTGGATGTGGCTTTGGGCCACCTGGTTTAGTGGAAGTTGTCTCTGTCCATGGATGGGACTGGGAACTGGATGATCTTTAAGATCTCTTCCAATCAAAACCACTGTTTGATTCTGTACAGAAGATGAAGAAAGGAAAAGCTTCAAGACATAGAAGATAGGATTTTCCAACAAAGCATCTTTGCAGCATGTCCTCTCCACAGACATGGCTCTTGCCATCAGCCCCTCTTTACTACTTCAGCAGCCTTTCATCTCTTGTCTGTTTTCAGGTCTGAGGAAGCATTTTAACACTTGCAAAAACTGGCATTGGACTGAGAAGGACATTGTGGAGAGGGCTCAGAAGGCTGCAGTAGTCAGTGCCACCTGAGCAGCAGAAATCCAGTGGTGCAGAGATGTTTTCTTCCCACCCATCACCTGGAGCACAGAGCACAAAACAGCTGTGTGGCACATCCTGCACACAGATCCCCTACCCCAGTCCCCAGATTCCTTCACTGCTTATTTTCATAGGGAGTCTCAGTGGCCCTAAAGTCTCTTGGAACTCTACAGTTTGTTATGCCATTCCCTTTCTTGCCCAGTCATTACTCCTATGACAAGGCAGAAAAGCCAGGGCAAGAGAGTTTTGAGCCACCTCTCCAGCCTCAGGTCAGTATTTGATTTCAAGGAACACTTCTGTTTTATAAACCCTTTCCAGATACCATAAATCCTCTTGGGATTAATTGACACATTAAATGGAGAACAGAAATGTCTTCAGCAGGTGACAAGACAGCGAAAGCAGGCCAACAAAACCCAGCAGTTCTGCTGCAAGTGCCTTTGGCAAAGCCCCACAGTCCCACTTGCCTGTTCTCCCTGCACACCTCTGGAATGCAGCAGCTCCTGGCAGAAGAGCAGAGGTTACCTTTGCTGACAGGCAGCTAAAAGCCTGCACAATAATGCTCTGACAGCTGTCCAGTCAGTCTGTATAAGGCTAGATACATGAAATTCCAGAAGCACTAGACTCCCATTTAGAGGCAGCCTAAGAGCCAAGAGTACATTACTGCACCAGAATATGCAACTAGAACAGAACCAGATTAACAGCTGAATTTTTATTAACCTTTCATTCACTGAACACTGCCAGAACTTTAGCTTTGTGGCTTGAGATACATTAAATGTGTCATACTTATGTGTAAATTTTATGTTGCTTAGGAATGCTTCGGATGAATTTTTAAATTCACTGTCAAGACTGAAATGCTGAAATCTAACTTTTCCTTCACATTCAGTGGCCTAAAAAAAATCTACAGATAAAGACTGTCTATTATTTATTTTGATTCTTCAGCCAATTAAAAAAAATCCAGTGCAAAAGTGTGTGATGCCAAAGGCAAAAGCATTGAATATAAAAATAAATTATAAAAATTCCACACACACATACCCCCCCTCCCTCCTACCCACCAGCCAGCTCTCTTTCTATAACTCTAACTGGAGCTAATTTAATCTTTAAAATACCCATCAAGGAAAACCAGTGGGGGGTTGGGTATCTGTGTTTTTGCCTTAAAGAAAAAAAACCTTGGAACAACATGAAAATTACTGTCCCAAGGGAAGCGAGGTGTTTACAAAAAAGTCATGCTCCCCTTTAACCACCTTAAGTTCATTGTGCCCTTCATTTCATTCAATGTTCTCCATCACCACAAAACAGCAAGGGTGTTATTCCACACCCCCAAGATATTTAGAGAAATAAGGAAAGTGTTTTGCTTTCCACAGAAGAGACTCATAAAGCCATGCTGTCTGACATCAGGATCATTCTGGTTCACAAGGAATTTGCTCAATGAGCATTCAACCAGCTTTTTGGCACTTGGAATTATTTATTCACTACTTTTTCCCCCAAAGATACACAATCCAAACATGTAAGTTTGAAACTGTGTAAACTGAAGAAATGAATACTTAGCTGTGTACTTGAGGTTACACTGCCTGGAATAAAATTACATCTCAGGACCTAAGCTGCTCTTAAAATACTTTATTTTAAAAAATACCTAATGTACAAAGTTCAGGAGCAGGGAAAATCTCTTTCCATGAAATGCATGTCATTTGGTGCTGTCAAAAAATAATATTGAACCAGAGAAACTACTTTGCGCTCTTTCATGCTTATAGTTTCCAGGTTTCTAGGAAATGGGGTAGAAGCTGCAAGGATGATTTATGGCACATGCAACGCTTCAGAAAGATCCAAAGTCCAGTCAGCATAAAAGGCAGCAACAGCATCACATCTAGAAACTGGCTCAGAGAAAAGCACATACTGTAGCTGTAACTCAAACACTGTGGGAAGACAATACATTATTCCACCTCGCGGAATGGGTTCAAGGCTAAATACAGAATTCTATATTACCTGTGATTCAGTAAGAGCCCTTGGATTAACATAACACAAAGTCGCCTTCAAATGGCTGCTGTTAAATATCTGACCCTTCAACTTCTTCCTCATTTCTGCTTTCTCTCCCAGGTCTCATAGGAGGGTGGCAACACCAAATTCAGTGATACTATTTTACCTCCCCAAAGGCTATTTCATACAGACCTCATTATTTTCCTGCACAAGCACATTCCTCACTAGGGACAAGTGGCTCCACACTGGGCCCCAGGAAGGGTCTGCTGAGCAGCCCTTGATGCTACAGGGGTCTCTGAGCCTGTATGTTCAATGTTAAACAGGCAATGGAAGAAAGGGAAGCCTGCATACCACTTGTGCATTGTCCCTTGCTCCTTCTCAACACTGATGCAGCCGACGCAGCTGCAACAATAAAACAGCAGTGGCAGCTAAACAGTATTCCTGCAATTTCCCCAAGCCAAGATTTTTTTTTCCCCATCTTTAATGCTGCAATTCCAGGACTTGGCTCCATTATTCTATTTGTATTAATGCACAGTGGCAGATTTTGCAACACATGACAAAGTAAGAATATTTTATATGGCTTACAAGCCAAGAAACAATGCAAATTTGGTTCATAAAAGTATTGTAAGCATATTGCGCCTGCCTCTTTGCCAGCACCAGTTTGCTCCCTCTCATATTTTATTATGTGTTTTTTAAAATTACTACAGGAGGCTGCAGTAATTTCCTACAGGAGGAATTTCCACTTGCAGGTCATTACTGACTCTTAACAGACAGCTTGCTTTTTGGGGGAGTCCAAATGAGATCACATGAAACCACACAGCATTGCTTCTCCCTCACTTAATATTCCCCCCAAACCACCAGCCCTCATCCTGGGAACCCAAATCTTTGGCTAAAGGTTCATGGAACTGTTGGGGATGCTGCAAAGTCTCTCCCTCCCAATGTGATGTGGAGAAAACTGATGGATGTGTTATGAGAAAACTGATGGATTAAAGAACCCTTGAGCTACAGTCCTTGACCTGATAAAAACACAAGCAAAGGTTTCTCTCTGCAATATATTCATTAAAAAGATATGAGATGTAGGTGTTTTCTCAGCAAAAGTGTCATACCTTATCTGATACTATATACCTAAATGAGCTCTGTCCAGAGGGCAGATACAATTACATATAAATTACATCCATCCCCAAGGAGCCCTGCCTTGACTCACCTACCTGTAACAGCCATCAGCCCATTCCACAGTGAATTACCACTCTGTGCACCACCTGAGTTGTGCCAGTGAGCCGGGAGGGCATTGCCCTGAGTTAAAGTCAGGAACATCTTTTAACTTGTCTAGAAAAGGTCACACACAGTGACCTTTTCTTCTGCTAGATTGTGCCTGGACCATAGGCTCACCAGAAAAAAATAACTACAACTATGCACAAAATTAAAAGAGAAGGTCTCAGCAAGCCATGACATTTTGCTGTGCTTGGAAGAGATGCTGCAATTCTTGTGCAGCTGGAAAGTGCTGAGATGGTTTTAATGGCATCTGCTGTCTCTTGATTGACAGAGCATAAACATTTCAGAAATACAGGCAACAGCACTGCAGCCACACAGCACCAGACAGCATTATTTACTGACTGTGACCGAGCTCCTGCTATCAGTCACAAACTGCACATCCAACTCAGGGTTATTGTGATTTCATTTGAGAAATGTCCTCTTCTGGATGAAGAAGTATTAGCAGCTTCACAAACACTGTCAGCTAATCAAAAATTATTAGAGAAGCTCTCCACAGCTTAGTGGTTTTTTGTCACTTGCTCTAGATGTTAGGAATATGGGGAAATGAATAAATGTATTAATACACAGCAGCCTGTCAGGAGCCCTTGGCACGCTGTGAGCCCATGGACTGCATTTGCCAGTCAAATCTGCCCAATACTCTCAGCAGTCCCTGACAGCAACCCATTCACATGGGAATCAACAATAAGTCTGCTTTTAAATGGCAATATCTGGCATTATCACAGAATCACAGAATCAGCTGAGCTGGAAGGGACACACAAAGATAATGTAGTCCAACTCCTGCCCCTGCACAGGACACCCCAGTTATCACATCCTGTGCCCAAAAGCATTGTTCAAATTCTTCTGGAGCTCTGTCAGGATTGGTGCTGTGACCACTTCCCTGGGGAGCCTCTTCAGTGCCCAACCATGTCTCTGGGTGATAAACCTTTTCCTGATATCCAACCTAAACTTGCCCTGACACCACTTCAGGCCATTCCCTCTGGTCCTGTCACTGTCACCAGAGTGAAGAAATCAGTGTCTGCCTCTCCTCTTCCCTTCAGAAGCAAGTTGTGGACTGTGAATTTCTACCTAAGCCATAAGTGGTATTTCATTTACAGGCCTGACACAAATGTGATGTTTATTTACCCCACATTTATGTTCCACAATGTGAGCAACACCCTGACTCTTCCTACAAAAAGCACTGCCTCTGCTTGCTAATTACATGCTGATAAATTCTGCTTGCTGCTACCCGGGTGGATGGAACATGCCTTTCTGGATTCAGAAAGACATACATGTATTTTTGGACATAAACAGACTGCTGGAGTACAGGCTGGTTGGGAAGGGGGGCCAGGGCAGGAGCAGAATGGGATGGAAGGGAGAAGGAAGGAAAGGGGAGAAAAGCACTGGTGAAAAAACAAAGGAAAACAGGAAATAGTGAAAACAGTGAAAAAATATGAGGACTCTTTCTGTCAACTTCTTCTTTTCCTTTCTTCTGAGGTTCTCTCATGCTTCTCTACTACCCTTATTGACTGCTTCCTGCCTTCTCCCACTTCTCTTTTCTAATTCCTTTACACGGAATTTTTTTCCTCTATTAACATACCCCCAAGACCAATGCCAATGCCAGAGCCTGCCCCAGCAAGGCAAGAGCTGTGGGCAGTGGGGTGATGCCCCTGCCAGCTGGAAACCTCTCAAAGAGAGCTGCAATGCACTGCAGTGCTGCCTTCCCTTTATACACTAGGGAAAGCCAGGCAAAGGTGGATGCTCCTGTGGAAATGATTTGTGGATATCAAAAGGGAAGAGTTTGGCATCAGAACAAAGAAAGCAACAACATGCCAGTAAACTGTTTTATATAAAAATGAACAAATCTCTCCCATACAAAAAGGGATGCATGTCTAAATGGAAATCTCTGTGCTTTGGTGTCTGAAACAGAGCAGCTGGGTGGTGAGAATTTAGGAAGCATTTCTAAAGCAAAAAATGTTGTTCAGGAAAAAGAAAAACAATATCCAATATACTTCTGTTGACAATGATATCACAAATCAACAATATGCCACTGTAGACCAGGGAAGAAGAAAAATTCAATAAGAAACAGCCCCCTAGAATGTGCAGTATCTCAGATTTTGCTCTCATCTCTTCCTTCTGGCACTCGAGGCTTGTGGCACTGTCTAGCACTAGTGCATGTCAAGCACTGCAGTTCTGCCTTGAGAGGAAAATCCTTTGGCATGAAACACAGCTCACATCATGCTCACAAGTCACACCTGTGTGAAAACAAGGCACTGGATTTATTCCAGCAAGGGGTAAGGATACAAGGAAGCCATTTTTAAGGTACAACTGATTTGAAAAAGGCCAAGATCTCATCACAGAAATCAAAAGAGTGTACACGAAATGATACATGGATATGTACTTCACCTTCTGATGTGTTCCCAAAGATATCTCACTTTGCTGCAAGCTGTATCAATGCATAAAGTCAGAGCACTTAAAAAGTGTAACAGCCTTAGGACTGATTCATGAGATCAATCAAAAGCTTATCCATTTTAGGAAAAATTGCCAGTCATAAAATTTAATCCACAAACTTGTATATTTAGTGAACCTTGAGTAATGCCTGATACACAAAACTAAATTTTTCAGTAGCACTTTTTCAACTATTTAATACAATTTCTTGCAGGTTTTATTGCATTACAGTATTTTCATCACTTTTGACCTTCAGTGGCAATGTAAGATATATATATATCTATAAATATATCTTTACATGGACACCAAAGAAAGAGATTTTCTTTGGACAGTAACTTTTTGCTGTTATTCTGTTGGTTCCTATTAGATTCACATGAACATACATATTTAGTATTTTGTTATCATTGCATCTTTTTAATCTTAATTGTTCAGCAAGAACAAATCACATTTAGGCTAACTTTGCCTTTTGCTATTCCTACAAGAAATATGGGAAGAATTATCTTTAACTGTCTGTGAAGCATCACATACCCTTACAACAGTCAGCAAGTAACAAACCAAATTTTGAGATTCCTCCAAAGCTCAAAATATTTTCTTTAAGTTCTACATCACTACATTGATGCACAGCAGTCCTGAGAGACACATCTTTACAATGTATAGGTTGATCCTGTTTTCTTGTTTCTCCATCTCAGAAAGAGGTTAGAGCTGGTGTCTCAGCAAATTTAAGTGCACCTCAGTTACTTACTTAATGCATTTTGCAATAGAAAATCTGGCAGATACACGAAAAATCAAGTTTCTGCAGTGGCCAAAATCGTCATTTTCTGGCATCTTACTCAGTTCTGAAGTCAATTCCTATGGAGCTTAATCTTCTTGAATAGAAGTTCAGTACAGGCTTCTATATTTGACCCAATAATATTTAAAAAAATAAAATAGTCAAACCTCTCTTCAAGGCAAATATTGACATCACAGTGTCTTCGTTTCTCCGTTGCCCAGCATCTGATTTAGTCACTAGACAAATGAAAGAAAATGAGTGTTCAGAAACACTATGGACTATATGGTCCGTCCACATGACACTCTAAGGTCCCTGAGCTTCTCCAGCACTGCTTGAAACAGAGCAGAGCAAGCTGGCTGCTTAAGAAATCCCTGGAGAGGAAAGGAATGCACAGAGCTGCAGGACTCTGCCAAGCAATGAGCACTGCTCCAGCACATGGCACACAACAGGAAAGCTGCCACCACCAGCAGATGAGCTTTAGGAAAATGAGCTGAAATAGTTCCAATACAGATGCCCAGGTGCAATTCCCACCCTAGGTCCCTGATGGGCAACACATGGCAGAGAAGAGGATGTCCTGCATCTCCACTGCTCGGCACTTCAGCCCTAGACAGAGACCCAGCACAGCGGCCGAGCTGCTGCTCCCACCACCGAGGCAGCAGCCCCCAGCAAGGGGCAGCTGGGCTGGCACTGGGGAGCAGACCTTTAAAGACCAGCACAGATGTTTGCTTCAGTGCCCAGAAATCAAAGTCCCTGGGGAAGCCACCAAGGTGGCCTTAACCACAGCGGGATCCCCTCCAGGCACCAGAATCGCTCAGGGTCACACCAGCATGAGAGGTGGCTAAATGGAATAAAAAGCTTCTATCCTGCTCACACTTCATGCTGGGACTTATGACTAAAAACCTTTAGGACCTGATAGAGCTTGGCCATGGCTGGATCCTAGGAAAAATACAGGCACAATGGGAATAATTTATTTTAACAAACTAAAAATGTATTGTGCTTTTGGAAAGAAATTAATAAATATTATGCTTCCATGGAGTAAAAACAATATGTACCAATATATTTTCTGCCCCAACTTAGGAAATGGGTTCCCAACTCTAAAATTACACAAATTTGTTAGTGAACACAGTTTTACATGTACACAATTCCTTCATTTATCTAATGTATTTGCAGGTGAAAACTTCACTAACTTGTGCAATAGTTCTTACACATTTTTAATGTATCTCTACCAGAAGAGCAGCAAATTATAAAAGCAAATTCTGTGTAAGATATGAGACTGCTGCAGGGGAAAAAACAATGAACAAATCAAACAACAATATTCACAAATCAAAAAGACCCCACTTATGTAAAACTCTGTAAAACTCTTTTCCCAGCTTTTTGACCCCAAAAATGCATAACACTATAGTTGTGTAAAAACTAAACCACTATATGAGGCATATTTTAAAATCTCATATAAACAATGAAGCTTTTATGGCATCCTCAGAGCAAAGAATGTCCAAATATG
Organism: Ammospiza caudacuta; assembly: GCF_027887145.1. Taxonomy (NCBI): domain Eukaryota; kingdom Metazoa; phylum Chordata; class Aves; order Passeriformes; family Passerellidae; genus Ammospiza; species Ammospiza caudacuta. The sequence continues at coordinate 78,687,819 of NC_080595.1, forward strand.
GCTGAGAGTTAAGTACCCTGAGAATCAACTGCTCTTAATGAATTCACTGAAGGCTGTCAGTCCACATTTACCAAGAATCAGAAGAGAAATAAAGAGAAGCAAACGTGATCCAACTCATTTTCCTGTACCATTCTCTAAAGATACTGTGTTATAAGCATCCTCCATATCTTGGATACTGGAGGCATCTGTTGACTCTTGGTCGCTGACCACAATTCCTACTGAAGAAAGGCTAGAAATGAAGGAGTGCATCTTTTTTGCATAAATATCCCTAATGTTAAAATAGGGTAGGTCATTGCTTTTCTCTTTGCGATCATTGTTGCACTGGTCTCTATCAATAGCTTTTTGCTTTTGGTAGTACTTAGAAAACTTATTGAAAATAATGGTGATTGGAAGTGCTACCACCAGAATCCCACAGATGATGCAGAGGGTGCCGAGCAGCTTTCCAGCAAGCGTGACCGGGTAAGTGTCCCCATAACCAACAGTGGTCATGCTGATGGTTGCCCACCACCAGCAAATAGGGATGCTCTGCAGCTCTGATGAGTCATCATCTTTCTCCACTGAGTAGACAAGCACTGAAAAAATAGAAATCCCAACTGACAGAAACAAAAGCAGAAGTCCAACTTCTTGGTAGCTGTGTCTCAAAGTGGCGCCCAAAGACCGCAGTCCTACGGAGTGCCTGGCCAGCTTCAGGATGCGAAATATCCTCATTAACCGCAGGATCTGAACCACCTTCCCCATGTTCTCAATATCTTCACTCTCTTCTTCCTTCGTGTCCACAGCCAGTGTGGCGTAAAATGGGATAATAGAGACAAAATCAATGATGTTCAGTGGTTTCTTCCAGAACTTCTTCTGACTTGGAGCAGTGAAGAGCCTGATCACTAGCTCAGCAGTAAACCAGATGATGCATGTAATCTCCACAGCTTCCAGCACAGGGTCTCCAATCTCCCTGTCATTGGCATCCAGCCTTTGAAATTCTGGCATGCTATGAATGCACATGGCTACAATTGATGCCAGAACAACACTCAGGGATGACACGGCAATTAACTTGGCAGACAAGCAGTATGCAGGATTTTCCATCCTGACCCAGATCTTCTTTCTTATTTCACCAAAACACAGATTATCAAACTTTTCTAGCTCTTTGTCAAATATGGATGACTCTTCATTGGAGGAGTCCATACTGTCGTTGCTCTTCTGATCCCAGTCTTTTTCAGGACCTTCCTCTTTCCGTTCTTGGTACCGATTGCTGCAGCAGGAATCAATAAACAGCTCGTTTATCCCCCAGTACTCTATTTCCTGGCAGAAGGAAAAGACACAAAGTTCTTCCATAACATGAAGTTTGCCCGTATAGTAGAAGTTCAGAACATATCGGAACAAGGAAGGATTCCTGTCAAAGTAATATTCCTTGTCTGCCACACTATAATCATCACACAGTTCTAGAATAGCCTCTTCTGAATGGCATTTGAGAAGTTTTCCAAGTCTGGTATGGGGAAATCGGAGCAAGGTGCTTTGATCCACTGATTGCTTAAAGCCACCCACATTCAAATTGATAAGTTCTGCATCTTTGCCAGGTCTGCGGAAAAATTCACCATAAACCATTTTGGACAGACGAATTCCACTGCTGTTGCCCAATGAGATTACATAGAACCTGAAAAGAACATAAGATATTGTTAGAGCATTTAATTCAGTTTTGCTCTTGTGACACATTCTTTTCTCCATCTCTGGGTACTGTGAAATGCTGTAACAAAACAAATAAAAAAAGAAATAAAATTAAGAATACCCTTATTCAGCATTTCACAGGTGTAGTTTTAAATTAGGTTGGTTTACAGCTTTAGCAAATCTGAAAGCAGTAGGTTCTGGTTTAGGTCTCCTTTTCACCAGGGTAAAGGAAGACTGCCAAATTCATCTGCAAACCAGTCTCTGTTTCACTACCACACTGAAATTAATAGTCACAAAATCCATGTACTTCAGTTATGCAAAAAATCTTTAAAGAGAAAACTTATCAATCAATCAATTTAGGATCAAACTTTTGAGCAGGTTTCTCTCAATTACAGTTTCAGCTGAGTTGTATTCATTTACATGATGTTGCAATTTATAATCCACTAATTCCAATGTTATTTCCTTGAATGTAGACTGCAATTACTTTTGCTGACAATTCATTTACTTCTAAGGTGATCCACACATCAGCATTCTGTGCTCTTGAAAACATATCACGACTTCTTTTGAAGATTTTCAATTCCTGACTTCAGAATGCTGTGGCAGATATTTGGATATCTGCACTCCCTCAGGTATTTTTCTATCTGCCTTCCTACTCACCTGAAGTGTCACAACCCTCTTACAACCTTGGTCATTTCCAGAAGCAATTCCTGTTCTGCCACAGCCTAGCTACAACCCTACAGCAATGCTGAAAAGTTGGAAATATCATCTCTGGAAAAGGGGCTTTCAGAGATGGAACTTCCACAGTAATTCTTCCTCAACAACTAACTGTGGACACCTGCAGATGGACAGAAGGGCATTTAAATGTTTCTGTAGTCTACTATCAGTATAATAAATAAATATAAATATAATTCAGCTGAAACTGAATTCAAAAGGCAGTTACAGTTACTAGTGAGTAAGTTAACTTTTACAGAACTGCTTTCTTGCTTTCCTTCCAAGGAGAAGCTGTTGTAAAGCCAAAACTGGCAGTTCTTACACTTGCCATCAGATTATATGTAACTTAAGATCATGAGGAGAGCAAATGTTTTTGATCTCTGACAGGTAAACACTAATTGATGCACACTAAGCTAATTTATTTCAATTTAGTATGCAAATCAATTCATTTTAAATGTGACAAGATAGTATCAAAATTCTCCTGTCCTAAAAGAAGACACCTTATGGTGTCATGCTCAGCATGTAGAGCTGGGGGAAGAAGAGGGAAAGAGAGGTGACACTCGGAGTGATGGTGTTTGTCTCCCCAAGTCACCATTAAATGGGATGGAGCCCTGCCTTTCTGGGGATGGCTGGACACCTGCCTGCCCATGGGAAGGGGTCAATGAATTCCTTGGTTTGCTTCACTTTTGCTTTACCTATTGAATGCTTTTCATCTCAACCACAACTTTTGCCATTTTACCTCTCTGGTTCCCTGCCCCATCCCTCAGGGGGTGGGTGAGCATGGGGTTGAGCTGCCAGTTGAGATTAAATCATAACAACATAGAAATGATTTTGCACCTTTAGATTTAGTTTGAAGGCAGGTATTTGCTAGCTAATAGAGTGGTTGTAAGACACGTTTGCTCCAGGCATTTCCCAAGGCTCCAGTTCTTAGGAATCATTAAGAGGTCAAATAAGACCATTGATCTCTCCTCACAGAGGAAGGGCAGCAAGACTCATCTGATAAACATCACCACACTTCACTCATGATCTAGAGCCAAGCTCTGTTTTATAGCACTATAAATAATAAAAAAAAAAGACATAAATCTGGACTGGGGTGACTCGAAGTCAAAGTATATTCAGACCCAAGAAACCTCTAGTTATTGATTCATTTTAGTCAATAAAATCTCCACTTCAAGCAACTCATTAACATGAGAACCCTGGCAGTGTAAGTGAGCACTATAAAAACCAGGCAAGATCTCAGATCATGGAGTCATGGACCAATAGAATGGCAAGGGTCAGAAGGGACCTTAAAGATCATCTCAATCCCACCCTCTCTGACAGGGCCACCTTCCACTAGACCAGATTGCTCAGAGGTCCATCCAACCCAACCCTGAAGAATTCTGGATGAAGTAGGATGAGACATCCACAGCTTCTCTGGGCAACCTGTGCCAGTGTCTCACCAACCTCACGGTAAAGAACTCCTTCCTAATACCCAATCTAAATCTACCCTCCTTCAGCTTAAAGCCATTACCTTCCTGTCTGGGGACACTTCTGATCATGACAAATAATGACAAATACAAAGCAAGTTTTACTCAGAAATAACTAAATCAAGAACTTAGTGCCCAGTAAATTCTTAGTACACTACACTGACTTACAGTTGAGACAGCAATATAAAACCATATCGATGATGCAGATTATATTCATAATGGTGCCTCCATGAAATTGTTCTGTATAATAAATTCAGTGGGCAATATTTTACTGCTTTATTTTGAGGGTACTGTAGTCATAATTTGTGCAAGATACAGAAAGAAAGTGGATCTTGCTTAGTAAGACCATGGTCCAGAACCTCCTTAATGTGTTACTACTATGAAGTGATTTTTAGACTACAGAAAGAGTGTACAGGAAAGATTCACAATAACTGTGTCAAGAGGAGCTTGATCCTCTGAAGAATGTGTTGTTTGACTTGCAGAGACCCTGACTCCTCAGCCATGGACCGGGACATTGTTCTGCTAGTTACTATCAGAACAACTTTAACAAGTGACTCAAGCCACAGGGCAATGACCACAGATGACAACTCCTGTCTCAGCACAAACTGCTCTCTACTTAAGGAAACCCTTTATTCACTCAGGAACCTTTTTTTCCTCAAGGGTAAAACTGTGTTCAGCTGGAAATGGTATTTTCCTGGAGTGCCAAGGCCTGTGTCATGAACATCCTAAGAACACAGAACTACCACAAACTTTGCAAATCTCAACTTGATGTGCAACATTAACCTCTTTGACCTTCTTCAAATATAGATAACATAATGAACTGGAAACCATTCCAAATCACACAATTCTTGCCCTGGAGAGAGTAAAACAGAGCAAATAAACACATACCAGATGTTAGTTACTTGTTTGCTTTAATTGCTTCAGCTTTTTCAAGGAGCTACTGGCTAAGAATTCATATAGAATAGAAAATGAAACAAGACACAGAAGAAAGATGGTAACTGGAAGAATGAACATTATTTTCCATGATAACGAAAAAAACCCCAACAAATAGAAGTTCCAAATGTTAAGCTTCAGGGCTAAATAAAAGGCAGTCATTAGGAAAGCTGTGTGAAAAGAATACTAACTTTAGAATAAAAACCAGAATGACAGGATCTTCCCAGTCCAATTTGGAGATGGGCTCTAGCCAGTGCTTCTGCAGTCACACATGGTTGGTGAGGCCACAGGCCCATTGTCTTGGAAGGGGAGTTGCAAATTTCTGGGCTTTTAGCACACTGTGAAATCCCTAAAGCTCTCAAAAGAGGAGTCACAGAGACAGTTTGCAGATACAGTCCCTTTGAGACAGCTATGCCACAGATGTGTAACACATCACAAAGTGCTGTGGTTTCCAACCTCCTCTGGAACAAACCACTAAGAGATTTTTACTGACCACACGGATCCCCATACTACACATTTATTTGTCAGCAAAGTTCGTCTTTCTCAGTTATGTTTTGCATAGTATCTGCACACAGTCTCCATTCTTTGTGAGGTCATACACCACAAGCTTCAGAACATTTTTTTTGACGAGCTGAATTTTTGAGCATGGTACCACTTTGGTACCACTGGTAACTCCAAATTGGGGCAGTTTCATCTTTTGTTAGCATTAATCTGTGATTATCCAGGCACAACAGAAAGGAAGTTAAACTGGTTTACAATGGTTGAGCTTGGCTACTTAAAATACTCAAAGAGAGCTCATGCCTACAGATTTTCTACCGGTTTCTTTCAAGGCTATGTTGTCTTAGCCTCACCTCCTTCTTCCTGCACAGTTACACTCCATAAAACTCTCAAGATTAAGTTCACATTTTAGCATGGTTTCCTCTAAGTTGAAGGAACATTAATTAAAGGGCCTAGTCCTGCTCACAGTGAAGTCACAAGGGATGTAACACTGATGTGAACCTGAAAGGGCATACAAATCCTGGTAACTCTACAAAGTATTTCCACAGCTCAAAGACATTTTTTCCCTAAGGAATCTGATGATCTTGGCAGATTTCCATTTTAGGGTTCCAAACTCAGGAAATTCAGCTGTGAGTAAATTCCCTCTAAAGAATCTTACTTTGACGCTCAGCCGTGCCCAGGATGCAGATTTTGTCTCCTAATGATGCAGACAAGCACCCAGGCTGTTACTTCTGCTAATTTCCCCAGAATTGAGAGCTTCTACCAATCATCCAAGCTACACACGTGCAGATTTTGACACCAAGTACTTCTAAAATGCTGTGGATAACAAACCAAAACAACCTTCAGCTCAGGATCAACATTTCACTGATTTTTTAAGTGTCTGAATTTCTCCACTCATCATAGGGCAAACACTTGTCTAATGCACCACCTAGAAGTATTGCCTACATTTTCTGACTCACTGAGCAGAGAAAAACATTTAAATGCATGTATAATTTACTTGATCAATCACAATTAGGGATTTGGACTGAAATCCAGTTAGCATGACTTAAGTTGTTGTCTGTCAGCTGGACAGTAGTAACTGCTTTAGCACACTTAATTAAGCCTGGAAAAAAAAGTAAGGTAATACTGGCACAGACTCTTTCACTATGATATAAGCTGCAACACTCAATTCATTGTAATACTTGACACAGCTAATTGCAAAGTCATTCACAGACTATGGAGGTGGAGGTTAACTTTAAAAAGTCATCTAGCACAAATAGCAAGACCATCTGAAGAAACCACTCTGTGGTTATGGACACTCTGTGAGGCAAAGAGGATAAATTAATCAGTTAAATTATTTTCTCAGCTGTAATTTATTTTTTTGTATTCCACTGGCAGTGCCATCCTTTATCCAGAATATTGCATTAAAATGCCATGAAAATAATAAAATTATGCAACTACATTTCTTTTAAAATTGATTCGGTACAACCTCCAGAAGACCTCAGGTAAATAAAGTTTGAGTTGAATTTTGTTCTGATGCTACTCCCATGTAAGCCTATTTGGCTATAGTCACCCCAGTACAATTCTACTGTCACCAGGCTGTTTCAGACACTGAGCGTGTGCCAAATGTTTGTGCAACTTTGCAATACAATGAAGATCAGAAAGAGATGATCATCATCTGTAAACAACTACAGCTGTTAGAAGCACTACAGACATTCAAATGTAAAATTATTTAAATATTTATACCATTTTATTTAAATATTCATACCTGTAAAAAAAAAGGTCTTCAAATATAGGGGGTTAAAAAAAATCACTTCCACCAAAAGACTGATTAGGAAGAAATTAAGCTGTTACAACTGAGAGTAAAAGAACACAAGCAAGAATAGAAGAAGCATCTCTAGCCCATGGTTCCCACCACTCATCCAGGCACAGGTTTTTGGGAGTGAATCACCAGAGGTGGGGCTCACCTCTGCCATGACTAGATAAGCAGCCTATATGAGCAGTGCCATAAGGGGTGTAACTTCCATGGGACTAATACAACGTAAAATGAATCCTCCCAAAGTGAAATTCTGCTATTTCCACTATGAGGACGCTGGTAAGGACAGAGGATATGCCAAGGGTTGGATATGAGAAAGGGGCAAGGGAAAACACACCAGCTGTAGCCTGCACATGACAGAAGCTCCTTGGGAAAGCAGTATGTGATCTGAACTCCTTTCTCATATACATAAAGAACAAGGAGCAACACCTAATACCACCCAGTTATCAGAATGTCACCTTGTAAAATGATTAAAGTAAAAAAAAAAAAAAAATTAAAGTTATTCTCTGACTTGAAAAGGCTCTGGAGATACACATTATGAGAGTTAACAAGGCTTGCACCTTGCAACATTCCCAAAGGCTCTGCAATTTATATTCTGTTCATATAAATTAAAAGATCATTATCCCCAACTAAGTGGAAGTGACAGATTAAAATGTGCTGGCTTGAGAACCAACCTGTAAATCCCCACACTGAAGCACAGTTAGAATGCTGCAGTTCCCAAACCTGTTCCACAGCCAGCCCAGACAGACAGCTGGCCACACTAAACACTTCCTTGTGTTCTATCATCCCAAGGGCTGAAGTTCACAGAAATATTTGAGAAGATACCAAAGGCATTGTTACAAGCAGGTCAGCACTGCTGTGGTTGATGGTGAAATAAATTGTTTCTCTCCAGGTTATTTTGGCAATAATCTTGTTTGACAGGTCATACTAATGGCACCCATCAAGAGCACAGCCTCAGAACACAAAATACTATCTGAAGTGGACATTGCAACTTGTAGGTCTAAATACCTCTGTAATGAGCACAATTTCAAAGGATCCCTTCCCCAAATTATTTTTTGTACCCCATTTTCCACTGAGTTCTCAATTTTTTCCATTCAAGTACTTCTCCAGTGATCACAATGAACATAAAATCCTATTGTTACACTTACTGGAGTAATTTGTTGTCAAAAATATTTGATACATGATCCCAAAGTCAAATACTTCCATATAGGAAAAAATGATGCAGAATAAAAATATATCATTATACTTCTTAAAAATAATTCTTCATTCTCCATCACTGATTAGTCTAGAATCTAAGAAGAACCTCAGTGAAACTGTAATTCACTTATAAATGTTGTTTGATTTTGGAAGGTTACCTATCTAAGCAAGGAAAATAATGCAGATACCCAGACACAGAGAGCAGTGTCCCTGAAGTCACACAGCAGATCAGCTGCCCACAAACAAGCCCACATCCCTCTCACACCATTAGCTCCTTCACAGTCTCCCCGAAAGCTGTCACACACCACTCCAGGTACTGGTACACTGAGACATGTGGGCCTAGAGCTGCATTCTGACAGTTCAGCTAATAAAAAACAACAGAAACAACAACAATATTTATCTAGCATAGAAAATCTAAATACCATTCCTGTATTTACAGGGCTGTTACAATGCCCATGGTTGTATCCAGGGGCTATGATGAGAGAGGTGAGAAACTGCTCCATCTATCCCACCACAACTCCTCCAGGCCTAACATAAAGGGATGAACAATTAGACAGGATGTATTTTCTCCAATACACAGGTCCATGAACCACTGAAGACTTTCCTGAGTTTTTAAGGAGGGTGTTAATAGTTCACAAGCACAGTGACAAATTTTACCCACATAGAGCCATAACTCTTCCATGTTTAGGAAAGGAATGCTGACCTTGGTGCAATTCAGAATACTCTTATCTCTTGTGAAAGGCATACAGAGTGTTGAAAATAAGATTTAGCTCACTGCCAAGAAGACTGATCTGATACTCAAAATCTTCTATTTGTTTGTCCATCATACACTTTCTGATTTCTCATTCTGGAGTCTGAGGACCTGTCCTCCTATTCCTAGTACAGATGGCAGAGCTGTTGATCAATTCTGCTCCCAAATTATCTCTTCCCACTCCTAATTTCTTTACCTTTTTTTAAATTTTTTTTTTTTTTGGAAGCAAGGTAATATTTTTAAAGGACACAAATCCAATCACAACAGTCAATTGCACTGGGTGAAAAAGTTGTTCTGAACAATCTAAAATCTATACAGCACATAAAGCAGGACTTCTCCTCCTTAAACTGGGAAGAGACAATAACATAAACAGCAGGATTATGTTGCAACACATTACAGCAGTAAAAACTGCAAGGGGACCTGAAACCAGTCCTGTCTGTGCTACCACAACACCTCCACTAGCAGCAGCCACAGGAGCAGCAAAGCTAAAAGGGCAATTCAGCTGCAGAGCACTCACCTGGCTACACATGACTTTTGAATCCATTAAACCTTTATTCTGCAAAGTCCTGGCTTTGGGATAAGCTGCTTGAACAAAATTTATCTCACTGCAATTCTGTTCTGGGTGTACCTCAGCCCATTTGTTGGAACCTTTTTAATTTATTTAGAAATAAGATGCTTACATTAGTAACATACCCCTGAATACAGAAAACAGGCTTAGAAGGGACCTTGAAGAGTAATATAATTCAGCTTCTCCCCTTCCTCAAGGCAGGATCAGCTACTTCTAGACCAATTTTGGCAGATGTTTATTTTATGTCCAATGATAAAGCCTCTCCAGAGAGGTTTTGGAATCTGGTCCAGTACTCGAATGCCTTTGTTCTCCCAAAATTATTTTTCTAACATCTATTTAAGTACACTGTGCTGCAGTCCAGGCCCATGGATGTGTACATGTCCAGCAGATTTGGAATGGGATGGAGTCACTGAGGATGGACAGCAGAAACTGACTATCTACAAATTCTCCACAAGTCAGTTCCTTCCTTTGCTATATATTTAATTTTACTTGGCAGCCCAAGTAGATAAAGTTACGTTGTATTTATTTTTTAATGTGTTGAAAAAATTCTATTAATTTCAGAGATAAACAAAGGTTTTCCTGACCACAGTGAAGTTCTCCAAGATATTCATAGTCTCTTAGGCAACAAGAACACAAGCAATTGTTATTGTGAATATTCTGACTGAAACCTTCAGCTGAAAATCTGTAAAAACACTTGTGTTTGCAGCATGTTAATCTCACTAAAGGAGTCAGTACTGTTCAATATAAATTCTCTTGACCCCAGACAACTCTGAAGCAGAGCTCTAAATCTCACTTATATAAAATTTCTGCAGTCTGCTGTGATCCAACATTCACTTTCAAAGCATCCAAGTAAGTTTTACAATGTGCTGGTATGCGGGATTTGAGGCCACAGGCTAAGGAAGGATATGTGGAGGCAGCTGGAAAAAAATATCTGCAAGGGACATAGGGTTCAGAGCCACACTGCAAATCTTACCCACACTGAGGCCTCTAGGAGCCTCCATTTCTTGGAGCACTCAGATTTTGGTACATGCTCAGCACTCAGATTTTGGTACTTGCTCACTGCTCCTACACTGGACATCATTTGGTTACACCACTCCCCTTGACTTTCCAGGAAGCATAACAAACGAATTTGTGGTGAAAGGATCCTTTGGAGGTCATCTTGTCCCACCCAGTCTCAAAGCTGGTTCAGTGAAAGAAGGCTGCTCAGGGCCAACTGTTTTTTTTAAACATCTCCAAAATTTCCCAAACTCTCTGGTACCCTGGTCAAGTCAGACCTCTCTTACAGGGAAAATATTTCTCCTAAAGCCTAGTTAGACACTCCTCTGCTCCAGTCTGGGTTCAGTGACCCCTTCTGTGGACCTGCTGGCTACAGCCTTGCTGACAAAGCCCAGGAGGCAGCTGGCCCTCACTGTGAGGGCACAGTGCTCACTTGAGTTCTGCATGCTCCTTACCCCAATGCTCATGTCCTTCTCTGAGAGCTGCTTTCCATTCAGTTAGCCTCCAAACTGCTGCATGGGGCTACTTCATCCCAGATGGAGTTTCTCCAGGTTGCTGACAGCCCTTTTAACAGCATCCCATCAGTCAACCAGTGTATTATTAGTCATCTCAGTCCCCAAAAAACAAAGGTGTTTTCCCTGTTTGTTTCAACAGGGAAACAAGGCTGTGCCCACAGAGCATTCAGGAAAAAAGGACATTTGCCAGAAAATGTGTGAAGTGAGGACGTGACAGGCTAAGACACAGAATTGCATCACTGCACCACTATTCAATTGAATACTCACAGAAGCTGAGGCATTGTCATTGAACACAAAAAGGAACAGCCAGCAAGTAAGTTTTTTTCACAAAATAAATGTCAGTCCTAACTACTGCAATTCATTTCAGCACTTGTCAGCATTATTACCCATTATTTTTTCAGGAAGTGTTGAGTGGACACTATCACCTGGATTTACATATGCAAAGTAATATCACACATTGGCACAATTTGTAAGGTACTGGGGGTGCTGTGTGTGTGGGCTGGATTCTGGCTAGTACATGTGTTAGCACAGCCCTTAACAATACAGCCATTTAACTCAAAGGCAGACCTTATAAAATTACTCTGGTGCCATTTTCGCTATTGTCTTCCAATGGCAGAAAGTTTGGAACGGATATAAAGCCCAACCAGATTAGAAGAAATTTCAGAAGTCACAATCCAGCCCCTTCTCTCCTTACTTCTCTCAACCTTTTTTTGCAAATATATTTTTCTAACTTTTTAAATGACCCACACAAATGTCCAGAGAGGGAAAACTGAAGGTGTGTGGCTGCATAAATCCTAATCCCACAAAATTAGCAGATGTTTTGTGGAAGACTTTACCAGGACAAGGGATTTCTTAGGTTTTTGCCTGGGCTAAACATCAACAGATAGATTCATAAACTCCCACAACAGGCCCCCAAGATTTTGAAGGCACCACACACCAAGAGGTCCAGAGGAAGATTTGAGATCCTAACTACATGTCTTCCAAGAAAGAATTAAGAGTTTATTAAGCATATATGCAGTGCATTAGAAGAAACTAAGAGCAAAATAGATTTGGGAGTTGTTGGTAGTTCCCCTTAATAAGCAGCTGATGGAAGCAAAGCACCACTGAACATCAGTGTAAGCAAAAACTTGTTTAGCCTTAAGGGCAGTGCTAATCTAAAACTCTCTAGAAGAAAAAGAAGACAGAAAAAAGTATAATTTCAGCTTTCTGTCTACGTTTGAATGAGGTACTTCATTCAAATTCAATGAGGTACATTCACTACAGTATGTGCTCAGTAAAACTATGGAGAGAAAAATAACAACTTCTGCTTCTCACTTCATTTGTGAGGCAGTTTTACCACAGCCCTCAGACATACTGTCTGAATATATAAACCCTTGATATCATCTGAAATCAGTAATACTCATCTAAGAGAACATGTCTGATTGCCTAAAACCCAAGTCTCGAGGCCAGGAGCTTTTAAAGATGCCAGCTGAGACTCAGTCCAAATTTTCCAGAGAATTGGTCCACGGTTTTCAAATAGAGTTGAATACACACAAGCAAAAGGAGACTTCAAGTCACGTTGGACTTCTTACAAGTCTGTGCTTGAGTATTGCCTCAAGCCAGGGCTTTTGCTCAGCTCCAAGGATAAGTGATAGCCTAAGAAGACTGAAACACATCCCCTGCCTCTAGCAGTTACAGAAGACCTCAGGAAAGAGTGGCTTCATGGTCAGGAAATGGAAGGAGCATGCCAGAGAGCCAGGACCAAGCACTTTGACTACCAGCAACTGCTTGCAGATTAAGCTTTTCTCACTTTCAAGATTCACAGGTTTCAATGTGAATCCACAATAACTCTTATTTGACCACCAAACATGCCATGAGCTAATTTTTCCTTTGTTTTGTTCTTTTCTGTCATCGTAACAAATTAATCAAAGTAAGTGGGAAAAACTTCTTTCTGCCTGGCCTAACATCCAGCAAACTGTAAAACAAAATCATGACTCCCTAAAAAGAACAGCTTACAATGAAAACATAAACACCATTACTGTTTCCAGACTAATAGCACTGAACTAAAATACCACCAAGAACTCATTCTATCCCCCTTGTCCAGCTCAAGCTTTTACCAATTTCATGGGCGAATTAAAAGAGCAATATTGATCTATGCTGGCTGCCCTTTTCAGAGCAAACATTGCACTGGAGAGGAAGACACACAGATCTTCTTAGCTTAAGAAGAATATACAAGGCAGCATCATTTTCAGCAGCTTATTCAAGGGAAAAGGTGTCTGCCCCTAAAATGTGATGCTGAAACCATCATTCAATGCTTGTCACTAGCTACAGCTAAACCATGGAGGGCTGATTTACATTTGTGCTGCAGTAATGAGTGAGCTGTTTACAAAATGAAAACCTAACTTATGGTTCTATTTGCTCTTCTCTCAATGGGCAATAAAAGGAGTTCATAAAATTACCAAGCAGCTTTGGAATGGTAACCCAATTAAATAAGCAGTAACTGATTGAAATAACTGAAGAATTATATATATCTATATAAAAGATAAAGCCTTCAATAAAAAGGAGTCTTCTTTGGGACATACCCAGTCTTCCACCAGCCCTGTTTTAAACATACTGATTGACAACAATTGTCCACAAAATAAATAAATATTGTATATTTATAATTGCATCTCACAAACTATGAGGGTGATTCTTCTCTCACTGAGGCCAGGAGTGAGAACTCGCTTGCTCCCTGTAACACACACCACCATGGTACCAAAAAGGTTTTAGAGCTGAAGCCTCCACAGCAGTTAACACCACTGGAAGCAGCAACAGCTCCTGTCTGCTGAAGGAGAGGAGGTAGAAGAGAAGCAAGAAGCATGGCAGAGCAATCAGAAGTGCTTCCAATTTTTATGAAACTACCCAGGCTGTGTTGTAACTCCTCCATGCAAATCAAAGCTGTTATAGATTCTTCCTGAGTTGGTTATCTGCCTCCCACAGGTAACCTGCCTGTACTTATATGAACATCAACAGTCAATTTGTTAGGCTCAAACAACAAAAAACAGAGAAATATGAAACTCTATTTGGGGCACAAAATTGCCAATACTAAGTTTTACAAGATTGATGTACAAGACAGTTTTTGTCCATAAATCTCATAGCACTTTATTAAGAGCTGTGAGGCAGATGCCTTGGGCTCCATGCTTTGGAAGCTGCCCCTGAGACTTGAGATGTGACCTTCTCGATGTCATGTAGCAGGTCAACATGTTCTACTTCAACATTGCCAAGTCCATGAAGTCTGCCATTGCTTTGAGGAGAACACAAGCAATCCTCTGCACAAGTTGAGCTCTGAGCCTGTCATTAGAGCAGCACTGGGCTAGAATGACTAAACATGTGGAAGAATCAACCAGTTTTTAAGACATCAGTTGGCATCTGAACTGCTTGTCCAAGCCGATGAACAAAGGAGAAAAACGTAAAAAAGGAAGAAAAAGGAGGAAGCAACATTCTGCCTCAGATCATAAATAACCTGTCCTCCTTAAACCACCCACACTCCATTTTGTCCATGTGGCCTTTGCTGGTTTTTACTGACAGGCTGGTAAGACCAAAAAATTCCAAAAAATGGAAAAAAGAGAAGTTAATTTCTTAGCCTTTACCCTGTTCAGAGCATACACAGCTCCAGCTGCACAGATGCACCTCCAGAGAACTCACACAGCACAACACCTCACAGGACAAGAAGGGACAACTGCATCTCTTGCTGCTGCTGGCACAGGACCCAGGACATCCCCTCTGGCTATCCTGAGTAGCCAAGACCCCTGCCACGGGGCTCAGAGACCCTGGCACAGGGCCCAAAATGCCTGTGGTTTTGATTATGACCCGTGGAGCAAGTTACCAACCTTTGATGAAGATCTGCAAGCCATGACAAATTAAATAGAATGATAGTGAATTTAACTCAAGGTGAAAAAGTAGATTTTGGGGTTTTTAGAATGGGGCTCCAGAGGGGCAAGATGGAGGGATCTGGGCATGTCCAGCCTTTCTTCTTCTTCTTCTTCTTGGCCTCCATCTTCTGCTGTGATGTTGGCACTTTTAGATTGGTTTAGAGTAGAAGCCCACTGTCTAACATAGGTGATAGATATTGGAAAGCAATTGTAAACACTGTATATGTAGTTTTTAGTATAAAGACATAACACTGCCCCGGGGGCAAACAGGATGCCTCGGACTGTCTTGCTGAACGGACCTCGGCAGGCCAGGAGAAAGAATTTTATAGATAACGTACAATAAACAACCTTGAGACTGAGAAATGAAGAGCCCTGACTCTTTCTTCAAGTGCCGGGCTGGGAAAGAGACTTTCTAACTTTTCTCGGGGTCACTCTGAGCATCTAGAGATCCCGACAAGGATGGTGCCAGGCTGCCCATCTGCCACCATCTGCCCGTGGATTGATTCTGGATTCACAGTCCAGCAGCTCTGCATGTCCAACATCAACCTTTAAGACATAAACCTTCCTGGAGGAGATGGCAACAGACACTGCAGGCCAAAGTCAGGCTGATCTCTGCAGCCAGGGCAGGTGGCTGCTCTGAACAAAAGGGAGTCTGAATGGCTGAGCTGCAGTGGCCTCTCCTGGAGCCCCCTCCCAGAAATTCCTCAGCAGCTATGAGAGCTGGTACACCAAGACCCCTCACCTCAGTCCCCACTCACCTGTCAGGGATGGGAAGGCAAAATGGGTAAGACACCTTAGTGTGAAGGGCAAGAAGGTGAGTTGGAGAGTTTGTGGACAAAAGAAAGGAGAACAGAAATTTATGCTATGACAAGGGACATCAGGAATATCCAGCAGACAGACAGCAGTGACATAAACAATTTAGAGAGGGCAAAATGACTGAACCCTTCCACACCTTTATATCAACCTAACCAGCACACAGAGACCAATATGTTTACTCCAGACTTACCTGAGCTCCTTGCTGAAGAGTGCAAGAAAATCAAGGTCTCAGGCTTTACCTGTAACACAGCAAATGGCCCCAAATGTGCAGCAAAGTAGGCAGAACAAGAACAGTGACCACAATGGGACCTTCTAATACAAATCATAAAGCTCATCTTGCCAGAAGACAGATGTCTCTTGAAAATTACTGTGGAATGAGCTCCCTCAGAAACTAAGGACCAACACAGTCAACATCATCTTCCTTTGCAATAGAGATAAATATTCTAGAAGTCATCTCCTTTAAAATAGAATGAAAAAGCAAAAGAAAACCATTACAAGCAAGTGTCACATGCAGAACACCCTTGCAAGAGAAATGAGCCAGTTATCCACAAATGACAGATGACAGCAGTTTAACACACTGCAGTTAGATCGTCAGGTACAATATGAATGAGGCAAGACGAGCAGAACACATTCCCATAAAATGGAAAGTACAGTAATAAGGAAAGAAGCATCAGTAAAATATGGGAAAATGAAAAGGACCAGAAGGAAATGAGGTATAAAAAAGAAAAAATGGTAAAGAATGGAGCAACATACTGAGGTAGCATATTGAAGCAGATGACCCTCTAGCATTAACTGGTGCAGAACCATTGTCTGGAACAGGTCAAGGACAGTTTCTGTCAGCTGAGCATTTGGTCCTCCACACAGAACCAGGCAATGGCAATGACAGCATCCTGCCTGGTTTCCTTGGGATGCGTTCCCCCTCAGAAAATGAAGAGACAAGGCAGGAAGAAAATAAGATGATGCCATAAATTAAAAGGCAAGGCTTAACAGAAATAAAAAAAATATATGAAGAACAAGAATAAAAACAAAGGGATGGGGGAAAGGCAAGATAAAAAGAAAATATCCACAGATTAGTGAAGTACATTTTATTTATTCATGATCTCTGTTTTATTATGTGTCCTTGGCAGATGTCCCACAACTGAAAATTTGCAAGGCAGATATTGATGCGAGTTTAGAGACTTGAGCCTTGTTTCTAGTCATTAGCCTTGGGCAGATCTTTTTAATAGATGTGCCCCAATAGGAAGTAAACAAGTTCCTTAAATCAAGAGTCTTTGGACAGGAGACACGCTGCAAACAAATGGGCTGAGACGGGGACTCCAGGAGGTAAGACCAAAAGCACGGTCTCGACCTGTTTTCAAGTAACCAAGCTGAAGGTCAGGCTGCTCATACAGATATTGCCTATCAGGATACAGACTGCTCTGACAAACTCACAGCAGACCCTGCCTGTCACACACCCTCCCTGTTAAGCAGCACTTATTTCACCTGAGAGGTGCAGGCTGAGGCTGCCCAGCTGGCAGGACAGGGATGCCAGCACAGGCGGCCATGGCAGCCGTCTCTGGAGCCATCCCAGCAGCGAGGCAGGACACGGCAGGACACTTCAGGACACGTGTCCAGCACCAGCCTGGCCAGGGCCCAGCCAGAACAAAAAGCTCACCTCTGGCAGAGGCAGCAGTGCTGAGAGCAGAAAGCTCAGCTGCCTCACTCCTCAGGCAGGTTTAAGGTGCCTCAGCAGCCCAGTCACTGCAGAACCTTGTTCTGCACTGAGGCTGGATGGCCTTGGCACTGCGTGTGAGTAGTTGATTTTATCCTGCCTGTGGGTGTAATTGCACAGCTAAGGTGATACTGGTGGCCAGACACCCATTTACCATATTTTCAGGTTTAAGGTGGTTTTATTCTTCTTGCACTGGGCAAGTTGCTAAGTGCTAGAGAGGGTGAGCAAAGATCTGCTCCTCCTTCAGGACCTCTCTGTTTCTACAAAGGGCATTCTAGTAAAACATCCGACCTCACCTGTCCCAGGAACAATTCCAGGGGTCACACTGCAGTTTGTATCAGCTCAGCTGAAAGCTGATTATTGATTTTCTTTTGCCCACACTCGCAAATAGGAAGTTGAAAGGCTGCTACAACTTCTGTGGGTTGCCTTAGTGCTGACACAGGTAACAAGACACAGACATTTATAGACAAGGAAAAAGGTCTCTCAAAAAAGAGCTTTAATGTCCTCTGCAATGAATACATATAGATTTACTCTTTTTTTAATTGCAAGACCCACTTAAATCTGTCCAGACAGTATAAAGTACATCTAATAGACAAGTAAAGAACCGTAATTTAGGAAATCTGATATTACTTCTGGACCTTCCCCATACTTTAATTCCTGAAATTGAAATAAAAATCTAATCATACTGTGCCTCTTTTTAAAGAAAACCGTTTTGAAATCTACAGCTAAGAAACACCCTTGTAAAAGCTAGGTATGACTACTGTCAATTAAAGTTCTTTTATCATCATTTAACTACCTACCTGTATTTAAATAACTTACACAATTTCAGAACATAAAATCATTTTTGTCTACCCACAGTGCTATCTCAGCAGAAATTTAGATACAGAAGCTAAAAAGTTTCTTCCTTACAAGCCTTATAATTGTCTTTCATTCCCCCAAATGACTACTGGTTTCAACACTACTGCAATGGGCAGCTTCCCCCCAGTAGCAGATATTAAATACATCATGCAAAGTTGAAAAGCCACCTCTACTTCATGGCTTAGGATATGAACTCAGATCAATTCCTACCAAAATTCTACATTATTTAACCCTAACTGATTAGAGTAGAGAAAGACTATGGGAAAGGCTGCAATTTTGACTGAGGAAAGCAAGAATGAGTGGTCCAGGACATGTTTCTGAAAATGAGGTCTGCCCCAGGTATCCCAAGTCAGACACCTAGAACTTGACTCATTCATCCCCTGTGGAACTCCTGGCTCCCTACAAAAGGCATCTCTCTGCTCCCTCTGTCCCCTCAGGACGGTAGCCTGAGTGCCTTATGCCATCTATTGGCCTAGACCAGTGACAGGCGCTCGGAGGAGAACTTTAATTCTGGGAAAGCGACTGTGTTAAAAGGAATCTGTCGGCAGATCTGTAAACCCCGCTAATGGAATCAATACACTGCCGCTGCTCAGATCTTGAGATCTACCTTGCCTAGCAGACACACTGAGCTCAGCTCCCAGAATAACCAGCAGCTGGGCTTTGCATTAGGCAAATGAAAAATGGTACACAGCGATCTCGCAGGCAAGAAAATTCAGAAAATCCAAAAATAAGCAGAATTTTCACTGTCCTACACATGAACATTTAAAAAGTCATTCATAAAAAGAGAAAGTTCCTTCAAAGTCCACTTAGTTCCAAAATCTCGTTAACTATCCCAAACTCAGTAAAGTCTACTTTAAACAGGACGTGCACACTTAACAAACTTCTTCCACGTTTCCTTACCCACAGAGGCTACTGTAGCCATTCACGGCTGCTTAAATCTAGTTTACTTTTTAACCTAAACGAGTTTCTAAAAGAGAAGGCAGAGCTGTGCCATGCGAAAGGAGTCAGAGGCATCGCTATTGACCCTCTCCCGCGCAGGCCATTACAGAGCAGCCGCGGAGACCCCGGCAGGACGCGTCCCCTCCGAGGGCCAGAGCGGTGCCCGCGCCCCCGCTCCGCAGCCGCCTCCCTGCGGAGGGAGTCCCGAGCAGGACGGTGCAGGGCAGGACATCGCCGGGGCAGCGAACGCGCCGAGGCTCCCCCTCCCCAGGTGGCTTCCTGTGCACCCCTCTTCTTCCTCCTCCTCCCCCGCCTGTTTGCCCCGCGAAACGCAAGGAGAAGACACCGCGCCGCACTCCGCGCTGTCCCCTCCGAGCCGCAGCCGCTCCCGGGGCAGCGCTGCCTACCTGGAGCCGCGGCCGCCGCCGCCCCGCCGCGCTCCGCCAGCTCCGCGGGGCCGCCCGACGTGGGAGGGGAACACCGGCGGCGGCAGGCGGGCTCAGCCGAGTCCCCTCCCCGGCCCGGGCATCCCCCGGCCCCGCTCCCGTCCCGCAGCGCCCTCGGGGGCCCCGCTCCGCTCCCCGTGGTTCCGCACCGCGCCCGAGCGGTGCCGCCCTGCCGGTCGGTGTTCCCCCCCAAGTCCCGCTCCAGGCCCCGGGGATCCCGCTCTCTGGCGGAGTTCCACCCCCACGGTTTCCTCTTCTCTCCCGGAGCGTTCCCGCACTTCGCCCGTCGGTCCTGCACAGCACCCCTGGCGTCTCCCCCGCTCCCGGGGCCGTCCCGCTCGGTTCCCCGGGGCAGTCCCGCAGCCGCCCGGAGCCCGTGCCCGGAGCCGGCGTCGCCACCTACCAGGCACGCCCAGGCGGCCCCGTTTCCCCGCGGCTCAGAGGGGGCAGCCGGTGCCGAGGGGCGATGCTGCCGAGGCGGAGGGGCAGGGCAGGGCTGGGCTGGGCCGGGCGCCTCCCGCCCGGGGCTGCGGTAGCTGTGCCCGCAGTGCCAGCAGTGCCGCCCGTGCCGCCCGTGCCGCGCTCTGGCCGCGGGGCTCGGCCCGTCCCGCTTTTGTGCGGCGGCGGGGCCGGCGCTGCGCGCTGAGCTGTCAGCGCCGGGGGATTGATCTGCCATCGATTCCCAGGCGCTGCGCTGAAGTGGCACACGCGGCTTGATTAGCTGGCGGTGCAGCCTGAGATGCGGAGTGCCCTCCGCACGCTGCAGGGGGCTCCGTTTTATGGTTTGTGCTCCGTGTTATGCCCCAGAGTAGTTGCCTGCTTGTGTCGGGGCTCAGTTCTGCCCGAGTTAAAGTCAGAGGGCAATGGGAAGCCAGGCCAGCTCCCAGCGTAACTCGAAAGCACAGCTGCGACAGCGTTCCACGATTAAACACTTTGTCTGTTTCAGTGGTGTCGTTTCGAAAATTGCCGATAATGAACGGGATGGTTTATTCCTTCATTACAATTTCTGCACTTTTGCCAAACTTTTCAAAACTTTTCACTAAGAAACTCTAAAACATCATCATCATCATCATCATCATCATCACTAACTGCAGGATTAGGGGGGAAAAAAATCTGTTTCATAACTATTTCTGTCAGTTATTTTTCTAATCAATTTTAGCTTGAAAAAAAACCTTGCACAAATATTGCATAAAATTCTCCTCTATTTTAGGGGGAGATTTTGTTGTAGTGATTGTTTTTAGAATTCATTACATATTTCAAGGAGAATAATTCAACAACCTGTTTTTCAGAAGCAACACAAATACTTACTATGCTGATGTGTTCTTGTTGCGGTAATAATTTTTTAGTCTTATAAGAGTCCTCAGTTGTGAAGACTGAGGAGAGGGAGGATCCTAAGAGAATACATTTCTCTCTGTGTTTACTGTTGTTCCCTTAAGATACTATTGCTCTGCAGAGGGAATTCATTTTATTACATGTTATGGTGTATAACAGCATTAATAAATTAAAAATTTTATATCATTTCTCTTTCATTAATCACAGAAGTTTTAATCACTGCAGAATATGTCTTGTCCAGATATTACATCAACTTCAATGTTTTGTACAGCAATGTGCATTTATGCTACACATCTTTTTCAAAAACCATAATTAAGCAGGAGTACCAAATGACATTTAGTTACAGAAAGTTCGTGAGAAAGCCATGCCCTGAGTGCAAAGTGAGTTCCTCAGAACTGTTCAAATACAAGAATATGAACAGAATACTTCCTGAAGACGAATGAGGTCATCTTAGTGGGTCATTTGGAGATTTCATCATAACATTTGAAAGATCCTGCAGAAATATTGTTACTGACTCTTGGAAATGACACTGCAGCACTGCAGCCCATCAGATGGTTACACAACCTCAAGTCATCACAGGCAAGAATGAGAGATGCTGGAAATTGCCCAGGAAGGTAAGAGCTGCAGCTGCCTGGGCAGCAAGGACACACATGTTTCTAACACACAGGGATATCTGTAGTGACAGAGGGGCAAAAGGTAAGTTTATTGCCTGTGTCAACACGCCTGGTGACACTGGTGACTGTCCTCAGAGCCTTTTGTGGGCACTGGATGTGTCCCATGGTGCTGCTCTGCCTGGCAGGGAGGGCAGAACATGCTGTCTTGGCTGCTCATCAAGCCTGTCGAGCTGCAATCTGCATTATCATAACTTAGAGCTCCTTACATCAGCATCATTCTGCACTGCTCTTTTCTAAACAACAGACCCAGTCCCCTGAGGGCAGCACATTTAGAAAAGCCAGTTCTTTCCTCCCAGTGTTCTGCAGACCCAGGCATCTTCTCTATTTTATCTGCATCAAGAAATACCACAAAACATAAGGATTGCATTTATTTTTGTATTTGATGCATCATGGTTTCTTTTTACATAAGCAGTGTCTGAGCACTGAGATGTCTGAGGAAATATCTTCCCTTTTAAAGCAGTTTTTCACGTGCTTCCTCTAAAACACAGCAGCTCCTCTGAGCTGTGATCATGCTTTTACATGGAGGGCTGACTTGTGGGGTTCTGGCAAGTTCTAGCAACTTCATTTTAAAATATGCCCTGGAATTTGCTTGACTCAATCATCTGGAGAAGGAGAGATTTCTATCTTCCTGATGCAGAAAAACTTATTGGCAGCTGTTTATGGTGGGCATGAGCCTAGTTCCTGGCAGTGAGAAAAAGAACTGAAGGGAAATCTAAGCTATAACACCATCATCTTCATTGCCCTGCAGTGGTTTATAATATTGCAAAATGGTGTTAACTGTTGCTCACCAGCTTAAAAGGACTGTAAGACAAAGGCTGTTAAGGAAAGTGGCATGCATAAGGATGGCTCATCTTGTGCTCTAGCCAAGGGTCAACCAGAAATATTATTCAGGAACAAATAATTACAAAATGTCCAGATTAGTCTTTAAAAATATTAACTCCTTCAAAGTTGCTGTAAGAAGTTAATTCAAGACAAAACTGTTGCTTTAAATTTCTCTTAAGAAGCTTTTCACCAGTGGAGTGAATGGAGTGAGGAGTGAACATATGGCTGCATGGGAAGGGATTGTGACCCCCCATAAAATAGCCTACATCCTTTTTATGGCTCTTTAAAGCACGCAGTGGGTCTATCCAAAGTCAAGCTGCCACTGGCTAATCTAAACTGGAAACAGCAGTGCCCTGCCTGAACACTGTTGTGCCTGTGTTTGTTGTGTTTGTGTAACATTTCCATCCCTAGGGACTGGCCATTATCGCCCCCCCCCCCCCCCCATTTGTTTTCTTCCCTGAATTGCCTTCATCCAACCAAAATATGTCAGCAGTTACACCAGGGGGACTCTATTAAAGACAAATGGACTCAATGTTCTTCCTGAAGAAATACTCATAATTTAAGCTGCACAGCTGTGGGACAAATTTAGAGTAACTCTGCCTTAGGTACTTTCTTGGAGGGAAAAGAAAAAAAAAAGGTGATTAGAATGGCAACCCTCCTGACAGTGAGAGCTGAATCTGCTCCACTCTGCCTGCTGCAATCCCACCCTTTCCAGCCTGCCAGGGACACATGGGACAGGGACTGCAGCACCACTTGCAGCCCCTGCAGTGACCATCCACAGCCACCACAGCAGCCAGCACAGGGATTTCCACTTGCTGCACAGAAACAGAAACAAATAACAGCTTTTCACATTCCCACTGACTTACCTGTGCCTCAGTGCAGGACTCTGGCTTTCATTTGCACCCTGTCTGGATGAAAACCATCTCATTCAGTGGAGTTTTAAACGGGGTTTGCACTACCTCCTCCAAAAGCTCAGTCCTGCCTCTCATACAAATCAGAGGAACTGTTGTTGCAGTATTTTGTTTTTGCATTGTCACAGGTAAACTGACCACAGGTAAACAGAGGTAAACTGAGCCCTCTTGTACTTGCTTTGGTATTCCAGACCCAGGGACTGTCTTACGCTGTTTTGATTTAAGAAAGTCAGTGGGAATTTTCAATTCATTTTATTCAGTTCAAGAAGATAAAACTTTATCTGTGAATGGCAGGGCCTCTCCTTAATTATCCTGAGAAAATAACTTCATATAATACAACATAGTGCCTTCAATTCATTAAATAGAATATTTCTAATAATAAAAAAAGTATTACCAGAAGAAAGTCAAAGGGGTTTAAATGGTTTGTGTGGCAGCATGATCCAGTAACTTGAGGAAAACCTGCATCTGCTGCAGAGCCAGGAACAGAACTTGGAGCTCTGGGGTTTTTTTTACTATTTTTTAATGCTGAAATTGTTAGTAAAGTATGAATAGTCGGAGGACAACACTGCATTTGAATTTAAAAGCATCTGCAAGTGTTGCTAGGAATATGTGAACCATAACAGATCTTCAATTAAGCAGAAGGTAAGAAATTTATCAGTGTCAGCTCCCTGGTTACCAGGCGATTGACACAGTTCTTAGAAAGATAAGTCAAATGTACATGTGCATTAAACATATTGCATTTCTGAAAATTATTTTTTCCATTAATTATGAAAACATATTAACACAGAACCTTGTTTAACAAAAGATGAACAGTAAATTACTGAATCACTACTCAGCAAAGTAGGTAGGAAATTCCTGGTACATTTTCTAACTCAAAGCAATCTCAAATTACAATGTGACCTGTAGCAGGATGTGTCTAAAGTGAGCACAATGTATAAACAACTCCTGTGGAAATGTTGAATGCAGCAGCTGTCATTACACAGGCTACCAGTACAGTAATTACACTTCAGATGTGTAACCTGACTTGCCTGTCACAGCTGAATTCTTGTTTACAACAAATACACTGGGGTTTACAGAGCTGTGCCTTTTTCAAAAATAATGGGAAAACATAGTTCCTAAGGTAAAAGATGAAAAGGTCTTTCAGTGGGAAAAGAATGTCTATAAAGAATGGTGAAAATGGCTTGTATGTAATCTTTTAATTCCTATTTACGCATTTATGGCAGGGGAAGGAGTGGGTGTCTGTGCTTAGGAAGCTGCAGCAGAAGGTGGGGGCTTCTTTTGTCAACCTTTTTTCTCTTACTTTTTCTTTTCTCCTTTGCTGTCTTTCTTGTCCATTTTCAACTCCATTACTATTTGGCATTACTAAGGTAGTCCCACAGGAACCTCAGTCCAGGCACATAATTTCATTTGGATACTTGGGATACAGTCAAGTACAAAGGAAGAAATTCTGAAGATTGAATAAGACAGGGCTATATAAGAAACTAAAGATCAGGGTTTGGAAGGCAAGATAATACTAAAATGAATAGAACAATAGTAAAGCTACAGCAGTGTTTCAATTTTCCTTAACTATTTTCTTTTATTTCTCTTCAAATCTATAATACTTTTTCTTCTAGTTTCTTTTCATTCCTTGTGGGGATTTTTCATTATTTTGCATTTATGCTCAGCTCCAAAGTCCTTGACATGTCCATTTCTCTGACTTTCTGTCACCACCTGTGTAGGTGAAAAATAGGATTGCAAAGATTTTCTTCAGTACTTCAGAGAAAAATGGGCCAGGAATCAATATTGCTATACTGGCATAGTAAGGGTATTTACATCTGAAAGCATTCTACCTTGCTCTTCTCATGAATAATGAAAGAAATCATGGCATTCTTGTGGGGCTGGGCTAGCCAAAAAAAATCTTTGGAGAACATGAAGGGACTACTACATTTTCATTTCCATCCTTTGTTCACTTATTGTGTTCTGGGAAAAAAAATAGAACACTAAAAGGTAAGAATTTTGTCCCCATTTTGGAAAGTTTATATTCTGAAGAATCTATGGATGCAGACCATTGACACCACGACTACAGAAATTCCAAAGAGGTTTGATACAGAAGTCTTTCAGTTCTAGAGACACTGCATTTTAGTGAAATGATAAGAAGTTCTCCTATTTGCATCCCTTCAAAGGCTAGGTCTTCAACCTAAGATAAACAGGACCTTATTTTTATCAGTGATAAGTGGTTTATGTATTCTATGTATCTTAAACATGCCCCTGATAAGAAGAATTGTTTTTTTGGGGGGATGCTCATCTTCATGTGATTGAGTACAGGACAAGCTTTAGCCTAATGTCTTGGGCTAGGAACTTAAAATCAAAGGATTAAAAGTAATGTAGAGGAATCACGGTCTATGTGATTAAAAAACAGGGAAATCTTTTTCTGATTAAGACAAAGGATATTTACATGACTTTGTTTTTGTAATGAAGCAGTTGCACAAGAAGCACTCTCCAAAAAAGGCAGCATCAACAAAATGACTGCACAGCTCGTTGCAGATGAGACAGTAACATGTTCTTCATGACAAAAGAAGAAACACTGACATTCAAGAAGGAATGCTTGTTCTGCCCTCAAAAGAATTGATAACCATCGTCATCACTGTATCTACAAACAGGGTTAAAATGTAGATGTTGAGTGGAGAAAGTGGATTAAATGAGGTGTCTTACTCTGCTTTGCCAAAGTCTCCTTTAGCTGCTATCTAATTTTCCATCAAACAGCAGTATAATCTGTTGCATTATGCTTTACAGTCTCCCCAGAAATCTCCCTGAACCCAGGACATGAACATTTCTGAAAGCCCAGCTTTAAACTCGTGTCAGGTCGAATTCCCAGCAAAGAATGACTAAGCAGGACACAGTCTGGTGGTCAAAAGGACTTATAACTGGCTTGCTTTACATAGTTCACATGATTTTTTTGTGGAGCCTCTCTGTCCCTTCTTGTGTAAAGAAGCTACATTTCATACAGCTTTATGTTTAGCACAGCATATAAAATGTTTGTTACAGTTTTGTGCTGCTTGAAGGTGGGAACAATTTTTCATGCAGCAATTCAAATGCAATTAGTGGAAAGGCCTTTTCAGGAACCCATCTGCTCAGAGTTTAGACTTGAAAGAGTAGAGAAAGGTGTCATTAAGGTAACTGGTCACCCCATGGCTATGAGCCATGAACAGAACATGACCATAAAAATCCCAAGGTATCTTCAGCAGAGAGAAACTTTCCTATCATTATGCACTGTTCTGGTAAAACCTCATCTGTGCTCTAGTGAACTCTGTTACAGAGAAACATGCTACTAGGATGCTCAGATGAATGGAGAATCAAGTGTAAAACAGGATATGAAAAATTAAGGCGCTTCAGTCCACAAAATGAAGAGTAGCAGTGTGAGTTCTCCTATTGAAAATGAGGCAAAAATCAGGAGGTGAATAAGAGTAAATTGGACTCACAAGCTGTATTGGTACAAGAATGAATCAATATAAACTGCTCAAGAACCCAGTCTAGAAAAAATTACAACATTTCCAAATGCCAATGAAATAAAGGTCTGGAACATTCTTTCATTAGAGAATTTGGGGGAGGAAAAAACTTTAATGGTTTTTTGAGTGGATTTTTTGAACGTGGTGAAAATGATTGTCTAGAGGATTGCCTATAATATTGGGGTACTAAGTAGAGGGATTTATGCACTCACAAACTTCTGAGATTTTTAAGGATTCCACTGCAAGCAAATGTAGAAAACCTCCAATTTAAAGTAGCACCATAAAACATTTGCACAAAGAAAGCTGTGATTTGTCAACATGATCAAAAGTGCTTTTAATGCTATATCCAATTCCTTGTCCTGGTAAAAATCAGGTACTTTAAGAACTGCTTCCTTCAGCAACAAGCATCTATTTATATGCCCAGTTTGAGTGTGAAAGCACTAGATAAACATAGATGCAAGCAATACATCTAATGAGACTGGTCTTACCAAAGTCAAAACAGGCAGGCCAACAATAAATCAGGTATAGAGCAACCTGATTCCTTAATGGAAAGATAGATGAATCCCACAGTGAGCTTGGGTTTAATGGCACTGTAGCACCC
Organism: Ammospiza caudacuta; assembly: GCF_027887145.1. Taxonomy (NCBI): domain Eukaryota; kingdom Metazoa; phylum Chordata; class Aves; order Passeriformes; family Passerellidae; genus Ammospiza; species Ammospiza caudacuta. The sequence goes on from NC_080595.1 coordinate 78,715,390, forward strand.
TCCTGTACAAATGCAATAAATAGTACAGAACTCAGTAAAATATTTATCTGAATGAATTATGAAGGTTCTAACACAGTACCAAAACATGAGCTTTCATACCTTTCAAGTGTGTGAAAAATATTTTCCCTATAACATTTGGATTTTTCCAGCTGTCTGAGTTAAAGTAGTTGCAGCAGAATCTGTTATTTTATTAATACTTACTTGAACACCAGCCACTGCTCATTGACTGCATGAGATTAAAAAAAAAAAAGCCACCTATCACCTTAAGGGGATGAAGATATTCAAAGCACATTGAAAAAAAGTAAACATCAGTGCTGCTTCCTAATGCTGAGCTATAAAGAGGCAGCAAGGGAGTTTAAAGCAAACTGCTTTGCAAACACAGGATTCAGTTGCTACGCACAGAAATTCTAAAATCTGGGACATCATCTGGATTAACATGCAATATTATCAGGATGATGGATAGTTTTGAAAGCTCCATCCTTACTTTGATGCAGATGTCAGAGTGCTGCTCTTTAATTTAACTATGGTACTGGATAGGATTTCACCTTATGTAAAATTAAGTCATATTACAAACTGTACCATGATTTTGTTTTATTGTAGTAGTCTTGTCTCTAATATGTATAAAATCTAGAATAGCATACTTGTGTGTTGTTCAGGGCATGGCAATGGTACCATAAAAACATCAAGCCAGTACTCCCCAGCTGGAGCCCTCCCTGGCCAGGGCATTGCTGCTCTTTAGTTCTGCTGTACTGAGCAGGCTAGAACTCCAGTGGGAACTTGATCTGAAGGGACTGTGGCATGAATGAGCCCATGATGGAGCAGAGATCCACCTGCAGTCTGTGGAGAGTCCCCCACCAGAGCAGGTGGATGCCTGAAGGAGACTGTGACACTCAAAGGATGAGATGGGGATGTGTAATGAAGTTTTATGGAACGGTTTGGGACCTGGGCATGATGCAAATAGTATGGAATAAGGAGTGGAATGTGCTGGTTTGGGCTAGAGTAGAGTTAATTTTCTTCACAATCCCTGGTGTGGGGCTGTGTTTTGGATTCCTGCTGAACACAGGGTTGATAACAAATCTACTTTTGTTATTGCTGAGCAGGGCTTACACAGACCCAAGGCCTTTCCTGCTTCTTGTACTGCCATGCTGTCAAGGGGGTGAGGAGTACGTGGGAGGGTGGGAGGAGACACACCCAGGACAGGTGACCCAAAATGACCAAAGGGATATTCCAGACCATGTGGCATCATGTTCAGTATATAAAGTGGGGGAAGAAGGAGGAAAGGGAGGGATGTTTGAAGTGATGGAGTTTGTCTTCCCAAGTCACTGTTACCTTGATGGGGCCTTGCTCCCCTGGAGATGGCCAAACACTTGCCCAACCATGGGAAGAAGTGAATTAATTCCTTATTTTGCTTTGTTTGTGGATGTTGCTTTTGCTTTCCCTATCAAACTGGTTTTATCTCAATCCACAAGTTTTCCAGCTTTTACCCATCTGATTCCCCAATCTTACTGATGGGGGAGTGAGCAAGCAGCTGCAAGGGGCTTATTTGCTGGCTGGGGTGAAACCCCATCAGGGCTACTGCATGAACAACCTCCTGTTTAATTTGTTCAAAAGTTTGTTGTTGTTCAGAACCCCACTTTAAATTTTTCTCCCATTCCACATGATAGAGCAGGTTTACAATCTGACTCTGTAGTATGCATCCTCCAAAAACCCTCACTGCCTAGGAAAGTTTGTCTTTCCTGTTTTCTGTTTGGTGAGGGCATAGTTGCTATTTCATAGATCATGTCCTTTAGAGTCTGGCAACATCCATCTTGTCATTTTACTCGTAAAAACTGAATCACCTGGGGAGGTCCCTTGACCTTATTCTGCTTTATGGCAATACCAGCCTTTGGGAGACTCTGGATTATCTTCTCCCCTTTCTCAAAAACTTCTTTTGTAGTGTTGCCCCATATGATGGTGTGGTCAATTCACCGCAAGTGTTCTGGAGCCTCCCCCTTTCCCTGCAGTCTGACTCAGCTGCAGCCATGCCAGCCCAGCTGCTCCCTCCACCTCAGAACCAGCGTTACCCCACAGCTTCCCCTGCCACATTTGCTCTACCTGAAGGAACCCCTTCTCCCCGGAAGAGACTCCCTTTCCCTGCTCCCAGCAATGACCTGAGATGGCAGAATAACCTCCAAGTCCTGGCCATGCTCCCTCCTGGCTACTGCAAAAATTAGCTCAGTCCTGGCCAGAACCAGGACACTGCAAAACTACTAAGTGTCCATGGAATTCTGAAATTATTGGTATTGGCATTCTATCATCATCCATCATGGTACCCTGTGAGAGCTGTGGTTCAGTTGCTGAATATCTTCAGTTTCTCTCCATGGAAAGGAGTCTTACATCATGCAAAATCTTCCAGGATGCAGGACAGACTCATCAAGACATCAGAGCTCACTGCAGCTGGGGAAGTCTGGCAAGGGAATTTGGCCTGCTTTGGAGAGATGTGAGATCACAGAAACATAGAATCATTTAGATTGGAAAAGACCTTTACGATCAGCAAGTCCAATCCTAAAGACATTTAGTCTGTAATCTCCAAATGATATCCAGGATCTCAAAGAGACTTTTGCTGAACATCTAAGCAACCTGAAGAAAAACCCCTAGATTCTTCTAGATTGAATTTCTTCTGAATTCTTTTTCTCTCTAGACTGAAGTTCAGCTTTTTTGAACTTTCTCTTCTACTAAGTATTTCATTATTTTTTTCTCTCTATCTCTGTTTTGGAGTAGAACCAATGTCAAACTTATTACCAGGACATAATGCCATTTTTTGACTGAAACTAATGAACATTCAATGACATTTATTGTGGAATCCATAGAGTATATGAAACAGAACAGATGTGGCCAGTATCTCATTAGGCCACAAATTTTTCCTGTGGAATACATAATCTAGAGCACTTTTCCCTTGTATTCACCCAAATACAGTGTAAATCTACATTGATTCAATTTTAAATAATGATGTTGTTGTAGATCACAAATGATCTCCCATTGTTACCCCTGGCCATTTTGGTGCATGTAGTCTGTAGTGTAAGAGCAGTTCACAAACTTTTTGTATCTTACTTAGCAGTACTGTGAACCATTATTACCCCTGTCTTATAAATGGGAAATGTAGATACTGGTGTCTAATGACACTTCCAGGATCACTTAGAAAATCTGAAACAGAATGCCCAAATCTCAGTATAATGTTCTAGTTCAGTGCAATGATCCCTGATTTGTCTTACTGCTCAAGATGAAGAGGGGGAAAAAATAGAAGAAGAGTTTGGAAGACCCAACAAGCACAGTATTTCCCACATTCTGTAGAGTTCAGTTGGAGGTTAAGACCACTTTACCATTCTGGCCTTATTCATAAGTTGATCTTCATATATGAGGCTGGTTCCTTACATTTTCCATTGGACAAGATGGGGATATTCCCACACCTTATCCATGTGTTTCATGGTCCTGCATAAAGGTCATTCATCATTTGGTTTTTATTATTAAAGTCTCTTTCCACAGAAGAAGGAAATCTGGCAAAAATACAGAATTGTTTCCTACCCATCATGAGAAAATGCAGTGAAACCTTTAACTTAACCCTGAACAGGTGCCAGTTCCAGGAACAGGAGATGCATCATCTGAATTTAGACTTCTGCTCTCCCCACAAGCAATATGGAGCTCTGTAAGCAATGCAATACAGACAAACACTGATGACATTGAAGACAGTTATTCAAATTATTCAAATTTTCAAAAGAAATCAACCATTGAACCCAAGTTTTTCACTGATTACAGTGTGCTAGGAAAACATCCTCCATATTTTGGGACCCTAATCTGAAAGTCACCAAAATCAAAGAGGATCAGATTGTTTTTCATTCAAGACTGTAGTATCAAACATAAGACTTCAATAAATAAGCACAAAAGTGTATTTAAATAAATTACAGTTAGACTTACAAGTTACATTTTATGAAGACACTCTGGGAGGATTACTCTTCACTTGCTTATGTATGTTTTCATTTTAATTGCTAAGAAGAAATGGAATTACTGGAACAGATGGATCAAATTTGTTTATTTGCAGGTGATTACACACTATTTTCACTTGCTACTTCTATTGCTACAAAGTCTAATTAGTACTGGTGTATGGTTGTACACCAGAGAAAATTTCCTAACTTCTTACAGCACCAAAGACTTACTGGAGAACTAAAAGATATTACAAGGTCTCCAAGATTCTACATAAATAAAGACAAGTTTCCAAATCAGTGAAATATGAGTAAAAATCCAGAGAAGTATTGATAGTCACCAAGGAAATCTGTCTGAAGAGGAGGAGGATTGAAGATGAGCTAAAAATACTGAAAGGTTCTGTCTGTGTGACCCATCTGTATGACAGGAGCTACTTTATGTGTCCGTTAGTTTGAAGGATATAAATGTGCAATAGCATCTTTAAATATAGACAAAGAGAGAGAATGGAAGGGAAGAGTAAAATATGTTTGTCTATATTTGAAATGGAGCTAGATCATAGATTGTATTTTCAATTTAAGAACGAGCCATTCTTTCCTTGTTTATTACACTCATCAAGTAACCATATATAACTACATATAGACAAAGAGAGGGTTGTGTGGGGGCAGCAATTATTAATGGACATTACTGAATGATAAATAAAGAGCTAGCTCAGAACTGGTATTCATTGCACACAGATGTCTGGATCATGGGCAGATGTCTTAAATCGTCTACACAAAGCGCTTTTGTGCTATCACAGTAATCTAAATTGCTTTGCATTCGGTTCCAGGCATTTCCACACTCGGCTCTCCACCACACATAAATTCCTATTCTCAAATCCCATCTAGGCTTCAAGGACCAAATTACTTCCTGGTGTAACTCTTTGGCTTAATTTGCCTCAGTTTTATTGATGCAGACAAACGTTAGCCTGGTGTTCTCAGTTACAGGAGATGTTGTCCATAACTTAGGTTATGGTGCTGGCTCTGGGGAGGGCATCCACTGCTCCATGTTGGAGGGCATGAAAGCACAAGCAGGAAGGAGGAGGGGTGATGCCCTGGCTTCTTGTGTGCTTTGTGTGAACTGTATGGTCGTGACCAGCACTCCTGGGGGAAGCTTGCTTCAAAAGTCCTGCTGTTCCCTGTTCAGAGAAGAAAGGACTGCCATAGCCTGCCTTCTAAAGCTTTAACTCAGAACCTCTGTCCTTTTAAATTCTGTCAATCATCACACCTACTGCCCTGGGCTACAGGGGAGCTCTAAGAAAACCACTCATAACTCTGAGACAGGCACTTTCCTGACTCTCTGAGGTCTTAGAACTACTGCATTCCCACAGCAGGACTGTGCTTCACTGCAAATCAAGTCAGTGATGATTTAGGAAATAATTTGTATCCCCAGAGGAGGCATATCTTGCAGCAGAGACAGCCCACCATAAGTTGCTGAGTTTTAGTTAATGGCCTGAGTCTATCTAATGTGTCTGCTCTTAGAGATTTCACTTACAGATGAACTGTGTGTTTTCTGTCTCCCCATTTGTTTTTTACATGGAAAACATTTGAATTAGGCTAGCACATAAACACACTGTCTAGGAACAGAATTGTGGGAGGAGGAGTTAACAGAGAGAGACAGATGGAGTAGTAGTTTGAATATATTATTTTGCACTGCAACCCTGTGAAGAAAATAAGTCATGCATTTCCTGGTGCGCATTTTACAAGGGTCACTTTATAAGGGTGAGATTGCAAAATCTCTCTCACTTTTACTATTCCTATTAACACAGAATTATCTTTGTTGTTAATTTAGCATGCATTTTGGCATGCAGTCAGAATAACTTTCAAGGTCTATTTAACAGCCATATTAGATTGTATTTTTTCCTTCTTGCTCACCTGCTTGCTGTGGGAGAGCTGCCAGGTATCAGCTGAAAGGCTGGTAATTTTAAGATACCCTGTACATACTTGTTGTTAGCACTGAGTGTGTGTATAACACCACATCCTTTCTCCCTCTTCTTGTCCTGATACAGATTGAAAGGCCGAAAGGAATTCCTTTTCTGTTATACTGGACATTTTGACCATACAGTTTGAGTAAAGCCTTTTAGATTTCACTTGATCTTTAGCAGCTAAAACTGTGACAGACAAGACTTCTTGCTTTCTTCCACAACTCACAAACATAACAGTGTACAGAAATTAATCTACAGTTGATAGGTAAAAAAAAAAAAAAAAAGAAAAATAAGGAAACAAAGACTGACTGAAAGTGACTGTGTGGGTAAACTAGCTGTGTGATGTTTTCAGTAACTCTGTGATGAGGCTGTGCTGTAGCAGACTACTGCAATTCTTCCATTCTGGTAAATGGTTGTTAATTATTGTGATGCTGTTTAAACTGCAAGGAGTGAATAGGACACCTCTAGAATGCCATTTTGCTCTATAACCTTGGCCTACATGTGAAGAATTGAAGAATTGAAGGCTGGTTGAAGAATTAAAGGAAACCTGGCTGGAATCTGTTTGGGATGGAAAAGCATGAGCAACCTTGACACTGCCCTGAGCCAAGGCTACCATGACTTGTGATGTGCATGTCAACAGTGCAAATCTTCAAATGTCCAGTGGAGTTCTTGCAAACTAGGCAAAATCTCAGGCAGTTCCTTGATGGTACCTAAGATCAAATTCAGGAAAAACTGAGTAACTCTTTTTTAATATTGTAAAAGCACACTGCACAGTGAAACAAATCCACAGCTCAAATGGTCTCAGCTCTAACAATAGTAAACAGGGTCATGCTGTCCAATATTTAAGACCTGCCTGCCTAATCATGGGCTTATTTATTATTAGAACTCATTATTTATATACTACCCTTGGTGGATAGTGCTTCTGAGGAAAACACCTTCTAAAGTTAAAAATCTATCACATAGGGAATTTCAGAAGGAAACAACTGCAACACAAACCAGTTGGGAATAACACTTGTTTCTGGAGCACGGCAATTTTGAGTTTCACATTCAATTAATTTTTTTTATACTCTTGAAGATGTGCGAGAGGTTCAGTGAGGTTACCTTGATAGCAGCACAAATACACGGCAGTTTGAAACGATGCTGTGCAATGTTTGTCGGGACCAAGAGCGAGCCCCGAGCAGCTCCCGCCGCCCGGGAAGGCGCCGGGAAGGCGCCGGGAGCGGAGGGAGCGGCCGGGCGATCCTGCGGCTCCCTCTCCAGGACATCGGGCTTAATTACAAATAAACCCTCCGGCTCTGCGGCTCCTGCAGCCTTCTCACGGGCAAAGGGAGGAGCAAACCCCGAATGTCACAGGCGTAAGCCCAGGACAGGAGTATCCCCAGTATAAGGTTGATTTCGATCCGAAACGCAGTGAGAGAGGGATGCAGGCAATTCTGAGCACTCCCTAGGAAACACTGCCGAGCACCTGCAGTGCTCAGCACTCACAGACAATGTGAACAGACACCACAATAACCCCTTTGTTCACTGTGTGACCTGGCCATGCTCTGAGCATCAGCAGCCCCAGGAGCATCCTGGTCACACACGTCACTCACCTGGTCCCATCAGGTCACTCCTGCTCACACGGTGGGATACTGTCACTCTCCTGGACTCAGGGCCCAAGGTGTAACTTCTCTGCCTTCAGAATGCAGCAAAGCCAGGGTCCTTTTCTCAGATCTGTTTGTGTTCAGATTCACTTCTCCATTGGGTTAATTTTCTCCAAATTTGAGGATCATTTCCACTCTAGGTGTTCTACACATCCCCCAATAAGATAGTTTCTTCATTTAGTTCTTCATCAGTCTCTAGCTATGTTCCCTTTTACTGTTAGTTTTGACCTCTTATTTTAAAGGTCAACTGTTTCTTCCTATTTTGTTAACCCAATTGCCTTAAAACTGCATTTTATTCATTTGCTTCTGGCAGACTTCAGCTGTCCAGAGAAGGCTATGCAAAATCCTCCACAGAGGAGACAGGACGAATTGGCTCTGGGTAACAACATTTTCCTAGCAGGAGGACGACAGGGGTGCCTCCTGTGAGAAGCTGCCAGAAGTTCCCCTCATGTCCAACATCCAATTCCAGCCAGCTCCAGGACACATGTGCTGGCCAAGGCTGAGCCCATCAGGGATGATGAGAGCATCTCTAGCATAACAGAGTTAGGAAGGGGAAAGAAAGCCCTATGCCACTGCAGCCAGGAAGGAGGAGTGAGAACATGTGAGAGCAGCAGCCCTGTAGACCCTGGAGGGGCAGGAGGTGCTCCAGGTGCCAGAGCAGAGATTTCCCTGCAGCCCCTGGTGCAGCCCATGGTGAGGCAGCTGTGCCCCCAGAGGTCCTTGGGATCGGAGAGATTCACCTGCAGGAGGATCCCACCTGAGCTGTGGGTGCCTGAAGAGGAGGCTGTGACCCTGTGGGAAGCCCCTGCTGGAGCAGGCTCCTGGCAGGACCTGTGGCCTATGGAGAGAGGAGCCCACACTGGAGAAGATTTTCTGACTGGCACTGTGGGGGATAGTCTTTTCCTGAAGGACTGCATCCCCATGGGAGGGACCACATTGGAGCTGTTTGCAAAGAACTGCAGCCTGTGGGAAGGACTCATGTCAGAAAAGTTCACACAGGACAGATTTCTATGGGAGTGGCAGAGGGGAAGATTGTGAGAAGTCCAGTTTAGGAAGGACATTGAGACACTTGAGTGCATCCAGAGGAGGGCAATGAGGCTGATGAGGGGAACACAAGCCCTGTGAGGAACGACTGAGGGAGCTGGAGGTGTTCAGCCTGGAGAAACGGAGACTCAGGGGTGACCTTATCACTCTCTACAGCTTCCTGAAAGGTGGCTGTAGCCAGGTGAGGGTTGGTCTCTTTCTCCCAGCAGCAACTGACAGAACCAGAGAACACCATTTTAAGCTGTGCCAAGGGAAATATAAGTTGGATATTAGGAAAAAGTTTTTACAGAAAGGGTGATAAAGTACTGGAATGGTTTGCCCAGGGAGGTGGTGGAGTCACCATCTCTGGATGTGTTTAAATAAGATCGGATGTGGCACTCAGTGCCATGGTTTAGTTGAGGTGTTAGGGCTGGGTTGGACTCAATGATCTTAAAGGTCTCTTCCACCCTGGTGATTCTGGGATTCTGAATCCTCCCCTGAGGAGAAGGGAGTGGCCACAGCCACCATTCTCTGTTGTCCTGTGCTGCTGGTGGGGAAGAGGGAGAAAAATTGGAAATGGAGTGCAGAAAGAAGGCATAGGTAAGGGGAAATTACTTTTAAGATCTAGTTTTAATTTTTCGTTATCATACATTGATTTGATCGGCAGTAAATTAGACTAATTACCCCAAGTCTAATTCTTTTTCCCAAGACAGTCACTGGTAACTGATCTCTCCCTGTCCTTATCTCAGCCCAAGAGTCTTTCCTTATATTTTCTCTCCCTTGTCTAGCTGAGGAGGACACTTGGCATCCAGCTAGGGTCAACCCAGCACACAAGAGCACAGTAGCTGCAAAATGATGGATTACCTTGTGCTTTATCAGAACAGCACCAATTTCACAGAATACCTCTGAGTAGGAAGAGCACCACAAGGATCATCAAGTCCAACTCTTAGGTGAATATCCCATAGGGGGAATCAAACCCACAACTTTGGCATTATTAGCAACCTGCTCTAACCAAATGAGTCTTGAGAACTTGATAGTTGGGAGCTGACAGACATAAAATTAGAGAGACCTGGGAACCAAGTAGGAGCAGATTCAATCAGTGAAACAAATAATCAGGTGATGTGAATTACAGGTTCATAATTAGGAGGATAAAACAGCTGAAAAAGGGTCTCATCAATATAAATGTGGCAGCCTTTCTATTTAACCCAAGACTGAAAACTCAGAAGGGCTTTCATTTCTATGCAAAACTGTGAAAGGAGATTTTTTTTTTTTTGTGTGTGTGTGTGGTACTATAAAGGAAAAAGCACCACACATAGAGGCTGAGCAAATGAATGATGAAGCTGAACTTGGTGCAGAGGTGAGAGCTCTATGACTACTTAACATAAATGGTCTTACTTAAGGCATTAAATGTATTCACTTTTCTGGTTTATCTTCCCTAATTTTCTAATGATTATTAAGGAAAATTCATTTTTCCAATTGCCTAGTCTAGAACTATTGGCCTAAACTCAAGGCTAATTTAATATTCTGAGGAGAACTTTCTGAGCAAGAAATTTGTTATCAACTTGTCACAGCTGAAACTGCTGCTAACCCCTGTCTTTTCTTATAGGTTATCACTAATAGTGATATTTTTTTCTGGGATATGGACTCAAGAGACACAAGGTAATGTTGCTGCAAACTGATTTCACATCAGTTTGCAGGCTTTTCCATAGGTGTTATCTAGGCTTATGTATGTGCTTTAGAAGAGTCTGAAGCTCTTGTGGCAGCCTTACTTGCATGTTTTTCTGTGACATTTTTAACATGAAAGGATTTGCTGGAAATTGCATTTTTTAATTTAATGTGTCACTATATTAAGCAAATGTTTCTACCTTTCCTCACTCTGGTAACAAATACTGATGAATTAATAAGGAATTTATTTTTATTCTCTTGAGTGTAGTTGTTGTTAGTCTCCATACAGTATCTAAGGTCTTTTATCATAATTTAATCTAGCTAAGTAGAAGGCAGCTGTTGCTCATTCCTCATCCCCTCCCACTCCAGCAGAATGGGGAGGGGACTCAGGAAAAGCCTCAAGGATTGAGAACAATATTTTAATAATTGCAACCAAGTAAAATATAACAACACTAATTATAATTTTATTTTTTAATGTTATAAAGCCTAAGAAAAATTTGTGATGCACAATAGTCACTCATTACAACTGACGCCCAGTCTGTCCCCAAACAGTGATTGGTGCCTCCAGCCAATTTCCCCCAGTTTATATACAGGTCATGACAGTCTATTGTATAGAATATACATTTGTCTAGTTCGGGTCAGTTGCCCTGGCAGTGCTACTTTCTGGCTTCTTGTGCAGCTCTTCCCTGACAGAGCATGAGCCATTTAAAAGGTCTTTGCCTTGATGCTAAGCACTGCTCAGCAGCAACCAAAACTTCAGTGTGTTATCAGCATAATTCTTGCACTGAATCCAAAATACAGCTCTGTACCTGCTACTAGGAAGAAAATGAACTCTATCTCAGCCAAAATCAGGACAAAATATTATAAAGATAGCAGTGATTGATCTCAGAGGAAACAGTTTTCCTAGCCAAAAGTCTTTCCTTACAAAACAGAGCTGGTCCTGGAGCAGCAGATGCAGAGAACTGTTTCTAGGACTGCCTGCCCTACTCACTGTGGGTCCTGTATAAAATGCATTGGCCGTCCCCAAAGATCAAAGTAAATAGGTACTGGAGAAGGTTTTATCCCACTTGGAGCAATTATCTAGCTTCTGCCCTGAATCCAGTTGGTAGCTTGGAGTGGAATAGGGTCATGTTCACCAGCATCTGTCTGTGCTCCTCAGAGTGACCATCTCTGACATAGGAATTGCAGCACTAGTAAATGTCAGCCTATGGTGCTGAACCCTCTAGGAAAAAGAATCCTCTCAGCTCCTAAAATGCACCATTATCATAAAAGGTCTACCTAGTGTTAGCTCATGATGCCATAGACACTCCCGTTGAGGCAACAAATCCCCATTTATCAGATGTGCATGTCAAACAAGAGGCCTTCTCTAGTCCTGCACTTAGGACATTGTGTTCCTGCCTCCTGCCTGGAAGAGGTTTGGGAGCCATGGCCTGGTTTATGCTGTGGTGATAGCTTGGGACTGGAGCTGTTCAAGCCATTTTCTCTGTTCCTGTGTGGTCCTTTCCCAGTTTGAGCCAGCTGGCTTCTGGTCCTGGTACTTGGGCAAGTGACCAGAGTAGGCTGAATGAAGGGCACAGCTTATGTGGCTGCTCTCCACCCAAACTGACTTTTTGCTCTTCTGAATAGAGGGGTACAGGTGGAAGTTACTGGTTATTTTGTGGTTGGTTTGTAGTGTTTTGTTGGTTGGAATTTTTTTGGTTTACAGGTTGGGTTTTTTTCTCTTTTCAGGAGTGCATGGGACTTTAACATTTTGTTTTACTTCATCTGAGGTGTTCAGATTGGGGCAGCCAATGTAGTACCTTTTTGACCATGTTCCAAAATTCTATTTCCATGACCAGCTGTTGCAGGTGGCATTGCCAAATCATTGAATGCCATTACTAATAGGATACTAATTTTGGAGCTGGCTTTTCTCCTGGAATTACTGCCAGTATAAACACAACCTCTCACCTCTCCTGACCAGAGATGTATGACTGTCACAACACTGACTTTACAAAGCAATCTGGGAAATAGCAGATTTGTTTGTATTTTATTTTGAATCCCCATCTTACCAGCTTTTCAATACATCCAACACAGGACCCATGAGTTCAGAGTGCTTGGGGGACTTCCTGAGGATAACACTGAGTGCAGAATACTTTGAAGACAAATACTTATCTCTTTTTGTTGTTGGTAAGTTGATGTAGAAGAACTTGGTGAGAGAATTACATATGGTAAAATGTTTCAAATACTCTGAGGTGCTTCTATACTAGAATTCCCTAGATACAATGCTAGATTATTCTATTGTTATAGAGCTTAGTAGGCTGGATCTCATTGTAAGTAAACCAAACTGCTACCTTGATTTCTGAGTAATCTATGTTGTTGACTTGTTTTTTGATACCTTAGCCATGATCAGACTTGATTTTGGGCTCAAATTGAAATGCACATGGTAGTTTCTAGGCATGTTAAAGCTGGATCTCATGGGTTTTCTTTGTTGTAAGAATGTTTTTTGTTAACAGCACACATACTGTTCTGAAAATTCACTAGCTGAAGCTGGCACAACATTATTTATTTTTGTACTAGTGGCTTCAGCTTGGTGGAGTCATATACTTAATGAAGTTTTAAGAAAAATTAGCTGGGGCCTCTAGCTATGGACTTAGTAGTCAGCAAGTGGTACATTTCTGTGAAAAGCATCACAGAATGCCCTGGAAGGGCACAGTGATGATACTTTTGGGATATAAACACCTGCTTTAAGATTACATGTATAAATGTAAATTTGGCCTTGAAAAAGCTCTCCATGCCATCCATTTTTCTAGAAGTGGGTTTTGTGTCAAAATCCACTTAAAACGCTCTTTGTTCAGACATCACACACAAAAATGCTCTGTAGCTGGGATACATATATCTTAAACCATAAAGAGATTTTTTTTTTTTTAAGGAAAAACCCAAAACAACTAAAACACAAAACACTAAAAAGCTCAAAATCATAAAAATGGTTTTTATACTCAAAACATCCAAGCTAATCTTTAGTGTGTTCAACATCCTGGTGGTGTGTCTCCTGAAGAGACTGTGCTGGGCAGGCATCAGAGAAATATGAGCTGCACCGGCCACAGGTCAGGGTCCTGATGTTGCTGTTGTCATCGGTCACCATATTGGTGGTTTGGGGTTTTTTTCCATCTCCAGTGCTTCAGCTGCAAGTGTTTCCTGTCTCAGTGTGCCTGTAATTTTACCACTCTTTTTTTCTTTACACTTAGTCACAGCTCTTTCCCCACTTTGCAATCCTCTGAGCCCAGGAAATACAGCTGGGCTGTATCACAGCAAGTTCAGCTGAATCCTTATGCCAGAGCAGGTTTCTCAAGGAGTTAGCAGAGCAGGAGTTGTACTTGTTAGTACAGTTAACACAGTTCTTTGCTCTCTGTTTGCCTGTAGATCAGTCTGGCACAGCCTGGGAGCTGGATGAGGCCATGGCAGCCCAGTGTGGCTATACAGTAACTCACACCACCTGCAGGAGCATTCAGCTCCGTGCCTCTGCACTGAGCTGCCACTCTCACTTAGAGGTGAGTCTGTTACAGACACTTTGACTACAGTGCTCTTGTACACTAACTTTATGTGAGAAATTACTGAATTAATAATGGACATTAAATGAGGCGTCATAATGTGTTGAGTATCTGTTAGCAGAGAATAATATAATTTTCTTCAAATGTATCCAGAGGTCTGAGAATATTCCATGGTACTGCCATTTGGAGTACCATGTACAGAAGAACACATGAAGTATACCACATGTGTCCTTAAAGGGCAACTATTTTCCTGTGGATTACAATATGGAATTGCATCTGGCAGCTGTGTTGCACTCTGCCCTAACAATATTTAATGTCTTGAGGCACTTCACAGTAAAAACTAAAACTTTGGTTGCTGGCTCACTTCAACTATGTCATAAACCACAAAATCAGCTATCTCTTAGGTTTGTTTGTTTATTTTCTTATTGTTCAGTTCTGGGCCTGTGCAAAAGGAAGAAACGTGCTGCCCAAAATATTTATGTTGCTGTGTAGCAATACACCTATGTGCATATATCTTGTGCAGTTAATGAAATTGCAAGTGATAATGCTTCAGTATGGCCTTGCTCTTTTGTGCAGAGACTGGTTGGGTGTATTTTGTAATTTAATTTAAAGTCACTAGGATGGGTGGTGCCCAGCTAGGGAAAAGCAGTCTAACAGGCAAATGTTCCATTTGCCCACACAGAAAGATGTGTTCACAGTAACTGTACAAATCAAAGCATCTCACACTCCTGATATGAGCAATGCTACAACTCATCTGAAAAGTGCAAGTTGCCATTATGGTCTGTGGAGTCCCAGAGAGATAAAATGTGAAAATAACTACATGGAGGTAAGTACTTATGGGAAGTGCTAGAAGTAAAGAGGTAGGTACTGCAAGATGCTCTCTTAGATTGTGTTTCCAATGCATATTCCTAGAATTTTGTCAGCTTCAGACTGCCTCATCATGAGCAGCTTGTTAGTGAGTGCACAATATGCATCTTAAGTGACACATTTATATTTTGATTGTATAAGTTATATTAGCAGTAATAGTTAATAAAGCTGTAAAATCACATCAAAAAGGTTAAGCTTGTAGATTGAACTCCTTGAGTGTTGCCCCAATAAATCTTATTTGAGACAACAGAGAATGTACACCTCCTGAAGGAAGTTTGCCTGCTGGGGAGGAATGCAGAAGGGGAAATGGACTCCTCTTGGAAGAGGATGTTGGAGTCAAGAACAAACTCTGGTCTTAAGTGGAAATAGAAAGTAGAAGATAGGTGGAAAAATAAAAAGAAAATTAAACTAAGCAGATTATAGGTGAATCACCAGGCATGGTGGCATCTCTGTCTAGGAAATTCTGGTTTCCCTTGAAAAAGGCTTGTAGGGTGTTGAAGACAAGGAAATAAGTGCTATCAGCAAACCCCTTACAGATGTTTTTTCTCCTCAGGTTTCTGTCAGGAGGGAGGTTCCACAGACCATAAAAGACTTTGTTCAAGATGAACCTGAGGACTGGGCTCTTGTATTTCCAGAAGTAAAACTACAGGTTTTCTTTCTAGCAAAAGCTAGTGCTACCTCTGGCACAACTATCTTTCTTTTCATTAACCAGGCAGTACTTTCAAAAAGTACTTAAGTAACAATAACAGAACTTCTGTATCAAGTGGTTTTAGTATATTTTTATAGATTAGAAGTACAGTTGTAGGCTATGTCTCCAAGGAAAAAATCAAGTCTTCCGCAGGCAAGAGATTGTTTTGGTTTTAGTTTTAGTAAAAACTAAAACTAAGAGATTGTTTTTGGTTTTAGCTTGTCTTTTGCACAAAAAAAAAAAAAAAAAAAAAAAAAAAAAAAAAAAACTAAAATCCCATGGCCCATAAAACTGTGAAGAGGCTTTTTTCTTCTTGGATTCTTGTATGTGCAGAGTCTTCAGCAGTGCAGTTAGTGCCATCGGTTATTCTCTGTTGCTCTTAATATGGAAAGTTTTCTGTACGCATGAGGTGGGGAAAGCTGGAGGGATATCCCCCTAGTAAAGTTCAAAGTAAGGCAACAAAACTGCTGGGCAATTCAACGCAGTAAATCATTCAATGCTATAAATATGTTATTTTTAACATTATGTTTAAACTATTGATACATTTCTCTGGGTAGGCAAAGGCAGAAGAAGCCTCACTATGGCAAATAGTATTTCATCAGCCAGAAGAAAAAAGGGCTCTGCTCGTGAGCAATGCTTGGAGTGCAGGCTATGGACTCAACGCCTCAGACTCCAGGGTTCTGCTGCGAGTGCCATACACTGCTGCCCAAGTTCAGCTGGTTGAGGTTGGTGTGCACCTTCTGGCCCAACAACCTGCCAGGCTGTGCAGGTCTAACCAGATTCCTTCCTTACAGGATCAAGGAATTACCTTTTCTGTGCTGAGATCAAGTACGTTTTACAAATACCAGTGGGTGATCCTGATGGTGGATACTGCTGTGGCATGTCCTGTAGGTAAGGAGTGTGGTACCATGCTCCAATGCCAAAATGTACAGGGACAGAATCACAACCAGTGAGCTGAAAGCTTTCATCTCTTGTCCCTAAGATGGTGTGGACTACACAAACAAAACAATCACCTGGACTGTTCCAAAGTATATTCCACCACTGTCTGCTGGAATGACTGGCTTTAAGGATGTGCTTGTGGAAGCTGGTGTGGATCTACACAGGCTCTCTGCCAAGGAAATGGCTTCCAGGAAATATGTGTTATTGAATGAGTTAACAATTACAATGAAGATTCCAATAGGTGCAGAAGGTGGTTATTACAAGGTTGGTTACTTATATTAGGTGCCAGCAATATGCAAGCAATATTCTGGGATGTATGTTTGTTTTCTGATAAGGAATAATTCTTCATCTTGTGCCTTTCAAATGCAAGATGGGAGTGAGGGAGAGCAAAGGATATGTTAAAAACTCCAGAAGCCCTGACCAAAGATAGTATTTGTAATCACCACTTTATGAAGAATTTCTTTTCTTGCAAGCCCAGGTAGACAGAACACTACACAGAACTATTGATTCATTAATTACTCAGGTTAACATGGAGCTTTCACCTATTCCTGATGTCATACTCCTCTGAGATGGTTCTAACTGGATTGTAAAGCATTGATGGGTTCTGTTGTATTTCATACAAACCACTTAAGAGAGTGGGAATAACCCATTAGTCCAGCAGACCATGTGCTCTTGGATGGGTTGGGACTACACATCTAAATCGAGCTGCTTGGGGTGAACTGAATCCTGGGCAAATGTAGCAACTGAACTTCTGGTGAGGTTGCATAAGCAACCCTATTCACTGTGAAATAGTCCCCTGCTGCTTAGAATCTTGGGGAGTGGGAGATAATTTTCTAAAGGAAGTCTTCTGAGTATTCTGAGATAATCTAAACAGGGATACCAGAGTTCAGGATTCCTGAGCAAAAAGAGCAATTGGTTGGGGCTGTAGATTTAGCTGACCTTGAGATGCTCCAACATAACTTTAATGCAAAATCAAGCTATACTAAAGGGTACTGATTTGAATTCTAGACTTCTGTGAGCAATGGACAGTTTGGAGTAAAATACACCATCAACCTGCTCTTGGAACACCAGTGGGAAGATAACAAATGGGGACTAACTAAATATACTATCATCAAGGAAATAGAAACACCATTTGAACAAGCAGAAGTTGCTATAACCAATAGTAAGTAGCTGAACATTGAATTTACCAAAGGTTTTAGTACATAAGGTTAAGAGCTTAAATGCTATTTTTTCCTTTTCAGATTTAAATCTGAGTGCAGGACTAATGAATGTTACAGTGGGAACATTCCTCCCAGATGCAGAGCTTTTGAACTTAACCATTGAAGGGGTTGTTGTGGCTGTACCTGAAGCTGTTCAGCATGGCTTCTTAATACACAGGACCAGCTATGCTAATGGAAGCAAAGCATATGTACTACAAGTCTCACTTGATGCACCAAGTGTTAAAAAAGAGGTGTGTACTAAGGCACTGCAGCATCCCATGGTATAGAAATGATGGTATCATTTGGTGATTTTTCATGTCTAAATATGATTTTCCTAGTATATGGGAGAGGACATGAGAGCCTACACCCTGAATGTCGCACTCACATTCATCACCTATCCATCAAGTGAGACCTTTGTTGTCCCAGTAGTTGCACTGTCAGCTGTGAAAGATGCAGGTAAACGTTGTGGAACTTAGACAAAACTGCACCAACCTGGCTGTGAACTCTGGCTGTGAGCTGGGCTGATTTCAGCCAGGGATGCTACCAGGCCCAGGGAGCTGCACTGAACTGATGGCAGCTGGCTGACTCTTGGTTGTTTTGCAGTACTGCCCAGTGCCACAGGGTTTTGTGATGGGAGGAACCTTCATCTCATTATCACTCGTGGGAATGTGGACCAAAACTGGCTCCCTTTCATCTCAGACTGGCACCTGACCCAAGAGGCTGCACAGAAGTACAATTACATTCTGAGGGACAATGGCACTCACCTGGCAATCTCTGTCCCTTTCCTTTCTCCTCATGTGAGCTATGAGGTAAGGCTGCCAACATGTAGCAATTGAAAGGCATATTCTAGCTATGAGATATCAACAAGGCACAGTATATTGCTGAAAGCACAATAAAACTTCTCTTTGAAATAGTCTCCTAAGGTATAATGGAGGATTATTTTCTGCCCTTGTAAGAAAACTTTAATTTCCCGTAGTTAATATTGGCAGAAACGGGCAAGAAAAAAAGAAATGTGTTCTGCATTTACTGTATGGCTGAGCATTTTTAAGGGCAACTATACATGCAGTGGAGTTTGTATTGCATTCTTCTGCAAAACAACTGAAAAAGCTCACCCTGTGAGCTTCTGGATTAAAATCATCCTGTTTAAATACATCCTGTGGATCTGACTTTGCTCAAGCACCATTATCTTTGGCTTGTGATAACCTGCCCTCTTTAGTTTTTGAATGCTTTAGTTGAACAGTGTGTATTCTCTTGTTTAACCTGTGATTGTCATCTCTAGGGCTTTCATACCTCTGCAATAAAGGCTTCATTCTACTTAACCTTGAAAGATGACATCACCTTGGCTCAGAGGAGAGATTTCTCAGTTTCCTGCTTATTTTCACCTTCAGAGCTAATACGTAATAGCATGTTGGGGATTAGCTGTTAATGCTATTTGAGTTGCAAAACTAAGCCATGCAGTCTGAAATGTTTCTAGGTTTTAGAGTTGTGTGGCACTCTGTCTGCTTGTCACATTTCCTACCAGTTAATATGCCACAAGGCAGGTATAATTAAACGTTGGAGTGGCTATCCTGCCTAGTACAGGAATGGGGGAAGGAAGTGGGAAAGTCTACTTCCCCACACACCTCCAGAATCAAGAAGCTATGTAAAGGGTTTTTGTGGTTGTTTTGAGAGTTGAATGAGGTGGGGAGGGGTTTGGTGGAATGTGGGGAGAATCAGCATATAAAACAGTCATTCTAAAGATGTTAGAACCCCAGATACTAAGAGTTTTAACAACTCATCAGTATTAAAATGTATGGAATATCTTGGCTAGAAAAATCCTTTTGAAGAGAGTGAGAGCTCCTTGTGGGCTGCCAAAAGAACTTGCCAGCAAATCTATTCGGAACTTTGTTGTTAGGCTACAAGAGGAGGTTGAATCCTGATTTGTGTGAAAATGTATATTTCTCTTTCAGAGTGCCTGCCCAATGGCACTGTGATTATTACTGCAATCAAACTGGTAGGTGGTGAAGATCTGGACACTGCTCTGCTTGTCTTGAGGGACAGACAGTGCAAGCCCAGTCTAGTGACAGAGAGAACTGCAACCTTCAAGTTCAATGTCAACACTTGTGGAACAAGTAGAAAGGTAAGGACTTGGTCACATCAAGTTTACTCTGCATTGGGGTAGGGTTATTGCTGGACCTGGCAGAATTTCAGAGATGAGCTCAAAGCTGCATGGAAGCCATAGCTGAAACTAGCACAGTAGTACATCTATGCTCTTTCTGAGCTTACTAAATTCAGTTGAGCAGAATTTCTTACTGAGTGGTAAAAATGTTTTTTCAAGATCAGAGGTGCTTTCTGAAACTTGCCTTCGGTTTGACACCTCTGAATTGTTTCATGGTTGGCTTGAATGGGAGTTTATGCTGATCAGATGTACTTGTGTGCCTTGCAGAAGCTCTTTGGGTATTGCTAATGACTACATGGCCAAAGACTAGAGTGGGTATTATTTGTACCACCAAATACTGTACAAATAGAAAACAAATGAAACAACAAATAACCAGAGCATGCCTAAATTCAGATCATCTTAAATGCAGTTTGTTCCTGCATTGTTGCACTTCATTCTACTCACTGATTCAGTAAATAAGCTCAGCTGTTCTTTATCTCAGGACCCATGCACTCCTTTTCTACGGTGCTCTGTCATATTCAAGCTAATAAACTTTCTTCTTGATGGCACAGCTGTCACTTATGGTCAGCTTTAGTTCAGTGGGCATTGGGCTTTTGGCTTGTAATTTCTGCCTATTTGTAAGCATACTCTGCTTAGTGCAATCTGGCAGTCAAGCAGAGGGATGTAGATAATGTGCCAAACACAAATCAGACTCGAATGTGACTGTCCTGTTTGTAATGATGTACGTCCTTCAGTTCAACAGCACAACTGTGACATATGAGAACGAGGTACTCTATTTCAGACCTGGCGATGATATTCCCATATACCAGTAAGTGTCATTCCCTAACAAAAGGTTGTACGTGTTATTTTGGCTGTAAAACATCTAATGCTGAACCCTTTCTTTCAGACTGAAATTTCTCTGCTTGTATCCAGTTGAGCAGACTGCTGATGTTCCATATGAATCTAAGAAGAACCCACCACCCAGTATTCAGCCAGGGTCTGGCTGTCTCGCCCTTTCATTGAAGCTTTTCAAAGGTAACAACTATGATTAGACTCTATAAAATCACTGAATGGCTGAGGCCAGAAAGGACCTGAGATTAATCTTGCTCATCCGCTCTACTCAAGCAGGGCAGTGTAGAAAATGTTCCCCAGCACCATGTTCAGATGACTTTTAATTGTATCAAAGGATGAAGAGGAAAATTTTTAAGGCCTCTGACGGGACTTTCCTCTTCCAAAATTGGACACAAATGGTCAAATATCAGTAGAGGAGCAGACTTAGCATCACTGACACATGTATGGTTTTCCTGCTTTGTCTGGGCATGATGTAAGTTTTGTGTAGTGAATGTGATGCCAGCTTCTCTGTCCTATGAGCTCCTGAAGTGTTGCTGAGCAGGTTCAGCAACTCCCTGCAATGGCTGTAACCTGTGTCAAAGATACTGCTTTAAAGTGGTACCTATGCCAGCATAAAGGGTTAACTGAAGCCTGAACCAAACATTCATGATTACTGGAATGGCCATTATGATTTTTTTTTTTTAATTCATTTTCCCTTCTCACTACCTTTGAGACAATTTTGAATAACAATATTAATGGCTTTTTGCAGAAGGAGTGTTTCATTTTTGAATCCTCAGAGCTGGGGAATATGTTTGAGATTTTTCCTTTCATGGCTGATCTTGCTCTCTTGCCATTCTATCCCCAATTCTTGACATTTGTATGCTGTCCCAGGTTTTAGTATTACTGTATCAGACTAAATGGTAGTGGAAAAAAGAGTGAAGCAGAAAGGTTGTGAATATTTCCTCCACAAAAAGGAAGCTCCTAATATCAATACTCTCTTGCAGAGAAATCCTATTCAGAGCCCTACCAGGAATCAGAATATCCTCTGGTAAAATACCTGAGGGAGGCTCTGTATTTTGAAGTTGAACTGCTCCAGCCTAAAGATGCAAGACTGGACCTAAACCTGGATGACTGTTGGGCTACCCATTCCCAAAGCCAGGACAGCCTCCCCCAGTGGCACATCCTTATACATGGGTGAGGAAGGCTTCCCTCCTCTGTTTGGTAACTGCTCAGCACAGGGTGCTGACCTCAGGTGGGAGGAAAAGGCAGAGGTGCAAGTGGCAGAGGTCACCTTGGAGGCAATTACTGCTAATCTGTGGGGCATGTGTTAGTGTCAGCACAGTGGCTGTGCCTTCTGGGGCCAGAAGGTCATGTGGGTGGGCAGAAGTGCTTCTAGCTAACAGTTCTGGCTGGAAATAAAGAGCAAGAAGCAACCCTGACTGTGGGCAAAGGCAGGGATCATGAACTGGGGAGATCCTATTCATTCCCCTACAGCCCAAGGAAAATGGAGAGGGAAGCTCTGCTGTATTTCATCTCTTTGCTGTGTTTGAAGATCTGGTTGAAGGGTTAGATCAAATACATTTCCTCTCATATATTTCCCAAACAGGTGTGAAAACAACAAAGACTCCTACAGAATTGTCTTCCACGAAGTTAATTACAGCCTCAGAGTAAAATTTCCCCAGCACCTCAAGAGATTTGAAGTGAGGATGTTCACCTTTGTCCAGGGCACATCTCTGTCACAAGAGCAGGTCAGATGTCTCTGTTCTGCCATGAGCTGTTGGCAGTCCTGACGGGTGAGCCCAGGGTGATGCATGCAGCCAATGCTGTGTAAGGGTTCAGCTGGCCAGTGCTGCCTGGGGCTGCTGGACACCTCCTTGAAGGCATAGCACCCTCCCAGGGATGAATAAAGGCCATCCACTTTTGTTCGGTTCACAAAACAAAATTATAGACTCATTCAGGTTGGAACAGACCTCCAAGATTCTCAAGTCCAATCTTTGACCATCATGCCTACTAAATAAATATTATGAAGTGCCACATCAATTCATTTTTGAACACTTCCAGGTATAGTGACTCCACCACTTTTCCTGGGAGGCTGTTCCAATGCTTTGTCACCTTTTCAGTGAAAAACTTTTACCTAATACCCAAGCTGAACTGCTCCTAGTGCAATATGAGGCCATTTTCCCCTTGTCCTGTCGCTAGTTGCCTGGGAGAAGAGGCCACCCCCCACCTTGACACAACCTTCATATCCTTTGGGATCAGTACACATTGGATTCCAAATAAGACTTCCCTAAATAATCTAAATATTCTTGTCTTGTAGTTGTACTTCCACTGCAGTGTGGTGATCTGCAATACTAAGCAACAGCCTTTAGACCTCTTTTGTCCAAGGAGATGCAATCCTGGGAAACACAGATTTGGTAAGAAAACAGACATGTCTCTACTCTCTCCTGTGTTTTTGCTCAGCAATTTGGCATGTGCTCTCACTAATCATGCCAGGTTGCAGACTTCTAGTCCTAGGTTATGCTGTCCAGGGAATTAAAAGCTGAAATGTCTTACAGCCCACAGTGCACATCCACATGGGCAAGTGTCATCTGGACCAGTGCTTCTTAGGAAGTAAAACAATAAGGACAGGTTGGTGTCAGTCTTAAATTTCACTATTGGAACACCGAGTGTACTGCTGCTGCAAGGTAACAGATTTGTATGTACGTCTCTTCTCCCTGCAGGTGAATGCACCAACTTCTGACACACTGAACAAGAACTACTTCATTTTATGAAGTCACAGTTAGGTGGCCTAAGCAACCACAGCGTGCTGCCCAGATTCACAAGTAAAATTGTTTCTGTGGTATCTACTGGGAAAATAGATTATCAGAGTCTATGGAGAAAAGGGTCAGTTAACCCATATTGGGTGTAACTCTAAGTTAAATTATTGTATTGTTCTTTTCTGTTCCTCTACAACATTAAATTCTTAGTCTTTTGTGTGTTCATCTGACCTAGTCTGCTCAGCTAATATGTCTGAATCTTGTGTTGCTTTGTAGTTGGAAACATCTGTTTTGGAATAGGGGAGGAAGATGGCAACAAGTGTGAACTTAATTGTAAATTACTTCAAGCTTTTTTTTTTAAGCTTCTGTATGAACAAAGGACTGGGAGAGCTTAATGTCAGTAAAAGAATGTGGGTTTTTTTGGAGTAAGATGGGATGAACATCCTTGATTCTGTAGTGGCTGTTGACAGGAAGGCTCTAAACTGAAATTCTTGCAGGAGTGTTGTGGCTCTGCAATGTCAAGTTGCCTTCCCTAGGTGGGTCAAACAACTCACAGGTAACATCAGTGACTGCTTAGCTCAGTATCCTCACTGAGGATTAGCTGAGGAAAAAAAATTTAGCAAAGACTTGTGATAGTAATAATGACAGTACATGGACTCTATCTGCAAAGTGTTAAGGATTTTTCCTTCCTAGAGAATGTGATGCTTAGGGGCTCCTGTCAGATTTTCCTTTGTGTGTTTTGTTTTGGTTTTTTTAATGGATAAAAAATTTCTTGGTTTCCTCTTTGCCTCTGAACAGTGGTGTGAAAAGAGTTTGGATTCAATATTACATTTTTCCTGTTCTAATGAAAGTTACTGCTTAGCATGAATCTTGATCCCTTAGAAGGAAATACACAATAATGGGTGTCTGCTTTTTAACTTTAGATTAGGAAGAATTATACAAGAGAAACTTTCTGGGAAAGGTAACGAGCAAGAACATGTTTTCTGACTCTATTAGCACTTTGTGAGACAGCATGGAGTAGGAAAAAATGTATCTCTGTTGCTACCTGTACAGAGACCCCACTAAACAGTTTGTGCTGTAATTTCAGATCATTTAAGTCTTGTCTTTTAGTTGCCTGCTAAGCATATCTATAGTAGATGTCTTAGTGTCATTTCTGGAGAAATCTCTGTGGGCTTTGTGATGAGAAACATGTCACAACTGTTTTCCAGCAGAGAAGGCTATTGTGATGAAGGATTCATTTTGCTACCCCTGTTGTAGGTGAAGACTAAAGCCACAGAGTTGTGATATTGAGGAATATCAACATGGGAATAGTGGGAAAATGCAGAACACATAAGCCTGACAGCAGATTTTACAAGTCAGTGACTTGGTGCCCAGTGCTTTCCCCTGTGTCAGCCCACTGGTCTGAGGACTGGGTAATGCTCCGTCTGCAGGGAAAACCCATTAGGAAATCAAGGGAGACACCTCTACTGTGCTGCCAGGGTTTTGCACCTAAGAGAGCGCAGCCATGGGAGCTTTAGGTGGTGTGGTGCCTTCCCTGTGTCTTACCTCGTGCTGACAACAAATGAGAAACCTTGTGTCTCTCCAAGAAATTAGACTGTTAAGCAGTGTTTTCTCCAGCTGAGTGAATGATAACCTTCATCTGCCTTCACCAGCACAGCAGAGGCTGCCTTGGGGAGCCTGAGCCACTTTCTTATATTTGTGTGGGGGAAAAGTGTAACATTTAGAGACTGCTGTGAGAACCAAGCCTGCAGTTGGGCAGCCCAGTTCAGTTCTGTTAACTCTTTGTTATGGCTTCCTGGGTTTACAGGTTTTTTCTTCAAACCAAGACTCAAGGACATAATCAGGCATAGAAATCTGGTAATTACGATCTTGTCTAAGACATGTTCATTTATTTTCCTAGCTTAGTCAACACCTTGACATGCTTTATCTATTGATGGGCTTTCAGGAGTTGTAGAAAAGCAAGGTGATGCCCAGGTACATTGTGGCTCTACTCTTCAGCTCTTCTAAAAGCACTGCTTAGTGCCATTTTGAAGGATGAGTTATGTAAAGAATCATCTTTTCTATTAACCTTTCTGATATGTGGGAAAACTCAAGGACATTTCCCTCTGTGGCTGGACAAGGATTTATATAAAGCTTCTCGTCAGATGTTCCAACAGCCTGTGAGACACACAAAATCTATTTGAATATCAGTAAAATCTTTTAAAGACATGACAGTAGTACTCTCTCTACCTCAGAGGTGTCTGTTTATACTAAAATTCAGGAGCTGCCTTCCTGGTTATATATATAAAAAAGAAAAAAAAATCTTCAAGTGTTTTATCAACACCTCTTTGCCTTTTAAGTGGATATTTTATGACCACATGCTTTTCCCCTGGTATTTGGGATGTTATTTTTATATCCCTGTTAACACAAGTTGAAAGCAGATCAATCTTCTTTGTTTATGCTTAAAGTCCTCTGCAATTCAACAGGTGAATGACAAAAGTGGTAAGGGAAAAGACAAGTCTGGTGTGATTTGTTTTTATAGGAAAATAGGAACAATAACAGAAATATACTGCAGATAGTTATTTCCATTTCAAGTAAATGTTGATAAATCACTGCTAATAAGTAACCTCATATCTGGTTACTGATGGGCAGAAATCTCATCTGTATTCACTCATCTGTAGTCTGTATTCAATGACAGCCAGTACTTTAAAACTTTACTCTTTTGGTGACTTAAAGTAGCAACCACTTAATATTGAAAAACTAAGAAAAGTGCCATCTACTTTTTTGTCCCAATTAATTTTCTCTCCCTGGCATATTCCTTTACTTTCTTTTACATGCCAAACTCTTCAGTAAATGCTATGCACTTCCATCCAGAGGAAAACATGTTCTGACAATGCTCTAATGATTTGGAAAGCTTAAGGAAATTTAGCTCCTGGCTTCTGCCACAAATCTATTTGAGTTTTTAGCCACTTCCACATCATTTCTTCTCTTATTTGTGCCTGTGAGCCTAGAAACACCTACAGTATTGGCAAGAATGCTGGAAGGACATGTGCTTGGAGAGAAATGCTTTAAAGCATAAATAAGCTGAGTTTTCCTCCTTATCATGACATCAAGCACTGTAAGAGTGCAAGCCTAGGCTGATGTTGGTGTATAAAGAAACAAAAAGTCAGGGGCTTGATCAGGGATGGGGGCTCAGAAGGATCCAGCTTCTTAGAAATAGACAGATTTATTGGGATCTGTGAATTGTCTTTCCAGTTTCCTGCCTGTTAAAGGCAATAAGAGGATTTGTGGTTGCGTGGCAGATAAGTTGGGGAGCAAAACTCAGTCACTGGGCCCTTAGAAGCTGGAGGTGTATTTATGTTGCTGTGGAGTATTTTTTAGCTACTGCTAGGCAGAGCTGGAAGCATAGCTTCTGGCTTCCCTGGTCAGAGAGGATATGGCAGCTCCCAGAGAAGCAGCTCTCCTAAGGAACTGGCTGAAGCCCATTTGCAGGAGGTTTTCTTTGTCCCAAGCACACCTATGTGCAGCCCAAATGTGTCACCATAAAACCTCTTGGCACCTACATGGTGCTCCTCAGCATAGAATTTCAAAGCCCTGTGTGTGTGCGGGCGGCCCTGGGCTCGCCTCTGCTTTGGGGGGTGGGGGGTGAGTTCTGTGGATCACAGAGCTGGGGCTTGCCTGGGGAGCTTCTTCCACTGTGAGCCCTTAACCACTGGGGAATATTCTCTCCAAGGTACCTATTCCTGTCCTCAGGAGGTGATTTGACCTCCTTGCCCCCCTCAGGGTCTATGTCTAGGTGTTGCTGCTGCTGGCAGCCAACACTGCTGTACAGTCCTTTGTACAGAGTGGGCAGAGAAGCTGTGGGTTCAGGTGGAAAGCCTGTCCTGCTGAGCGAGGCTGTGCAAGCCTCCTGAATCCTGGGCTAATCCTGCCTGCAAGGCCGCCTCCTTTGCACTGCTGTGCCTCCTGCTAAATAGAACAGTATCTTCTCCTTCCAGCTGCCCCAGAACAGCCCCTGGTCCCTGAGGTAGGAAATGAACCCAGAGTCTATTGTCATATCCTTGGTACCAGCAACTGCTCCTTCCAGCAGCAACAGCTGGCTCACGGCACCAAAGGAGTTAACTGGTATAAAATCCATTATATGTAACTGCCTGTTCTGCCCTTTTTCTTCCCTAATAAAAGGTTTAGGAAGGATGTGGGGCTGCAATCCCTCTTTTCCATGGCTTTTGAAACTTTAGCACTCTGTGGTTACACCTGGTCCCCCCTCAGCGATTCAGCCAGAGAGGAGGCAAGGGCACAACTCTCAGCATGAAGAACAGCTCAGGACTCAGCTGCTGGGGTCCAGTTTTCTCACCTGATTTGGTGCCACTTGCTCATTTCTCTTGCCCTCAGCCTGCTTCTGGGCTGGTCTCTGGCTCAGTGAGAAGTGTGTATTTTAAAGTGTGGAAATACTTGTTTAAAAGGCAGAAAAAGGCACTTATGTTCAGCAACTGATGGTAATCACCTCCTCAGTAAACTGAGAGTAATGGACTGGTAGTTCAACCAAATTGCAAGGCTGCCTGTATCTGAAGGCTTCTCCTGAGGTTCTAAAATCCACTTCAATTAATTAATTTCTGTAGAAGATCTTATAATGGACTTTATCCATTTTCTCTTTAGCACTTAAGGATTGTCCTGCTGTCCTTTCATTTTTATGGCTAGTATCACTTAAGAAGTATGATTTCATGTACCTGAGAAGATTTGATACAGTAGAAAACTATATTTTAGTGCTGATGGTTTCTTCTTTAGGATCCACATTCTGCTCTCCAAGTCACTAAGGAATTTTAATGACATGCCAACCTGCAAAAGAGTGAGCTCTTGGGGACAGAAGAGTTAATTTAATTGTGTAGAACTAACCCCAGTTGCCTCTCCTGTGTCTTTGCAGCATGCTGAACTCTATCAGACAGAGTATAAATTAATTTTTCAGCCATGGTCTTTCAGCTATTTTAGCTTTCTTTCCATGTATATTTTTAACACATGGTGTTGAGAGAAGGTGCTTGTATGTGAGAGATGTTCTCTACTTCTGCGACTTTTTCAGACTGAGGTTCACATTTTTGCCTCTTTTCTTCAGATTATTGCTGTTAGAATTAAATACAGCTTATGGACCTTACTCTCCTGAAAGTTAGATCTCATAACCATAGGTGGGGAATCTCTTGATCCCTTTCACATCACTTGGATATCCTAAACTCCTGGGCCTAAAGGAAAAAGAAGATGAACCTGAACTGTATTCAATTTTATTGAGAATAACAAAATCCAACATTTAATAGCAGCAAGCCTTGTACCATCTTGTACTGTGAATACAGTAATTCAGATGATTTTCTCTGGATCAGTGAAATGTGTGTCAAGGGGAAGAGTTACAAAAAGTGGGGCTTATAGAGATGTTGCATGTTAGGCAGAGGAAGAATTAATTTCTTTCTGAAGGGAAGGAACAAATCTGTCACATCCATGGGCGGTACTAAACCTACTTTCTCCTATTCCCACACCTAAGTTGGTCCCACTATCCCCACAGGCGAAAGGAGAGATCCCCTGAGAGAGGATCAAACAAATTAAATTGTGCATGAGCAGAACCTATTCTAATTAACTCTCTGCATTGTGGATGTGGGCTTTGGCCCCACTGTGGCACAGGGAGTGATTCAGTGCAGCTCCTTCCCCAAGGTCAGCTTAGATGCAGCCCTGTCCTGCTGGGGCCATGGGAGTAGACACAGCCAAGGTCTGGCTCACTGACACAGAGCCATGTCCTTCTGGGACTCACAGCCTTGCCTCATGGCTTACCTAGAGCTGCTGTTCCACCTTGCACTTGCAAGGAGAGGAACTTCTTGGGCATGTAAAAAGTTACAGCTCAGCTGCTTAGGGCCTTTACCTCCCCATTTCACTGGGGTGGTGGGGAATGATGACTGAGCCACTTCTCCAAGGTGCAGGGTACCTCTTCCTGGGCCTTTCTCCATACAGCATCACCCAGCTTGTGAGCAGCAGCTTTGAGGCCATTAGTCTTTGTTTGCAGATAGGTAAACTGAGGCAGCAATGCTGAATGACCAGCCAAGGTCATTAATAAAATAACAATTAAAGCAGAGCCTTTTAACTCCTTGTTTCTCTGTTTTAACCATGACCTTATAGGCTTCCATAGCTGGAATAATCCCTACCTGTAGTTTCAGGTGTAGAACATTTAAAGGACAAGGTTAGAAGTCTTCCCACAAATATGTCTTTGAGAAAGAATCTGTGATCAGACTTTCAGTTATAGTTCTATGCAAGTTATCATGCAGTTTCAATCCTTTGCAAAATATTCAGATTGACTTTCCCTATGTGGCAAATCTGCTGAAATCTGGATAAGCTGCACAGATTTATACTGAGGAATGCTCTCCTGACATCGGTGTTGCCACCTCATATTTCTAATTTGACAATTTTATAAATTTTATAGGGCTTTAAAAATTATTCTACTTATACTCTTGCTGGATCACTAAAGCCTGTAACAAATCTAACATGGGTTAGTTACAAACAGAAGCATATGGGATGTGCTTAAATGTGGTTACATCTGAGTGGCAGTAGTACCTGCATAAATTTGAGGGTAGTTGCTTATTTGTGATAGTGCTGGATTTCATTCTGATTGCCCCAATATGCACATACTATGTGAGAAGAGGAATGAATCAGCCTAGGCTGATCCTTGGAAGAAAAAATGTACAAAGATAATTGTAATTCCTTCTAAACAGAGGGGAAAAAAAGGGGAATGAAGTTTTAGCTTTGTGGTTCTCTGCTACAGGATTTATCCACAAATCTAAACCAGCTGTCCCACAGAGACAGGCTGATCTGTGGAGAGACAAACCTGTTACCTTCCAGCTGCTGTGTGCTCCATGCCTTACATCTCCCCTAGCAGAAAAAGTTCATATTACTTTTATGAGTAATTAGCTCCCCACAACTGGGGTTTGCTCCTCTCTGGCTTCTTTCATAGGCCAAGTCTTATGACTCAGCCAGGCAATGAGATTTACAGAGCAGCACATACTTTCAGTGGTGTGGTGCCCATCACCTGGAAGTCGAAGTCATTAAAATTAAAACCACATCCCCAGTTGTTTTGTTTCTTTGGGGTTTTTTAATCCTTTGTGTGCATGTGTTACAGGACTGTGACTGGCTGTAGAAAACAGCTGATCTTTGATTGGCTTTTAATAAAATTACATGGTTACCAGAGCCCTCCTAGCTTTCAGGACACTTTGAGAATAAAACTTCACATCTTTGTGAAACCTAAATCAATTTATTTCATGTCAGAGAGAAAGATATCTCAATATAATCTTATTTGTTTAAGAAATTTGATGTAAAAGTCTTCCATCATTTATTGGCATTGAATAAGGGGTTTTTTACACATTAAATACAGAAAATTATATACTTCTGTATATATTAATAAAGAAGAGCGGACTTAGCAGTTTATCTATACAAAATGTCAGTTTGCTTATATTTAATTTTCAATATTTAGCAGTCATCACTAGATTTTATTTATCTATCAATCAGATTTATAATACAGGATACAGACTATGACATATTTATTTGTTTACATGCAGAGATGTTCTCAGTTACTTCATTTTTAGGTACAGCGGACAGGTGGATAAATAGACAATACATGAACTAAATACATGTTTTTCCTCATCCTATGATTAAAGTGCCTACAAATCAATACACTTAGTATTCTTGTGAAGCTGTTGTCATTTCTTTAAAATCCAGTTTAACACCTGTGGATTTACTATTGTCCTTATAAAACAGGCTCAGTCAGAAGAGTGATACGTAAATCCTAGGAAGATCAGCTGCCTCTTTTTTTTATTTACTTTTGTATCAGACTAGGTTTAATGTTTCTCAAACGCTTATTAAAACAAACAAAAAAATTGAAAAAACAAAACAAAACAAAAACCAAACAAAAAGGCAGAGAGCAAGAGTTCTGTCTCAGCAACCTGCAGCTCAGGTTTTCAGGCAATCCTACATCACCTTCCAGCCTCGCGTCCCAGGTACGGCGGCGCTTCCCCGTCCCTCGCACCGTCCTCCTCTCGCACCGGGCCCCGCCGTTCTCTGACGAGGAAGAAGTTTCGATGTTTTCTGTTTGTAAAGACCCTGAGCGTGCCGGGGCTGGCGCTCCCGGCCGGCTCTACGCCCGCTTGACGCTGTTGAGGAGCTCGGTGAGCTCGCCGATGTACTTGATGGTGTACTTCAGGGTCTGGATCTTGGTGAGGGGCTGGCCGCGCTGGCTGTAGATGGGGGGCAGGTAATTGCGCAGCGTGTGCAGCGCGTCCGCCAACGTCCTCATGCGCAGCTTCTCCCGCTCGCTGGCCTTCCTGCGCCGCTGGGCCGACATCCGCACCTTGGTGCCCTTGGGCAGCCGGGCCTGCCCGGGGCTGGGCAGGTAGGCGGCGGGGAACTCCACCAGGCCGTAGCCCGCCAGGCCGCTGCCGCCGCCGCCGCTGCTGTAGGGCGTCTCGGCCGCCGGCGGGCACGGGGACGAGGAGCAGGATTCGAAGGAGGGCGTCGGGGACAGGCTGTGCGGGGGCGAGATGGGGTGCAGCTCGAAAGGCCCAGCGGAGCTTTTCCAGTCCCAGGCCGACAAGCAGGCGGGGTGTTCCGAAGCCAGAGCATCTTCCATGTTGATCAATGTCTCGTGCAGCTTGTCCATGCTGGAGGAGCGCTCGGGAGAAGCGGTGCCCTCGGCCCAGCAGCAAAGGCTGGAGCCGCCGGCCGCCGAGAGCTTTTTATGATGGAGGGAGGAAAGTGACAGAGTGGGAACACGGGCTTGGTGCGAGGAGTTCAAAGGAGCGCCAGAAGTGCTAAGATAGAAAATGAACTCCTGATGTGCTAGTATCTTCTCAGTGATAATTATCAACCTTCAGCTAAAAAGCCTTTAAGCTAACAGGCAACAGCAAGAAAGGGAGAAAAAAAGATTATCTTCTCGCAACTAAACCGATTAAGGCTGCGCATCTACATTGAGCGTTGGGCTAGGGGGAAAAGCGCTGAGAGAGGAAAAAGAAATTTAATCATTTTGCAAAACAGTTTACAGATCTAGAATTTATTGGTCGCTAACACAGACCCTAAATTTAGGCCGTTGAGCCCTGATTTCTGGGTGACTGAAGGTGATGGCACTGCAGCAGTGATATGTGACCCATGCTGACTGCTGCTGGGCTATCTCTTCTCTGCCTGTTAATTGTGAAAGTCAAAGATGGCTTGTTTGGATTTGTGTGTGTTATGGCTCTCTGTGGATTTTTCCTCTCATGAGATTGCAACTCACGAGAAACCAATCACTCTGGTTTTCAATATGAGAAAGGATGAAAGAACTGCAGTACATTCCCCTGCAGTTTGTAGCTTTATATGCTATTTTAATACATGACTGGGAAATCAAAAAGGAAATGCGTAATTGTAAACAAGGTCAAAGTCCCATTAAAGAATAGGAAAATGTAATTAAAAAGAAAGATCTAGGAAGCAAAATATACAATGTATAAACTTTGGGTCCAGACAAATGTTTTCCATGGAAATTTAATTCAAAGTAATATACAGACTATATGTGTGTTAGAGAAGAGTAGAAGCTACTTCTGTAAAATTTTCTACCTTTAGGAATCTGTTCTTCTGGCAAAAAAAGCCCTTTTGCAGCCCCTGTTCAATGCAACAGTAGTTATATGTTACACAGTTCAAGTGAAAATGTATAACCTATAAATTAATATCATTAATAACAAGCACTTTTCATCTCTAGGCTTCAGTACAGCTTCCAGTGATGATTAATGGTCTCAATTACTCTGGGGAAATGGATAAGTGGAGGCAAGGAGGAGCTTTCCCCAAATCACACGGCAAAGCATTAGGAGAGCCAGGAAAACTGTCCAAAACTCCTGAGCTCTGCAGCTGTTGAGCAGCTTGGTTGCCAGCCATGACTTTGTGTTGGCACACAGTGGAAGCAAAATGTAATATTTAATGAAAAGAAGGGGAGAAGGAGTGTCAACCTGGAGGAAAAATAAAAGTAAGATTTATTTTAGAGTTTCCTTCTGTGTAGTGATCTCTGTATGCTCCGTAATCCACTCCGAACAAAGGCAGGCAATGCCTCAGAATTGAACACAGCCTGCTGAGGTTTTCTGGAACATGCCACATCTTTCTGTGGAATCCTCACTGTAACCACATAGAAAAAACCCAATCCAATACTCAGCGTAGTCACTGGGAAGGCTTTTGTGAGTTTTTCTGAGTTAGGTATCAAAATGTTAGGAGGCGTCTTATGGTTTAAAACTTACTGGGTTTATCCTGAGATGAATAAGAAAGTACCAAAAAGTGAAGGATTTTTGCATTTCAACTAGGACTGAGAAAGTTTGACTATTGTGACATCTACCCCACACAAGAACTCACGGCACAGCTCCTGCAGACAGGATTGCTTTGTGTTTTCTGGGTACCTCATCATATTCTGAGCTCTTCTCTGGTCCTTCTTTAAGGAAAATGACATTAAACAGTCCTAAGAAGTACAGAGATGCTAAAACTGCTAAAAAATAAAATTAAGACAAGATGACATGTATTTTCTGTAACTTCAGTGATCTAAATGGTTTCACCAAGTATCCAGACAATATCACAATGTCACAATTTAGACATAGGATCTAATTTTACATAAATAGGGAACTTGTTCTTTCCCACTCTTTTTCCTTCTTCCTCTCTGTATTTGTGTTTATAGTGTCTTTTTCATTTGATAGGGCCCCTGCTCTTATTTCATGTCTTTTTTTCCCCTCTCAACACAGCAATTAAAAGACTACAAATACAGAAATATAAGGAGGGGGAGGTGGAAAAGGAGGCACTTTTGTCAGGGTGTGAAAAGGAAAAGAAGCTTCCCAATGTATGTGTTCATATATGTATATATACATGTCTACATGTGCATAATATATACTTATGGAATATATAAATTTATTATGAATACACATAGTGAGCACATATATAGACTGTTTTGTACAGCAGTTTCATTTTGGAGCCAAATAGCAATTAAAGCAGTCAAATTTAGAAGCAAAAACATCAACCAGTCACTTGTTTGCTGACTATAAATAATGTACCTCATCAGTTAATTTGTGGGTTAATCATAGAAAGTGTTGGTCAGACACCAAGGGGGGAAAGGATTTTGTGCACATCTAATATTTTGTACAGATTTTTGCTGTGAATGAGAGATTAACTCATTCTGATTTCATCTCTCTGTTATATATTGGGATTCAGATGAGATTAGGCAGGGAAGAGGAATGCAAATTATAGCAATAGCTATATGTTTTCTTATGTCTTATGAGTAAATGTTTAAAGCAACCAAGGCAGGATATGAGAGTATGTAGATGATTATTCTAATAATTGCATGAAAAATCACTGGATCTTTTAAGTTTATGCTCCTGTGAACTGTTATGCATGCGAGAAAGTTTACAGGCTTTTCTATATTAATAGATATTATGGGGCTAATGCCTTGCAGTTGTTGTGCATCCTTTTTATGACATTGTGCTCCCTGACACTGTTCTAGCTTGGGCACACCTATTTGTGTCCCAAAGGCTGCCTGGCTATGGTCCAGGAGAGGCCACCAAGGGCACAGGGGTCAGCAGAGGGCTTCCCCAGACTAAAGCAAGCCTTGCCACAACACATCTTCAGAGCCAAAGGCAGGGCTGTGCCCTGTTTGCTCTGCTGGTGGAGATGCAGACAGAGGTTCTGTTTGGAAAACCAGCCCCCCATTTCTGGCCACAGCCCCCATGTTCCCTACAAAGACTCAAATGAAGCGTGCCTCAGTTTGGGCTGGATTGGGAAGTTGTGTAACACCTCTCCATGATCTTGGTGTGATCCACAGCCTGGATAAGTCAGCAGAGTCTCGTGGCATGTGGCTGTTCTTTTTGGACAATTCTACATTTGCACCCACGAGAATGAGAATTCTCACTTAGGAAATTACTTTGCAAAATATATAAGAAAATTATAACACGCAAAAATCGATGGGAATGGTAGAGCAGTTCTCAGTGTTACTTATAACACTTTAAAAAGTATTATACAGAGGAGGGTAAGGCTACAGGCTGGATACCAGGTTTATTTTTCTAAACCCTATGACAACTGGCTGCTCTCATTGAAGTACTAAGAAAGTCTAGTATTTCAGGTGGCCTCTTCCTAGACATTAAATACACAGAAAAAGGAAAAAAACAAAGTTTTGTAATCTTTATTTTATTCTGCCTCCTCAAAATTTTAGGAATTTCCTTTTTATCCATTAATAATGTCAAAACATTGAAGGAAAGTGAGATACTAGGCTAACACCAGTGAAATATGAACTGACAAAAAAACAATAAGGCATTTTCTTCTTGGCTGTTAGTTTGGATTTTCATTTCAATAATCTATTCTGCAGTACAAAGGCTAACATTTCAATCTTCATCTCCTTTAAAATGAAATGTTCCTTGCTCATATTTTTGAATTCATCACAAGAAAATGGATGCATGAAGGAGCAAAAATTTTTTCATTTAAAAAACCCAAACCACCGATGGCATAGAAAATTTCTAGACCTTCAGGTTTTACATTTAAAATAAGAAGTCAAGGTAACATGGCATTATTATGTATAGTAAAAAAAATGCATTTTTTTGTGCAGTATTTTACAACTGATATATTTTTTCTATATTAGAATGTATTTTCACCATTCTGTGATTTTGATAGGAGAAACATATAGTGAGTAAAAAACTGTAGTGGCTGGGAAGAATGCAGGCTGAAACTGAGATAACATGGATAAAGATGTTTAAATAACACTAATCTCATCACAGTCAGCCTCCTTCACAATCAGGACAGAAGTCTAGGCTTATTATTCACAAGAAGTAGATCATACTAACATCCTTGTATGTTAGGATGACATCCTTGTATGTCATCCTTAGATGATACAGTCTCATCTTGCAGTTTGTAAGGTGAAAAAAAAAAAAACCATCTCCCAGAAGCTTTTAAAGTCACTTTGCCTCCTCTTTTCCAAACGGCTCCCCAAGCATTGGCTGCAGCGCTGCCCGCTTGCTGTGGAGCTGTCTGTGGCCTTCCTGCACAAGGAGTCAATCACCACATATAAACTGTGGGGCAAGCAGCTGCAGGTCTCACCAACTTCAGCAGACGCAGCAGGTGTTCAACACTTCTGAAAAACAGTCTTGAACACCTCTGTTTACATCCAAGCTGGCAATAAAGGAAGGAAAGGATCCATCACATTTGTTATCCAGACTCACCATTAGCCACCAGACGATGCTTCTCTCCTTTTTAAGACTTTGCCTCTGTTTGGGTAGAATAAATTTTTTTTTTTTTTAGAATTTTTAGACCTTGAAGCTCCCTTCCTGCTTGTGGAAGAAGGTTTAATCTGGGTCCAGCCTCAACTGAAACAAATAAGTCTTCTGAATAAGCAAGCTGGTCAACAAATCCATATATTTGGGGCTTTTTTAAGGTCAGTATGCTGAAGAATGCAGATGCATAGCCACTTACAGTTCCCAAAGAGAAAAAGGACCAATTCTAAGTCCAGTCGTATAACAGGGAGGCCAAAACCCTTCCTATAATCAATGAAAATAATATGTAAATTAGATATCTAATTTTTAATAGACAACTAGATTTGGTCACGCAAATCTGGGCTAGCACAAAAGGAACTGTTGTTATTAATTTGTAGTAAGATCAGAATGCTGTTAAAAATGTTCTAATGCTGTTAAAAAATTCTGCCATAAAGATTTAAAACATTTAATGTTCTCAAGGGTGCTACTCCAAAATACCCAGACTGGACTCTGCTCATGGAGAAGAAACAGTCAAGTGAGTGATCACTGATTTCTCCAGGGCTTTGCGTAGTGAACAAGCATCTCTCTGGTGTTGGGTTGGTAGGATCAGAATTTATCTATTTGCTTTACATCCTTGAATGTAAGTATTTGATCCTCCAAATAGTGTCAGTCCCCATCGACTGACAAGTGACATCAGCTCCGCAATTCATTTAAAACATCTGATCTCCAAGCAACTGGCTCCCCAGATGAAAAGCCCTACGTGTGGAATTTACACCTACCCACCTTTTAAGTAGAGAGTTTATTACCTAGTGGTTTTCAGCTGATATTTAGGAATGTCTTTTTAATACCCCTGTTAACAGAAGTTGAAAGGAGTTTCGACTATGTGGTTGGTCTTTAATGTCCACTGGCTACTTCAGCCAGAAGGAAGGGGCAAAGCTGGGGGAGGAAGGAGAGCCTAATAAGATTAATTTTGCTCAGAAATGAGAAGTAACAGATACTATCAAAATAATCAAAGCCGTTTCTGCAGGAAAACTCTGTTAGCACTTAGTGCAGCTAATTATGTCAGTTTTCATATTTAGTTTTAAAAACTGTTGTGTGCTGTAATGGAGGAGATATATCTCAATTTTTCATGGGAGAGGTGGAGGGTTACCTGTTGAGAGTATTTCAAGATCAGCTATACCTCCTTTCCTACCCAAAAGCATACATTCAAATTTAATAAATTGTGAAGTACAATATATTTTATCCCCAAGTCTTTCTCTACTGTCCCATGAACAGTGGGATGATTGCCTTTGGTATGTGTAACAGTGGTTTCACAGGCCTTATTAAAAACTGGGATAGCACCTAAGGGTTTGCACTCTTGTTTTCCTGCTATTAATATGGGCTTTCATACATTCATTTTGCAACCTGATGAATTTTGCAGAACTAGGTAAATATTACAAGAAATTCCAATAGCCAAGAAAATTGTATTGAAAGCTCAGTTGTGGCTGTAGTTGAGCTGCAGAGCTGTGTGTTTGTGAAGGGAGCTCTTTTTCAATTTCTGTGATTACATTTCAGCTCAGGCTGTTCCTTTTTGTCCAATGAACCTCCTCATCAGTGTCTGCTCATTTCTTCCTCCCCCACATCTCAGCACTGATGGGCAGAATTGCTGTGTGCTGCTAACAGAAACCATGTTTCATCTCCATGCTAAATGAAGTTATGCTCTGGGCAAAGTCTCAATTCAATAATTATAAAATGGATCAATAGTCTGGATAAGAGACAACATACAAGTGTTAGATTACAGATTTTATTTAGCACTTACATATTTCACATTCTGAAATAAAATGTTGTGTGTCTGTTTGAGCACCTTTCAGAGCACGTGGTTAGCCCTGGGTGAGGACCATTAATTTCAAACTGCAATAATAGATTTCTTGACAACTTGCTAAATCTTAATTTTAGTCACATTCAGTCTCACCAAAAAGCCCCCAAGTCTGTCTTTCAGGCTATTGATGAATCTAAATAGGATGTTAATTTGGGTTTGTTTTTTTTTTTGCATTTCCTCAGAGTGCTTCCATTTTCTACCCCTTCTCAATTTCTCTACTTCTAGTTTGTTCCATCTATCACTAAATATTATTCCTTTTCCTCTTTGTTTGTCGTTTACTCTCTCTCTCTTTAAGATTTCATCTACTTGATTTTCTGTGTCTCACTCTTTTTGGTTCTTCTTGGTACTGACAGTAGAAAATTATGCCTTTTCTTGACATCTGCTCATATAATCACACATCTCTCTTTATCTACTCAGTTGCATGGATAAAGTTAACTTAGAAGCAGGAAACGTGTAATTATCCACTTGAAACAAGTTTTTAAGGCAGTTCTAAGCACAGCTTATCAAAGAGGTATATTGTTTTAGCATATAGTTACAGATAGGGACTCAGTTAAGGTTGTAAAGTCGAACATAAAATTTCTTTAGGTCACTGTTGTTTAGAAAAATATTTTTTAATTTCTGTTTTAAAACACTAAACTCCAACCAAGAATACTTAAGTATGGGCCAATAAGTTAAACTTAGGAATCTATCATCAGGTCAAACAGAAGGTAAAATGTAGAACTAGAGGGAAAAAAGGATTACCCATCAAACCCTCAGCTTGCCTTCATTCTGAGAGCCCATTTAGCTGTGTGCTGCTGTCCCCATCACTCTGAGGAGACACAGACATCTGGTTTGCACCCTGCCTGAGTTCCTGCTTAGTTAATGGTAATTGGATGTGTTAAAGTGGTGCATGCATGAATAAGCAGGTAGATCTCACAACAGCAGGTATGCAAATCCGGGAGGCAGCTGGTCCTGGCTACCACTCCACTCCCTGAGCATCCACTTTGCTGCAATCCAGGAAAAACAGTAAAGCACTTTCTGTGGAGGCAGCGCAACCAGGTCACAACCAGGATGGGAAATCAGGTCACCAGTGTCCCGTTCTCCGCCCTGCCACTGACCTGCATGATCACAAAAAGGCCCTGTCTTCTGCTCTTGCTCCCCAAATCTCACCCTTCCTTGGATGGAGGCTGTGCCAGGGGAGGGATTGCCTCTGCAGAGATCTCCACAGTGCCCACCACAGCGGTCAGCTTAAAAGACTATAAAATGGAGACGGAAATAGAAAGCAATTAAATCTAAATTCTTCGTTTGATACTGCTTTAAGCCAGTTGAGCTTCCAGAGAAGTGATTTTCTATAGTAAATATTGGCAAATGGGTTGTAGCAAAAATAAAAACAAAGGGAAAAAAAAAAAAAAAAGGAGAACGTTGATTTCCCTGACATTGACCTGCCCTGTCAGGCCGGGATGTGCATTCATCAGTGTCTCGCTCTTATCTGGTATCTGACATTCTGTGATCAGTTGAAAGCAAAGTAACACAGATGGATGGCGTTCCCTTTTGAAGAACAAAATGTACCGAGAACTGAATTTTCAAGTACATTCAACTTGAAGTTAACTCTTAGATTGAAGGAGCATCTTTTAAAGGAGAGGCAGGGAAAAAACAAAACCAAAACCAACCAGGAACTCAGAAGGGCATTTGGGGTTTCCCTATTGATGTGCACCAAAGTAAGCTAACATTTACATAGTCCCTGCTACCTTCAGCGTGCTCCAGACAATGGCTAATCAGTACTCATTACACAGCTTTAAAAAGGCCGAGTATTCTGGGGTGGTAACCTGCATCCTCCCAAATAAAACCTGGAGCCTGAGGCTATTTGGCCACACGCCTCCATCCTTGGAGCTTTCCTGAAATCAGACTGGCTGTCCTCCTCCAAGGAACCTACCAAGCCTTGTATTCTCTCAGAGGAAAAGATCAATTTGTAGAGATATCATTTGCTAATGGAACAGGAAGGAATTTGATCCAGGGAATTTTTAATTAATGAAAAGACTACTTTAGGAATCAAATAAGATGAGAATGAAATGGAGCACTGGCTCACACACTTGGAATTCATCATTACGATCTAGCGAAGGAATCAGCTAGTTATGTGAAATTTTAAAAGATCATGAGGGATACAATGTTCCTGTTTCAAATTCTAAGCTATGTTCCTACTAAATCCTTAGACCTCCTACTTACATTAGGGTCAGATAGTAAATACTAAGAACATCTTTTATATATCCTAGAGTTGTGTGTTAGATTATGCTCATGGTGCCAGGAGCACCGTGATTTTTTATTTAAACGCTTCCTCTTCTAGCCCAAAGATAGCTCTCGTCCAGAGAGTTAATTTTTGTTTTCTTTTTTTTTTTTTAGCAAAGCGAAAATTTAAATAATATTTAATAAGTGGCTCCATGGCTGCCACAGTCTTTTCTCACTTGGTGTCAAAATTCTTCAAGTGTTCTGCAGCAAAAAGTTCTTTTCAGTGATAAATTCAAACCTGTGGAAGAAGCCAATCTTAATAGCTAGTGGACCACCAGATTGTATTCTTTAAAATTTTCCATGAGGACTTTCTCTAATTTAAAATAAACTCTAATAACAGAAGTCTCAATGTCTTTTATTTCCAGTATTATATAAAGGCCACTCAAATTCAGCAATAAAGTATTTTCTGGACACAAATAGTTTAATTATTTTTTCTAGTTTAGATCTTCAGGGTGACTCTTAGAGCTACTTTTGCTCTTAGATCTTCCACCTGGTAAAACGTGATCCTAGGTGTCCGGCCAGGGGCACAAGCACTGAGGGGAAAAGATCAAAGCCTATAAATGTGTCAAACTTTCAAATGCAAATCACCTGCCATAACTCTGCTGAGAACAAATCCTTCATTATCACCATTCTGTGAAAGGCTTAAATTAGCCTGAATTAGCTGAAAAGAACAAGAAAAAGAAAGCCATCTATCTTCCTGTGAGTTTTATTACCTTTAGATTTATTTGGCTAATGGTTTGATAGCCCACTAATCCGAATATCTGCATAACCGATTCTTCAAATAATCCATAAATAAAATACACGATCACATAATGTTGTTATTAAAGTGAGATCTGTGATAATAAATTAATAAAAGAGCACTTAAAATAAGCCACTCCTTTTTATTGCCAAACTATGAGCTACTGTGATTGATAT
This sequence comes from Ammospiza caudacuta, assembly GCF_027887145.1. Taxonomy (NCBI): domain Eukaryota; kingdom Metazoa; phylum Chordata; class Aves; order Passeriformes; family Passerellidae; genus Ammospiza; species Ammospiza caudacuta. The sequence continues at coordinate 78,756,846 of NC_080595.1, forward strand.
AATAGTAATTATCAACTGGCTTCTTAGTTTGAATCACATTTAGAGGAATTTTTTAATGTGCACTTCCTAAATTGTGTGTTCTCCAGACAGATGCTGCACTCATCTTTACTATTGGCTGTCATTCTGCAAACATAATTATTTTTCTAAGAGGTACTATGTCTTGGAGTTTTTTATTAATAGTTTTAGTGATGTCATAGAATATTTGATCAATTTAACTGACTAAAAGAGCAGGAGTTATAACCCCCCACAATCACACTGTACTTTATTAGGGAAAGTCCTAGCACTGTATTTTGTTAAATGAACTGGAGAGAGGTTTTGTTAAGTGAACTTTATTTGGAACTTGAAAGAGGAGAGACTGCTGTGAGAAAGCTCTTGGTTGGGTTGGACAAGGCAATGTCTGGGAGGAGCTGGGTGGGGACCCTGAGCTCCACAAGCTTCTTCACAAGGTGTCCTTGGGTGGGTCTGGTGGGACTTCCCAGAATATCTTTCTGGTAAATTCTGCCTGCACCATGGACACTTTGTACCTCACTGGCTCTTCTGTTGGTCAGATTTTTAATATATTCCCTCCCTGAAACATTCATCCCACAACAGTCACTTGCTTGGGTTGTATTTCAAGTTATCAGTACAGTTAATCACAATATTCCAACTCGGGTCTTTTCTCCAGGCAGGAGTAACAAGGTTCTAAGATGTTCATATAAGAGGGCTGTACCAGATCATATGGATGAGGACCCCACAATTTTGAAATCTTCTTGTTCCCTGTCATGTCAGAGCAGCTCCAAGTCTTTGGCTTTTGTGGTGGGAGTGGCCTTGCCATTGGAAGACACCAATGATTGTTGATAGTGATTTTTCCTGAATCTGTAACTTAGAGCTTCCCAGCACAGTTTGTGTTGTAGTAGAAAAGAAAAAAAAAACACACTTAAATTACTGGTATCTTACAAGGTAAACATACTATCACAAAGAAGTTTTTGCAAGATAACACCTCTGTTATTGGTAGGAATATAATCTTGGTGGACTTGTTCAGTTCTCTGTAAAAATTCCAACATTTTCAATGCCAGAGCCACACATCCATTTTACACAGTTATTCTTCAGATTATCACTGTGGGGAGAGGAATGTTCTCTCAGTAAAACCTCAGTGGTGAGCTGTTGAGAACAGAACAAGCAAAGAATTACTAGCCTTTTAATATTTTTTATTAAATATGCTGGGTTGTTATACAGAAACCAATAGGTTATCACAAGATATTTTTCAGCCCAGTTTCCAAACCACTAACACCAGAGATTACAGTGTGGAAGGTGCTGGATTAGAAGGTTCTGGATAAAGGTTTGTTTGGTAAATAGAAACTTGGCCTTTGAAGTTGAAAAAGTCACCATGAACCCCAAATAGAAAATATCACTGTTCATCCTGCTTGGTTTCATTATTGTATCTCAGAACTCCTTATCTATCTGATTATTGTAGCATTTTCTTCTGGTATTGCTAAAAACAATATTCTTAGAACAGCAGAATAACATGTTCTATGAGTTTTACCATTACCATCCTAGAAACCATAGCAGCCAGCAACTGACTGTAATAGGGGGGAAAAACAACAAAATGCCATCAACTGAAAACAGTATTTCTTTAGAAATCACAAACAAAAATCATGAGGCTACAACTTTTCCCAGATATCTTTCTTGCAAATTCTAAGAAATCTGCAAGAAGAAAAAGGATTTTTAGAGAGGGAAACAAAGTAGCATCCCCTTTGATGATGGCATTTCAGTAGGCACCAGAACAATGTTGTATTTCTGCTTGGAGATGCTTGAGCACAAAGCCATCACCTTCCCTTGGACATGACTGATAGGAAGAACACCTACAAATCCCACACATCTCATAATAAATAATAAACACAGAGAACACAAATCACTATCTGAAACCATGCCGTAAAATCTTGTATTTTTCAGGTTAAAAGGTAATAGAAAAGCAGGGGTCGATGCTGGGCTGTGCATGACTCACTAAAAATCATTGTAGGAGCCATAGACAGTGAGGACAACAGTTTGGCTGGGTTTGTACGAAGGAGTACAGAGCTGCTGGTCTGCATGCCTTGGGCTTTGCCGGGAGGTTATACCAAATCTGGCAACACAAGTGCTTGGGGATGCAGGATTCATATATGCCCTGTGCCACCCCACTGTACTATTTCCTGCTTTTCTATTGGATTTCCTAAACTTCTCTCTAATATCAGCACCCTCTTTTTCAGTTTTTTGATTACACCTCAGGGCAAATCCTTTGCATCCTCATGTACCCCTGCTGTACCCTCTGTATTCTTGGATGTGACAAGACAGCCCAGACACAGCCCACATCCCAGCTTAGGGCAGCACATGTGAGCTGGCTGCCCAGCAGACTGTCAGCAGAACCACTGCTGATTTCTTTCCATTAGGAAGGCATGGCCCTAATTAGCAGAAATCAGACTCTACTCCACATTTCTAACTGGCAGGTCTGATTTGGTAAAAAGCCACTCAATAATTAGAAAAACAAGTGCCACATTAGTCTGGAGATAAAGTCCTATGAAGCCCCTGTACATTAGGTATGCATGTGGATGTCCATTTTTCCAGTTTGTTCCATTAAACTCCAGGTTTTGGGGATTCTGAGACTGAGTTCAGGGCTCTTTCCCACGCAGCTGTAGATCAAGCAGCAAATTTAACTCTCCAGTGCAAAAGCTTCAAAGCAAATGTCCACAGTATACTGCAGTGGGCTGAGAGACAGAAGCTTAAAGGCTAAATCTGCTCTGGGATGCGGCAGTCATGTTGGGCTGAAAGATAGCCTGAATTCAGCTTCAAAGGGGGCCACAAATTTCATGGTTTTGAGGCAGTTAAAACTTGGACTGTTTCTAGGGTTTTGAGGCAGTTAAAACTTGGAGTTTCTAGAGTTGTGCCTATCTCATCTGTTGTTATGTGGTGTCACTGCCAGGGCAACACTGGGATCTTGGCATGGACAACTAAGCATGCAAGGGCTCATCTAGTTTGCCCCTGAAATTATCCAAAACAGACCACACTCACAATTCCTTCTACCATGTACCAAATAATACCCAAAACTTACCACAGATCCAATGTTTGTGAAAAATATTTGGTGAGACAACTAGCTGAGCTTCAAGCTGGCTGCAGAGGTGCTCTAGGAGAGCAAATCGCATTTTAAAATAAGATATTCAAATAACAAATGCTAATGTAGAGCTACTTCTACACTACATTGGCATTTAAAGTATTCCTGATTCTTTTCCTTAATTGATTTTTATTCAGGCAGCTACTGAAAATTAAATATCCATCAGGAATTTTAGTAGGGCTAGCTGTTTCTAATGGAGAAGATTTTCAAAGGTATGTCCCTTTCTCCAGTTATGCTCAGTCCCTGAAGTGGCAAAACCTGTACAACTTGGTCAAGGGATATTGGGGTAGGGGTGGACACAAGGCTTGGGATTAAAGAATTTTAAAGTTTCTTATGTGATGAAATTAAATTCAGTACTGATGGTAGCTGTAATGCAGGATACACGAGCAGGAGAAATGTGCAGAGTGGTTCTGTCACCAATTGTAATTTTGTTTTCTTGAAACAGTTAAAGTGTTTTGTTTCCTGAAGGAAAAAGCGCCAAATCTAGCGCCGAGTTTACGGTTTTGTCAGTAGCACTTGGGTTTACAACAACTCCCAGTAATATTCTAACTGCAGTTTCCTTTTATCTGCTGTTATAATATGGCAGGGCCTGACACCTTTTTAGACATGAAAAGACTATCTTGTCTCAAGTAACAGCTGCCATTAGTCGCTTTTGCCACTCCATTTCCAAGGATCTCCCTTGACACAAGAACACAGAGCCAATGCTGTGTAAAGTTAAATAAATCCCTTCTCAAATTAGGAAATTTCTTGGTTGACTATCAAAACATTTATTATATTCATCAAATTTTTGTGTTTGTTAGGTAGGTTCACATGTGGGTAAGTATTTCAGTAATCTCCACCTATGGAAAAATGACAATGGGATACAGAGACATTGAGAAGTGATCTTTTAAATTATATTTTTTTTCTAGCTCTCTATGTATAAAGTCTATGTAAGCAGCATTTATTTTCCTTTCTTGTTGATTGTGGACAAGAAATAATAAGTTACAATCCTGAGGAATGCCAAGTAAATGTTTCCCTTTGTCAAGCTGTGCTGAACAAATGAGCTGCATTTAGTGTTTAGTACTGTTTGTAAGTGGAAATATTTACCCTGCTGAGACGGAACCTATGGCTCTGCTCTATATCTCTGTGAGCATCATTCAAGCTAGAGGGATGCCAGCAAGAGCAAAGTACTCAGGCTGGGACAACAGTTGTGCAGAAAACCTTTCAGAAAATGACTTTAAGAAGGATGAGCCCCTTACCTGCCCCACCTCCATGGTAGGTACATTTTTATTACTTTGTATGAAGCACCCTGGTAGAGCCATTTCACACAGATCAGGACAGATGATAAATGAAAATCTGTTCAGGCTCATGAAGTTGATGCATCAACTGATTTATTCTTACAGGCAGTTTAACATAATCCTGGAGAAACATTCTCTGCAGAAGAAAGTTATGTTACACCCCCTCAATTTACTTAAACATCATTCTCACAAGTGTGAGAGGTTGCAAAGCAGTCAGCACAGTAAAAAGCTCCAAAGAAAAACCATCCCTAATCTTTAGATTGAGTAAATTACATAAAGATGAGAAACCAAAACAATTTAAAAACTGTAATTACCCTTCTGTAATGAATCACAAGTTTAATTCAAGCAACAGTCATCCCCAATGATAAATGTTTTTATTTACTGTAATGAGCAGCTACAGCATAAATAGAGGGAACATTCTACAGTTTTTTTTTTCCCTACATCTATCGCTGCTTCTACAGCAGTGGTAGAAAACTGGCACAAAATTTGGATGCATTACATATGAAAAAATGGAAAATTTTCTGCTTTTCATGCTTGACCCGTACTTGTGAAATCCAATTAATTAGCAGGAAAAATCAGCAACATAATATTTTTTCCTCTGCAGTTCTTAATATATCTCATTTCTGACTTTCATAATTCACATAATTCTGACAGTATTTTCACCTACTCATCCACTGAAGCAGTCATCTCAAGCAGACTTGGAAAACAAAGAAAATTCCCTCCAAAATCCACTCTGGCCCCTCGATTCTAAAGAAAGCTCTAAATCACAGAAATTCACACATTGTGGATGAAATTTAATAATCCCCCCAACAAAAGAGCACATTCTCATACCCTGGGAGGGAACAAAAGTGAGTGTGTTCACATGATGTTGGCATTTTTATTAATCAAAATTTAAACACTTGATTTCAAGTTTCAGTATTCAAAACCATCAGCAAAAAAAAAAAAAACAAACCCATACATAACCAAAACCAGTGTTTTTCCACAAAAAAAAACCCCACTCAGATCTCTCCATTACTGACCACTGCATAAGGAATTGTTCCCTGCCCATAGTACAGGGGTTGGAACTGGATGTTTTTAAGATCTGCCCCAACCCAAATCATTCTGTCATGCTATGAATCTCTCCCTTTAAAATTCCCAGGTGACTCTTACTCTCTTTCACAACTCTGTTCTTCCAGCTACCTTCTCACATCAGCTGGGTGCTTAAGAGGTTCCAGAAGTCAAAGACCATCTTCAAAACTAAGTTTCCATTATTTTCGATTTTTTTTCTCATTTCCAGAATACATCTCTCATTTGGAAAATCGATTATAAATAAAACTTTTCCATCTTCCCACAGAGTAAACTAAGAAAGTACCATTTTGTCTAATTACAGACTGTATTGGCTATAGGCTACCTATGTCTTCCTTATACACATCTGGAATTCAACTTTCAAACTTGGTCCTTGACCATGATGAAGAACTGACATTTTTACTAAGGCACAGATATTCTAATTTCTCTTGTTAACAATATGTCTTGGCAAGAATTGTTTTCCTTTTGGCTGGTGCACAGAAGAAGTTACAAACACCTAATACAGACAAGGAGGTATTCCTCCAACAGGCAACTGTTGAGAACAACTTTTTTTGGTGTATGAACAGAGACTGCTTCTGCAGTAAAGAGGTAGGAAGAGCACTTTCAAAACTGTACTCAAGTTTCCCCTTTTAAAAAACACCCAAACATGATATTCAAAGGACTTGCAATATGATAACTAGATTGTCTGTAACTTAACTTTCACTCTGTTATGAATGGAAGTGAATTTTAGATGAGATTTCAACCTTCTTTAAGAAAAAATGCCCTAAGTAAATTAAATTAAATTAGTCATCAAATTTCTTTAAATATTAGATATGACAGCTACAACACCAGAATATCCTTACATGGCTTATCCCACTCTTTGGAAGAGGTGCACCTCCGAAGAACAGCTTATTATGGCGCATGGCAGATATAAATTCAGCTACTCTCTGAGGTCCATCTGCTGTGTGTCTCTATCTGGTCCTTCAGAGATGGTCAATACAACCAGAAACACAGGATTTCAAAACCCATTTCAAAACTTGCAGAATTAAATTAGTAGAGGAGAATGGAGAATTTCAGTTTAAAAATGCTGCATCGTTTTGTCTTATTAGGAAAGTTCAACAGCACTGCAGGCACTGTTCTAGTAAGTGTTTTTGTAAGCAAGACAAAACCTGCACAACTGATTGGGAAAAAAACCCCTTTTTCTTAAATAAATCTCCCTCATCCTTGCATACTGTATCCTGATGCTTATGTATCAAGTTCAGAATGTAAACACACACAGAATGACTGATACTTGCCTACAATCAACCGTTTGGCACTTTTGTTAACATTTTTGTTTCAAACTTCAGCTCAAGTGCCAGCACTTCCTATTCATTAAAACTGTGTCCACATAAGATTGATAGAGCATACTGCAGAAACTCTGAGAAAGAACTCTTCGAGAACTGACAGTTAATTGCTATCATAATCTATTTTATGGAGAACCTAATTCATTTTGATTCTTCTTTTCAGTCTTTCAGACAGGGGAAGGGGACTGTCTGCCCACGCAGAAGTCAGAGCAGCGCTTTTCTCTTGCTGTGTGGGATCAGAACCCAATCTTTCAATTGGTCTCTCTGGACTTTGGGAACAATTAACTTCCTCTAAAGAGGATGGTTTTGGAGCTACTTGCACTGAGAAACCATTGGCAGCTTTCTCTAAATTGGTCATTTTATTCTTCCCCTTAATTGTAAGGGCTGAGTCACTGTTTGTCCTCTCGCTAGTAACAATGCTACCCTTTTTCTTTGTAAAACATTTCTTAAACTGGCCAGGGTTCAGTTGCCTTTTCTGCTGCTCATAAACCAGGATTTTATCCACGTGCCCATCATCACTGTCTTCGCTGGAAGAGCATCTGTTCTGACAGACACTCTTCTTAGAAGAAACTTTCCAAGTAGTTTCAATACAAGCTTCTTTAATGTGACAGCCAGTTGCATCTGCTGGCTTTTGAGATGCTGGAAGCATTTCCCACCCAGGATGAAGTGTCTCTGTTGTTTTCCCACTGCAGGCTAGAGATGCTGAACCACTTCTGGAAGGGTCTTTTTGCACCATTTTAGCCAGGATGTCAGCTTTTTTGTATGCATCTTGATAGATATGTAGGCTGGATTCACTAGCAGAGTTTTCTGATAGAACATTTTTATTATCCTGCACTGGATTATTTAACTGACATGAGGAAGAGACATGATTTCTATCAAGATTCCATGTTTCTTTTGTTTGTTTAAAACAATTCAAAGACTCCAGTTGCACTGCATTTTCAGACAAAGGCTGTGATGGAATGGAAGCCTTCTTAAGTATTCTCTCGCTTAAAGACCACTCCTGAATTTGTCCCACAGCGTAATTTGTGAACAAATCATCTTCACTATCAGAATGCATACCAGACTGTGTAACATCAGAATACTCTGAGCTGTTTCTTACTGTTTCATGACTTAGTGGATGTGAGTGTTTTATGCATGTGGTTAAGTCAGCTGCTGGATCATAGTCATCACCTCCATGGGCTGGTGTGGTGCTGAAGGAGGGTCCTTTCCCACCAGTACTGCTCAGTTGCAGACCAGGCACAAAGGAAGAGGATGACATCCCTGAATACTTAGTGCACTGTGAGGGCACAGATGAGTCAGCAAGAGCAGCTGCTGATGTTGACACATGAACTGATGTTATGCAGGAAGCTGAAGGTAATGCTACATCTTTTGATGCAGTACTTCTCTGCTGTGTCTGATCTTCTGGAGGAGATTTTGTATCTGACATGAAGTATTGCACAGGAAGAATTCTGTGTGTAGGCTTTAAATTAATTTGAGACAGAAGGCTGGTAATTTCAGCATAAGAATCTGGCAATTCCTTTTCTTCTGATCTGTCTTTCTTTTCTGAAAAGAAAAATAATAAAAAGTGCACTTTGAATGGCATATAAATCACATATTTCTTAGTGCAAAAGTACAGAATACTAAGATTAAACCCAGTCCACTCATCTTGCTTTGGCATTATATTGTTCAAGAGTGGAAGAAATGTTTTTTGCATTCTGGCAAGACACATAGATTCACATGAAATAAGCTTCTGGACTTACTTTTCTGTTTCTTCTGAACAATGTCTGACTTTTCCACTTGATAGAGGGCAACAACATCAGGATAAGCAGCCTGAAACAAAGACTCTTCTTCTACTGTGACTACAAACAACTCCACAGGCTCATCTTCTGGATCAACATAATGTTCTGAAAAAATAATGAATGTACTTTTGATATGAATATACACATGTCAAAGTAGGGAATGAAAAACCAAACAGCAAAGACTTGAATACAAAGAAGGTACATAAAAAGTAAATAGTATGATAGTTGAGATTTATCTACAAGTGAGGTCTTTCTCTTCCTGCCAGTCTCCTGGCACAAATGCACACACTACATGGAGGAGTCTGGCAGCACAGAAAATTTTGTGGCTAGTAAACAGTGACAGCTTCAGGTACATAGTGAAATAAGGTATGAAATACACAGTTTAGGTCTTATTTACAAGTACCAGAACAAGCAGCTGAAGACTGAGTCCCTTGCTTTCTAGGTAAATTTGTTTTCTTTAAAGCACTGCTTTTTCTTTCAGGATATGTGGAATTTGATGCTTATTTCCTGTTATTTCCACAGAACAGTTTCCAATCTCACCCACATTCCATTGCCTTAGAGTGTTGCCAAACTCTTGTCCTCTTTAAAGCTTGATTTTATCTTTTTCTATGAACTGTTTTGTTCCATAATGTACATAGAAACCAGACCCACCTGGTTTTTGCCATTCAATTTCAAAACAAGGAATTCCATTTTTAACACGTGTCTTAACAATCCTGTAAGAAGAGGAAGTCCATTAAAAGACTGAAATCTAGACTTAAATCTAAAAATATTTCAATATTCTAATTTGGAATGATTGAGAGAAATAAAAAATCTTCTCATGAAATTGAAATTACTACATCTTTAAATAAAATACACTACTCTGTATACAGCAAAATCTGGAGTATAGATTTGACCACTGAAACATTTTTATTTGACACTCAGAAGAGCATTCACACAAAATAAAAAAAGTTTTTCTGTAAGATACAAACATAATGCAGTCTCCTACAAACATCAGTTTGGTATCTTCAGCTGACCTGCCTGAAATGCATGTCCTGCTTGCCAACCTGATCTCCTTCTTTGACAGGGTGACCCATTTAGGAGATGAGGGAAAGGCTGTGGATGTTGTCGGCCTAGACTTCAGTAAAACCCTTGATGCCATTTCCCTCAGCTTTCTCCTGGGGAAACTGGCTGCTTATGGCTGGGATAAGTGCACTGGATTAAAAATGGCTTGGATAATCAAGCCCAGAGGGGTGGTGAGTGGAGTTAAATCCAGCTGGACATCAGTCACCCATGGGGCTCCCAGGGCTCACTACAGGGGCCAGTCCTGTCTAATGTCTTTGTCAGTGACCTGGATGAGGGGATCAAGTGCACTCTCTGTCAGTCCACAGACAACACCAAACTGGGCAGGAGTGCTGACCTGCTGGAGGGCAGGAAGGCTCTGCAGGGGGATCTGGACAGGCTGGACTGAGGCTGAGGCCAATGGTGTGAGGTTCAACAAGGCCAAGTCCTGCCCCCTGGGTCATAACAACCCCTGCAGTGCTACAGGCTGGGGAAGCGTGGCTGGAAAGTGGTCAAGAGCAAAAGGATCTGGAGGTGCTGGTCAGCAGCAGCTGAGCATGAGCCAGAGTGTGTTCAGGTGGCCATGAAGACCAGTGGCATCCTGGTCTGGATCAGCAATAGAGTGGCCAGCAGGACCAGGGCAGTGATCATCCATCCACCTGCACTGGTGAGGCCACATCTCAAATCCTGTGTCTATTTCTGGGCCTCACCACAAGGGGTGGTACTGGATGTGCTGGAGCATGTCCAGAGAAGGGCATTGGGGCTGACGCAGGGTCTGGAACACAAGTGTGAAAGGAGCAGCTGAAGAAGCTGGGGGTGTTTAGTCCTGGGAAAACCTCATGGCTCTCTGCAACTGCCTGAAGGAGGCTGAAGCCAGGTGCGGTCAGTCTCTTCTCCCAAGTAACAAGCGGTAAGAAAGGAAACGAAACAGCCTCAAGCAGTACCAGGAGAGGACTAGATTAGATATTAGAAACAATTTTTTCATGGAAGGGGTTGTCAACCATTGGAACAAACTGCCCAGAGCAGTTGTTGAGCCACCATCCCTGGAGATATTTAATTTAAAAGATGTGTAGGTGTGGAACTGAGGGACACGGTTTAGTGGTGGACTTGTCAGTGTCGGGTTAATGGTTGGACTTCTCCAAACCGAGTGATTCTTTGATTTTAAGCTACTAATGCCAGAGAAGGCTGCTGCCCTGGACAGTAATGTTCTGAATGATCAGACAGGGTCATTTATCCTCATGCTCTCATGCAAAAGATAGAGACAACTTGAACTGAGCACGGGACAGTCAGTCACTGAGGTTTTTCTAAAAAGTCTATCTAAACCCCAGTTTAGTAGCTTCCTGTGCATGAAGAGTAGGATCATGCTGATCCTGCTGAACCATTACTGCATTTTTAAACACTTGTTAACAAAAGAAATCTTCCAGTGCATGCACCATCTCTCTTTTAAACTCTTGAAACACCAGAAAGTGTTATAAACAGAGAATGTCAATGAATTAATTCATAAAGGTAAATACTAGTAACTTATCTTGCCAATCTATTTTAAAAGCATTCTCCAACCAATCTCCCCAATCTTTTGAAAGGTAACACTGAATACATCAGCATTTCTAAAAGTACTAATTCAAGACTATGACACATCAACCTAGAAGTGATACTATCACACTGCTATTGATGGTTCTCCTGTGCCCCAAAATTAATGTCTAAAAACCGCGACTAGTGTGGAAAAATTACTAACCTTCTTCCAATAAAAGAATTAGGGAGGCAGGGAGAATTTGGGTTTCATTTGGAAAACAAAATCATCAGATAAAGTTAAAATAAGTCACAATTCCCTTCACAAAGTGAAGTTCAGATTTGCCAACAGACACTGTAGATTCTAGAAGTTGACTTAAGTTTAGGAAGAGATTAGATCATTAAAAAAATCAATTACATTGAGGGCTGACAGAATAAGAAACTGCTAATTCTGGCTCAATAAATTCCTAAGTAACAGAAATCTGGATGGTGGGAAAGTATTCTGGGAGAAAGTAACTGCATGCTTATCTTGCTTTTTCTTCCCTGCATGTCCATTTTTAGTAACTGTATACTTGGCCATTTTTCCATTCCTCAGTGTAGCAGTCCTGAATGAAAAGTAGTGTTGACACATAATACAATGACAGCTGGTAGGTCTGATAAGCAATCAGAGACTATGACTAATTTTGCAGATGTGCATTTCTAAGCCTGAACTCTTATTTTGAGACACAGAATTCAATCAAATGTATGCTAAAAACCTGAGAAGAGGACTGAGACAGATCTAAGGAAAAGGAACAAAGAGCAAGCATAGGAGAACACAAGCACTGCCAGTTCAAATGAAACTGCTCTATGTATTTGTGCAGTAGTAGTAGAATTGGTGCACTGATCTGAATTTTTACCTCTATTCAAAACAACCACAAAGCCTGAAACAAAGATGGAAGAAAACCATATTTTTTTTTTTCAGAAAAGCTTCGTGGTTTTTATCTGGCATCAGAAGTAAACATTTTAAGTTCAAGAAATCAAGCCACATTACCGTATTGCCTGCAGTTGTTTTGAATCAATGTTTCCAGATTTTCTCTGGATCATATCATAACGTGTCAAAAGTGCTAACAGCTTCTTACAAGCATAATGCTTGGTCCATTCCATCTTCTCTGCAGCAAATAGCTGTTTGTATAAAAAAAAAAAATCCCAAACTTTAAAACTTTCTTTATTCTATTAGATAACATACTTAGATAGTTATGTAGTTGGGACACTGGGTTAAATACTTAAAACATCTACAGTACTTTTGTATATTGGTGTAATGCCCACCAACACCTCACTGCCAAGGGAGGGAACAGCCACCCCTAGCAGGGCACATTCATCAGCTGTCAGTGACAAGCCAAGGGAACAGTTGTGTGGTGGCAGCAGCAGGGATAAGACAGTTGTTAAACACCTTCTCAGGTTCACATCAGCTCTACCAGGAGCTGTGAAAGTTACGGATTTCACATGTGAGACAATGAACGTGGATTTTCCTTAAAGCCACATTGTTTAAGTGATCTACTCTACTATCTGTAATTCTTACACTGTCATCAAACCAAAAAAATGAAACATTGTAAGAGATCTGATTTTGCCAATCAAAAATAAGTAAAAAGCCTTCCTAGAAAACAATGCTAATGTACATATATTAACACCCTCACCCCCACCTAGCATTATTGGACAATGAAAAACAAAACAATGACAGGTGAGCTTTCTCTTTCTTCTTCTTTTCTATTTAGTTATTTACAGCAACTGATTTTTTCCAAAGTCTTCAACTTTAGGCTTTCAAAACAGTGAGGTATACTAGGATGTTGTAGCAAGATTCTTTAATTCTTATTTCAAGTAAAATTACCAATGAAGATCACTATGATCACTTACTTAGGAATAAATAAAATACTACAAAGCTGAATATTCAATATTTTGTTACATACCTGAAAGGACAATAAATTTGGCCTTCGACATTCCATGATCTTGATCAATTTATTCTTGTTTACAAGAAACTCTTGGATAACCTTGAGATACAACATAAAAGAAACAATTTATGAGAGGACAAATAGCTGAAATTTAAACTAATTGATTAAGGCAATTGATATTAAGCAGGCTTGTTTGTTACCTCAGAAAATGGAAAGCCCTCACAGCTCATGGCTTTTCTGGAGGTAAAAACAAATGTGTTAGGAACTGAGAAAAAATGGAAAAAAACGATGCATCTAAATGCTCACCCTGCATATGAATGCAGGGAAAAGCAGTTAAATTTTCAGGCCATTCCTACTTTCTGATACTGTCCTCCAACGCATTTGCTTGTTTCACTCGCTCCCACTGATGCCATGCACAGGGGCAGCAGTGTTTGGAGTCACTGGGTTTGCAGCATCTCACACTTGCACAGAATTTACATCCATTGTGCTCATGTTCCTTGTGAGATCCTATAGCAACAGACACACAAAGTGAGGAGGAAAGGGGTTCCCAAAATCTCCAAACCTATAAAGGCAGTATTACAAATACAACACTCAGAACAAGTATGAATGCGATGTGAATGGCAGCTGTAAGCAGATCTGCATTAGTTGCATTTATGAATCTATAGTAAAAACTGAAAAAGAAATGCAGGCTTCCATTTTTCTGAAGACTTTTTCCCTCAACAGTTCCAGCTCTTAAGCTGGAAACTTATTATCAAAAAACTACAGAAGGAATGTGTGATAACCTGTAAAACACACATAAGTAATATATTTGAATCAGGCTTCTCCTTCACCAAATGATGGATTTGAATGAGTTCACTGATTAAAGATGATACCAAAATCAGGGTACTTGGGATTAATTTCTTCTTGAAAAAACACTGCCACATACCTCATCAATGATGAGATTTGGTCCTCTTGATGCAGGACCAGTTCAAGCAACTAAAAAAATAGCTGCTAGGCAATATAGAGTACAGCATGCTGTCTTTACTGATCATGTTAAAAAGGCAAATATCTGGGATCCCACAACAGCATTATGACAACATTACATCTGCTCTCAACTAGTTTCACATTTGAATAAAATTAGTCCCAAGCCTTGAAAGTGTTTATATAAGGGCACATATACACAATATTGAAAACGTGAAGATGGAAGCTGAAAAGCGCTTTTAATGCTAGCAGAAAATACCCCAAAACCCAGTAAAACAAAATCCATCATCCCAAAATAAAAGTAAACAATGAGACTAAAAGTACAGCTCAGCACTTTTCACACTGACCTGGATGATGGCACTCTGAACAGTGAATTACCCTTTTAACAACCAAAGGTGGATTATCATCATGCCGAAATTGTTCCTTCCACTGCTCAAACCTGAAAGGATGATGTTAAAAGGATCAAGAAATATTTTTGGCTTTCACACTTAAACCACTGAGAAATAATTTCTTTATACTTGTCAAGCATTTATCCAAGAGACAGTGTTTCAACTTATGAAACAGGGGTCTTTTACAGCATTTCATGTTGGATTTCTAGCAGTGACACACACATTATGATAACATAGAAAGCACTTGGTATCTCAAATCCTAATCCACAACCCAACTAAAAATCAGCAAGTCTCATCAGTCCCTACAACTTCCACTCCAATGTATCAACTTATACCTGCTAGATCAAGACTTAGGAGCCAGCTCATGTTTAAAACAAATATGAGACTTGCCTAGCAAAACAATTCCTTTAGCAAACAAAAGGTATGGAATGTGGTAATATTCTCCCTAACTTAAAGTATTACAAACTTTATCTTGGAGTTGAAGTACAACTTAGTCTTAAGTCTTGGAATAAAAAACACTTAGGGAAATTTCCATTTTACCTTTGCAATAAGTTTTGACCTTGCAGAGTCTCAATTAACTTTAAAGCTTGCTCCTTCCCAACTCCTGGAACCCCCTATAGTGAAATATGAAATATTATTTAATTACAAACAAAATATTAATATTCTCACAAAAACATCTTTATTACATAGTGCAGAGGAATGACAACAAGTGATTACAGATGTTGAAAATAAATTGAGAAAAAAATTTTTGACCAAGTTTAAGGGCAGAGAAGGTGACAGATTACAGCTGTATTGCCAGTGTAACACACAAGCTCTTCTTATGCTGAACAGCACCTGAGATAAAACAAGGCAAAGGAAGTAGAAAGCAATAATAAACTAAAAGAAGTTCAATTCAAAAAAGAGAAGTTACAATGAAGTAGAGAACACTGGCACAGGTTTCCCAGGGAAGTGGTGGATGCTCCATTCTGGAAATATTCAGGATCAGGTTGGAATGGGGCTCTGAAGGACCTGTTTTAATTGAAGATGTCCCTCACTGCAGGGGGGTTGAATTAAGTGAACTTCAGAGGTCCCTTCTGACCCAAACTACTGTATGAGTTTATTAAAACACACACATATTGCTTGCCAGCTCTTTC
Source organism: Ammospiza caudacuta (assembly GCF_027887145.1). Classification (NCBI taxonomy): domain Eukaryota; kingdom Metazoa; phylum Chordata; class Aves; order Passeriformes; family Passerellidae; genus Ammospiza; species Ammospiza caudacuta. The sequence continues at coordinate 78,772,363 of NC_080595.1, forward strand.
CATCTTCACCCTTTTTTGCAAAGAACCAATGCACCTGATTATGAAGACTGTATTGAGTGTACTGCATCCAGAACTGCTTTTACTAATAACTACAGCTCAATACCATCACTACTAAGTCTTCCAAAGAGCACAGACAAAGCCCTTTCTTCTCATTTTCCACAGCTCCTCTGCCAGGGATGTACTTTTATGTGACTTGTTACAAAGCATCCTCATAAACAATGGAGTTCTCACACCTTGCCTCAATGTAATCAGCATCTAAACTTCTGCCTTCCCCTCCATTATAGAAAAGGTTTGGAACAAGACAAAACACTCTTTGACTGATGTTCATGAACCATTTTTAATATCTTTAGCCTTTTAGAAGGCTAAAGAATAAAATTTACAAATAAAATTTACAGTGACTTCCTACACTTCTTCTGCTGGATCTCAGTAATCATGCATTGCATAAGCTTTCCCAGCATGCATATCTCCCTTGATAAATTTTGTTTTTCAAGACAGTGTAAGCACCAAATAAAAAATAATTATATTCCTTACCTTTGGAAGATAATCACAGCCCAGAAGAACTGCTAGCCCAATCAAAGACTCTCTGTCACAACCAAGTTTCTCTTTAATAGAGGACATTGTGTAACTGTCAAGATGTGGATCCTGCAAGAGAAATTTATTACATATTATTTCTGTTACAGGGAAGGAACTGCCCTGAGTCACATTCAGTTGGAATTGCTTACTCACCCTATTCACCCACATCCAGAGCAAAGGGTTCTACCCCATAAGAGGGTAAATAGAAAAAAAAAAAAAATTGCCATTAAAATTTATAATGTAATACATGGATACCACATGAACAACTACAGTTCTGGAACTTCAAGTATGGGCATCAATTGTTGAAAGAAACTAAAATAAGCCAAGAGGTTCAACACACAGCTGGATAACCATGTTACACGAGGGGTGAGCACCTGCCTCACCGGTCAGGCACAAAGAGCCACAGTGGACAGGGCTAAATCAAACTGGCAACCTCTACAAGAGGAGTTCCACAGGGGTCTTATCCTCAGCCCACTTCTCAACATCTTCATTATCATCCTGAACTTGATACCAAAAGGGTTAACTCAATTTCAGGACTGGAAGGAATACTAAACAAGTTTACAACAACACTAAATTAGGAGGAGTTGTTGACTTCCTGAAGGGCAGAAAGACAAACTGGAGAGATGAGCATTCACCAATCCTATGGAGTTTCACAAGGGGAGGTGCTGATTCTGCACCTGGCACGGGGTAACCCTGGCTGTGTGCCCAGAGTGGGCAATGAGAGCCTGGAGAGCAGTGCCGGGGAAAGGGACCTGGGGGTTCTGTTTGATACAAAGTGGAACACGAGCCAGCAGTGCCCTGGCAGCCAGGAGGGCCAAACCTGTCCTGGGCCATCAGGGACAGCATGGCCAGCTGGGCACAGGAGGGGATTGTCCTGCTCTGCTCTGCACTGGGGCAGCCTCACCTCCTGTGCTGGGGGCAGCTCTGGATGCCACAATATGAAAAATTCATTAAGAATTCATTAGAGAGAATCCAAAGGAGGCAACAAAGATAGTGAAAGGCCTTGAGGGGAAGCTGTAGGAGGAGTGACTGAAATAATTTGGTCTGTTCAGCCTGGAGGACACTGAGGAGAGACCTCACTGCAGCCTTCAACATCCTCACAAGGGGAAGGAGAGGGGCAGACACTGATCTCTGATCTTTTCACTCTGGTGACAGTGACAGGACTCGAAGAAGCAGCATGAAGCTGAGTCAGGGGAGGTTTGGGTCAAGCATCAGGAAAATGTGTTTCACCCAAAGGGTGGTTGGGCACTGGCACAGGCTCCCCAGGGAAGTGGTCACAGCACCAAGATACACCTGACAGAGCTCAGAAAGGGTTTGGACAAGGCTCTCAGGCACATGGTGACTCTTGGGCTGTCCTGTGCAGAGAGACAGGAGTTGGACTCAATGATCCTGATGGGTCCCTTCCAACTCAGTATATTCTATGACTCTAGGTGTTTTTATTGTTTCTTCCCTGTAGAAAAAATGTGGCAAAACTAACATTATCAGATCCTAGTGGCTGTGCCAAGTCGTTTCAGGAATGCATGTAATCCTAAATATTAAAATGCATGTAAACATTTCAATGTACTACTTAAGTAAAAGAAAAGAATAAAAATGTTATCTAACATATTAGGCATAAACTAAAGCAGTATTTGAAAGGTAAAGGGACTCGAATACAAAATGGAATCAAGATTAACATGAATTAAAACATAGGCCACTGTCTCCTTCCTCAGTCATGACAAAAAAATCCCCCCAGAAGCCAACAAACCAAAGTGATCCATTTTGCTGGAACAGCTGCCCCTGACAGTGTGGCCCCTGCACATTCACAAATTATTCTTTATGCTGAACTATATATGTACCTAAGTACACCTGAAAGATTGAGCTTGCCTTCTTCACTGTTGGTGATAAATGACAAGGAAGCTGAATGGAAGAACCATGTCAAGGAAAAACTCAAACATGGTGTCACCAAAGCAAATAACCTTCCATCAACCCTAATTATTTTTTCGGAGTTAATTATTTGTAGTGCACTTCTTTTGTTCTATTGATTTTCTCATATCTCCAATGTATTTTTTCAACAATTCTTTCAGATGAAGATTGTAAATTACAGAAATCTGGAGCAGCCTTTCCCTATTTCTGGAAAATTGTATTCTTAACAAATGAACACTTCAGTTTAAGGCCATAAATTATTTGGTTTTTCAATGATCACAAAAATTGATTGTCATACAGAGATACAATCCCTACACTATTCACATCCAATTGGGGCAAACAGCATTAATTGCAAGTATATTAATAATAAAATGATCCTGTAAGATGCAAGTATGTGAACACTTATTAGACCCAGGAGGCTGATCACTCTCATATGACTTAAGGGTAAAATTTATAGGAAGTAATTAAATCGCTCAACTTCTCCACAATAAAGAAGGAAATAGGAAAAAAATTGCAATTTAACTTTATATGAGACACCACATGGTACTACAAACACAGGTAATATTACCCTCTTCTCAGTAGTTTTCCTCTCACAGCCAATACAACAATTACCAGTGAATCAAATAAAATGTTCCTGTCTTATATACACTATTTTAAACAAACCCAACTACTACAAGGCAAGTTTAATAACATAGAAATATTTTTTCAAGTCCTTTCCTTCTATTTACATTTTTGTAAAGGGTCTATAGAAAGGGTGGGAACAGGGTGAGATACATTACCTTAGCATTCATGGCAAAGTTTCTATAAACTGTTTGAGCTCCATACAAGAAAACATCTCCATCATTGGTAATGCAGCCATCAACAAGTCCTTTTGCATTTAGGTAGGCACACATTGCCTCTGCCTCTCCAGCTGCTTGAACCCAAGGGACACCTAAACACTCCAGCAGTTCAAGACACTAAAAGAAGGAACACAAAAGGAAAGAGGTTGAATGTTGAGCTATTGAATTCACTTATTAGCATGCATTTTCTCAGACACAAGTGCCTCTAAAAACTGCTGCTGTTGTTCTGCTTATGTAACACCTCATCAATGAAAGCACTACTTTAGCAAAAAGTAATTTCCTGTAACAGTGAAATAGTAGATATCCACAAAGAGCTAAGTATTAATTAAAGGACTTGAACACAACATGATTAATGGCCACTCCTTCACAAAAATCTTTACACTTTAAATAGATATTTAGGATGCTTTCTGAAGAGTAGTATCAAAGGAGTATTTATCTTTGAGAAGTAATGCTGTTTACTCAAGCAGTAATGCTGAGCCAGAACAAACATCTTCCAACAGGTGCCAAACTTCCCAAGAGTATCAAGCAGAAAAGTACAATGCTGTCATCCTACCAAGACTAGACCACTGTGCAAGACACACCGATATATACATACAAATTTCAGAGAAAATACTTTATTTTAGGATTTTAGAATAAAACATGAATTGGTATGTACAGTCCAGTGAAGCCCTGAACGCCCATAAATTCTACTTCATAGAATTTTGAATAGACAAAAATGGTTAATGGGGGTGGGAGTATATGAAGAAGTATGGATACTAACACCGTAAAAGAACAGCAAAGTTAAATTTTGCAATAAATCCTGTTATGGTTGTCAATCACAACAGCACAACATGCACAGGAACATATCAATAAGAAAATTATTCTGACACTGTTTGTCTTCTATAACACTTAACAGATGCTGTAAGGCCTGACTTCAAAGGTGCACATTCCTTCAAAACATTGTTTACATTTGTTGTGTATAAAGCTGTGAGACGCTGAAATATTGGGGGTTAATAACTCAAACAACTGGTCACTTGAAAAAGCAGCAGGTGCTTTGCTGAGGCCATGTTTGCACCCCCAGCCAAAGAGCAGGAGAATTTTTGGGTGTGTGATGGTGAAACCTCTGATGCAGTATGACACAGGGGGTGCACACCCACCATGGGAGGATGCCAACAATAAACCAGCCTTTGTTTAGCAACAAGCTGGTTTTTGGGCTGGGTGAGGCCAACAATAACCAGATCCTGTGAGGTGGGATAATGCTTTTTTTAATCTTGCCAATTTCCTCCTTTACACAACTGGCTCAGATGTAAAAAATGTACACACCAGTCATTCAGTGCCATTCCACCCTACTCTGCCCTGAAGCAATCTCTTAACAAGAACCTCAGTTACCTGGCCTTCAGGGGTGGGTTGTAGCAAAAGCTATCAATTATTTCAAGCTCCTGTATTTAATTTGGTTAAGATTTCTGTCTATCACATTAAAAATACTTCAACACTCAGTTACCCACCTCTTTTAACATGGCTGTAAATAAAGATCTCCCTGTTCTTACAGCTCCAGCTTTCTTCGAAGGCCCATAGCGCATCTCATTCCTCTTGCTCATGGTGTCTGCTTTCAGCCTGGGGGCCTCTCCCTCCATGACAAACACGAGTTTAATTCCCATTGATGTAAAGAAAGAGAACCGAAAAAATAGGTTTCTGCAATAAAGCAAAGTGTTCCATAAGCTGAACTATTTGTGAAGACTGATTTCTTCAGACATTTTCAGACCCTACCACTGGAAAAATCCTAGCATTGCCTTTACCTCTAATGATACTCTCAACCCCAATCTAAACAAACCTCTGATCTATATTCCTGTCTTTGGCTTGTGACAGAGTAAAAATCCATTTTGAATTAGGTAAAATGTCTAGGAGAGGTGAAAAGTCTGTGGAGCCAAAGCTGAAGGGAAAAACTGCAGGACAGAGATAGTGAGGAGACAGAGAGAAAAAACCAGAAAGATCACAAGGTCGATCTGCCCTGACCTACAAATTCTTTTGATAAAGAGGAACTGGTGATAAATGTCATACAGAATGAATATGTATGAACCTACTGTGAAACTGTATGCATATGTATTTGGAAGGGGAGATAAAAGGAGATCTGAAATCCTCAGAGGTACGTGTGCCTTTTAAGGAGAGCATTCTCCGCATGTGTCCAGCGCCGTAATAAACATACCAAGCTTTACAACTTTTATAAAGTTGTGAGGTTTCTTCTTTTCTCCGCAAAACAGGCTGAAATTGTCATACTATGAAATTGTAGCAGCTTTACAAAACTCCCAAGAAAATACCATATAAGGACAGAAAGGATGTTTTTTTGGGTGTAAAGATGTAAGCAAACTTAAAAGGCTTAATAAAAATATATTCACTGCCCAAAATCTGCCTCCAAACACGTATTTACATTGATTATTTTATATCAAATATTAACCCCAGATCTATCAATACAGGTACACCCCAAGTGACTGAATGCTGTAGTATTGGACAGACTTCTAGATACCATTACAAAGCCAATTTTTCATATGCAAACCAGCACCACTGAGGGGTGGAGTTTTACAAGGCTGCAGTAATAAATACTTGGACCGTAACAGTAAAATTAACAGCAGTCATATCAAACAGCCTATGCTTTAACCAGTAATTCCACTATCAATCTTTTAAAAGGACTAGATCAAACATTTATATCACTTTGACAGACATGGAGAGACCATGACACTAGATTTAATTTTGTAGATTTAATTTTACTACTAGCAAAAAACAGTAAGCTGGTCTTTTGAGGTTAGTTCTATTTTCACAAATGATATAAAAAAAAAATCACTGTAAACAATAAGTTACTTGAAAATAAAAATGCTCAAAAATTTTCAACTGTCTGAAATAATTTTTTTGGTAGCAATCTGTTCAACTCCTTGTCTTGCTTTGGAGGTCTGGACTGATGCTTCCATTCCACTGCACACAGGACATCCTACCAGACTAATGTAATGACTTTGGTAATCCTGCCAGTTTTATAGTTAATTATCCATCTGAGTTTGTAATTATAAAACATTTTAATACATTATACTCAGAAAATTCTGAGATTTTGTATCATGCTGATATTTTACATCGTGCTGAATTCAACAGAAGTTACAGGAGTGTATAACACCATCTAGTAACTTAGTATTCTACACTGATAATTAACAACAACCACTTATGAAAACTTGTGTGTGTTTTCATTATTATTAGCACTGTTTGCAGAGAACAGTGCTTTGAAATTACAGATGCTTAGACATGCTCATTCCTTAGACAACTCATTTAAATTAAAAATATATCCATTTTCCTTAAGTTTGTTCAAATGCCTGAAGAATGATTTAAACATATTTAATTCAACATGGGGGGGGGGTCTACTTAGAACTAACTTAAAACCCTTTACATATATAGCATAAGTGATAACTGAATCAAAACACCAGTCATATCAGAGCTACTCTTAGAATTCTATTGAATAAGTAACATATTTAAATTATACAGCTCAAAGACATTTGGCTCAAATAATTTATATGGATACCTGAGATGTGGCTTGGTAACTACTCCAACCATCTTTTTAACAGTCTGTGCTTCACAAACCCACAAACTTAAATCAACAGCAAGTGTTTTCCCTCTGAGACTGCTTATGTTGACAGGCTGCCTCACAGGCTCAAGGATTTGCCACAGGTAAGTCACTCCCATTGTTTTCGCTTCCTTGTTGTCAGAAGGTAGATTTTAACTGTGGAGACCAAAGAAAATAAAAGTTTCAGCATATGGCATGAAGTGAAGCATTATGACTGTGAGGTTCAGAAGAAAAATATATTTGCCACTAAAAGTTCTACTCTTTTGAGGCAAGAACACTGGCAAGTCCAAGTCCATTTCCAAATCTTCTAAGTATAGTGACTCCGGTTCACAGATGGTTTATTATCATCTTTGGATGGAACAGTTGCATTACTGAATAAGCTGAATAATAAATAAATATAATAATAAGCTGAACATAAATAAAACCAAACTCAGGGAAAAGAAAAAAAATAAACAAAAACTTATTCATTTCCAAGTCTTACGTGTCCCTTACACAAACACAATCCAAGTTTTATTAAAAAAACAAACCACAGAATTCTTAAGGAACTTACATCCTGATTTGAGGTAGGATTCACATTAAAATTCTCTGTTAAAATAGAAGTAGCTTAAAGCTACTTAAGGAATATTTACAATGACAACAGAATTTAAACTTTCCTTGCATTCCAAGATGATACAAGAGGGGTCAACACCCAGAGATTCTGGCTTAGGAAATTCAGGTTGGAGTTCAGGAAAAAAAAGATGGTATTGCTGCTGTGGCTGCTCACAGGTTGCAGACATTCTTAACATCCAGCTGCCATACTGTCCTACTTTCAATCCAGTGCTGATGGAAGCCTGTCTGAGCCGGGAATCAGCAGTGACTGAAATTTGTGAAGAGACCTCCAATGCAGTATTAAGGAGGCAGTACTTTATTCTGGCCCTGGATGCCTGGGGAATAGCTCCCTGCAACATGCACACCTGGCTCAGGATGGTGCACCTCTTTCTTGGCCAGCACATCCACGTTCATCAGAAAATTGTTACTTTTCTCAACTTCTTACTTAGGGTACAGAGTCCAAACTTATCACTTCAGGCAATCACAGAGCCCTTAAAAGGGACTGGGCCAACTTGTTACTAAGCTCTCAGTGCAACATGATGACTTCTGAATTTGCCTTCCAAACAAATGTCCTGGCATTTCTAACACTGTGACTGCAGGAACACACCAGTGTGTTTCACTGTGCCAGCTTTGGTACTGCGGGACTAGCACTGCCTATAATGCACACCAGTGGAAAACATACACCCACTAGGAGGTGTATCTCTTTGTCTTATGTAACTTTACTTACACAGCTGCACTCTCCGTGGTACCCCACTACCACACTCATTTTCTTGTTTTCATTATTCTTCTGGTTTTCACATCTTGCCAGTTTTGTACAAGGCCTTGAGCACGTACTCTGCTTTCCACGCTCACAATACCAATTTATTCCTGCACTGTCTTATGGTACAAAGTTTGTCTCATGTTTATTTATTTTCTCTCTTCTCTCCAAATATTAGAATATAAAAATCAAATACAATGTGGAATGTTTTGTATTTCTTTCTTCTTTTGACACTACTGTACAATCAGATAAATTAAAATGCTCCTTTGAAAAAATCAGACTAGATGAGCTAGTAGTGCTCAGAGATCTGCTTAAGACACATGAGGAGCTAAGCCACTGTGTGGTCTCACAATTAACACCAGAGTCTGTCAGGACAGCAAGCCTGCCTTTGGAGGGTGCATTCTTTCATACTCTAATTCTGTTTTAAAGCAAGGCAGCTATTCAATTCCAGGTTGTTTTTAAAACAAGTTGTCATATTAAGATTTACTTTCAACAGAATCCAGGCCTCTAATCCATTTCTTTAACTACTACAGTGACTGAACCTCATTTTAGTTGTATGCAGACAGAGTATTGTTATTGTTGTTGTATGTCAAGCACATAAAAATTAGTTAAAAATACAAATCAAGCATACGGCTACAAAGTGCAATTTCTTGAAGTCCAGGATAATCAGTTTCCCTGATGCACAGGGGAAGTATCCAAACCTTCCCAAAAGACAAGCACAATAATTCACTTTCAGTGAGAGAACACCTAACAAAGAAGGGAGAGGTCTTTTTGGTGTTATAATTTGGTTTCTGCTAGTCTGCATCAATAGAATTTCTTAAAAAAACACCTGTTAGTTTCTAAATATTATTATGGAGTGTCACATAGCACTTAATTAATGGGAAAGACAAATACACTGCAAACACCCAACATCTGGTTAGATTACAAATAATAATAAAAAAGCATAAAAATTGAAAACTAAAAAAAAAAGTCGACTTTTTCATTGTAATAAAATATAGCTATTTAAGGACTTAAGTTTTTCACATCACATTGAATATATATCTAACAGTGAGTTATGAAAGCCTGCAAGACTGGTAGCAGTCTTTGGTTTTTTTGAGTGTATTTAATAAAATATTTAAATCTGAATTCAGTGTGCAAATAGCTCAACTACTCTTAACATGAATGATCTGTCTACTCGGATTTTATTTAACAGCTTCCTTCATCACGAGCCTCCGACCCTAGAGAGATGGCAACTTCCAGAGAAGCAAGACCGAACTTGATTTATTTGCATATACTTAGAAATCACTGATGGTTAACAGTAAAAATAACCACTCAGCTACAAAAGCTTCTCAATGTCTCTTCAGGCCAGAATGTGCTAAACCTATGAAGCTTTTATGCCGTATATAGTGCTTTAAGACTACATTCTGCTCTACTAAGTTTTTTTACACTGCCAGAAATGCCAGTTACTTAAAAATAACCACAGAAAGCATTTAGCGCTGAAATTCAATTCATACAGAGATACTTTCACACATGACCAAGGTAACTTGCAAAGACAGCTAAGCATATATTTTACGTCTCACCCTTTAAAAAGGAGGAAAGACACGGCAGACGAAACACGAAAGCCCTGACGTTTATAACAACTTTCCCTCTCTCGGCGTTACCCCAGCCCAGCTTTGCCAATAAACCTGCGCACCCGAAGGACAGCAGCGGCGCGCTCCAGCATTTGCCGATTCCTCCTCAGCGCCGGCGGATCCTTGCGGCGGGACGAGCACAAACAGCCCCGAGCGCTGCCGGCGAGCCGAGCGCGGGCTCCCCGCACGCAGCGTTTGAAACTCCCGCCCCGCCGCGCCCACAGGAACACGCGTGCCCGAGCTGCCCCGGGCTGCCCAGCCTCGGCCCGGGAGCGGGCCCGCCTCCGCGGGGAGCAGCGGGACCGCCCGAACCCGTGACGGCCCCGTGAGAGCCCCGCCGGGCCCGCTCGGAGCGGCTCCGGAGCGGCGGGCGCTCCGCCCCCCACACCCGAAAATGGCGCGCGCACGGAAACGCGCCCCGCGGGATACGGAGCGCGCAGGCGCCGCACTCGCGGAGGCGGCTCTTCCGCCCGCTCCGGCCCGTCCTGCCCCGTCCGCCCCGCCGTGTGGGCATCGGGAGCTGTCCCAGGTAACGGGGCGCGGAGCGGGCGAGGGGCGGAGGGAGGGCAGACGAGGGATGGGCGACCCATGCCGGGCGAAGATGCCGGCGGGCGCTGTCCGGGCGCGCCGCGCTCTCTGGACGGCTGGGAGGGAGGGCGGCCTGGCGGCCGCAAGGCGGGGGGCAACCGCTCCTCCCGCTGCCCCCGGCCTGGCTCCGCGCTCCTGGCGCAGGGCGCTCTGCGGGGCCCGTTAGCGGTCGGAGCTGGCGTTTGTCACCCGCTGCCCAGCGTGGGCGCCCCGCCAGGTGTGAGCGCTCCCTCGGGTGCCCATCTCTGACGGCGGAGAGCAGGAGCGGCGGCCGCACGCGGGCGTTCCGGCCGCCAAGGGACCCGTGTCTCTTTTCTGGGGGGTGGGGGAGCCTTCCGGGTCGTGCCATGTTGAGAAAAGCAACAGGTAATGGTGGACTTGAGGGGATGTGTGCCCCGCTTTCGTTTTCGCTGTCCGTAGAGGAGTAAGAGCTGCCCTGTGTGCTGCAGTGCAGCTCTGGGCTCCTCAGCACAAGAGAGAGGTAGAGGTCCAGTGGAGGGCTGTGAAAGATGATTACTGGACTGAAACATCTCTCTTATGAGGAGAAGGCTGAGGGAGTTGGACCTGTTCAACTTCGGGAAAAGACTGCTGAAAGGGGACCTCAATCTGCGTAAATGTTTAAAGGGAGGGTGTCAAGAGGCTGGACCAGGCTCGCGTTGGTGGTGCCGAGCAGTAAGACTGGAAGCAACGGGCAGAAACTGATGTTCAGGATGTTCCATCCGAACACGAGGAGGAATATCTTTGCTGTGCAGGTGAACACGAGCTGGAACAGATTTCCCGGAGAGGCTGTGGAGTCTTTCTTACTGGAGATATTCAGAAACTGCCTGGACACAATGCTGTGCTATGTGCTGTGGGAGCACCCTGCCTAAGCACGGAGGTTGGACCAGATGTTCAACCTGTGAACACTATGAATCTATGAACGCTATGTTCACTTCCAGCTTTACCCTTTCTGTCATCCTGTGGGTCAGGCACTGCTTCTCTAGTGTTTGATGGGATGGTATAGGCTTCTTATGTACTGGCTGCAAATGTGTTAGGAGAGGAGTTGTCAACGTCAGACATACAGTCTAACATAGAACATCTGGCTCAGATAGTCCCAGAAATGTAGAGTGCTCCACTCTTGTGTCCTGAGACTGGGCTTCTGACTTCAGCCCTCTGTCATACCTCCCTTTAACTTCTGTTTGTCTGCTGTAAACCAAGTTGTCACTCCTGAAGTTAATGTTACTGAAATTCCCTTAGAAACCTCCTCCCCTCAGCATCCCCCTCACTGGTTCTATGACCTGGATATTAATTTGTAATTTCATTGGTATTTTTGTGACTGTTAAATGTAGTGTGCTATACATCAGCTAAAGACCTCAACTGTTTTCTTCCTCTCCTTACCATAACTTGTGTTCATCCTGCTGTAGGTCTGTTCTGATTTCTTTGCTTTACCTCTGTTTTGCCAACTGGGTGGGAGGCAGGGTTAGCCTGGACTCAGCTGGGCTGTGTCCAGAGTGTTTAAAGTGGATGTCCCACAAGACACGTGGGATACTTTCCTACCTTATGTGGACACCAGGCCAGTGAGGGCTGCTAGAAAGGCACTCGTGTGGGTTTGGTGACAGCAGCTTGGTTGTGTCAGCCCTGGATGAGCCGAGCTGTGACCAGCCAGGCAGGGAAAAGGGAAACAGTTGTGGAACTCCATAGCAGTGAATACTTTGGAAAGATAGGCCATTGATTAAGTTGAAACATGGGTGAATATCAGTGGATGCAGCCTCTGCCTTCTTATCCTTTAATGTGTACAGGGTAAGTACTTTTCTAACATGTAGCAGTCATTTTATAGAGGGCATTTGGGGCTTGCATTTTACTTTTGTGCTTTCATTATATGCATAACAATTGCTTGTTGTAATTTGGAGTGATTCTTTGATTTTATAATTGAAGCTGTCTTGCTCCCAATTTGCTCCCAATTATAGATCCAGTTTTTATACCTAACTGTATACTCTTTACATTCCATGATAGTGAAGTTTATTTTTATTGAATCAGTACTCTTGATTTCTCTTCCTGAATGACTGTTGGATTCTAGTTTGAATTATTAACTTGACTTTGTCATCACAAGTTTCCATTAACATATTCTTACTTTATATTGTAATATACTAAAGTATATTTTATACTTTAGATTTTAGGTATGATACTTGTTCCACTAAAAAATCCTTTTGTTAACATTTGTCAATAATGTCCTTTGTTGGCTTCTCAGTAGTATATTATATGTTTTAAAATGTATTGATGTATTTTTTTGCCAGTTTGTTTCCAGTATAGCATTGCATACTTTAATAACCTTCAGAAAGCTTGGATCAGCTGCTTTTCCTTTGCCTTGAATAGTTATTCCCAAACTGTTGTTAAAGTTAGGCTAAGTAGTGCAGAGACTGAAAGCAACATTTTTTCCAATTAAAAACTTAATGTAGAAAATTAGGGGTGCCTTGGTGCAGGAGTTTTGGGAGCAATTAAAGTTAAAAAAATTATTTTCTTGTCAGAAATATCAAGATGACATGAAGAAAAAATTGAAACATGTCATTTTCTATTTATTTATTTTTTAAAATGTTGATTATTTCTTCCTGTGCCTTTTAAAACCTTGTTTCTTGTAAAATCTTATTAATGGGTTCATTGTGGTTGCGATCAGTTTCTTGCTCCTTTTGGGTTTTTTCTACTCAGGGAAGGTTCTGCATTCACTGATATTTGTCATAATTTCTGGGGCTGAGTTTGCTTGTAGTTCCAGTTAAGTTTTGTTTTCAGTACTAGCTCTTTAACAGTTTTGAGGTGCAGATGGTTCTGGCTTTTGCTTTCATCAAAGTTAGATTACATGAGATTATTTTGTTCTGTGTTTCGCTCTTATACTCTCTTTTCCTTAAATGTTCAAATTGTATAGCAATGGAACTCATAGCCCTCATCTTTAGTTTGGATGTTATTAATTAAAACATTTAAAGCTTATGTTTATGTCTTCATATTTGGGTGATGGATGCCAAGAGCTTCCAAGTGACTGATTCCTGGTCTCAGTAATTTGGCATGAAGGCATGTTTTTGTAGTAAAGCCAGAGTAGCATAACAAAAGGTATGTAAGCTGAATCATGAAGTGTATTTGCTCCTTGATTTCCTTGTGTGTTGTATTAAACTACATAACATAAAGTGGATATGATAGTTTTGCTGTAAATACTTAATGGGCATCATCATTATAACAATAATTGTAATAATAATAATAATCAGTTACAAACATCATCTTCCTTCTTCTCTTGCTCTTCTAATATTTGATAAAGAAACACCTACCATACAAAATTATTGCAGGAGTGTCAGATGGCAAGTTTATTGCATTTCTGCATTTGCTTTGAATTTTGTTCATTCCACATAATGGAAAGGGATTGATACTGTTTTTTCTTTATATTTTAGATGCTGTGTCATAAAAATTAATGAGGGGATCATAAGGCACTGTATTTTATAAAGCAGCCAACAAATATGTACACTAGAAATTAGAAGGTCTTTCTAATGATGTAGAAAATTTTGATGTCTTGTGTATCTCTTACAATAAATGCTGTTCTCTGTGGTACATGGTAGTATAAGCTTTCAGACCTCTCATCAGTTGAATTCAGGCAACAGTTTGACCAGAACATGAGGCTGCCACGGGGAGACTGCTCAGAGAAGCCACTTGTTCTCCACAGTGACCCACAAATACAGAGCTTCATGCTGAGGTGGTTAGGAGCTCACCTAACTAATGTTAAAAGAAAGAAGTTCTTTCCTGCGTTACTTTTTGGTAGAATCAAAGACTTGAGGTGATTTATTATTTTGTTGTGTAAAGAGCTGCTTGCACTCAGAGGAATGAGAGGAGGGAAGAAAGACTGCTCCCCTCCATTGTAATACAAGTTCTTGTGACTAAAGTTGTACTTCAGCAGTCTTTATTTAATTCAATTCTCTGTAGATTCTCCAAGTAACTAATCTTAAAACAGAGAGGATGTGGAGCAAGACTGCTGAGAAGCTCTGGGAGAGCTTTGACAAGGGGGCCCCTGGGGATCCTGAGGCTGTGCACTGCACAGCTGGACCTGCTGTGCTGACCCACCCAGCTTTCTCACAGAATGTGCCACCTCCCTCAGGAGACCGTGGTAGGGACTGTCAGGCTGACCTGTATGACTTCTCTCCTGGATTATCCCATCTGTCCTGAGGGACAAGGAAGTGCTTGCTTGTTGTCATCACCTGTATTCATGACGAGAAGTCTTTTGACCTCCAAGTCCCCAGTGTGTTACCAACTTTGGGCATGCTAGGTCTCTAATGCTGGTCATTCTTTCCTACACCAAAACCAGTATTTTTATTAATTTGTTTTTATAAATAAGCAGCTCATTCTTAGGCCATGTGTCATTCAGTGATCTTTCTATAGGAGTGAATGTTAAGTACATTTATTGCCTCAGAATTTTCCTCGAACTGGTGCTGTGCATTAGAGTTGGTTGTCATCTTTTTTACAGGGGAGCTCTAGATGAAATTCCAGAAAACAAAGCTGAGTAGGAGAACATAATCCATTTCAGAAAAGTTTTGATGTCAGAAAACTGTGCAGCTGGTATTAGTTTTGGCCTGTTTTAGGTACTTAGCATAGCTGACTTAACTGCTGACAAATAAAAAGATTGTGTGTTGCATTTGTGCAAATAGCACCTTGCTTCTGCTTAGGGCAGGTATGTCAACTTCTGTATTTTGTGTAGGTCTTTGGGTCTGTAGCTATGAAGAATGTAATATGTACTTTGAGGGAATAAAAACGATGCCATAAGCATATGATTACAGAAAATCTGAGATTTTTGTATGTTTTAGTAAAGCTTGTTACTTTTGCAAGATTTGTTTCAGACCAGTCCTATTAGTGCTAGAAGTCTGTGCATTATTTATTGATTTATAGAGGAAATTTATACATGTGTCCTCTTTATAGAAAGAATAGTTAGTTACCCTTTATTAGGAGCATTTTGTTTACTGTGATCATGTTATACTACCTTGTAGTGTAAGAAACAGCTCAGGAACAGTGCTATGAATCTAAATTTCCTGTTATTCTACTTTGAGGTTGATTTTATTTATTCAGCTTGATTAGAATAATGAAGCTGTGTTTCTTTTGTTTTGATGCAAATCCTTCATAGCAAGCATAGCCTTAAATTACTGAGGTTTCAGTTCTGGGAAAGTATTTGCTGCAGTGTTTGCTGTGATTTTAATATTTGTTTTACTGAAGTAAATAATTTGGTATTTCTGTGTTATCACCTGTGGGTATGTTGTCACCTAGAAAACTGAAACCTATAATATTTCATTACTTTAATTTTTCAGTACTCATGGGTAAGAGAAAGGAAGAAAGTGTTCTAACTCCTGGGTCCCAGAAAAGGCAGAGAAAAGAACACACAGCTATACATAGTGATGACTCTGATGAAGAAGAAACTTTAGAGTTCTCAGCTAGTAGCGGTGCCCTTTCACAGGCGGTAAGTACAAAAAGTCATAGAGATGAAGATACAAGAAAAGTTCTGTGCCTGTTGAAATAAATGTCTTGGATGTAGGCATCAGTAAAACAGAGATAAAAGAAACTAGGGATACTGTCTGTGGTGAGGACTTCTGCATGAGGCTGTTCTTACCTTATTTCTTTTGGGTCATCTAGTTATAAGAGTCAATCATAACAATATTCTGATTTAATAGAAGGAATACTACTGCAGTTGTGAAGTAAATGAAGGAAATGGATTTGGATAGAACTATGGAATGTTTCATTTATGGTTGTTGTAAATGCAGAAAAAAATATTTGCAAAACTATTTATTTACTAAAAGAAGTGCCAAATATATGTTTCTTTTGCATTTATCTGACACTTACAGATATCTGAAAAAGATCTAGTATTTGAAATGCAAATTTTGATGGAAAAGAAACTCGAGAATGGGAATATTATTATTTTCTGCTTTTCTTTTAGTAGTTGAACTTTAGCTTGATGGAAGACTTAAAAAAATATTTTTGAGATTGCAAATACTGTCCTGTGTATTTCGATTGAACATTAGGAAACATTTGTTTACCAGTGGTAGGACACTGGACCAGGCTTCTCTGGGAGGGTTGAACCTGTCTGGGTAACAGGTGTGCACCAAAACCACTTTCACTGCCCTCCTTTCCTGGACAGGGGAGAAAAAATACAACAAAATGCTTGTGGTTGAGATAACGGCAAGGAGAGATCACTCCCCAGTGACTGTCATGGGCAAAACAGCCTCAGCCTGGGGAAAGTAAATGAATTTATTTACAATCAAATCAGTATTTGAGAGACAATGAGAAATGAACCCAAATCTTGAAACACCCTCCCTCCTTGGCTCTTCGTCACTCCCAATTTTCTTCTTCCCCCAGCCCAACAGCACAGGGAATGGCGGGGCTTTGGTCAGTTATTTACATGTTGTCTCTGCCACTCATTCCTCTTCAGAGGGAGCACTCACACTCATTCTCCAGTGTGGACCCCTTCCAGAGGATGCAGTCCCTCAGGAACAGCCTGCTCCACTCTGGGTCTCTCATGGGCTCACAAGTCCTACCAGCAAACCTCCTCCAGTGTAGACTTCCCATAGAGTCACAGCCTCCTTTGGGAATCCTCCTGCTCCAGCACAGGGCTCTCCATGGGCTGCAGATGGATCTCTGCTCTGATGCCTGGAAGACCTCCTGCCCCTCCTTGGTGTCTGCAGAGCTGTTCCTCTCACATGTTCTCACTCCTCTCTTCTCTGGCTGCAGTTGCTGTAATTGCAATTTCCCTTTCCTGGCTCTTAGCCTGGAGGCACTTCCACTGTTGCTGATGAGCTCAGCCCTGGCCAGCAGTGGGTCTGTCTTGGGGGTGGCTGGGGAATGGCAATGGCTCTGTCAGACATGGGAAAGCTTCTGGCAGGTTCTCACAGAAGCCACCCCTGTAGCTTCCTGTTCCTGCTACCACAACCCAAAACCAATACAGCTTCCCAGAGAGATAGTTGGTGCCCCAAGTCTGTCAGTATTTACAAGACATTTAGGCAATGCCCTTAATAACATGCTTTAACTTGGTCAGCCAACTATTTTGGACCTTTTGCCTTAATATTTTATGTTGTATTGATGGTAAGTTAGTAATAGGGAGAACTGTAAGTTACTGTGTGTGAGACATCAGCTTTGGTAGCTTTTTATTTTAATAAATAGTTGCTCTATAGCAAGTGACTTTACACAGTGTCGTGAAACCCTTCTGTTTCCTTGTGGCTTATATCAACCAATGTTTTATATCATACTGTCATTTTAATTCCCATTGTCTTTAAAATATACAAACTTAATCTCATTAAAATGCATATATAACTTGAGTTTTAATTGTTCATTCTTTAGTCTGACGGTGAGGTTGGGATAATTGAAAGTATCCAGCTGAAGAACTTCATGTGCCATTCAAATCTGGGGCCTTTTCAGTTTGGATCAAATCTCAATTTTGTTGTTGGAACCAATGGAAGTAAGTATTAATTGCATAGAATCTTTTTCAAATAACACGTCTTAATAATGTAGAAGATGTAGATTTTTATTTGAAAAAGAATTTCTGGCCATCTTTTAGGTGTGGACAAAGATTCACTTTTGAAATGAGGTACCACACAGGTCTATCCCAGTAGTTAAAGGCTGGTGAATTAGATCTTAAAATTGGAGATTTTTGCAAAAGATAATGTGAATATAAATATTTTAGTAGCTAAATAATGCATACATTTTTATTTGAACTAAATGTACTTATTATTAAATGCACTATAATTGTCCAAGTGCCTGCAGTGCCCATCGCTGAGTTTGGAGGAACCACCGTGGTTGTAATGGGGGTTGAAGTACTGCTGATAGTTGCATAATGCTAAACTAGACCTAAAGCACGTTCAGCAACATGCTGCTTCCCGAGGACATCCAGCATTTTGAAAAGCTGTTGGGGTTGAGGAGGAGGCGTGTCCTCTCCCGGCTGGCTCTCGGCAGGGCGGAGGGTGCAATTGTGAGCCTGTGCCGCTAGATGGCTCCCGCAGCCCGGGGTGAGGGGTGCCGAGCGCACGGACCCGGCGAGTTCCGCGGCCGGCGGCTCCGTCATGTCATTTATTACATCAGGTCATTTACCGTGTCATATCTTATCAGCCAGCATTGCACAGTACTTCAAAATTATTGCCTTAGCCCAGGCGCCACGGGTGATAAACACCAAAGCAGGGAGTGCTTGCTGTGAGGAAGGTGTTACATAACGCAGCTCTGAGAGCCCGCACAACAGCTCTGAGAGCAAATAAATCAGCATTGTGATCAGCAGCTATTAAGCTAATATCATGAATGCTCAGAGCAAATTTGTTTTAACATACTCTGGTCAGTTATATCAACCCTTTGAGCCCCACAGTGGGTGCTAGAAAGGACTGTTGTCATTTAATCCCTTTTAGCAACTAAATATGATGCAGCCACTCACTTCCCCATGTCCTCCAGTGAGATAGGAAGGAGAATTGGAAAAAGGTAAAACATGTGGTTTGGAATAAGAACAGCTTAATAATTGAAATAAAATAAAATACAGTAATGATTGTAATGACGAACAGAAAGAAGGAGAGGAATAAAACCCAAGAGAAACAAGTTATGTGTAATGCAGTTGCTCACAACCAGCCCATCCGTGAGCAGCAATCAGTGGCTCCTGGACAGCATTCCCCAGTTTATGCACTGGGAATGATATTGTATGGAATATCCCTTGGCCAGTTCCGGTCATTTCTCCTGGCCAGGCTCCCTCTTGCCTTCTTGTGCATCTCCTCAGTGGCAGAGTGTGAGACATTGAAGTGTCCTCAACTTTGCTACTTAACAACAGCCAAAACATGAGCATGTTATCAGCATTATTGTCATGCTGAACCCAAAACATGGCACTGTACAAGCTACTGGGCAGAAAAGGAGGTCTATCCCAGCTAACCCAGGACATAGAAACTATTATAGGAAAAGGAAGTGATACCTATTTATACAATCCTGTTTCTTCTGGAGAAATAATTTTTAAAAATAAACATAAATTTTGAAAGAGAGCTTAAAACCTTTCAGGTAGTTAGATAAATGGTAATGTGTGTTTGATTTCTTTTGTAATGTATGTCTTTTCAGTATGCTTTTAAGAAAGAGGAGGTTCCTTCCTTCTGACTTATGACATGGTGGATGCAAATTGCTAAACAGAAGTAACACAAGTTTGGGTCAGCATGTTGGGTTTTTTTTAGGGAGACTCTTGAAAACGGCGTTTACTAGCATTATTGTTATTTTATATGTTCAATAAGGACAGAATTTGGACTTCTAATGCATGAATATATAACAAGTCAAAAACTGTAATGTGGGTGGCGTAGAAATTACAATATCTTCTCTTTAAAACAAGTTCAATGCTTCAATTACAGGTGGAAAAAGTTCTGTATTAACAGCACTAATTGTTGGACTTGGTGGAAAAGCCACTGCAACTAACAGAGGTTCCTCATTAAAAATGTTTATTCAAAAAGGAGAGACGTAAGTTAAACTTTAATCTAAAAGTTGCATTTGTAGTTTGCTGATTGTCATTGAGGTTAGCTTACTAGTTTTCTGTTTATGATAATTTTCTGCATCTTCTTATGGGATCCAACAGACTTGAATAAAAAGCATAACATTTAAACAACACTCCCCTCGCACAAAACCCCCAAACCCTGAAAACAAAAAACTTCAGAAGTTTTACCACTTGTATATCATTATTCCTGAATGTTGTATTTTGAAACCAACTGGAAATTAAACTCCAAACAGTTGGTCTCTGTCTCCTCCAGTGAGAGAGGGATAAAGGTGGAGATTATGTGTTGAAATAAAAATGTATTGAATAAAGCCATCAACGACATAAGGAAAACAAACAGTAACAGCAACAATACTAATAACAGCAGTGTATAAAAGAGGGTGATTGCAAGCAAAAATGCTCACTGAGTCTGATGCAAGGTGACTGCAGCACAGCCCAAGTCAGGCATCTTCTGAGACAAAGAAGAAAATGGCAAGTGGAAGTATTTGTGCCCATGTTGTGAAAAAAAGAAACAATGGTGGACAAATGTCTGCACCCACACTCCCTCCCCAAGCCCAAGATGAGAAAAACAATGACATACCAACCCCATTGTAGGACTGGAGCCACTCCACTGCTTCACTCACTATCCACTTTCCCTGGAATAAAGGAACAAAATGGTAGCAGTTCCACTTTGTGTTCTCCTCTTCCAGCTGAAGCTGTGTCCCCAGGGATGATGAGTGAGGTATAGAATAACAGCACTCACATGGCTCTGGGCTCTGCCCTTCACAGTAATGGCAAGAAAATTACCTCTGTCCTACCTGAGGCTAGCACACTGAACTAGCTAACATAATGATGTGTTCTCTATAGTCCCTGCTCTTGTGTATTACTTCCACTCTGTCATTGAATATCCTACAGAAAAATGGGAGTCCACTAGAAAAATTCATAAGTAACTAGTTATCATTATTTTGCAAGCAGTGAGGTTAATTATTTTTCAGTCTTTCTGGTGATGTGAGTGAATGTAAAGACCTTGACTTACAGCTGGATATTTGAACATGCAAGAAGTGGATTCATGTCTGCTGTGAGATTGGGGGTAATGTGTTCAGGGAAACCAATAAAAAGATAGGAGGCTTATGAGTTTACATTTACATGAAGCTGTTATTCAGAGTCAGATATCCCAGTCTTTTCAGAGGTGCTTAAGAGTAAAATTTTGGTAGTACTTGCCTTGTATGTATTAAGTTAATGTTTCAGCACTCACTTGAGAAATGGGAAATAGGAATTTGGAACTGAAATCACATCTCATGTTTTCTAGAAGAATGGCTTAAGCATTCTGCTGTATATTACTTTGCTTAGGCTGTAGAAGCCAGACAACTGTTTCATACAGAAGCCAATTTGAAAAAAGGAGAACTACCAAAAAGCAGCTTGATTCTGCAATGTAAAATGAGGGTACTCAAGATGAGGAGGGAAGATGGAAGAAATCTTCTCTCACAAATACTGCTTTTGGCTCTTTATTTAGGTGAAGCATAGGAGGTGCAAGCAGTCAGTGTATGGCAGCAATGTGTCGTGGTTATGGAGAAGAGGGCTGGACTTTGTGGCGGTGTTTGATTCCATACCACCGATGTCGTGGCAGGGCTGTGCTGTCAGCACAAGGAGGCCGGGGCCGGAAGAAGCTTCTGCTGTCCCCAGGTTCAAGGGAGGGGGTGTGTAGGTGTCAGGATCAGCCCAGCAGACTTTGCCCATCTCTGCCACTGGCAGTCTGTCTTGGTTTAGGGACAGATTTAGGAAAAAACACTCTGGAATGAGTGTCTTCTCTGAAGAGAATGGCTTCAGTAATTCTTTTTGCCAATAGGAAAATGAATACCAGCGAGTGAAAGTAAAAAAACCCGTTTATTAACCAGCAAAGTGCCTGCACAGCATGGAAAAAAATTGAACAAATGCTAGATATTGAACTTCCAGAACCTTGCCTCCCCACCCACACCACAACAAGAAAACCTCAGAATGCCAGGGGAAGAAATAAACAGTCTGCCTGCATGGCAGAGGGGGGACAAAATGGTGGCTGGCTTTTGTCTCAGGGAAGAGGAAAAATTCATGCAGTGGCTTAGGCAAAACAGATGGAGCCTATTAGCTGGCATTGATCCCCTCCTCAGAGCAGATGAA
The DNA here is from genome assembly GCF_027887145.1 of Ammospiza caudacuta. Taxonomy (NCBI): domain Eukaryota; kingdom Metazoa; phylum Chordata; class Aves; order Passeriformes; family Passerellidae; genus Ammospiza; species Ammospiza caudacuta. Next base: position 78,794,414 of record NC_080595.1, read on the forward strand.
GCTGATGGATTTTGGTGTCCTTTCTCTTGTTGGTCCATCTTTGCCTGAGGTTTCAGGCTGACTGGAGTGGCCCCCACTGCTGGTCTTGGCAAGTATCTGATCTTGGACCAAAACCAAGCTGAAAAAGTTCAAGAAAAACTAAAAAAAAAAACACCTGCAGAAGGATTGCGGCTGCTGTCCAGGGGAAAGGTGGTGGGGTCGGGGGAAAAAGGAAACTTATTGCTTAGCTACTAAAAAATCGAGTTAGCTAAGCAACAGAGCAACTGCTGCTCTCTGCAGCACCCAGCATGCTGGGGAGTGAGTCTTGAACATGAAGTCTGTGCAGGAGCCCCCCAAAGGCTCGTGCCCCTCCTCTGGACCCACCTTAAAGCCACAGCAGCCATTTCTGGGCATAAAGCAGACAATCAGGAATAGAGCATCATCATGAAATCACCCCAAGACTGGGCCCCTTTCCCCATCCTCCGAGCCACGGCTTTTCTGGTTTGGTGCTGAAAGACAGCGCCGGCAAGCCCAGATGCCACTCAGAGAAAAAGAAAAGGGAGGGAACAGCAGCAGCGCGGGGCAGAGCCCAGCCAAGCTGTGTGGAGCCCCAGCCACCGTGACTGCAGTGCTGCAGCACCACTGCTGCCAGAACCACTGAGCACTCCAGTCCCGTTCATGCACAGTCTAGCCCAGGAAAAGCGTCCCCTGACCTGATTGAGAGCCCTGTCAGATCCCACCAGGTTTTGTCTTGTCCCTGTTTTCCTGTTGTTTTCAGGCTGGGGAAAGGGGAAGTTAAGCCATGAGCATCCCTGACACAGTATCTTTGATTTATCATACACTACAGGGCCCAGCACAAGGCCAGTTGCCGTTTTGCCTTTGTCTGAGAAACCATGCCAGGTGCTGTCTCAGGGACGCATTTTTGTTTAGTCTTGAATACCCTTCTGTGGGTGAAACACTCTCTGTTTTGTACAGTCTTACTAATACTGTTGTGGTTTTGAGATTTTGCAGTAAATTGGGATTTCGTTTTATAATCTCTGCTGTTGTTTCCTCCACTGTGGGAAGGGGGTGGAGGAAAGGGGACAGCTTGAGTGAGTTTACTTTTCCCTTTAATTTACTTTTATTTTACTGCTGGGTACTGCTTTTCCTTTTACTTTCCCTTTACTTTACTCCTGAGTTTTAAACCAGCAATGCTTCTAATGGTGTTATGGCTCAAACCAAATAAATATATGTTTTTCTGACTGGTACTGTGACTGACTTGCAGTTGTGACCTGTAGTATACATGACAGTTTGTATGGAAAATTAAAATGTTCTGACTTTTTTTGTTGTTTTTAGATTTGAAATTAATTTCAGGGTTTTAAAATTATTTTTGTTATTTTTTTTAGCTCTGCAGATATTTCCATAACTTTGCGAAACCAAGGAAGAGATGCTTTTAAACCAGAATTGTATGGTACCTCTATTACTGTGAATCAGCACATTAATCAGGATGGAAGCAGAACTTGCAAACTAAAAAGCAAATCTGGTTAGTGGTAGTTTGCTTTGTTCTCAGTCTTAGAAGTTCTCTAAACTTGTTCATGTTTGATGATTTGAATGCCTTGATGTCAGTAAAGGATGTTGTTTTTCTTTTCATAAAACCACTCAAGGATGATGACAATGTCCATTTTTCTTGTTTTTATCCCAAACTAAAAATATTTTAGTATGTCTAAAGCAATTATGTATTTATTGATATGTATTATTTAGTATGTCAGATGTAACATTATGTATTTGTTTTCACAAAAATCTGCTTGTGTGATGAGGCTGAACATAGTTTTTAGTCTTTTTTGAAGTTTTACTGAATTTGCTGATTTATCTAAATTCTGTCACAGAGGGTTTATGAGGCAAAGAGGGACTTCAAGTAGAAGTCTTTCTGTGCAAATGAAAATGTATTGAAAAAATATTTAAAAAACCCCTGATGTTTCTAGTTCAGGACTAAGTCTGTGTGACAAAGAGATGGAATTCATTTCTTAGATTCTCTACAATGAAGAAAGTACTCCAGGGCATTGTACCTACTGATATTTTTAATTTCTTTTTTTTTTTACCACTAGGGACCATAATTTCTTCAAAGAAAGAGGAACTCATAGGAATACTGGATCACTTTAATATACAGGTAGTTGTTGTAGTGTTTAAATTCTGTGCAATTTAGGAAGACATTGGTATGTGATATTGTAATTCTTCAATTAAAAAGAAATGTACTATTCCTTAAAGGAGAGAGTTGCACCTCTTCCATATCATTTAAAGATCAAATTCATCAGCAAAGGAAAATTGAAATATATGCCTCATGCAATGCAGAATAGGATTCTGCCCCAGACAGATAAGTATTTGCTGTCATTTGTGAGCTGTGAGTCATGTGTCCTGTTGATAAAAGTCTTGACATATGTAGGTTTCTTTTGTATCTGGAGAGGTTTTTTCTGCTGATTATTTCAGTTCTAGCTGTTTCAGAAATTTGAATGTGATTTTTCTGCCTAATTGATTAATAAAAGATCACGTAGTGCATATGAAGTTTAAAATATTCAACTGAGAATTTCAAATAATAGGAGTTGCAGTTAGTATGTATTGATTTTATTTTGTGGCAACATCTGTAAGAATAATGAGTCAATTAATTGCATTTATTGCCATACTTTGACACAACAAGAATTTCTAATGCTGATTTTGTTAAATAACTGGAACTTACAGGTACTGTTTTTATAGAAGTCACACATCCTCTTGGAAGCAGTTCCTTAGTTGTCCTTGCTGTGGTTCTATTTTATATTAGATATAGTTGGGATTTTTAATTTTCTGTTTATTATTGGTTTTGTTTGTTGTGTTTTGGTTTTTTGAAGATGTGAAAGGATTAGCAAGCTTGATTTTACCGCATTAGCTTAGTAATAAGTTGCAGGACTAAAACAGGGTTCTCACTTCCATGGATTTGCAGTTACATGGTAACTTGTAATTAAAATAAAATGAAAATTATTTATTTTTGCAGGTAGATAATCCTGTGTCTGTTTTAACCCAAGAGATGAGTAAACAGTTTTTACAGACCAAAAATGAAGGGGACAAGTACAAGGTAAGAAAAAAATGTAGTGTAGTCATAAAACATTAAAATACCAATTGCAAATTTTTAGAGCATTTGAAAAAAAAATCAAATTCCTCGATTTTAATCACCTGTTTTGTGCTAATTCAGGTCAGTAGCTAAATACCACACAACTGCTTGCTCACTTCCCTTCTGTGCTGCCCCCAAGCTTGGGCTGGGGGAATAGGAAATAAAGAGTAAAATTAAAAAAAATAAATGAGAGGGATGAGATAAAATTTGTGTGATAACTGAAGTGAAAGCTGGAAGGAGAGAGAGAGAAAGAAAGTGAAGCAAAATAAAAGATGCAAAGGGAATCATTCACTACCTCCTGTTGGTAGACTGAGGCCCAACCAGTGCCCAAGTAAAAGATGGCCAATCCCCCTAAACCCTCTCTTACCTGTTTTTATTACTGAGCATGGCTGTGCTGGTTTGGGCTGGGTTAGGATTAAGTTTCTTCATGGCAGCTTGTACAGGGCTACTTAGTGGGTTTGTGCTGAAAACAGAGTTTATAATGGGGAGATGTTTTCCTTGTTGCTGTTTGGGTAACTGCTGAGCAGGCCTTACACAGTCAAGGCTTTTTCCTCTTCTTTTTCCACCCCACCAGCAAGGAGGCTGGGGGTGCCCAAGGCTTTGGGAGGGGTCACACCAGGACAGGTGACCCCAGCTGACAAAAGGGATATCCCCAGACCATGTGGCATCATGCTGAGCATATAGAGCTTGGGGAAGAAGGGGGAATTGGGGGATGTTTTGCATGATGCATTTGTCTTCCCAAGTCACCATTAGGCATGATGGAGCCCTGTTTTCCTGGGGATGGCTGAACACCTGCCTGCCCCAGGAAATGGTGAAGGAATTCCTTGTTTTGCTTGGCTTTCATGTGCAGCTTTTGCTGTTTTAAACTATTTTTGTCTTATCCCATGTGTTTCTTGCTTTTACTTTTCTGATTCTCTTCCCTATCACACCCCAGGGGAAAGTGAGTAAGTGGCTGGGGCTAAACCATCACAATGACATTTTCTGAGGTGGCAGATCTTGTTGGCTGCTTGGAATCATTTGCCTGTTTGTATACCTCCCCAGCTTCTTGCACACCCAGCTGGTCTATTCACTGAGAGGGCAGAGTGAGAAAAAGGAGGCTTCCATGCAACAGCTAACATATGAGTGTGTAGTCAGTATTTTTTTGATCACATATCTAAAACAAAACACTATAACAGTTCCTGTAAAGAAATTTAAGTCCACCCCAACCAGAGCCAGTGCACTATCTGATTGCACCAATTATCCACTTGCGCAAACAATGTTTTTGAAGATTCTTCTCTCTAAAGAGATGGATAAATTTAAATTTTAGGGCTCTGCTGAGTTAGTTCATTGTTCAGAAGTACCCCTATGGGAAATGAGTGTTCTAAGTCACCTGCAGAACCACTGGCACAGGTATCAGCAAAAGCAGGTTTAATATTAAAGTGAAAGTGTGGCTAGGTTTGTTGGCAAGGTTCACTCTCCTACTTACATAGATGCACAAGAGGAAAATTGGACTAAAACCTGAAATTACTAAATCTAAAACCAAAATCAACATAAGTTATCTATATGGAGGTTGGAATGGGAAAAAGGTATGGATAAAAAGGAGTAAAGGAGACCTTCCCATTAAGTCCCAAGGTTCAGAATGGATCCCCTTGCCAAACCTAGCTCTGGACTTGACCACACTTCAGGCCTAAAGGTTTTGACAGTGCATTAATTTGACAGTACTTAATTAGTAGCCTGTTTTAAACAATTTGACAGATGATTCTTAGAGAGTTTACAATACTACAATGGTAACTCACTCATAGGCCTAATTTTCTTACTAATCTGAGTACTTCAGAATCTTAAAAAACATTCATAATACAGTTGCTATACCAGATGCACATGTCTACATATGCAGACCTAAAGACTGTGTACAAGTTGTATACCTGTGAAAGATTTCCCTGCAACTCAGAGAAAGTACTTATCTCAAATGCCTTTGGATCTTCTCAGAGGATGAAGGCTGATCCTTGAGGAGTGGGGGTATCAGCCCAGGATCTGGCAGCTTCTGGCAGCCGTTCTCCAAATAAACGTGAGGGTTCTCTGGCTCACAGTGGTGTCTCACTCAGAGAGAGATGCTATAAACGTGAGGGTTCTCTGGCTCACAGTGATCAGAGATGCTGCCACAGCCCATTGTGGTCCAGGAGAGCTCAGGGGGTCTCGCTTGCGACCATTGTTCATAGGGTCACAAGAGGGTGGGCTTTAGTCATAGTAATTTTTCACCCTGACCACAATCCAAGTCAGTAACTTTCTGTAACAATTCGATAACAAAAATGTTGTTCTATTTGGGTTTTTAGTCAGGCAAGAAAAACAAGTTTCAAAGGCTCTTCATTTAGAAAGAGGAGCTTGTCAGACAGTGTAAGTTCCTGAGAGTAGAGAGTGTTTCTAATAAACTCAGGAGGGGCTGATCCCAGCTTCTGTTCATCAAGGCTGGGGCTAACAAACATTTCAAATACCACATTGTGGCCTGAGGAGGGGTGGAAGTTGTACCACCACAACCTGACCAGTTTTTTCACTTTGGATATCATTAAGCATGCAGGGATCTTGGGATGACTGGTCATTCTGTCATAATTATTGAAGGTCCACTTAGATAGGGTGCTGATCTCACATCTGCATCTTTTTATTCCTTTTTAGTTTTTTATGAAGGCAACTCAGCTGGAACAAATGAAAGAAGATTATTCATTTATTGGGAAAACTAAAAAAAATACCCGTGTTCAGATAGAACAAGGGGAAGAGGTATGTAAAAGTTAAAATAATTATTAGGATAGATCTGAGCAGTGAAGGAAGTACAGGAGTTAAACTGCGTAGTTTGGTTTTATTAGATCTCAGTGACATTAAATTTCAAAAACCCAAATATTTCCAAAATTTCATGTTATATCACAGCTTTTCACAGTCATGATTGAACCCCTATTTTCTTTTTTAAGCGTCTTGAAGAACTTAAGCAGCTTTATTTGGAAAAGAAGGAATCTTTCAAAAGCATCACGTTTGTGAATGACATGCAAACTCGTCTCAAAGATTTGAAACATCAAATGGCGTGGGCAGTGGTAAATGTCTTGCTAAAATATGTTTGTTCATGTGAAATGTGCTTCATTCCCAGTCTCCTGTGCATATGCTAATACGGGCTTTTTTAGGTGAGTGAGATGGAAAAAGAAGTAGAGCTGCTCAAAGATGGTGTCAGAGCTGAAGAAGGAAATACAGAGCTCCTTCAGAAGGTCGAAGAATGCCAGGTAGGTGTATGGTCTAAACCATATAGCACTCTAGCTGTAGTCACCCCCCAAGTCAGAGATCTGTTGTGAAGGTTTTCGTGGGTATCATTGCCTTTAGAGAAGAGCAATGATTTCAGGAGACATCTGGAAGTTTTGGGATGGTTCTTAAGACTTCTGTAGGTAGCAAGAAAAAATAATTTTGTCATACATTCTGATTTGCATATGAAACACATTTTGTGCAGAGAATCTGGCATCATTATTTTGAATCTATAATCATAGAATAGTTTGTGTGGGAAGAGACCATGAAGATCATCCAGTTCCAACCCCCCTGCCACAGGCAGGGACACCTTCCAATGGATCAGGCTGCTCAAAGCCCCATCCCACCTGGCACTGAACACTTCCAGGTATGGGGCATCCACAGCTTCTCTGGGCAGCCTGTGACATTGCCTCACCACCCCCACAATAAAGAATTAATTCCATATAGCTAATCTAAATTTTTTTCTAAATAATTTTCTTTCAGTTCAAACCCATTATTCCTTGTCATATCAATACAGATAATGAAGAATCTCTCTCCAGCTTCCTTCGCCACCCTTCAGATACCAAAAGGCTGCTATGAGGTCTTCATGCGACCTCCACTTCTCCAGGCTGAACAGCCCCAGAACTTCTCAGTCTATTAAAAGTCCTCCAAACTGTCCTTGTAGCACTTATTTTCCTTTTTTTAAAAATGATTTTATGGTTTTTTATGGTTTTTTTTCTTTATTTTAAAAAGTACGTGCTTCACAATTTCACATTTTTTGGTTTCTGGTCAGCATGTCTATGTAGCAATGAAGGAACACTGTCTTGACACTGGTTTAATTTCTTTTGGTGTCATGGTACTTGACCTTATTGTATTAAAAGTCCTGAGTAAACATTGAGATAGGAAAAAAGTTTGCTATCTCTGTCACAGATTTGGTAGCCTGTTGATTCCCAAGAATGAACATTTTTGAGTTTTCATCTTAGCATATCCATGGTGGCAATGTCTTGCTCTTTTTTTTGAAACCCAACAGAATTTAAACAATTGAAATGTGTCTGATGGATTCTTTTGAGAGATATTTGTCTTGTAACATTAAGATGTTTTGAAGAAAATTTTGTTCCATTATGACTTTTGTTGTTTTTTTCACCAAAGGAAAAAGTGAATGAAGCAGAAAAAAAGTACAAAGCAATACAGGACAAATTGATAACAGTAAGTGAAGAAGCACAAGGCCTTCATCCTCAGTGTATTTCTTTGAAGGCTGAAGTGCAGGCAAAAAGAAAAGCAGTCAATGAAGCTGAGGTAGGCAAAAAAAATGCTTTCAAAGTTCATACCAATTTAAAGCTATAAACTTATCCATGCTCTGCCCATCTCTAATTCTACACCTGTATCTTGGCTTCTTAAGTCCATGGTGAGTTCAGAACAGGTGCAATTTCCTGCCTGACTGGCAAGTAGTGTCTGTTCAGGAGCTCTGGTGTTTATGCCTTTACATAGTTACTAAACAGTGTTAAGCTTAGGTCAAAATAAATAAATAGATGTAATTTCTGAAAATCAAGTTATGTTTGTCTGATTTGCTGCAGTTCTGTATTTACTCAAAACTGTACTTCTTTCAGAAATTATTTCTTCTATTTCTTAAACCACTGTATCCTGTTTCCTTGATAGATCATTTATAATCGCTCCAAAACGGAGTTAAAACGTCTGGAAAAAGACAGGGAACAGCTCCATAAGCAAATTGAAGAACTGAAAAGCTGGTAAATATGGTGTATGTTTATTAAGATATAGTTGGAAAAGAAGTAAGCTTTTCTGATTACTGAGAAAACCTGCAGTAATAGAAAATATTTATTTAGTCTTTAGCAGGGTCCAGTTAAATACCTGAATATTTCTGATCCTGCTCCTTTACATACCAAGATTTTGACTAAAAGGTCAAAAGAAGAGGCAACTGGGTAGCAAAAGTGGCGTTTTTGTTTGTTTTGGGGTTGTCTTGGTTTGGTTTGGTTTTGGTGATAATAGATATTCCTTACCTTTCCATGATAGTGCAAAACCAATATGTCCTAAACCAATTGCAATAGGAATGTAACTGGGAGGAGTTACATGTGATTAGAAATATAAAAAAAAATTCAAATTGGCATTATTGCTATGTATATCTTGCAGCTTAACAGAATCTTAAATGTAACTGATGAGTAAATATTCTCTACACTACAAATAATGAAGTTCATGTCACTTTTAAATCATCAATATGGTTTTAAAATATGGAACTATGTTCTTTTCTAGTGCTAATCAGGTTTCAGAGCCTGAGAAATTGGAAAGACAGAGGAGAATTTCATACTTAAGGGAACAGTTGAAGGCATTCCATGATGAAGAAGTAATGATTAGTCAGCAGTTGGATCAGTTTCAGCAGGCTATATCTAAGTGTAGGGAAGATCATTCTAGACTCAGGTAAGTTACGCTTTTTGAATGTAATCGTTTGCCTCTGTTTCAAGTTAGAGGGAATCCCTTCTTTTATGTATCCCTTCTAATGTACCTGTGATCCCTGAGGTATTAGACTCCAGTTTATTTTTCACATTATAAGACAATAGATACACTTAGGAGTAATTGCTGCTTCTATAGCTAAGGCAATTCACAGAGGCTTTGAGGCAAAGAGGTTCAAATATGAATTTAGCCCATACCCAAGATAGAAAAAACAAAGCACTCTGGCTTTGATTTGAAAAGATGAACTTTTATTGTCCTAAAGGATTTGAGAATTGTTCCTTATTGCACCTGGTGTATTAATGTAAATGGCTCTTATCAATTATTACAACCAAGGCTTACTCTATGTTTTGTTGAAGATCTTTGAAGACAGTGAAATTGAAAAAGATAATTAGAAATAAAATAAATTCATTATAATTCGTTAGAAATAAAAAAGTATTGTAGAACTGTTGCAAAGTAGTATTTTTATCTCTTGCTTTTTTTTTCTCATGTTTCTTGAAATTATAAAAATCTTACAGCATGTGTGTACCTAGCTTTACATTGAACTACTGATACCTTGATACACAATCCTATTAGTAATTGAAAAACAAGGCTTTATAATTATTTTAGTGTAATTTAGGCTCTATAACTACTGAAAAAAAAATCTGTTTTCTTAGGAGAGAAAGCGCTGAAGTGCAGCAAGCACTGGATGCCCACCAGAAACAGATGAGAGACCTGAAAGACAGTAAAACAAACGCTTTGAAAAGATTTGGACCATATGTACCAGCATTTCTTGAAGCAGTTGAAGTAGCCCATAAACAAGGACAATTTAGAAAGAAACCTCTTGGACCTTTAGGTGAGAACAATTTCTGAAACATACTTTCTCATGGGATATTTTTGTATGGTTGCTAATCTAACTAGTGGTCTTTTAGAAATCTTTGTTCTTTATGGAACTTCAGATATATCTTTTTCTTCTGTACTTCCTGGACTAAAGGTTTTACCTTGGTATGTTACCTTTTGCTTCTGTTATGCCCTCACTTACATCTACTGGCTTTCCTCATTTTCCAGCCATTTTTGTTGAGATATTTTACAATGGTAAACTTTCAATGCATCCCTCCAACTCCCCCACATCCTTAAGGCATCAGAGAACTGTGCTTTGCCTGCTTGTTCCTCAGTGGATAGCACTGTCCAGATCATGGACAGATTTTGTTCAAAATGTCCAGTGGCTGACTTGTGGGTTTCTCAAACGTAAGATGTTTGGAAGGAACAGGTCAGACAGACACAAATGAGATTCTCTTGGAAAGCTGGCTTTTATTTGTCTTCTGTCCAGCTCTGACAATGGCTGTTATTTTCAGTTTGTGAATGGGAGGAAAGGTTTCAGCATATTCTGGATGTAAAGTATGTGGCATTTACTGCAGGGTAAGAGAATATGTGCCACTGAAGACAGGTGATATAATGGAAATCTTTGTGTTTGTTTAATTTGCAGTATAGCTGTTCCACTGCCTTCATCCTTAAAGTGATAAATTGTTGATTAGCTGTCTTTGCCTTGATATATTTCTGCTAAGCTATTAGAAAATTGGTACCCTAATGGAAGAAAATACAGGCCTCCAACTATGTGTAGGTGTCTCTAGGCAGAGCAATTATATTTTTGTTGAGTCTTTTAACTTTTAGTCAACCTCTTAAATTTTTTTTTCTACCTATAAGAAAAGTTTATTTTAGACTTAAAAAAGGTAGATCTGTTGTAGAGTCTTTGAACTTTTAGTCAACTTCTTAATTTTTTTTTCTACCTGTAAAAAAGGTTTATTTTAGACTCGTTTAAAAACCTGAAATACAACAAAACAAGAACCTTGAGTGGTAAAAATGCTCTACTGAACATTTTCTCATGGAACACAGCACCTAAAGCCTTGCTTCTTATGTTTATTTAGGTGCTTTGATTCATCCAAAAGATCCTGAACTGATCTTGGCTATTGAATGCTGTTTAAAAAGCTCTCTTCAGGCATTTTGCTGTGATAATCACAGCGATGAAAGAACTCTTCAGTCACTGATGTCAAAATATTATCCACATGGACAGAGACCTCAGATAATTGTAAATAAATTTCAGAATAAAATTTATGATACTAGTCAGAGGTAAGTATGTTGTAAATTTTATTTCTTAGCCTTGATGGTTGAAAAGAACTATTTGTATTTTTTTTTTTAAGAATCTCATGGGAGTTTTATGAATGTTTTTTTTTTTCTTTTCTTCAGAGCTGTTCATCATCCAGAATTCCCAACAGTTCTGACAGCATTGGAAATAGAAAATCCAGTGGTTGCCAATTGTTTGATTGATGTGAGGGGTATAGAAACAGTCCTGCTGATTAAAGTAAGCTTTATGCTCCCTGTTGATCTTTAAAGAAAGAGCGTGGAGCATTTATGATGTCTTCACTGGTAGTGTCTGTAATGAATAAAAGAGGTCGAGGAAGTTCTGCTCCCCTCTCTGCCCCATGTGTTTCAGGACTTTCCCTGTTTGTTTCTGGGTTGTTTGCCACTACCTTTCTGGGCCTCTAAGTGGTGTAATTTCCCAGTCTAAATAGTCCACATGTGGGTAGTCAGCCTCATAAGTGCTGGCTCTGTCTCATGTCTCTCTGTTACTTGGTGGGTTCAGGATGTGCCGCTTTTGGGTAGTCTGGGAGTTAGCAAAATTTCCAAGCTGCCCCTACCAGTTGTACCTAGAAGCTGGTAGCTAAGTTTTCTGGCACTATCTGATTTCTGATCTTAATTGATTTTTGATATTCTGTTAGTACTGAAGATACCAGCTCCTGCAGATAAGATTACAGATAAAGTATTCAAAGATAAAAATAAGGCGTATATTTTTATTTAGAGAAGGCAGGATATTCTCTAAGTAAGCAGAACTAATGATCCTTACTTTTTGTGAATTTTATTTTTCTCCAAAATCTTTTGTCCCAGTTTATCCTCTGACGGTCTTACTGGGGAGAGGTGGTTCATGCTCTGTCTGAGGCAGAGCTGACTGTTTATCAAGCATGGCTGTCACTGAGTGGGTTATATAACAGCTGAATTTTGTAGGCTTTTGTCATGGCAGGAATATTGGGACTCTTCTTCCCCCTCTGCCTGAACTAATCAGTGATTTTCATAACATTATTACCTTTGAGCCCTACCTGAGTAATTTCAAGTGAATCTGAAAGAAGTATCCTGTGGAAAAATTAATACATTGGAATAGATAACATGGTTGCCTTGAACAATGGCACTTAGTCTGGCACTGTCAATGTTGGGATTTTTTACCAACATCTTTCCCTGAACTTTAATTGAATCTTGTTTGATGTCCTTTATCCCTTGCTTTAGAAGCTTCTTTCCTCTATGTTTATTTACTTTTGATAGTTGAATATATCTGTGCATAGTGACCTTCTGGTTAGTGATTTTTTTCCCCCAAGGCAAATTATAAGGGACTGATTAGATTACAGAATTCACAAATAAATGACCAATTAAACTTACTGGGTTCTTGAGAATGTCTTACTCAACTAAGAAAAGTAGATTCTTGATGTTATAGATAATATTCACATTCTTTCATTAATGTATTTCTTTTCATTAAGAATTGAAATTATTTCTGGGTGAAAACATCTGGACAACTTTTAAACTCTTCTCTTTAATTATGGTTGCATTTCTGCTGGTGTTATAAGGGCATTTTGTTTTTCAGGATAGCCGTAGGGCTCGTGAGATAATGCAGTGCAATCGGCCCCCGAGAAACTGTAGAGAAGCTTTCACTGCTGAAGGTGATCAAGTATTTGAACGACGCTATTACTCTTCCAGTTTTGTCAGACCCAAGTTCCTAAGTCAAGATGTTGAGGCAGAAATCAGGTTAGTATCTTTTAACACGTTTGTAGAAAGTGCACTTGTAGGTATGAACAGTGGAATTGCATATTTGTCTATTTGCATGTACACTAGTCTCTAATCTCCTCCATTTTCTTTCTGATATTTATACTTCCTTTCTGAGAATTCTAGAAAATCTCTTCATTTCAGTGACTTTTTGTGATAGGAACAAACTTGCATTGTATTTAGTTGTCTTTCAGCTTGTGGCATGTAGATCTTACCACCAAGCAGGGATTTTCTTTGCTTAGTACTCCAGGAAATCCAGCTACCTTCTTTTGTATGCTTGGTCAAAAAGAGTATGGAGTCAAGGCTGTTTCTTAAAGATATAATACTTGAACAGAGATGTTGTAGTTTACTGCAAGGGAGGCCTGACTATTCAAACCAAAGTTGTTAGCACACATCCTCCTGTTGGTTTCAAACTTTGCACCTGTGTTTCCTCAGGCTTTTGACTTCATTCATGGTAGGTATCTCTGAGAATTCCCTCACCTTTTATATTTTTAGGGGTTTTTTCTCTCGTTGCTTTCAAAATGGTAGATGAAAAAGCAAAATATACTTCAACGATTACAAACTCTTGCTGTCACCAAGGAAATTTGTGACAATAGAATACTTTCATTTTGAGGCTCAGATTATATTAGAAATATATTAGGCAATTTTAGTATTAATAGCTGATAGTATAAACTGAATTGAATGTTGAAATTCATTTTTATAAACTCAGAAGTTTTAAATGTGTCAGTTACTTGTAGTTTGTTCATGTCAGTATATAATGAATTTCACTCAGAAATTATTTTAACTTTCAAAGTGTTACAGGCATTCCATTACCGATTTTGCTATGGGGGAATGATGTAGGCTAGTTAAAAAGAAGTGCATTTTTACCCTTTGTCTTGTAATGCATTTAATTTTTTTTTGTGTATTTCTGTATGTGTGTGTCACAAATAATATCTGTGTAGTATGTAACATCTCAATATCACTTTGTTCATAAAGTCACTTGAATAAGGAAATTGAAAACAAACGGGCACAGTTGACAGCCTCTCAACAACGCTTACATTCCATTGAAAATGAGATCAGGCAGAATGAAGATCATCTCTATGGTCATCGGCGACACCAAAAACAGCTACAGGTAAAAATGGGTACAGTGTTAGTTTTTAGAAACTCCTCAGTCTTTCCCTATTTCATTTTGACTTCTGCAATCTATCTGGAGTGCCTGATAGTTTTTAATTTTTCTCCTTACTTTTCTTGTTTGCTTTCTTTTTTTTTGTTTTGTTTTTGTTTTTTTGTTGTTGTTGTTGTATGCTCTTACAATTGAGGACAGAATGATAGAGGCCACATCAATCATTACACATGCTGTTGTTTCTGTTCGGTATCTTTCCCCACCTTGTGCTAAATCTTACAAATTTATACTGCTGTTTTTGACACTAGTAGTAAGTTGTTGCACAGAAAAGACACTTGCATCATATAATGCTTTTCTCTCCTTTATTTCTGTTGTGCCTTGCCTCTTCATTCCCAGAATCTTATCTTCATGCTCTTCTGGTATATTCTTAACCAATCTTGATATGCTGAATATTTCTTCTTTAAGTTCTCTTAATTTTAATTTCTTTATAAACTATTTTACAGCTGTTAGCCTCCTTTCTGTGATCTCTGGTACTTCTAGGTAGGATATATATTTTTGGTGGCCAATGGTGCTCCTGGTAGGCAGTGTAAGCTAATACATATGATATAAATTTATATTCAGTAAATAATAAGTAAGAAGCAGCAAAAAAACCCCTAGCATGCAGTCTGAAATGCTGAAGATAAATTCTTGGAGAAAAAATAAAGTGTATTTTATTAAATTGTCATATTGAATGGAAATATGGTAACTTAATGAATTAAAGCACATAACTTTCAGAACAAGTTATATCTCATGAAAATGAATTCCACAGGTGGGTGTGAAGAGTTGTGTATCTTGTTAGTCACTAACAAAGCTAAAAAATAAAAGTATCTTCTTTCCTGTGATGACTTAAATAAACAAATGTGAACTTTTCTCTTTAGTTAAGCTTCAGAACATGTATTTTCTTTTTCTTCCCAGGCAAAAATAAAAACAGCAAATGCAGAGATAGCAGATCTTGAAAACGTGGAAGAGCACCAGTCAGCGGACATCCATATATTAGTAAGAACAGATTATGCAATTATGTCTAATTAGCATATGGACAATGTCTTTTAATGTTGGCAGTGCTTTGAAATAAGCAAAGCTGGATTCTGAGGAATGGAATGCTTGCCATAATTCTAAACATTTCTGTAAATGGAGGGATTTTATTTATTTTTGGTGATTTAGTTTTTTTCCCAAGGTTTTGCAATATTTTTCTTTTTGAATCAGAAAGTATTTATGATGATAATTTAGGAATGACATTATTTTCTAGGAGACAATAACAATTCACTTACTCTTCCTGCATTGCATTGTGTATTGGATGTATATTGGCCACAGATCCAGAGGGAAGTTACCTTGTTCTTTTCAGTCTTTTCATCACAACTCCAAATAAAATCCTCTTAATTTTCAGTCACATAAATATGAAGTTCCACTTTTATTTTGCACTTTGATTTAGTGGTCTCCTACAAGGTCTATAAGTCTCTTCCTTTGGGCTTTAGTAACACTTACATTGAGCTGCTCCTATTCTTATTAGAGTTACAGAGAACTTAATGTAATACTGTACCCTGATAGTGATAGTTAAAAAAATCTGGTACAGTAGTTTACAAATGTGTCTCTTTTTATTATTCTTAACTTCAATACCTTTTGACAGCAAGAAGAAGCTGAAGAAAATAAGGGTAGGATAGAATCTGTGAAACAAGACATGCAGCTACAAAGCAGAGAAATGGAAGAACTGAAAAATAATCTCCACGCAGCTGAAAAAAAATTAGAAGAGGTGAAAGAAAAAATTCTTCAAGTGGAAGAAATTTCTGGCCCAATTAAGGTAACAATAATTTTATATTGTATTTTTGATTTGTTCCATTTGTGCGTCAAGGGGAATGAGGTTAAGAAGAGGTGAGGCAGGAGAAGAGAACTTGTTGTTGCCTGTTACACTTAAGGTCTACCTAGAAGATAGAAATGGAGCATTCCATCTAGAACATGTTGGGAAATGAGCTTGGCAATATTTTAAAAGTGCTGATGATTGTTATGTGTAGAAACTGTAGTGTTTTATGTTTAAAGAGAGTTCATTTTCAGGTATCTTTAGTCATGGAGTAAAAAGGCAGGAAAACCAGTTTCCTTGACTTTCCTTTCTCGTGCATCACATTTTTTGTTTTGTTTCTAAGAAACCTTGGCTAAGAATGTTCATAACTATTCATTTCTCAAAATATCATTTGAAGTTCTATATGAATTGGTTGTTATTTTATGAAGTTACATAATCACAGAAGGTACCAGTATATAGTTTCAATTATTCAAGACTACAGAAGGCACCTGGAAATAGCAGAAAAATACCAAGACTTAAGACAAATAGCAGAATGGTGACATGCAAAATTTGATATTGGCAAATGGAAGGCAATCTCACTTTGGCAAAAAGAACTTACGGTTTGAAAATAGGAAACAGAAATAAGAGTTCAGGACATTTATAGTACTGTAAACTTGTAGAAGGATGAAATAAAGAAAACTTAAAAGATCACTCTGGCATCTCTTATGTGTTTCATTTAAACTGTAAATTGCTGTGTAGTCAGCCCAAATTAAAAGAGCAAACAAAAAGAGTAAGAAAACAGGGCAGCAAAGCAACAGATAAATGTGTTAGTTCTAATATATCTAATATGGAAATTCTAGAGATATTATCTATTTTAAAAGAACCACTCTGTATCGAAAGAGAAGAGATTTATTCAGAATATGAAAACATTTCTTGTTATTTAGAGTACTGAATGCAGTTGAGGGAAGTGATGAAATTCCTGAAGAGGTTTTAAATCAGATGTGTTGTTAAGTGTTCTACAGTTGTTTAATTAACTGTTGACATGTAGCAAGTTTTGGTTTTAAGATAGAATTGGAAAAAAGTAAGAGCATATATTATTGTTGTTGATGGTTGGTTTTCTTGTGTGTTGTTCTGGGGGTTTTGAGTTGTTTCTTGTTTTTTTTTCTGTTTGGTTTGGTGTTTTTATCTTTGTTAAGACAAGCCATCTAGTTGACAGGGATGAAGAAGAAAATGTGTCCTAATTTACGTCATTCTTTATACCTCTTTGCTTCTCTGGAAAGATATGTCACTTCAATGGTATCAGTACTTACATAGAATAGAGGTTTCTGGTGAAGGGTCTGGAGCACGGTTCCTGTGAGGAGCAGCTGAGGGAGCTGTGGCTGTTGAGCCTGGAGAAAAGGAGCTTCAAGGGGGACCTTAGCAGTCTCTACAACCACCTAAAAGGAGGTTGTAGTGGGGTGGGGCTCAGTCTCTTCTCCTGGGTAACAAGTGACAGAAGGAGAAGAAATGGCTTCAAATTGCACCCCAGGGGAGGTTTAGTTTAGACATGAGGAGAAAAAATTTGATGGAAAGGGTTGTAACCCATTGGAACAAACTGCTCAGACAAGTGGTGGAATCACTATCCCTAGAAGTGTATGCTGTTGTACTCCAGGATGTGGTTTAGTGGTGTGTATGGTGGTGGTTTTGGGTTGATGGTTGTACTTAATGTTCTCAAAGGTTCCAGCCTTAACTATGCTATGGAGTCTATGATTGTGTATTACAGCTATAGCAGGATACTGAATTTCCACACAGAAATGCAGTTCTGACTGATATCACACAGGCATCTGAAGTTCCAGATAGAATGTAGTGTAAAAAACAAATGCAGTTTTTCTGACCTTTAGGAGAAAGCATAGCTTTTCTTAAAGGTTAAAACATCACCTCAAGATATAATTCCTAAAATCATTGCATGTATTTGTTCCTTGTCGGAATTGAGCATAGACTTTCTCATAAGCTCCTGTTACAGCTCCCAGACTCTAGAAGCAGTGTTACTGAAACCAAAATAAGTTAGAACAACCTCTGAGAAGTCAGTAAACACTAGAGAGATTCTCAGGAATCTACCCCAAACAGCTCACATCGTGATTTGTTCCAAACAGGCTGAATTAAACCAGGCTGAGTCAGAAGTGGAAAACAGTAAACGCCATTTGCAGCACTATGAGGAGAAACAGAGAGAACACGTGGCTTGCATAAATAAGCACAAAAATTTACTAGTTTCCAAAGAAAAGGAATTAGAGGTATGTGTGGTGGGGTTTTTTTTAGCTATTGAAGTCAGATGGTCATGATTCTTCTAATGTTTAATCATAAATCATTCTACTTGTATAACATACAGACCATATTAATATTCTCAGCTGCACTGAGTATTCTTTCAGCTATGTCCTACACTGACTATCTAAAGCAAGTAAAGGAATTTTGTGTAAGTGAATTGAGACCTCTTTTTTTCTGATAGGACACCAGTTCTCTCTTGACAGAGAAATTAGAGTTCATCCATCTAGGAACGTTTCTTCCATGTTTTGCAATGAGAAGATTAAAATTACTTAAAATTTGTGGCTTAAGTTAAATTGAATAATACTGTTTTGGTTTCTTGGGTGGTAGGGTTTTCCTTGTACAGGCCCCATATCTGGTCTTTTGAAGACTTACCTAATCGAGCCTTATTAAATAACTCTGAAATCACATCCATAAAGACATTTGGAAGACTGCCCTATTTAAATATGGTGATTTTGGTTCCTTATTTGTATGCATTAGTTAAATAACTGTGATTGTATTAAAAATCTTGGATACAGTTCTTGGCACTGAAATAACTACTCATGTATAAATGTTGTCAATAAAATTGTTAACTGGGTTTGCTGTAATGAAAACAGAAAGAACACAAAAATATTGTTCTTGCTTGGAGTTTGTAGCATAAAATACTTGTCGGGAAGAGTAAACATATTTTTGAAAAATGTGACAATTGTTTGAGTTTCAAACATTCCTTTAGGAAAAAACAGCAAAAGCAAGGCAAATCTTCTCGGAGCCCATCAGGGTCAGCAGAACTGTTAAAAGTCTTGATGCAGAAATGAATCGCTTGAGAGAGAAGATAAATTTAGAAAGCAGTCACCGTGGAAACAGAGAAGAAATAATCCAGTAAGTCATGTTTACTGTCTAAAACAGTTCAGGTGGGATGGAAAAGAAAGGGGAAAGAAGAGTTTTCTTACTGACTCACTATGTGTTTATGTGTGTTTTTACTACTCAAGCTATCTATGAAGCTGTAGAAACGTTTTGTACTCATTCTCCCAGTACTGAACAGGCTTAAGAGTCCTGAAACACCTTCCAGTGGTTTTTCAGCAGCATGTGTGCCACATATATGATGTTACCAATAATCAGACACTCTCTTAATGTTTTGAAGTATCCCCGGTTACAACAAAACGAATTTAACTCGCCACATTGTTTTGTGATGCATTGAGTATTAAGCATAATTGTAGTTTGAGTGACTAATGCACAAGCTGGGAAGCTCCTTGAGTGTATTTCAAGGAAGCACTCCCCTCAGATACTCTTGACCGTGGAGAAACCAGTCATTCATTTTCCCTGGTGAAAGAATTTATTTTCAGAAGAATTAAAAATAGAATTAAGATTCAATTTTTGTCCACATTTTATTGTGAACAGTGTCTTACTTATCACATGCATTTAGCTTTCACATAAATTCTCACAAGAAAGTTTTCATTTGAATATTTTGGTTATCAAAATTATTTTCAGCATTTAAAACAATTGCTCAGTTTTAATGTAATGCATATTGCTCCAAACCTTGCTCCTAACAGGCAGTTTCAGCATGCAAAGGAAAGGTACGAGGATGCCAGCAATAAAGTAAAGAACTTACGGAGATTTATTGGGGTGCTGGATGAAGTGATGGCAGAGAGGCTCAAAGTGTATCGGCAGTTCTTAAGGTGAGTTTGAGACAGTGTTCACAGCAATCTTTTTAACCTGTGATTGCTACCACTTTCAAGCTTATTGTGCCTGAGAGTTCAGAGGCAGCCTGGACTGACAGCTGGAAAAGCAGTGAGATAGTGGAGCCTGTATTTTGTTTCATCCGAAAGACCTCAACTGTGATGACTTCATCCAAGGCAGTTCTGTTTGAATGCTGGTTGTGGTCAGTAAAATGTTAACAACATACTGGAACTTGAAATAATCTGGGCTGTCAGTCATTTTTATTGATTATAATCACTAGTGCTGAGTCCTGTAATTTCATTTTAGGCCAAATGATTCTCCTCTGCTCTGTGCTGAAAATTTTGAAGCTCTTGATTGAGATTCTATAATTCGACAGCTTTTTCTCCATTAATCTGTGTACACCCCTTCTTTTTTGCTTCAGTCCCTTAATATCTTATGCTTATCCATGAAGATTTTTGTTGTTTCCTTTCTTCAAAAGGATTCTCTCCAGTATGTCTAATGTTGCCCGCTTGAGAGTGCAGTTGATTTTTGGGGGAATACTGTTATTGGAGGAGGGCTTAATACTTAATGATGTGGAACTGTTGATGAAAATCTGTTGTACATGAAAATCGCTTTTCATGTATTTAGAAACTTGCTCCCCTAATGTTTGTTTGCTTGATTTAAGGAGCCTTTCTATGCGATGCAAACTCCACTTTGAGCATTTATTACGTGTTCGAGGTTGCTCTGGACATATAATGTTTGATCACAAGAATGAGACACTTTCCATAACAGTAAGTTATTTTATATTTCTTCAGTTACTATAATATATAATGAATTATTATCTTTTTTAGTCTCAGATACTAGAAGTGCATTGCAAATGATAGCATAAATTGCTTTTCCCTTTGCAAAAGGTGATACACGAAGTTGTAATGTTATACATATTCTGATCAAGTAATCAATTTAATCATATAAAAGAGGTAGTTATGATTACAAGTAGAAAATTGTGAAGTATAAGGTGTAGAAATGTTAGGAGTGTTGTGCTTGAAATATGCAGCAAGAAATTGCTGGACTTTTATGTTCTGGTTAGGAAACTATGGAGATTGTCACGCATACCAGTCATGCTGCTGGGAAACCCCCTACCCTACCCATCTTGGTTGGAATATTCCAATCAGTAGGCCTCAGTAGAGATGACCAATGATTGTTTTAGGACAAGAATGCTGATGAAGTTATATAACTAACAAAACCAGTCATTGCAAAGGTTAAATTTAAGAGTGGGCATATTATGCATGCATAGTATGTAAAAGAACTTATGTAACAATGATTCAGCAGAAAAAGCATGTAAAAATGGCTGGATTTTGTCTGTGGAGCGGGACACACGTTGGAGGAGTTTCCAAAAGCCTCAGTGAAGAAGTGTCTGCTTAATCACAACAAATAGGTGTTGAATAAGTTTCTTTAGTCCCATTTGGTGACAGTAGGATGTTATTGAAAACAAGCAAGGACAGAAAACGTTGCTATTTTAAATGGTTGCTAGATGAAAAGGAATAAATGTAAATTGGTCATCCAGTTTTTCAAAATAACTAATTCCTGGATCATTGATAGGAAGTTCAGCAGTATTTGTGTGGTTCTTAATGGCTCTGGTGGTTATTTAAACAACTTAATGCAGGTAAACTTTGGTGGGTTTTTTTCTGTGTATCTTTTAACGTACATCCCAAAAAGTTCTATCATGGATTTATTTACTTTTGTTTCTGTGGCAGACTTCAGTTTTAGGGATTAAGGGGAAAAATGTGCAGTGACAACATAAATATATGTCACAGCCCTAATTAGACAGGTGAAGCACATGTATCTGAAGAACTAAACTCAGTCCATAAAATATGAGGTCTTTATTTGGCTTTATCAGAATATATTTTTTCAATGGCTGATGTGTCACATATCTCACAAAAGAGATCTGTATTTAGTCAAGGAATATAAGTTGCAAAAAGCAAACAATTCCCTGCAAAAAAAGATTCCACTTCAAAAGAATCCCTATTTGCCTGCTTAACTTGTTAAAGGCAATGCAGTTAGCCGGGCAAGAAAATGCCCAAGTTTCATCTTAGAGAAGGAGCACCACAAGATGTCATCATAATCAATGTAACCAAATGGCTGTTCACAATGTTTCCTGTATTCCATGTAAAGAATCCCTTCCTCATTTAAAATTCTTCTGTAAATCAATTACCTGTTCTTCTATTGTATTTGGTAACCACGGGAGTTTACTCTTATGTAAACATTTATGTTGACATTTATTCAACACCGTGTAACAGCTATTAGAAATAGAGATTTGAATAACAAAACTCTGGCAGAGTCATTTAATCTGTTCAGTGTGTATGACTGTGATTGAAGAAATTGCAGTGATCTTAGAAATGTGTTACTAAATGGTTAGGGGCCATCCCATTCTAGAATGGCAGTTGCAGTGAAATGCAGAAAAGTGTTTTCAAGTGATCTCTGTTCATGTATAATGTCTTTGCTGTTAAAATTATGGTTCTGTTAGTATGTCTTCATCTCAGATTTAAAAACTGGTCCACTATTTTTATTTCAAGGTTCAGCCTCGAGAGGAAGAAAGAGCTGCCCGTAGTGATCTGAGATCCTTATCAGGAGGTGAACGTTCCTTCTCCACAGTTTGTTTCATTCTTTCTCTGTGGAACATTTCTGAATCTCCTTTCAGATGCATGGATGAATTTGATGTCTACATGGTATATAGTTTAAACTTAAACTATATCTTCCATTCTGATTTGTGTAAATTAGTAAAATAGTTGGGTTGTTACTTGTATTTGATTAAATTTAAAACCACTATGGTTGACTGCAAATTATAAAAAGCTCCCATACCAAAATCAAAATCCCCCAAAACAAAATTTATTAGTGATCTTGTATACTTTGTTTGATGAGTTTTGATGTTTATTGTGTTTCTGAAGTTGGTATCCAGAAATATGAGCCTTTCTGTTAATTTACGTGCTCAAACCATTGTTCAGCACAAAAATAATAAATCAGCTGGTACTGTGTTGTCAGAGGTTGACTCTGCAGATTGCTGGGACATTCTGGGCTTGACATGTGCTTTGATTTCTGCCAATTTTGAGGTCAGTGTGGGTTTTTTTCAGAGCAAATGTAGCAATTGGGTTCACTGCTGCTACTCATTTTATAGAAACTCATACTTCAGCTAGGAGCATCTTGCAAGATGCTGGAATGCAGAATAATGAACAATAAATACTAATGTTGGTAAAACTGATAAATCGTATTTTTGTGCACAACTTCTGTGGACAGACCACTAACCCATTTTGAAATTTACTTTCTTTTTTTTAAGATTTATTTCCTATTTATTAAATATGCAGGGTGGTATGAGTTTGAGAAAATATTTACGTCTGTGAGACAAAGATTTGATACTGCCTTATTTAATTTTGTCTCACTGTCCCTTCCTCATCAATTATTTATTTACTAGGAATCACTTAGAGGGAACAAAGATAATACAGTTTCTATTAAAGAATTTTAAAAAGGACAGTACGCATCTAAGGTAGTGAAACAGTCATTTTTCAGACAACTTTCAAATCTTAGATCCTCTTGTAAAAGTTAGTTGTGGAGAAGTTTGTCCATCTTTTCAGAAAAGGATGGATACTCAGAACTGTAGGCCTTGCAAAGAGCTTGCATGTCATCTATTCCATAAATTATTCCAAACAATTTGTCTTTCCACCCCAATGCCAGTAATGCAGCCTTACTGTCCACACGTTCTGTAGTCTTGGTGTAGTCACAGAGGCCCACCACATGAGGACTCCATGGTGTGTTTTCATGGGAGAGCTGTGCTTGCATGAGGAGCAGGGCACAGCAGTAGAGCTTGGTTGGTCCCTCCTAGTAACAGCTTCCTATTGTGCATCCTTTTCAGTAAGCCTAATGCATGAGGTTCCATTCAAAATAGTAATAGTGATATTAACAATAATAATCCTAGTAAAAACAAGCTCCATAATATCATAGGTTTCATGGAACCCTTAAATCCTTTCAGGTGATTTTTCAGACAGGATTTTACAGGAAACATTATTCAGCTAAAGTACAGTTCATCTCAGTATACCAATAAAGTAAGAAGTACATCAAAGTATGTATGTACATCAAAGATAATAGAAAAACACTGTAATTAGATGAATGTGTGTTGTTTCTAATCGAAGCTTTCCATTGCCCATGTATGCTAAAAAGTACAGTCTAAGAATTTCCCAGGCTTTTAGATTTTTACCCTAATGTTTCTCCAGATTTTCTTAGTTTTTATTAGTCTTACTTAAATATTTTCTTTAGCTAGCCTTGACTGTATAGCAATTAATTCTGGTAGGTTTTCTAGAATCATGCTTTCTAATGTATTTTTTACTGTCAGTACCACTACCTGACAAATCTTTTGTCTTTAGGATATGGTTAACAGAAGAATTGCCATCGACATGATTCTGGAGAGGGCTGATTTTCAGCCCTATCGACAGTTCATTTTGTTCACCCCCCTGAGCATGAGGTAATACTCTTGTGGTTTATCTCAGGATAAAAGAATTGCAAGGAGTGAAAGTTGAAAAAATTGAGGAGAAAGAAATTTCGCTGTTTGTCACAGTAGAACATAAAAATTGAAGCAGGTCTGTGAATTTAAAGGGTTTTTTTAACATAATGGTAATTCAGTGGGACTTGGAACAGTTTATCTGAAATAACAACTTTTAGAAATGTTTTATTTTGTCAAACAGGCTCTTCTTAGCCTAGCTTTGTATGTCCCTCTCCTGTCCCAAAAATAGCAAAAGAAGGAATTTTTCAGTTAGTGCTATACTACTTTAAAGGGGTTTGTCATTTGAGTTGATTTCATTTTCTGGGTTTTAATGTTGCTGATCTAGAGAGTCATAGCTTACACCATCTTTTAAATTTGGCATCTAGTGGTTCAGAATTCTTTCAAAACCTCTGTATTAAGTTAGAGCCATTCCCAGTTTAAGGGGACAGTTATGTGTCTAACCTGGTGCAGCCAGCTCCTCTCTATTAACCCAGTGTAACTAGTGAAGCCTGGGAGGGTAATTAAAGCAGTCTTCAAAAAGAAGTTGATTTATTCCTAATTGTCTTCCCTCACTAAAGTATATAAAAAGCAGAGTAGTGGTATCTGTTGTTATTTCAGTGGAAATGCTTTTGTGGAGATTTTCTGAAACTAGTAAACACACAGGATTTTTTTGTATAGTTACTGTTTACATTGTTCCATGTTTCATGTTCAGCAAACGTTAAATTTAAGAAAAATATGGGGGCAACTTCAGGAAAAATCCATGTAGGATAATCATTGGAAAAGCCTGTGTGAATTTATGTTTAGTAAACTAGCTCATTCTTGGTGTGTTGGTATTGATTACATGTGTGTATAGTGTGTGCTACTTCAGTAACTGTAAGGCAAATCCTTACTTGTATTTCATCATTTGTTCATTTGGAGGTTTTGGTAAAAGAACCTTTTCTCTAGTTAAGGCAGTCTTAATTGTTAGAAATCACATGATTGAAATGAGTGTTTGTCTTTACCTCAAGATTTTATTCAACTCGGGCCCAGGATCAGTTCAGTGAACCCTAAACTTCACCTTATGTTACTGTTTTTTAAAACTGTCAAAGAAAAAAGATGGAGTTATTTAAAGGAAAATACTTAATTTAAAGAATCAAATGGAAGTACTAAAATTCTCGGAGAAGAAACACTGTTTAAATGATGCATCCTTTATTTTTAGTTCTCTGCCTACGAGTCCCCATATTCACATCCTCCGTATGCCAGACCCTCCAAGAGACCAAAGAGCACTGACTTTCCACAATAGGAATGACAGAGATGAAGATCAATAAGTATTTCTGTATGAATATGGTATTATATTGAGGACAAATGTGTAATAATATATGTAAAAGTATTGCTTCCTGATTCTGAAAAAGATGTTAAATTGTTAGATACTCTCAGGAAGATATTTCTGTATTGTTATTAATTATTTTTTAAAGGATTACTGTGTGTACACAGAAGAAGAATAAGCACAGTTTGGATAAGGAGAAAATTTTGAACGTTCTGTTGATATTTTTAGCTACCAGTTGTAGAATTTTTTATCTGTTGTTCTGATTTTTCTTCTGAAAATATTGAAATATATTTTGTATAACTATAAATAATATTTTAATAAACTGTTTGAACTGTTACTTGTGGTAATGTTTTAGTGTCTCTACACACTTAAAATCAGCATTAAGTTACAAATACTGTTTTCTTCCTAGCTATGCTTTATTTCTTAAATGTGCATTAATATGTGCAGTAAAATATGTTTCAGTTATTTTCCAGTGAAACCACCCACAGTAGCTGAATATGAGCAACTATTAGAATTTACACTTTCATAAAGAGAAAAGGGAAAATTTTATATGTAGTATATTATCTTGGTGGGAAAATAGTTCTCTCATTCCTTTCTTAATGGGTTTGAGTGTCTTTGGACATGAGCTTCTAAAACCCAGCAAGCTGTGTCTTTATAAACCTAGAGTCTTAATTCCATTGAACTGGTTCTTACACACTCTTGAGTTTCCAGGTACAGAATAAGTCTCCAAATATTAATTTTATTATAATAAATTACAGAGACACAAGTCTTTCCAATATATAGGAATGAAGTAGAATAAGAGTTTTGGGAAGTAATAATTTAACTTTTCTACAGCATTGTAGAGCTGTGTTTTGTTGGGTCTGCTGCCCTCTCTCCCCTTCCACATTTCCCTGGGACCAGAGTACTTAAACTTGATTTGTTTAGATATTGCAAGCATTTACTGGGGATAAGATGGAGAAAGAAGCAGCAGATTTTTCAAACTCATTCAAATTAACTTGTTTTTCTTGTCCTGTTCTTTTTTTTCTCCAGGAACTTGAAATTTTTGGCAACTCTTCAAAAAAACCCCCACTTTTTAGAGTTCAGCTGCATTTCTTTTTTGTTGTTTTGGGGGATTTTTTGTTGTTGATGTTACATGGTTACAGGAGCCATTGAGACTACTCAGAGAACAACAATCAGCAGTTTCTGCACTTTCTTACTGAATAGCAGTTCCTCAATAAAACCTTATTACAGTGTAAGTTTTAACTTGACTTGGTAGCGTAATTTGTTTTCAGTCGCAGCACGGTATTAAACTTGTAGGTTTCTTTAAAATATGGAAGCTAGGTAGGAAATCCACCTTAGAGAATCATGGATCCATAAAAAATGCTGATTTGTAAAGGACCCACCAGCTGACTTCTGGCAACTTGTCCCTTATTTGTTTGTATGTCCCTTGATTCTTTCTTAGAGGCTTGCAACTGTGCCATTTCCAACTATAGGCTCCATCCCTGACTTACAGTGCCATCCCGGCCACTACTGCCCTGCCCATCCCTCCTGAAAAGCCTGTAACAATCCAACAGGGCACTCCAGTCACAGGACTAAGCCCACAGTTTCACATATGCCAGTGATACCAAATGTCTGGGATTGGGCCAAAGGCTTGAGATGGTCTTGTTCCTCATGCTATGTGCATTACATTCAGCTGTGGTGCTTTGCAGCCAACAAACCTGAAGGAGGTGGAGGGATCCCATTAGTTTTCTCTGAGAAACCACTCCATTCCATCACTCCCCACTGGCAAGCCTGTTTTTGTCTTTCCTCCTTCCAAGCTGGTTTAAATTTCTGTCAATGAGCCCTGCTGGTTCCTGTGCTAGAGCTCTTTCCCCCGCTGAGATAGGTACATCTCATCAGGTGTCAGTAGAGCAGGTGTTCAATAGATCGTCCCATGGTAAAAAAAAAAGTTTTTTTGCTTACACCAGCCTTGGAGCCATGTGTTGACCTGGTGGATCTGCCTATTCCTGTCAATATTATTCCTTGTTACCAAAACAATTATGGAAACTATGTGTGCTCCTGATCCTTCAGCCTTCAACTCAAGCCCTGAAGTCTCTTTTGATTGTCCTTGCAATTCCCTTTGTTTTTTCGTCATTGTTGGTTTGAACGACCAATAGTGGATAGTAATCAGAGGCCTTACTAGACTGGAGAGTTTTCCAGTAATTTCTCTTATCCATGCCCCTGGGAGCCAGCAGAATTCGCCATAAGGTGGGTCTGGTATGCATGTCAGGCCCTCCCTCACCTCCCTCCTCTTAAAGGGAGTTTCCTATTACTGCTGCCCTTCTTTTGCTGTTATCAGAGGAGGTCTTGATGCAGGCTACAGGAGGTGTTGCTTTAGGAGGCCCCTCTGCCCCAACAGAACCTTCGCCCACCTCATTGTCTAGCCTTGCTCCAGAGCCTCATACCTGTTGTAGAAGGTTCCAGTCCTACTTGTTTTCAGAAGGAGAAGGAGGAGGAACCTCCTCCCAGTATGTGGAGTGACCTGCTTCCAGCCTTCATCTTGAGCAGATCCTTGACTAAAACACCCTTGACTAATTACCCTGCAGGGTTCTGAGTCCACCTGCTTCTCCACTACAATGGAGGTTTGAGACTCCTGGGAGTCTTGATACTGTGACCTCTCTGTAAATAACTTACCTGGTGCTTGTTCACTGGAACACCACATAGCCTGTTCACTTCCTCCTGAAGCCCCTCCACCTGGCAACAGCTCCTCAAGCATAGCACACCCTCTCCAAACTTTTTGTCAGCCCCAGCCTCTCAGAGAGGCATCAGGCACCCCTGTGACCTGCACAGCCACCTGTGCCCTCAGCACACCCCGCTGTCCAGAGGCCTCTGGCACAGCTTCAGGGATCCAGCAGCTGCAGGGGAGGAAGCTCTACACCGTCATCCATAACTGGGGAAGCTTCCACTGCTACACAGATACAGCTGGGGCTGAAGGGAGCTTTCTGTGCTCTTCTTCACCAGGCCCTGAGGCCGTTTGCCTCTCCTGGCAGACTTCAGACAGCCCAGGGTAATGGGCAGACTCCCGGCACTGTGAGGAGGTTACTGACAAACAGGACCAGGCTTTGTTAATGTGCATGCTGCAAGAGACAGCAGCCATGGATTGAAGTGGGGAGGTTCTGCCTGAGCAAACCAGGAGGGATTGTTCATGATCAAGGTAAGAGGCATATGAGCATGTTACACAAGCAGGCTGTGAAATCTCTGTCCTTGGAAGTTTTTGGAGTCTATTGAATAGACTCCTGCATCTCCTTCAAGCAGGGAGCTGGGAAAGAGATCTATATATGGTCCTTGCCTATCTGAACAATTCTATAATTCCATAATTCAAGGTACTTACACCTTTAGGACTATGTGAAGTGCATGCTTGCCAAAACTTGTCTGGAACCAGCAGGTTGAGGGAGGTGATTCTACTGCTCTACTGTTGTGACATCCTGCATCTAGTACTGCCCCCAGGTCTGGGGTCCTCAGCGTTGGAAGAGCATGGACCTGTTGGAGCAGGATCAGAGGAGGCCACAAAGATGCTCAGAGGGCTGGAGAACCTCTGCTATGGAGACAAATGAGATTTTCATCTATTGAGTCCAGAGAAGGCTCCAGAAAGACATCGTGGCACCTTCCAGTACTTAAAGGGGCTATAAGAGAACTGGAGAAGGGCTTTTTACAGGGGCCTGTTGTGACAGGACAACGGAGAGTGGCTTTAAACTGAAAGATAGTAGATTTAGATTAGATATGAAGAATAAATTGTTGTGAGGGTGATAAGGCACTGGAATAGGTTATACCAAGAAGTTGTGGACACCCCATCTCTAGAAGTGCTCAAGATCAGGCTGGATGGGGCCCTGGGCAACCTGTTTTAATGCAAGATGTGCCTGCAGGGAGTTGGAACTTTAAGGTCCCTTTCAACCCAAACAATTCTTTGATTCTAGGACATGATCATGAGCCACATGTGGAGCTTGACTTGATTTTATGATTAAATTGTGGTAGGTTTCAGACCTTTTTACAGTATATAATAAAATGGCATCGCATTATTTCCTCCTGATTCTCTTCAGCATCCAAAAAAAAAAAAAAAAGGCAAAAGTGCAGAGGCAGGAAAGAGTAAAGCATTTATCTTCATTAGTCTTCTATAATGAGTTGTGTGGAGAAAAGAGATTAAGGAAAATTAATGCATTCCTATGGAGCTAACACTTCAGCTTTCCCCCAAGCTTTTATAGACTTACTTGAAATATTGGAGGAGCTGTCAACAATTCTGGTCTTTCATTCAAATCAGTACTTTGTATTTATTCTACTCTACCTCTGTACTTGATGAAGATGTGTTCTTGACTGTATAATTATTATAAGCATATTTTCATGGTAGAGAATGAATTCTGAATAAACAATTACTGAAGCCCTTGCATGGATGCACTTATTTCTGCAGTGATCCTACTAAGGTCTCCAACCTATAATATTCTTGGTTCTTTAAATACATAGTTTACTATAGTGGCTACCTAGAGAGAAGATTGCAGTGCTGATGTTACATTTTTGAGTTTGACTGTGTTTTTGAGTTGTTGGCCATTTTGGATGGCAGTGCATCTTAATGCTGCACTAAAGTAAATGGAACCTGTCTAGCTACATAAATTCAATGTGCAGGGAAACATAGAATGAGAAATTGCTTCTCATGTATGCAAACCAGAGGCATAAAATATGAGAAGTATTCAATGTGAGCATATAATTCTCAGAAATATGTAATTTCTAGAATGTGTATTTTAAGTTACAGCCGAACACATGAAGTGAGTGTACTTCTCCCTAATTTGCTAAGACTATTATATGTGTAGTCTGTAGTAAAATTCTAGTGTAAAAATTGTAGTTGACATTTGTGCTTTTGCTGTTTGGAATACAAAGCAACCCAAAAATGATAGTATGGCTGTGGTTGTGGCAGCCATCGATTCTGTGATCCCCCCCACAACAACTCCTAGCAAGTTATGTAACACTGCTTTTTGTTGCTTGTTTCCTTTTCCCTTTAAGATAATCTTTGCTTTTTAAATTTGAAAATACAGAGAATTATTTGGTTTGTGTCATGTTTTATTGTTTGATTTTTAGCTATTAAAAGTACGGTCCTGTTTCTTCATAAGGTAAGGAAGAAATATCAAACATGCAATTATAAGGTGTTCAGATTGCTTTTTTTTTCTTTTAATCCAGCAAGCAACCAACTGTTTAAAGCATCAGGGAAATGGGGCATAGGGAGTTTTTTCATTTGCAGTTTCTGCAGTCTGATAGTTCTTCATTCTTTCCCAAGGCTGTGCAGAATTTGTCACAGGATAGAGAGAAACTTGATTTGTGCACATAGAACTGAAGAGGAAGTTGGGTCGTCTCACTATCCCTCCTTTGTCATCATACGTCATGGTTAATTTATCAGTAGTGATTTTTAACGTTGTGTCTGTTTATATTAAACACAGAGTAGTTTAGTATCAGATGGTAAGAGGGAACTCTCTTACTTCAGGAGGGAAAAAAACATTAAAAACAAGGTTTAGGGTGATCAAATAAACTGTATTTCTCTTACACCACTTAAAACTCAGCACAGGTTTAGTAGCTGCGCTGGTAAATCTTAGCAGTAGCATCTTAGAGCATCAACAGCTGCTCCAGCCTTAAATACAAGAACTACAACTTTTGGTTTTGTATAATATGACTCTTCTAGTGAGTGAGTGTAAAGTAGTTTTTTCTTCATGCTTCAATAATGAAATACATATTTCCCAGTGTGCAGTGACAGATAATTAAAGAGATTGAACTTTTTCTTTTTTTATTACCATGCTGAAGACATGAAATAAGAATTAGGGGAAAAGGTCAAATGTTATAAATTTATTTTGGGACATATATATTGCAACCTCTGTGGAAGCTTTTGAAAATTCTGGCAAAGATCAATACACTTCCAATAAAACCTTTAAACTTGCAATAAAACAATATTTTAAACATTATATATATATATATTTATATATATTCTTAATTAAAGGGTTAATTTTAGCAGGATTTTCTTTTTTTTTTTTTAATATACTGCATTCCTCTGACATAGCTCTTTCCATATTGAAGGGATGCAAATGAGGTAAGATTTAAGGCAAACCTAAAAGGCATGCAAATGAAGTACATTTATATCCACTGACAATACAAGCACGTGTGGACCAGACCTGGGAGCCGAGAAGCTCTTCCCTTCTGTCTGTCCAGTACTACTTTACAGCAGAATGGTGACATGATTTATAATAAACAGTTAACATTACCATGGGAATTCAGTGTCACTAACATTACTCAGTCTAGGAGACACAGAGCTAGCATCAGTAAAACAGGAACAATAAATAATATAATTCACTGCAGCACAGGCCTGCTGCACAGGATTCAGAGGAAGAGGGTTGTTATGAAATGACATTGCACACATCACGTTGTGGCAGTTTATTTTTATAATATATACTTTTAAAATTCTTTAGCAAATGACATTCTCATGCACACAAGTGTTTCAAACACAAGAAGCAAGTCCATTTATAGGTAGTCCAAGCAAAATTTTGTGTGTGTGGAAATAGCTGCAAACTGAATGGAACATTAAACTTCTGTGCAGTCTATGACGCGTCGTACACGAGCTCATTTTTGAATGTCACACTGCAGGAGTAATACAATGGACGGATCACTCTTTGCAGCTTCTTTGAACTCATCCAGTGTGATCTGATCGTCTTTGTTCTTATCCATCTTACTGAAGATCTTGTCTACCCGTTGCTCAGGCGTCAGGCCATCCTCATTCATTTTCATCATTATCACAGTGCCCACCATTTTGTAGATGGCCTTTGGAAAAAAACCAAATGGAAAATTCAACATGAAATTCAATCTAATTCTTGGATGTGATCAAATTCTGGAAATATGTTCTAACAATAAAATGATTGCAAGTTTCTCTAAAGATTGGTTTTAGGGTTTTTTTTTTTGTTTTTCTTTATAAGGATCCAAAGTCCAGATACGTAAAACAAGGAAGAATATATTTTACTTTCTTTAGATGTAGGTTTATTTTGATGGTTACATTTTGCATCCCAGAATTAATTTCTTTGGCTTCCTGTTTCACAATGTAAAACTCTTGTAACTTACTCACTGTATCAATTGTTCAGATGAAATATTGCACATAAATTCTGAATAATTTGTTTTCGAAGTCACCGCCCTTAAATAGGTTTCTGTGTACAGGTGGGCACAATCTGGTATTAACTACTGTGGCAGATGACAAAGGTGGTAAACTTTATCTTTCCTCTTAGAAGTTGTGGTCATCCTAAAGCCCACCTGTGAGAGCTCACTTAAAATAGCGTGTTGTTATCCCTGCAAATTTCTGTAATCATCTGAAGTTAATCTCCAGTAAGGCTTCAGCTACTTGGGCTGTAGTGCAATAATTTCATGGGTGTCAAGTGACTGAGATGGGCTTTGTAAATCCTGTGCTGTTCTTGTGATTAATCCATTCATCAGGGGAAAAAAATCTTTGGATATTTAAAAGCTTATATGCACATATGCACTCTCTGCAATTCTCCAAGATTGCATCTATTAACAAACATGTGAGTGTGCTTGGGCACCAGTCAGTGCAGGAATAATGTGTAATGTGCATTTAATGTACCCTACAGCCTCTGGTAAACCTAAAATCTAAAGTCTGAGTGAACAAGGAATCAAATTTTATTAACATTGTGACGTTCATGAGTGTCATATTGATCTCACCTCTATAATTTCCAGCATTTCCACTCTTGTAATTTTACCATCACCATCCAAGTCGTACATGTTGAAGGCCCAGTTCAGCTTTTGCTCAAAACTGCCTCGTGAGGTGATGGACAGGGCACAAATGAACTCTCTGAAGTCGATGGTCCCATCTCCGTTTTTATCAAAGGTTCGGAAGGCATGCTGGGCAAACTTAGAAGCATCTCCATATGGAAAGAACTGCAAAATAAAATAATATATAGACTGTGTTAATGCAAAGGAGAGAGTTGTATACGTGACTGCAAAACACCAAAGTGAGGCATTTATGAAGAGTGGCTGATGAGCTTTGTGGGAAACTGAGGATCTGCAATGTAAGGTTCCCTAACAGTAACACTGGAATGATTATTAAAAACTTATTTCTACAACCTCAGGTTTCCACAAACTATAATACAAATATATATAATGCTACTTTAAAGCTAAATTAACTAGATTAATCTTAAAATGAAGTTGAGTATGAATGGTAGAGTGTAATATTCTCTGACCATGAAATAAAGAAGCCAGGGTGCATTCTAAGAGAATTTTAACCAGCCCTTGAAATGTTGCAACCAAGTATATGTGTGGGATTGTTGTTATATAATTTCATTTATTTAAAAAAATAATCCACATGTGGCATAAAAACCCACATGAACATATGTTCCGTTCTGCAATCCAGCATTCAAGTACACAAGATGAAAACACAGATTCAGTTAAACAACACAGTGCAATGCTTTTCATGTTTAATATCCTAATATCCTTCAGTGAACTCTTCAAATGACTGTAGCTTAACAGGGTATTTTAAATGACTATAACATGTAGGTTTTCAGCTGATATAATCTTTTCCCCTCAGGAAATGTATGGTTTAAGACATTTGAGCAGGTAGTTGTTATTTCTGTGGGCCAGACTCAAGAATACACACCCCTGAAGAAAGGGAGTTTTTAAGTGATGAAGTGCTATTACAGTGCAGGGACCATACACAAACAATGTTTGTTATTATTTTCCCAGCTCAATTTCATGGAGGTTTTCCTGCTCCTAAAGTATAAACATGCATTACTCCCCATATGAGAGCCATCTTATTTTGTTCTTTTTAAAATTCCAATTAAGTACTGCATTTATAATGTAAGCTTGAAGGAAAGTCTGCAGTGACAGCTGAAGTGGAACTGCATTTTACAATTTTCCATTTCCCCATCCAGAGCTGTGTCCTGCCTTAAAAATGCAAAACTTAGAGCTCAGCCAGCTGCTTGCACTATGTGGCCATGTGGATCACATCAGGAGCCACTCCTGTGTTGCCACAGGGATCTCAACCTGAAAGTTTCCTTTCAACTTTCTGTTTTCTCTGAAAGAGCATTTGGTATTGTCTCCTCCTGAAAATAGAACTTCTGTCCCTGTACTCAACTCAAGCCCTATTTCTATTTTGATAATCATAACTGATGGAGAGATCGAGGTGCTGCTGCAGATCCTTCTGTACTTTCTGCTTTCTGGCCATTAAAAATGATCATGATTGGGCTCATCAACAGATACAAAGATCTTTGTGTTCTCTGATACAACTTAGGATTTCAGTGGCTGCAGTTACCAGACCTTACTCAATTGTTCTTCTAGTGACAGCCTCACCCTTTTGTCAAAGCAAGGAGAGCTCCCTCCGTGGGAAGGCTCCTTGGGCTCACAGCCTGGCATTCGGGGTCAGAACAAAGTTTGCAAATGTTATCCAAAACCTGAAAGTTATTTTCAGGTTCCTCATTGCTTTCTGTTGTCCATGACCCAGCTCCCCCTCCAATTCCTGTTCCAGCTCTGAATGTTAACATCGTTGATATTTAATTTTATGTGTATGTGTAGAATGTGCACTTCTTCAGTCCCCTGCTGAGAGGTTAAGAAATGGCTGTCATGGCCTGTATGCCACCATGAATTCCATGTCCCCCACCTTTTATTCTTGAGAGTTTGCTGGCTGTTCAAAGCTGAAAGGATAAATCTTTTGCTTTTTAAATCTGTGCTGATGACACTGTCGTGTGATGCATATGTAACAGAACAAAACACTTCAAAATTTTACAGTCTTTCCAAGTATTTTTGCTCAGAGCTGACTTCTGCCTGAGGTTGCTGCCTGATCTTTGCTCCTGTGACTGTCACTCTACAGTCTCTATAAAAGAAAAGTAAATACCTGGAGAGAACTGAGACTGTTCTTTTCACTGCCCAGAAAACCAAAATACAGAAATGGTGCAAACATATTGGTGAGACCAAAGAACAAAAGTACGATGGAAAAAGCACACCTACACAAAAGGGAAGAAGTGTCAGACACCCCAAAACATGTAAGAGTCCAAGAACAAAGTGGGGAATTAGGTTGGGTCAGTGGCTGGAGATCCTGAAAGCCATTTTTAAGTTGTTCTGGAACATATTTTTCAGTGTCCCACTGGAGCAGCATCAGCAAGCTGTGCCTGCCTCTTTGCTGGTCAAGCCATTAGTCTCATGTAGCAGTTAGGAAAACATCCTTCTAATTTTTTATCACATACAAGACCATGCTTTTTTTATTTTCTGAGAAGACAGTGGCACTGCTCAGCTAAGTCTTGGCCTTTATAGCATCATATGGAACTGCTATCTGGTTTTAATTTTTTTTCTATTCGTCTTCCTGTAGGGAGTAAATGCTGTAAAATGTCCTTTAGGGACTGAAGGCACTGTTCTCCAGTCTGTACCTGCTGATTTGTATTATTTTTAGCTCAGAACAACCCAAAAACATTGTCAAAACTTGTTTAAAAACGTACTTGAAGATTTCCATTGGCCTGTTTTGAAACTATTCATAAATAAGACATGAAGTAAACTAAAACAATAACAGAGCAAAAGATGCCAGCTCTGGTAAAACATTTTTTGACTATTAAAACACAGTGAGACCTTAGTAAAGTATAAAGGCACAGGCTTTAACTACTTTCAGAGCAGCCTAAGCCAAGTGACAATGGGAGACAGGGATCTCTGAAAGACAAACACTAAGTTTTTGTCAGAGGGAATATGAGGAGAGTGGTTTAGTTTGCCTCTTGCATGAGCTCAGTGAATACTTCAGAAAAAAAGTAAAGAAACACAACTGGGATTTTCAGATAGAGCTTCACCTTTCAGTGTTCCATCAAAGCCTTGACCAGGTGATCAATCCACATTTGAAAGCAAGGAGTTCCCTTCTACTGCAACATGCCACTGAAAAGGGCGCTCCATGCAGCAGCATTGTCTCCTGATTTACCCTTTTTGTCCAAAAATCAAGACAAACTATACCAGCCAGTTCCATGGGTAACCCAACACTGTACACTGCTTTGTTTCTGCTTCTCTAGCCTTATCTATCCCTGGTCTAGAGAAAGGTGTCCCTGCCTGTGCCAGGAGGTTGGAAGTAGATGATCTATAAAGGCCCCTTTCAACCCAAACCATTCTAGGATTCATCTCTTGCTTGGCCTGTGTATTTTCTAACCAGTTGGATCAACATGTTGGGGTGTGAACAGTGTTATCTCTACAGTCAAATGCCAATTAAGAAAAGAAAAAGGAAGATTTAAAAAAATTCCCTTATCTGCTTCTAAATTTTGTATGAGGATTGTCTTGCAGATTCTTAGCTCCCACTGGGTTTCTGGACACTTGTCTGGTGTTTGGGGGACATTCAATCAGTCCTGGAATCAGAATAGCTAATGAATAACACCTACAAATTGTACATAACTCTTGGGGAAACTGATGAAATACCTGGAAATATTTATCTGCTTGGCTGCAGCTGCTTTAGCCTCTTTGAAGTGATGCTGTTCACAGTGAACTCAGTGATCAATTCATTCAGATCATCTTGGGGAGGGAGTTATTGCAAAAGCATGAAGCATATGCTAAAGCATATGGCTAAAATTTTAGCATGTGGCTAAAACAAAATTTTAGTATGGCTAAAGAAAAATACCCTCAAAACAGACTTCCCCAAATTCCACAGTGATAGGGAGGGGTCAGGAAAGAAAAGGTCTCTCCATCCTTAATAGGACGGGGTAGAGTGAATCTATAGACTGGCCTGAGCAGTGCTTTGTTTTCCACCTGATGTTTTATCATGGGATATTGGGATGCATTTCTATTAAAAGGGAAATTCTGCTATAAAACAGAGAAAACTAGAATTTCACCAATGTGCAGAAAGCAGGGCATGCTGCCGACACATGCCAGGTCACTGATGTGAGGTGACAGCTTGCAGAGCTGGTGTGGGAGCTGGAGCCCAGAACAGGAGGTGGGAAAGCTGGAGATGGCACAGGGCTTTGTAGCCCAGGCTTGGAGAGGATGGAAGAGGCAGCTGCTGATTCCCCTTTCAGAGCCCCATCTGGGGCTCAGCACCACCAGCTCTGCTGAGAGCTGGAGCAGAGAAGGGGAATGAGGGGGCACAGCCTGTGCAAGGAGCAGAACAACCATTGTCAAGGGCCAGCGCATAAAAACAAGCCAAGCATTTGGCTCTCATGGGAAAAACCTGAAACATTTAATGCTGCTATGCTTTAGGAAGGAATAACCAACTCTTCTTATCTACTTTGTTAGTGTTTTATTTTGTAAGTCTGCTAGGCATCCATGTTAACTTTGTAAGTGAAGAACACGAGCACTTTGAGAATTAGAAAGTTTGGCTGCTTTTGGAAGCTCAGACAGGTATTTTTTAATAGCCAAACCTCTTAAAGTTGAACCCAGATGCAGACAGCTGTTGGTCTAGCCTGGTCTTACAGCTGCTCAGAACTGTGCTCACTGGGGACAATGCCTG
The DNA here is from genome assembly GCF_027887145.1 of Ammospiza caudacuta. Taxonomy (NCBI): domain Eukaryota; kingdom Metazoa; phylum Chordata; class Aves; order Passeriformes; family Passerellidae; genus Ammospiza; species Ammospiza caudacuta. The sequence continues at coordinate 78,832,172 of NC_080595.1, forward strand.
TGATGATGGGGAGAATGTTTCTCCTTGCTTATTTTCCAAGAAGATGAAGTTCTGGATTCCTGCCAGCAGCACAACACGGAAGTTGATGAGATAAGAAAAAAGATTACTCTTTAGCTGTCTCCTTTAGAGAAAAACAAAATAAATTTACTACAATGCACTGTACTCTTGCACTTCTGTTAAGACACCAGAAGGGGAAGAGGAATCCAGGCTGTGACTGCCAGGACCTGCTGGGAAGGCTGTGCCACTCTGGTACCAGGGTGACCTGCAGGGCTGCAGCCTGTCCCTGCCACCACCTCTTTGTAAAAATGAAAACTGGTGTAACAAGGGCAGAACTAGGCCAGCACAAAAAAACACAGCCACACATCTGTCTTTGTTCTGGAAGAGATCTGACTGCTGCACTCTCCAGCACATCTGCAGTGTAAGGTAGAAATATCCTACCTAAGGCAGAAATATCCCAGACACCTGGCTTCAATCTGCCAGAGGGTCCCAAGGAGAAGGGACCATCCACAGCTGTGGGTCTGTATTTCTAGCAGCAGCTAAAGCACAGGGCTGAGCCTCTGGAGAGGATAACCTTGTAGACCACCAAAGAATCTAAATCTAAATCTAACTCCAACTCCAACTCCAACTCTAACTCTAACTCTAACTCTAACTCGAAATCTAAATGTCTCTTTAGACCCAGGACTCAGCTCTCCCTGTGTAAATCTGTGAGCTGTCCCCACCTCAGAGGTGCACTGAGGATAATACAAAAAAATATTTGTGATGATTTGAGATGCTGCAGCAGGGGAAGTCACAGAGCTGGCAGGAACTGGAGAGAGCAGCCAAACCTCATGGATGTTTGCTCATGTCTCTGCTCGGTAGCTTTAGTGCTGTGAACACGTGTGCATGCAGAGACATATGAGGAGGTTTATTAACAGCTGTTAGTTCTTTACATAAAGAAGAAGTATTTAGATGTACCAAGAAATGTAACTTCTTCTGCTGGTTCACCTGGAAAATTCCCAACTTGTACAGGCTGAAGTAGGATCAGCAAAGAGTTTGTGTCTCACCTAGACCTCACAGACTGTGCCTAGCCCTCAGATTATGGTTAAGGACTAAGCTGCTCTGTCTTGCAGGTCTTTTAACCACTATAGAAATGCTCATTTGAAGAATATGGAGAAGAAATATTTGAGAATTTAGGAGCTGACCATGAATTATCAATAGCAGCTCCTTTCAATTGTGTAAGGCTTGAGTTAAGAGACCAGAGAATAAGCACAAACCACAGGCTAAGAGAAGACTCTAAATAGCTGGAATACTCCAAGAGATTGGAGGAAGATGAATGGGAAAAGAAGAGCCATGCTTCTTCACAAACACTCATCTGGCAGGGTCTACCTCTAAAAAAACATTCAACATGAAAAGTTAATCTTTATATTCACATTTGTGGGGAATTAGTCATTAACTAGCAGGAAATGAATCGATTTTCAATCCCAGCTTTTCTCTGATTAGATTTGGACAATAAGAAACTTAATTGAGCTGTGGTAGTGCTATAGGTCAATACACCAGCAGCTCAGCTATTACTCAGTGCTAATAAAAAAAATCTTCAGGGAGAATTCTCATCAAAACAATTAGTATTGCTAGTGCTTAACACCACAACTACCACTGATTAAATGTTATTTCTCTTTGATCTTCCTTAACTGAGCAGCAGCACTGGAACACTTTATTTATTTTAAGTTTGGCATAGTCTTGCACTACCCCAAGGTCAGCGACAGGGCTATCAGGATCCTGCTCTATTGTGGCTCTGTCCTGGCCTAATTGCAGCTTCAGTTTTCTTGACACCATGGTATCTCTCCAGGAATCTGGGAACATACCAAATGGAGGATACACTGGGATATAGCCTTTTTTTCCCCTCCTCTTTTTTCTTCCCCCTCCAGTAAAGATCATCTGATTTCTTTTCATTTCTGAAAGAGACTTATTTTTTTCCAGTGAATTTTAGTTCCCAAGGTTCAGAGTATTGACTTGAATGCTATGCCTGCTGTGTTATGAAGTCCTTAGTGCAAATTTCCCAAAAGAACAGGGCTGTTGAAGCATCAGTCAGTGCCATTTCCAGCCAAAAAGGGATTTGAAACACGAGTCACTAAAGTCTGAGACAGCCATCTCATGAATATACAGATGGAACTACAGGAAAAAATACTTGTGCCTGAAATATCTGACTGTCTCATATACTTATGTAATGTGTCCTCCTAAAATTCCTCTACATATGGAGTTGTTATAGCCTGGTACTGCAGAAAGGAAACTGCAAAGAGAGAAGGAAAATGGCTGTAGCTGAACCTATCAGAGAACTGATACTTCCCAAAAGGGAGACAAGGTAAGAGAATGGAACGGACCCCAAAAGGGGAGAGCTGGATGGCAGCAAAAGCAGCAATAGTTGAGATAATACAGAGGAGACAGGTGAGCAACAACTTGGTGTGGGCATTTTTTCCCTGTTGTCCCTAAGCATATCCTTTTGACTTTGAGTTTCAGTATTGAGTTTGAAAGCAATCCAGCAATTCACAGAGGAACTGTGCTGAAATGAAGTCCTGAATAATTTAAAATCAGGCCTGCATTTTTAACTGCTGCAAGGTGTGTCTTAAAGCTTTTCTTCTGCAATAAGGCTGAGAGCAGATAGGTTTTCAGGTAGCCTTGCAAAAATTCTGTACAGCCTGACCTATGAGATTCATCCCTCTGTAATACTTCCAATTCTTTTCTTATGAAGAGTAATATTAATAAAAAGAGACTCTTTTACCACAGTGCAGTTTTAAGAAGACAGCTTTCCAAGATAATTTATTTTCGTCCATATCTATCCTTTGAAAAAAATAACATAAACCCTTCTAAAGGGTTTAGAAGGGGGTTTAAAGGGTCAAGTCCAAGACTTACAAGCCCAACAGGATATCAGCAAATATCAGCATTCTGGTGCAATGGATCATGCATCTATACCTATACGTACACCTAGAGAATCTGTATGTGTGTATCTATAGAGACAAACATCAAGGAGATGGACTAAATGAGTTCTTGTTTAGAAATGGGACAATACTGTTGAACTCAGTGATGTTTAAGAAAACCCACTTTTATTTACATGAAGTTCTGTGCACATCTGCAATTCCATATGGATAGCTGTTATTATTGCTGTTATTGACAGTCACTGTATATAGGAATCTTGGTGGAGCAGCATTTGGATAACACCTGAAGCTCAACATGTAAGAAAGAGGAAAATACAGTGCAAGGAGGCTGGAAGAAGTTTATTTGTGACTCGAAAAGATTTTCACAAGGCTGGGAAAGAAGACAGGAGCAGTGCAACCCTTTGTGTCACCTCCTGGTAATTAAGAAGCTGCATGGGCAGGCCTAGGATAAACCACAGGAATTCAAGCAGTGAGAGCTCTCAGGTACCCTTGGCTTTAACCTCACAGACTAGCTCCCCTAAGGGGAAGATGTCTTGAACAAAGACCTTCAAAGGATGATGTCTGGAATCATAAAAAGGAGCATCACACTCTTGTTCCTTGTGTGAAATGGTGCAAGAAGGGAAAATGCTCATAATATACAATTTGTTTCTTTCTGTAGAAAGAGATGTAGAAAACCTCCCTGTGGGCCATATGGGTAACTGCTTTCACACAGAGATGCCATCTCCCTGAACAGAACATGCTGGTGCTGTGCTGGTACTGGCTGTGCTCAGGCAATGGAGATAAAATGTGGATATTGATATTAGTGATGCTCAGTACTAGATGGCTCCCAAAGTGTCTCCTTTTGAGGGAACAGGCCAGCTGAAGAAGACAGTGTCATGCCACAGAGTAGAGTTCCTCCCAGATTTCATCCCAATCAACTCTTGGGGGATGCAGATTTTTGTGAATTCCATGAAGTGGACCTTCAGAGGGGGAAAATTACCCACAGATTCTGTTTCCTCAGTAACTTTTTATCAGGGTAACTTTGTATTATCAGCTTCCAGTGGGTTTCTATGGGCTTATCCATTCTTCCAGGTATCAAACACAATCACAAGGGCTCATTTTAGGGAAATCCATAAACCTGAACTATGAACTGGAACATGATGCTGGTTGACTCACTGCAAATGAGAGTGCCTCCTCTCCTGCATTTGCCTGCTGATGTAACCTTAAATCCTTCAGTGCATGGTAATTTTGCATTTCAGCTTCTTTTTCTCATTATTAAACTACCACTGATGCAAAAAAACCCCTATGAATAGAGTAACCCCTTCTGTTACAGAAAAGTCAACCAGCTATGGGCTTACCTGCCACTAGGTTCCTTCAAGATCTTATAGTTATTTATATACTTAGTCTATGAAAAACTTAACTCTAGAATGCAGTAAAACCATAAAAAGGGATAGTATAAGACAAATTCTAAAATCTGGAGAGAATTAAAAAAACTTTTTTTGGTAAAATGTGAGAAGGACTATACTCACAAAAAAAGCATCAATATGCATGCTTAAAAGAAAGCTACTATCCATGCCCATTCTTCCAACACCAGGATATCTCATTGCATGCACTATTTGACATCATTACAGTGCCCAAAGTTTCAATAACATAATTGGGAGTCATCTGTAAGGAAGACACAACAAAAAGTACTTAAGCAGTACACTTCTCTGGTGTTGAGTCTTTGCTGCTTTATTTATCACAGGAGTTCAGTGTAGCTACACGTTTTCCTTTGGATTAAGTTTCCCTCTGTGCACCAGACCAGCTGAAGGTCCCTGCATCAGCTGAGCACAAAATTCTAAGCCTGACAAATGTAAAACTGACATCTTCACTGCACTGGTGAATGAAATTGCTTTTCAAAATCAGATCCATAAGAATTTTTCCCATCATTTTTACTAAAAACCTGGAAGCCCAACTAAATAAAATTGCAAGTAGCAAAATACAAGATCTATTTATAGACATGGCAAAGCATAGAAGAATGTATTATAATCAATGATAGAAGGATGTATCATAATCAATGTTTCCCATTAACAAACATTACCTCAAAAACACGCTCAAAAATGTAGAATGATGCAATTTGAACTGCCCAGCACTATAATTATAGCAACTATCTCACACTGGGGAGCAACTTTTACTTTTCCACGCTGATTAATGAATATGAGTAATAGATTTGTGCTCCTCCGCCCCCTCCAAGTATTCTGGTAAACATGTTCAATAAATCAGACTTCAGGGTTTCATGAATACACAACAACAGCTACTCAGTCCTTAGCAAGCATGCAAGAACACAATAACAACAATAATGGCAAAAAAGGAGTTCAATATGGGGGTGAGAACTCAAAGGAGGGTTGATTAGTCATATGTGCCTTCAGAGAAGTTCACTCTCCTATCTTGTGAGAGCAGCACACTGTGTCATCCTTAATATTCTCCTAGCCCAGAGTCAATGAAGGTGATTAGAAAGCTGTGTAGACATTAATGGGTGAACAATAAACAGCATAATCACAGCCAACCTATTATACTACCAACTGCTTTCCTAAAGGATTCTGGTTTATGCTTGCCAAGAGGGAGCCTCCAGGAACACTGTTCTTGGGAAGCCAGTTCCCAAAGCATCCTTTTAAAGTTTACAGCTGGGACATACAGCCCATCTCCTGACATCCACGAGTTCTTTCATATCTCCTCTGTGAGCTGCCTGCATCTAATGCTCTCTAAAGACAAATTGTTTCTAGAGGCACAGTAACTACATATATTTTACACTTACTTGATGGACTCACGTTTCATACCAGATGTAATTAAGAATAAAATATAATGAGTTTATTCTAGAAGGGTGTTAAATTCTCAAACAAATGAAAAATATCAAAACCAAAGTCACAAGAAGATGAGAATTAAACACGAAAGCTTTCTCTCAATTGTTTGCTATTTCATAGAGGTGAGGGGTCTTTTCTCCAGCAGGGAGGCTTTTATGAATTTCCTCCTCTATTTCATTTTCTCAACACACTCCTATCTTAGAGTCTTCTTGATGATCAAAGGATTTTAGAGGTCAAAGACTCTAAACATTTAATAACCCATTTGTAAGAGGCATTCAATGAACAGCCACTCTCTTATGGCAGCTGTCTCTAGATTGTAATGAGTTTCAGAGACACCATGTGACATCTTATTTAAAAATATATGACAGGGCTGGCATTTCAACTGCTTTAGAGTTCATGTTCTTACAAAAACAGGGCAACCTCCTCCTTCTTATAGCATGAGATCTTTATGAAGAAGTGACAACATCTTCATAAATAAACTTATAATCAGATTTCCTTATAAAGAAATCTCAAAATTCTTTACATCTTTCCTCAGTGACATCCAAACACCTAAGGGTGAAATATCCCCAGGAAATGACCTTCTACAAAGCAGCCAGTCTCTGAGGAAGTAAGAAATACTGACTGAACAAAAAATACAAGAGAATTGTGTCTAGTCCCTGTTAAAAAATAGGAGAGAAGAAACTTGAAGTATGGACAGAATGTGTCTAAGGAAAAACAATAGCCTAGCAAGCTAATGGGTGACAATACTTTCCAGTGCAGTCAAAACACAGACAAGCCCATGTGCCAGGCTGGGGTCTAGGGTCCAACTAGAAATCACAACTCTGGCATTTCGTGCTGCAGCTGGGATGGAGCCCAGAGGATACCTGGTCCAGCTGCCAGGGCAGATTTAGCAGCATCATCTGCTGTGACCCTGGGAACAAACACTGCATGAGAAAGAAGGCAAAACCCTAAACCACAGCTCCAGAGCTCTCAAATTCAACATTTTAAGCACTCACCCAAGAAGACACCATTAGCAGGTAGGAACAGTATTTTAATTCTCTGAAATCTATGAATGTCAATCAGAGACTGCTTTCTGAGGTAGCTCTGCTCTTCCTTTCACACACAAGTGTTGGCAAGAGCCTGCACCTCCAATGGCTCAGTCTCTCCTGTTAGAATGTCAGCACACTGCCAGCTCTCGGGAAGCTCCCAGAGCTGAATGATATTTTCACAGAAGTCTGCCAGCTGGAGACTCCTTGTGTCAAGGTTTTGCCTCTCATCATTTGGGAAACAGTGAGCATATACTCAAAGCAAGCACTGAAAAAGGTAGATTTTTCACAACTGTTCAGATTATTCTTGAAGAAAATTGTCTAAATTCAATCTAAATAAAGCCCTGCTGGCAGAGAGAGAAGGTCTCAAATTTAATCACTTCTACCTGCAGTCAGCATCAATACTTTTCCCAGACCTAACCTAAAAAATGTTTATATCTAACTTCTCTCATTCAGAACATTTTGGACACCCTCTCAGCTGTGGAATAGTCCTGGTACCCAACTGGTGCCACAGGACCTACACATCTCACCTGGGAATATACCCTTTTTCCTCCAGTGGCACTGTTCACCTAAAAAAACTTTCTTGTGAGTTGATGTGTTTAAATGGTTTGGCCCATTTAGCCCAACAAACACCAATTCAATGCTCATTGCTCAATGGAGAGATGTGCTGCCTCAGTGGGGTGATGAATCCCAAGATGGGTTATAAAGCCCAACATAGGCATGACGCAAATCCCATTCCAGGTGAGAACTTAAGAGATTTCTTGGGGTTATGAAGATTTGCATGACTACAGGCTGAATATATGAACATCTCTAGTAAAGAGTAGGATTTTAATTCTCAACTGAAATATAAAGTGCTGTTTCCTCATTCTGTCCTCAACTGATGATGTACTTATAGTTCTTTCAGATTTACCAATGAACATCAGTCCTGTTGCATGTCCAGAAATGTGCATAAATATCTGCAATCTACAGCTACCTATTTCATGTGCTGATCTGAAATTACAGGGAGAGAAAGGGATGGATGAAGTGGTGCTGAAGCTTGAGCACAATATAAATATGAGGCCACAGCATCATGTGTTTGAGACCTGTCACGAGGCTGAAATACAAGTGAAGCTGTCACAGCAATACAATGACAGCACAGTTCAGCATGCTCATGAAGAGACTAAAATCCAGGATGACTGCAGAGCCAAGGGGAAAAAAAGCTGGTTTTTTCCCTACCCTGTGTACATAAATAGGAAAGATCTGGTTGTGTTGTCCTGTGTCACACTGAGATGTCAGTCTAAAGCAACAACTAACCTGAGCTATAATTATGGAGTGGCAGAATATGTTGACTTTTCAACTGAAATGTATCCTTGGCTGTTTCCCTTGCAGCAGAGCTGTGTTTTCACAAGAGGGCAATGTACATTTTCTAGTCACAGCAAACCAGTTTGTGCTTTTCCCCTGACAGATATCAACATTCCCATTGTCTCAGGAGAGACAACCATCTGTAGATGCAGCCAGCTATGCCAATTTGTAAGATGTGTACTTAATAACAGGTTTTCAATTTAAAAAAGAGATGTTTTCACACCTACAGAACTCTGAGTGATCCCAAAGTGCTTTGCTGGCATCAATCTAATCCCACAACCTACGCACATGGGTGGACACCAGAGAACCTGCAAAGCCAAGCAACAAAACAAATGAGCTCATGGGATCACACATAAATAAGCCATCTACCAGCTTTTATGCCTGACCTATCACTTTATTAATTTTTGGATCCATCTGCTTGGGACTATCAGGTGAAAACAGCATGGAATTTCAGTAGCTATTATGAAAACTCTAATTCCAGATAAAGCATCATCCTGCATTTGCAGGCTCAGTCCCCAATGAGGCACAGCCAGTATAACACGTACCAGGAGCACCAGGGTGGCTGCCCAGGCACTGCAGCCAACAGCACATGAACAATATGCCCAGGACTGAAGCCAAAAGGTGCAAAGCTGCTGGTTTCAGTGCAAATCAGTTATACAACATACAGACATCAGTTACACAACATACAGACATTGGGAGGAGGCACCTGCTATTCACACTGCGTGGTGTGGAAGCACGTAACTCTGCCCTGGAAGATTACTGAGAAGTCCAAATGCAACTACAAGAAACAGCATTTTTGGAATTTGGATATTGGAAACAATTATCACATCTGAATCATCTACAGCTCTCAAGCCATGAAAGCAAATAGCACTGTACTGAGAGGGAAGGCAAATTTCTGGCTGCTCTGAAAAGCCCAGGAATTACAGTTTCCATGTAAAGCAGGTGAGATCTTGCTTTCCAAATACTTTGGATCATGAATCTGATCTTCTTCCAAATTCTCCATGGAAAGATTGGTTTTTGGTTTTAGGCATTAGTAACAAATGCCAAAGCCAACTGATGAGCTAAGATGAGGCTTTTATGTTTCTGTTATGTTTCTGAACAAGTCCCAGCCACTTACTTAGTCATTTACATTTGAATATTGTGCCATTCATTGCTTTCCATGGCACTGTTTAATGCCAGGTTTTCAGCTTTACTTAAAGATTGTCCAAAGGTGAGGGAGAGTATGAAGTGTGAAGGACCTTCCAGGAGCTCCCACGGCAGGGGGCCAGTTTCATGCTGCCTCAGCATCTGATGCTGCTCAACACTTCTGGGCTGCTAAAAGCTAGGCAGCATCCCAAGAAGCTTCAGGGAATTGGCAGAGCTCTGGGGCCCTGCAAATAGCGACCATTTTCAGTGGAAACATTTATGACACTGGAAGGAAGGTCGCCCCATGATGTTGCTTGCATCAAAATCCTGTGGACAAAATCCTGCTCTTCCCTGCCTGGAGAGCGGATGCAAGGAGGCTACAGCAATGCTGCACCTTCAAAAGCCCCTGCCACCATCATCTCTTTTCAGTTTAACTTGAAAAGATAAAAGCAATTTAATCTTTCCTGCCTTCAACTTGAAGGTTTTATTCTAAATATATTTTGACAGCAGAAATAAAGACAAAGTTTTAATAGAACTAACTGAACCACAAACTGAATTATGTATTTCCATTTCAGGAGACAATCTTGCTGCTAATAACATCACTCTCCTTCCAAAAGCATGCATGACAAAACTCAAAGCATTTCTCTGTTCCTTCACGGCCTCTGGTGTCTGGCAGCAGCTCTGCAGCACAGAGGGCTGCCTCTCACACGTGTGTGTGTCATGTGTCACACACTCTGGCCAGGAGCTGGGGTGGAACCACCTCAACTGCTGAACCAGTCTGTCTGGAAAATTTGTAAGCTAGGGGATTGAAATGCAGGCTGAACCCTGGCAACGTCCCTGCAACACTGGATCTCTGCCTAGAACCCTTATTTCTTCAGTGTTCTCTGGAAACATGCAGCAGCTGCAGGCTTTCTGTAGGACGCCCACACCAGCAATCTTCCCCCTGAATGGAAGCACATGGCAAGGCAGGTCTAAACTGTACTGACAGCCTGGAGCATCTTCATTTTTCAGCAGTGGATTCTTCATTTGGTTCCTGTCTTACAGAAACAATAGCAGTCAAGCTGCTTACTAAACCAGGGTCAAATTCTGAATAGATGCCTTGCTCACAGATTTGTTCTTAATTAGCCAAACTCTCTCTGAAGTCAACAAAAGTGCCAATCAAACAAAGACACATTTTATTTTGTGACCACAAGGAGAGGGATTGAAGGAATTTACATCGGCTGCTAAGCATATGCTCTAATGACCACCACTAGATTATTAGAAGTGACCTAGATGTAGAAAGCTTTGATCTTCTTACTCCTGGTTTATTATCCAGTTTCTAGATCTCTTAAGGTCAATCAGAGTGAATAAAAATTAGGATGGGTAGAAATTGTGTGTGATCCAAGAAAAAAGACCATGAAATATCGATCCCAGACATTTCACTGACTAAAGCAGGCAGACACAAGTAAACGTGATTAATCAAGAGCAAGCCAGGAAATAGCATTACATTTCAAAGAAGTCTAGGGGTGAATAGCTTGAGGAAATGAGATACAAAGTCTTTCACATGTAGGTCAGCCCTTTTAATCCAGCTCTGCTCATAGCAAACCCCAGTCATTAATATCTGACAGCTGCCTGGCAGCCTAGTAGAACGAGATGGTGGTCTTTGTTTAATTGCCAGTGGTATCTGCAAAATATAACATATCAACAGAACTGCAATGCTGAAAAAAGTCTAAGCAGGAAGGTCAAGGACTGACTGGGCTTTGACAGAGGATCTCTACCCGCTTACCAAAAAGCTTCATTTCCTATTAGTGTCAACCTGATATATCTCAAGGGTAATAAATCTTTGTGGGTGAACAGAGGATAAAGAGAGCAAAAAACAGTTCAGAGAGAGCTGTGGTAATTCTGCTGCCTTGAACTCAGAGCAAGGGCCAGCTCCCCCGCTGGTGGTTCCACTCAAGTGCCAGCACAACGCCAGTCCACCCTGGCCCAGGGCTGCTCCCTGTCCTTCCAACGAGAGCAGCACAAAGCCAGGACCAGCAGATGCAAGGGCAGACACAGGGAACCAGGGAAGGAAGGCGGACAGCAGATCATGGCCTCAGATAAGAGACTGAGAAGAAAAAAGGTGCTCTGAACAAGACTAGAGGATGGCAGTGCAGAAGATGACCTTAGCATGGGCCTTTCCCCATATGGAGCTGGTTTTCACATCTTGGTGCAGAAAGAATTGAAGATGTGCACTGTTGGTCCCACTCTGTCTCACAAGGGGCTCACAGGGGGCACCAGGGCTGCAGAAAGAGCCTGACCACGTGTCACTGACCCACCCCTCGGCCCAGGGTCCCTCTCCTTGCCAATTGAGTACAGTGTGGGGAGAGGTTCAAGCTGGAATTCATGTGATTGGAATAAAGGGTCCACACATAAATGATGAGTAAACAGAATTCCTTACTGCTGCCTTTTCAAAGCCTTTTCTTTACAATAGGAGAAAGGTCTGGATTTCCAAAGCCCATGTGACACACCTGACATTCACCTCAGGTAATGACAGAAGAGATTATTTTACAGCTTGCAAGAAAAATCCTCCCAATTGCATATCAGAACAGAAAGCTCTGATTTCTATGCTTAACTAAAAAAAATATTATTTTGGTGGGGTTTTTTGGTTTGTTTTTTTCTTTATTTTTTAATAAAGGTCAGATTTAAAAATTCAGTTTTGACTCAAAAGAGCAATGGGGATTTTATCTTTTCATTTTCTCTAATAACTGTGCCTTTGTTTTTTGGACAAAATTTATCTCACTTTATCTGTTCCGAACCCAGGTATTCCATCTTGGCTACTTATCAAGCTTCCCTCAATAGTGAATGAAGAGAAGCAGTCACCTCCAACAGGAGATTGTTCTTCTTAAACTAGGAGGATGTTTGGAATAGGTAGGATGAATTCTCCTCTCAGGTGGAGGTGCCCAATGTATACTTGGTTTGGACTTCAACATGACAAAGTAAAGTAAGTTGAACACAATCTTTCGTAACCTGGAGTGACTCTTGAAGCATTTTATGGACCTTTTGCATGTGTATTTTGGGTTCTGTCTTGATCAGTGTGCACTTGATGCTGTTATATAAAGCACAGTACTTTTAAGTGTCATAGATAGATTATCTGAAGGGTATTTGTTTGTGAAAATGAAAAATCAAACGTGTCTAAAAAGGACAGCACAGAGTTAAAAATGATGGGTTTAAATACTTCTTCACAACTACCAATGTTGTTTAAACCGCTCAGAATAAGAAACACGCCAAAAAGGGAGGCATGGGTTTTGTTTGGATTTTTTAAAAGTATTTTCATTTTAAAACTCTTCCACTTGCTTTTGGAACTGTGTACATGACATTCAAGAGTCACATTTGCAAGTATTTTGCATTCAGCAGTATCTTATAAATACCAGTGATCTTTCATATTGCATTTTTCATTCTATACTGATCATTCACACGGCCTCTCCTGCTGTTATACAGGGATAGACTTCCCAACAGATTTTTTTTTCTTTGAATGTTTTCATTAAGTAAACAAAGAAATGATGCAGAAATGTATTGAGGTAGAATAGCCCCAGGTGAGAATTTTCCCAGTTTCCAGGATAATCCTGCATAGTTCTCTCCAAAGTGCTGTCCATCAGAATGGGAGGTGACCACCACTAGATGGTGGTGGTGGATGCCACACACGGGGTACCTGGCACCTCTTGTCTGGCTTTCTCACAAGAAACACTTGGGCACGCCTGGAAACTTTGGAAACTCCACTGTGCTGTAAGTCAAACATTATCCTGGATCCCACTCCAAGCAAGAACCAAGTGCTTTAACTTACTACAGGCTGTTGTATTACTGTCAAAAGCTGCATAATGGAAAGTCTTAACACTTTGGAAAAACGTCATGCCCAGTGTGAGACATCTGAGCACTGCAGGACATTGACAAAAACAAAAATCAGGAATTTGGGAGTTTCTCTAGATTTCATTTAAAATAATCACACTTTGCCCTGTCATGGTTCAGCTGCCTTTGTCGCATTTAGCTCCATAATTGGCAGTGGAAACCTCTTTGCTTCCTCTCTTATGGAATTTACATGTTCTCCTGCTCTTCCTTCAAGCAATGTAATTAAAAAGCCTGCTTAGCATAATTAATTTGCAAACAGGTTGGATGAAATGGGATTGTATCCCAAAGGCTTTTTCAGCATTAAGTAAAACTACTTCTTCAAGTATACTTTAATCTAGAGTCTCCTCTACATAAATTTCTTGCGTTTTGCATTTTAGAAGCTCTTCATTTTAAAAGGTGCTACAGTTGGCAGCCCAGCTCTGACTTGTGCTTCTGCTATGGTCCTAGATTACACAGCTCATCCTGCAAACCATGTCCCAAGAGCACCCAGTCCCCGAGCAGAGGGAGGCTGTGCAGTCAAGAGCTCCTCCATGCTGAAGAGGGGTTTTTTTCTGAAAACAACTCATGTTCCTAAAAAATCCTCTCTCCAACATCATCTGAAACAGCAACATGGCATTTTAGATGTTAATGGGAATATTAAAATCAGTCCTGCACAGCCAGCCAGAGGAATACGGAGGGAACAGGGAGGGAGGAAACCTTCCCAGAGGGAGCAGCTGGGACCTGCCCTGTGCCACCGCTCACATCAGCAGCTGTCGTTCCCCACCGAGAGCTGTTCTGCTGCCTGCACCAACACTTGGTATCATTCCTCCTTCCTCTGCAGGCTTTATTTTAAGTTAGATTTCTAGTTTTGTTTGTTTTTTGTTGTTTTTGTTTTGTTTTCTTTTTGTTTTGTTTTATTGTTTTGTTTTGGTTTTTTTAATTGAGAATTTGTCCCCTTCACTCTATGCCAGAGAGATTTCAGCACCCTCCCATGATAAACTCATTTCCAAAGAGTGATAATAAATCAATCATTTACGGCATTAACAGCTTAACTCGCTTAACTCCAGAGACTTTTAATTCCAATACAATCGCCAGTAGCTGGCAACAGAAGGCAAATGGAAAGCCCTACCCCCCAAACCTCACTTAAAGCTTATCATCCCAGATTAGAAACAAAGAAGATTATTTCAGTGATCTAACCTGAGAAAAGATCATTTGGGTAGTTTGATAAAGAGGGAAGTACACTTGTGATGTGACAGTAACGGGCAAGTGATGTAATAAACAGTCCAGTCTCCATTACAATCATTCAACCACTTGAATTTACATGGATACTAACAGAGTTGGCCTGTCAGTGCAAACAGTAAAGATTATTCTCTGCTAATAAAAACTGAGGTGCTGGAGTGAAGCACCTATTAAACTCAGCAGTCACACAACACAAGTCATTTAGCAAGCTCACAGTTTCTAGTGATTATTGATATTACCAGCCAATATTATCTCTATTCATGCCCTAATTGTTCTGCTTTTATAAGCAGTTATTTTCTAATACAAGTTATACAGTTCATCAAGTAGTGAACTGAGTGATTGTGCTCAAGACATCACCAATGGAGAATATGGGGAGAGAAGTCACTGGACTTCATCTGTTGCTTCATGACTGGAAGCAAGAACATGCATGATGCTGTCTGAGGCATGAACTGGTCATTCCTCAGAAATCAGACATGAATCCCAAATAAATGTCAATCTAACAATGCTTCTAAAACATGCAGAAATTTGAACAAAAGCATTTATAAGAGCCGCTGCCTTTATTAATGAAGACCACTTCCACACATAATCACTGTAGCACATCACTGGAGAGTTACAGGATATGTCACAACTAAAAAGCCATGAAAATAGTCTGCAGGGCATACCTGAAGCCTTGAATTACACACTTATAATAGACATGAAGGTTTATCAAGATCTGGATATAAGGCATAATCATAACCTATTATGGTTTAAGCAATGAATTTAAAATCATAATGATAAGACAAAAATAATGTAATACATTTTATCTTGTTTTAAATTATTAATAGAATGGGAGAGAAACAAGTACTTGATTGCTTCCGTAGGCTTCATAATCTTAACTGGTTAATATCAAATACTTTATTGAAATCGTTAATAATTTAGTTTCATTATTAAGTACGATATTGAACAAGTTATTAAGCTTGCTAACAGGGGAAAGATAACCTCTTGAGCATCAGGCTCAGAGAAACTCATCACTGCCTCTCACAACTGAGTGCCCATGGGAATTGCCTGACACACCAGAAGGTTGCAAGCATGCACACAGCTCAATCACATCATCTGCATTTTCCTAAGAAAGGAGACAGCAAACATTGCCCAGACTGATATGACAGACCGACTCCAGGCCCAGCCAGTGGCCTTGGCCAGCAGCTCGGGCCTAGCACAGCCCAGCACTGCTGCCTTTGCTCAGCAGCACAGAGAAGAGGCTGAGGGACACTGACAGAACCACATTAATGCCAAGTGTCAAGGAGAGCTGAATGGGAGCCCAGAAAACTACACTGAAGTAATACTTCCCAATGGTGCTAAGATTGCATCTCAACTCCCAGGATACTTCATGGCACTTCTTTGTGCGCTCTAGAGGAGACACAAACACTGCTTTTGTGGAAAGGTTTGATTTTGCTGTGGTGCCCTGCTCCAGGAAGGGTTCTCCACCCCAGGAATCAAAAACTGACAGACACAGCTGTCCTGAATCCCATAATTCCTGGGAGCACTGCTAGATCTAAACCTCCTCTCCTGCACATTTTTCATTGGAAAATCAGCTCTTCCCTGAAAAGACTGGCTCAGGTGACTGAGCTGACCCCCACATTGAGCAGGCACCTAGAAACACACCTTGTGTGAAGAAAAAAAATTAAAATATATTTCCCCTTTAATCTGCCCAGTTAGGTCAATTGTACATTTTTTTGTTTCTTTATCATCTCCATTATGCTGGTACACTCAGGATCTCCTGTGGACATGCTGTTTACACAATTTTTTCCCAAAAGTGCTCTTTATCTATACAGGCTGTTCATGCTCCTTTTCCCAAATTAGCCTACTAGAGCAATTCACAGCTCTTGCTGTGGAAGTGCTTCATTACTTTGAGACAGACTCAGCACCCAGATTTCACTTCTGAATTCTGAGTATAACAGAGGGATGCTTAACTCATAGACCTTCTTATCTTATCATCCATCCTGGGTCCCTTTATCTTGGCAAAGGCAGACAAAGAATGGTCTTCTCTCATGCTGGCACAGAGAGAAAAAGATCAAACCCAAGCACAGATGCTGTAATAAAATGGACTCTGATTTGTAAAAAATAAGGCTTACCATACAGAATAGCTACTGCTCACACAATTTATGATTACAGACAAATGTGTTGAGTCCACCACTAGCAGTGGAAGGGAAAATAACAACCACATGCTCTTGGCTGCACATGGTGGAGGGACAGCTGACATCAGTAAGCCTTCTTGCCAGAAAGATTCTCTTATATGCAAGAGGAAGATATCTTTTAAAGACTAAGCCAAAGAGAGGAGGCCATCCTTTAAGAGTTAAAAAACTGTCTCACAAGACCAGATAATCATTTATTTCTTCTTAATTTAGTGATGGTTGGTTCTCCAGAGGAGATCAAGACTGTTTTGGCAGCTGAAACCAGTTCAGCTTTTGGACTTTTTCCTCCAACCTGTTACCAGAACTGTCCATCACTGTGACTTTTCCTTGTAGCTGTAGATGGGTCCCATTTCACCAGTGGACCATTTCAGCAGGAGGTTGCTTCTGTTTCCTTTGCAGGTGAAAGAGCATTGCCAGCTTCACAGCACTGTTCCTCACTCCTTCAACACATAAGAGCAATTTGCAAAGACACTTTTGGGGGGCAGCTGGAACAGGACAGGAATAAAAGCTACCTGCTCTTTCTGGATCTGCCCTGTGGCTCAAGAGTGACATTACCCCTGTCCCCCGAGGAGTCCCAGGTGGGGGTCATGGTGAGCACAAATTCTGCCAGCACAACCATTGGCAAACACAAGTTCCCACTGTCAGAGCAGGTGCAAGGGAGGCTCTGCTCTCATCCAGAATCAGGGGATTAATGGATTCATTCTCCTGGATGCTTACCCCAAGGACACAGTTCCTCCATTCCAGCAGCACTACTGGAAAGAAGGATGAGTTGTTGCCATGATGGATGTCATCCAGATGTGTTTTTATGGAATCATAGAATCATTTAGGTTGGGAGAAACCCTTAAGATCATCAAGTACAACTATTAACTTGACTCTGCAAGACCATGACTGAATCACTTCTCTAAGCACCACATCTACATGACCTTTTTTGGCTCTTTTGGTTTGGGTTTTGTTTGTTTGTTTGGTTTTTTATTGTTTTAGTGGTTTTTGTTTTGTTTTTGTTTGTTTTTGTTTTTTGTGGTTTTTTTTTTTTTTTCTTACAAGTATTTTATTTCTGACCCATGATCCTATTTCAACTTGTATTTCAACTTCTCCCCGGGTATATTAGCTCAAATTCCTTCAGTTAAGTTAAAACATGTGGGCACAGGTGAGAACATTCATTGCAAGTGCTAGCATGAGGAATAATCAAAATATTAAGAGATTTATGTTTTCTCACGGTTTTTCTCCACTGGTGCTGATGACACAATCTCCTTTATTCCAAGCAGTTCAGGTTGGCACCTTCAGGTGCTGCCATTCAAGAAGTAATATGATCCTCCTTTATGAATTATAATGCATGAGAAAAGGTAGCCCTGCTCTATGAGATAGCAATTACTGCTCTGAGAAGAGCAGTAAGATTTTCAAATGAGATAGCCATTGCCTCTCCTTACAGCTTTAAACATATCCTTAGGGGAAAAAAAAAAGTTAAGACTAAGAATACATTGCCTTTCAAAACAGCATTAACATATTAGAGTAAAAAAAAAAAAGGATTGTGAGGCACAGAAATCCAGAAAATAAAGACCCTGTATGGATGTTAAAGTGAGCAGTTGAAAGTCTGGAGTTATCTGAGGTGGACTTGTTTCTCAAAGTTCCTCTGCACTCAGTAGAAATATTCTTGTTCTTGGTGATTCTAGGGAGAATTTTTATCTCTTTTCAATAACTTTTCTATAGGAAATCTAGGAGACACTTCGGTCTGGTGAAGGTCTTTGCTAGATTCTTTGGAAAGTCAAGGAAATGGTATTAATCAGATTATCTGAACAGAGATGTTCACCTACCCCATCAGACACCTCTAAGAGGTAAGGAAAGAATGTTGTCTTGACTCTTCCCCAACACAGTGTAAATACATAAATAGCAATAGATACATTTCAGACTTCATACTACTGATACTAGACAGGGGAAGTATGGCTAAATTGGACAGAGTTACCTGAGTGCAAAAGAAAAAAAATTGTTCAGTCAGACTGAGCCATTAATATAATCTGAATTTGTGTATGTCAATTTTCCATGGCATTTGCCATTTTTTTCCTAAAAATACAATGTGTTTTTTTTTTATAGAAAGATAAACAAATCCTAAGTTTTTTGAATTATGTTAAAAATCCAGTTCTGTTCTTATTGTGCACAGCTATAAATGTGAATGTGTATCTTTTTTATTTCTGCATAAAATTTTTTTCAATGTTTTTTCACAGTCTAAACATTTTGCCCCAAATGTCACAACATTTTTTTTGCCTCATTTCAATAGTTTTGTTAGTAAAGCAGTGTGTACCAAAATACAAGCAATACATGTGAAAATGCTTTGTCTCTTACAACAGTATTCCTAAGGGATTGCATGTATATAAGTTGGTTTCTAGACAACCAAGGGAACTAAAGAATAAGGAATTTATCTCATAAACTGCCTGGCTAAAATGACATTTTATGATGTTATATTGTCATCAAACTCTGTCTTGAAGTGCAGGAAAATGCAACCATTTTTTAGGAACACTTCCCTTAAAGGCTTTAATAAAATTTTAAAAGTTCAATGGTATATAGTGTTATTCTAGAGGAGGGAATGCCTTAAGG
Source organism: Ammospiza caudacuta (assembly GCF_027887145.1). NCBI lineage: Eukaryota > Metazoa > Chordata > Aves > Passeriformes > Passerellidae > Ammospiza > Ammospiza caudacuta. Next base: position 78,851,233 of record NC_080595.1, read on the forward strand.
AATTACAAAATGCCTTCAAAACTAGGGAAACATATGAACAAATTTTAGAGGAGAATAAAGAACTCCTGCTTCTGTTGAACATAATGAAAATCTGTCACTTTTGCTGTCCAAACAGTTTGGACTTGCTGACTGAAATTTTTCTCTGTCCTACAAAATTTGTCTTCCTGCTGTTAACACCATGCCAACACTGCTGCAGAATTAATTTAGCTGTCCTGCCAGCTGAACTGCAGCCTTCATGGGACCTCTTTCTTCATTCACCCTACCAAGGCACAAATGCAGACTGGCTCTTCACTTCAAGCAGTGGCTGCAGCCTGTTGCCAATTACAGTTTTGCAGCAAGCAGCATTTCCCACTGCAGGATGGCTCCTCCTTTTCAAATGTCCCTTTGGAGTCTCTCTGCTCTTACCCAAGGCTTGACAATGAGCCAGCTGGCATTTGGGCTGTGACTTCTGGGGCTCTTGGTGTTGTTTCACTCTTCACATTTATTCTCATGGTCCATTCCTCCCTGTGCACTGCCTCCTCCTCCAGTGCAGGCTGTTTTGCAGGATACAGACCATCTTTATGCCTTGTGCCGGTACCACACCACTCATCATGCGCCCTTAGACTTAGATGCTAATGCCATTAACTGCAACAGCATTTCTAGCATCCAAACCATTTCCCAGAAACAGTCCCACCCAGCTGAGCCAAAGCTGACACCAAAAACACCAATGGAAAAGAAAGCCAATCAAGCCTTTGAAAAGCACTTGGATAAGACTCATTTCTTATCCAAACATAAATACATTTGTCTCTAAAAGAAGAAGCAAAATCACTATGCAAAATACTATGAATCAAAGTTGGTTGGAACTAGATGATCTATAAGATCCTTTCCAACCCAGGCCATTCTGTGATTCTACGATTTAGAAATACTACATGCATTAAATTAAATTAAATTTTCTTGGTGATGTTCTCCCTATTCCTTACTCCCCATTTTCCAACATTGCATATATACCTAACACTTCTTGGTAAGGTTTGGCAAAGCAAAGCTAATCTGACCACAGTGTGTTTTCAAGAACAAATCACCAAAATACAATAAATTGCTTAATTTTCTTAACTTTCTCTAACACATTATATAAGCCTTAGTCACATATTTCTAGAATGGAATTGTATTCTTCTTATACCTCCACATTTCTACATATTTCCAAAACCACATTCCTCACTTGTTATTTTAAGTATATTATACATCTGTGTTTCTATCCATCCTCTTTACAGATCTGGGATTTAACTCCAGGCTTTTGGCAGGTAACAGCCCTGTTGCTTAGCAGCAGCTGAGGCACATGTAAATGCCATAATGAAAATTCTCATGGTTTCAAAAGTGGAAAGCCTTTGCCTGCTGAAAATTGATGTTTATAAATCGTCTGGGAGTGGAGTGAGTGGCACCATTTCTTTCCAGCAAAGTACAGTTTTGAATACATATCCAACTGGCCTGACACAAGTAATAGAGACTGAGGCTAAAAAAGTAAGAGTCAATATTTAATTATGATTGCTTTTACATATTGATTATTCCAGCATTTTAACCATCATATGATTACCAGTAAAATAGGCCACTCTTAATTTCATTTCATGGGTGAAATAATAGATTCACAAAAGTCAACCACAAAACTTTCACCACCTTTATAGAACTGGGATTTCTAATTTTCTAAATCCGTTTTCATTAACTCTTATTTTGAAAAGCATTGATCCAAGTGTTAATGTGGATCCAAAGCCAACTGCTTAGCACTCCCATCTTTGCTTAAAAAAATACCTGTTTTAATCTGCATTTGACAGATCCATGTGCTCACAGAAACATGCAGATTACAACCCAAGCTTCTTAATTCTACAGTACCAGCAGCAGAAGGGAACCTAAAATGCTCTCCAAACTGAAACAAATTAACATGAGCATGATCCCTGTCAATGATGAGAATTGTCCCTTTCTACATGTACTTCAGTGTAGAAAGGAACAGTTTCTGCATTGCTGGCATGTAGCATGTTGAGGGGTGAGCCCACACTCCTCATGCCATTTATCTAATTTGCATCCAAGTTGTCTAAGTCTAAAAAACAGATATGAAACATGAAAATCCCTCTATAGTGGAAGGAGAATGCTGCTTCCATAGCATCATTAATTTATTTCACAAATAAAGGTTTATGGTCAGATTAATTCCTTTGAGAACTCTCCTTTGGTCCAGCAGCTATTAAAGAAACAAAGATGGTTCTGCATAAGGCAGACAAAATTAATAATCCCATGGAACTACCTCTGTCTTTCCATTGACTCTAGTGCAGCCTAAATAACAAACTGGCCTTCAGATGACAAAATTAATCCCAACCCTTGATTCTGTGCTGAAGCTCAATGGCAGAGGTGAAGGTGACTAAATAACCAATGATCTATTGGAGAATGCCCTGGATTTTAAATGACAGGCTCTGTATATCATCCCCAGAGGTGCAAGTAATCTCCTGAAAATTAATTTATATCTATTTCCACCTCCAACCCAGACTGATTCTTACAGTGTGTGAAACAGTTATTTTGATACACATATTTTGTTCAGGACTTCTTAGAAATAAAGACAATTTGAAACCTCGTATTTTGCTCTTCAGCGCCACATTCCCTGAGTTCTAGCTCCATTTGTTGTTTATACATTGCATATTTATATATGGCACAAGATTGTTTTTCTTCACTGAACTCTCTACAAGAAAAGGATGAAATAACAGATTTTCCTACTCTAAATATTTGACAAAAGGTTTTATTTATTTCAACAGAATGCTATTTATTCATTATTTTTCCCCCTTTCTAAGTATGATGGTTTGTCAACTTGTGACACTCATTTTCTATTTATTTTCATCAGCTGTGTCTCTGGCTCCCATGAGAACACTTTAATTTTGTTGCATGGCCCAGAAATATGATAATCAACAAATATTTCTAGGCCAAATCCATTGTCACAGTGTCAGCAGGCTCATGTGAAATACTGATGCAATTAAACACTGATTTGCCACTCCATCTCCCAGCAAGACAGATATAAAATACAGTTTGGTTTACATAGATCTTTTTAAATTATCCCCTTTAAAAACCTTATGAAAGATAATTGGTTATACTGAAGCACTGAAACAGGAAAAATGCTTAATACTTTTACGGTGTTTTGCATTTTACTGCTGTACAAACATTAACTAATTAAGCCTCACAATACCCAAGTGAGGAATGGAAGGAAGCATTATTATGGTTATGTATTATAATTATACTGTCTCATTTAGAATTTCCTGGGTTTTGACTTTTAAAGTAATTATTGTAATTATCACAAAACTAATAAAAACTCAGAAACAATATTTTTTTTCCCAGCATGAATATGCTCTAAGCTAAGCAAATAAATAGTTTACAAATACCTAAAAGCACACTTTTTTCCACGTATCTCAGCTTTTGCTTTCCCTTCGTCCATCTGAGTCTACAGAATTTGATTTTGTTTCCAACAAAGGGGAAGAAACTCTTTCCAATGACCACAGTGGATGCTTGAATTTAACAACAACAAATATATAAAGAATGTGTGAAGTGGGATTATCTCTGGGATTTTTACCATTTGCTAAGAAAGTATTATGAGATCTTGATATAAAAATGTTTATACATCCCAAACAATATTATAAAATCTATATGATAGTTTGAAATTGGGATAAAATTAATTTTAATTATTATTGTTATTATGCAAAATTGCTTTTCTCTCAAATACCTCTTACAAAGGTCTGGGTTCCTCTTCCCAGTTGTAGACATCTAAGAGCTCACTGGCACCCCTTAGATACAGGTAGATGGGTTCTTTCCAAGAATGATTTCTGCCATGTCTCTCATACATCTATCCTGTAATGAGATGATTTCCCACTGAAAATGCCTTTGCTCTCTCCACTAGTAGCCAAGTCCCATGCATTTCTCCTATAATCCTGGAATTTTCAAGGTCTATAGGGACAAAATCCACTTTATTAGCTATATAAAATTGTCATACAACATTTGAATATTCAATTGGCTCCATCACAAATAGCTAGTCACTGCAAATTCTTATAAGTCAATCACAGCTTGATTATACTCTGGGAGAATATTCCTTATAAGGCCATAATGAACCAAATGATAATTTGGAAAAGGATCTCAAGTAATTTCTGTTTAGTTGGAGAGATAGTTTCCTTCTTCTTTTTTAATTATGTGGGAGAGATGTAATATTAATAATGTTTGTAGAGTGGATTGAGTAGAAGAGAAAAAAGAGAAGTCTAATGAACCCAAAATATGCACAATACTCTTTTGTTGGCAAGTGCTGGAAAAATTAAAAAAAACCCAAACAAATAAAGATCTGATAATATATCAAGCAGGTCAGGCCAAGATTAATAAAAGACACAACAGAAGGATGGGATCTCATCCAGAGGGACCTGGACAAACTTGAGAAAGCTTGGCCCAAAAGAACCCATGAAGTCCATTAAGGTCAAGTGCAAGGTGTCACACATGGGTTGAAGCAATCGTAGATATGAACAGAGACTGGGAGCAAACTCACTGAGAGCAGCCCTGTGGAGAAGAACTCAGGAGTTCTGCTAAACTATTAAATAGTTTAGTCTTCTAAACTATTAAATAGTTCTTCTAAACTAATAAATAAAACTATTTATTGTGCCTGTGCAGAAAAAATTTCTTGTGTGTGAGAATCTGGACAAAAGCACAGCCCCAAAAGCCAAATGTGCCCTGGGCTGCATCCAGAGCCCCGTGGGCAGCAGGGCAGGGGGGGATTCTGCCCCTCTGCTGTGCAGACGCTGATGAAGGAATAGAGATAGAAGCAAGTTTTGATATAGAAGAAAAGAATTGCTGAGCTAGTCTTACTGGATAACCAAGAAGGCAAAGGGTATATTAATTAGAAGGGTTTTTTTGACTTAGAGCAAAGGATAAACCCACCTCAAACAAGAAGATGTTTTTACCAAGCAGGAAGATAGCACATGCAAACAAGCCTGCTGATGTGGCAAGAAGAAAAAAGTCTCAGAATTTTCCACTGCAAGAAAACTGAAAAATATCATCTAGCTTAAACTGTAATGTACTAACTTTTAGCGATTGGAGAATAGTAACATGAATATGGTAATTATAGTAGTTATAATAGGCTACAGATATTAGTTAAGGTATAGATTGGTTCTACTGTATTAAGATGCTAAGCAAAGTAGATAATGCACTGTAACCAAAACCAAAGGGTCTCCAGGCCTGCCTGCAGCTGGAGCCGACAGCTCTAGGCACAGCTCTGTCGCCCAGGACCCTGGATTGCTCTAACCTCTTGGATGGAATAAAATGCATTTTGGAGAGCTGTCTGGAGTCCTGCATCCCTCATTTAGGCTCTTACAGGATGAGGCTTTGAGCAAGCTGATCTGTGAATGGCATCCCTGTCCACAGCAGGCAGGTTGGAGCTGGGTGACCTTTAAGATTCCTTCCAACCCAATCAATGCTATGATTCTATTATTCTAATATATTAATAATATATTAAATAGATTAGTGTTCCCACCTTGCAATCTAGAAACCAACCATGTCTCTAACTCAGCTTCCACCTACCCAAACCATGGCTGGAGATGGTGCTCAGCTCATTTGCCTGTTGGAAAAGGAAACTGCCATCAAATACCATCAACAGGGGTTTTCTGTAATGTAACTCCTTTTCTGCATCAAGTTGTCAATACAATCCTTGATATAGACAGTATTTTGACTGCACTTTCCTCATGACACTAGAAAGACCATCTGGCTAAACAGATGTGGTAATCTGATTTGTTTGGCCAATGAACTGAAAAACCCACAATGGCTTGAATGGGAGTTCCCAGGAGTGCCCAATCCAGCATCTTCTCTTTGCTTGCAGATATTATATTTATAACTTCAAGAACAGTTTGGTAATGGCTTATTTGCTTGTGGGAGTTACCAAGAAAGCAGGATTTCCATACAAGAGACATAAAGTGACCATATTTTCATCACAAAAAAAGATTAGTCATATGGCCATCTGTTATTCTTTTGCAGTGTTTCATATATTATAGAACAAGAAACTGGAAAAATGCAAGCCAAACCTTGGTCCCTCAGAAGGTGTCAAATCTCCCATGGATTTGAACAGCACCATTGGCTATTTCATCTGTTTATTTACAACCTTATCTAAAGGCTGCAAGTGCAGGTCTTCTCACAGCTATGTGTTTTATTATAGATGTACAACCATAAATATGGAATGGCTTGTCTAGATAATGTCCCCCTGACAACATAATCTTCATCATCTGTCTTAATTTTTAAACCCATTAGGTTCATAAAAATAAATGTAAAAGTCTACAGCAAATTTACACTTACCCAAGGCCAATTTCTTCTCTTTCAAATTTACTTTCATGTCTAAAGCCTGTTCTGCTTGATACCACCTTGTATATCACTTGCATTACTGCCAAATTAGTTAAAAAAATTAAAAAATTACAACAAATGACCCCCACCCAATCTTTGGCTTTATAAATTAGAAATGTATATATGTTTAAAGATCAAAAGGAAGGCATTTCAAAAATCTTTCTGGACACATTTCATTTTAGTTCAGGTAGTAGAGTCTGGATAGTTTCTTTCCTCAAGTGTTTCTCAGCAGCATTACAATGAATAACAAACATTTATTATGCCCATTCATTTTGCTTTGCTATGCAGCATCTTGCCAGAGCTTTTAGACATATTTATTTTAGAGAAGTTTCCAGATATAAGGTTCTTCTTTGATAAAGGATTGGGCTGGCTTTCTGATATTGGACTGCCCTTGTCTTGAAGTAAGGAGAGAGACAAATGAAAATGAAATGGCCAAGCCCCAGTCACAGGCTGAATGAGCACAACTAACAGCAAGCTTCTCATTATGCTGCAGTCACAAAGCCCAGCTTGCAGAAATTCAGAAGCTGGAGAAGAAAAGGACAGAGGTACAGACATCCCATCAGGCTTCACCACTCACCTAGCTAGTGCTCTAGGGAAGAAAGATATGAGCTGGCTGGGAAAAAAAAAAAAGCACATTACAGTAAAGAAGAAGGTGGGGATGCATCTAAAGATTCCACATGCCTGACAGCCACAATTGTACAGGAATTTGGAGATGCCAAGGCTGCACCTTCTGGTGCACTACAGGAAGAAGGGGGGTACTTGGTTCCTTTAGAAGGAAAACATTTATTTTTTCATTATATTGCATTTTGTCAATTTAGGATAGCAAGATAGCAAGAATTGAGGCTTTCATGTAATAAATGAGTTCTGGCAATTTAAGAAAGCACATTTTAAATCCATCATGGATTATATCAATGGAACTATCCTCACTTTGGGCAAACTCTTACCCTGCACCATAATGCTCCCACTCCACTGCAGAGGTGACATGTCCTGTTACCATTCCTTTGGTTATGCAGGAAGTGATCCACGCGGTAACTAGGGACTGCATTTCTTGTAAAGAGTTTTCCCTTTGTTTTTCTTTTGGCTCCAAGAGATCCTGTCTGCACAGCAAAACGACTTCAGCTGTCCCCTGACCCAGCCATTGCACCAATGTGCCGGCAGTAAAAGCTGTGAGGCTTCTTCAGCCAGGGAGCCAAGTGAGCTCACTCACAGCACCCACCCATAACAACGCCACGGGGTTGGTTTGTATAGCGTGTCTACACAAAAGGCAAGGAGAAAAGGTACAAGGTATCCTGGCCCACTGATGTGCTCTGCAGTGACATGGGCCACTCCACAGAAATCAGTGGCCCCTTTAGGACTACGTGCTGCCTTTCACAGCATTATATATGTAGAACAATATTTCTATGAAGCTGGAAATGCAAATATAGCCCAAAGTACTCTGGCAACACGCAAGATGCACACGCACGAACCCAGAATAGATGGGAGCAAAGAAAATGATTGAGATGAACAGTCACGTGGAAATAAAAACACTGGCTACATGTATAGAAAATGGAAACAACTGAAAACTGCCTGAAGGCAAGTACTACTGGTGATAATCCAGGGATAATGTTTTTGTAGGGATTAACTGTTCTGGAGCACTTTTCCCATGTGTAAAGCACAACATACTTTTTATTCAGATAGGTTGATTTGGCAGTCTCTTTATTTCTAGCAAAAACTATTTATTTATTGTGCCTGTGCAGAAAAAAATTTCCAGCCTTGGACAGCCAGAATAAAGGGGTTTTTTTCTCTCCCACTGGCAATTGCCTTCTGGATAGAGCTCAAGAGCTAATTTCCCACAGATAGTCCACTTCTATAGAGTTATTAGAAGCTTGTGTGCCAAACTAATAATTTTGAATCTTGTATTTTTAATAAATTTGGCTACAAGTTAATGTAATTTTTATACTGAATGTGTTCAATTCATTCTTTGGAAACAGATTTCATTTCTTTGGCAAAATGTCATTATTCTTACAGAGAAATAACAAAGAGGTACATCACTTTACAAGAAACTGCTGTGCACAAAGACCAGCATTTACCTTTTGTTAGCAGTATTTTTTTATTCAGTTTTATTGCTGTGGACCTGCTGGTGATTTTCTGTATGAGAAACTAAATTTCCTGAGAATGAAAATATGTTTTCATTTTAGGTTGTTTCAGAGCATGTGCTCTTTCTCATGATTTTTCATGTTTCAAAGATACCCCAGGGTAGTAGATACAGGAAGTAGAAATATCCTTATTCCTACAATTCTTGGCTGTACATTAGAATAACCCCAGAATTTATGTCTCTGTGAAAATAACCTCAGGCCCATTAAACACCATTTTTGTGCTATACAGAAAAGCTCCTGGGGAAAAGAATCTTAAAAATAAATGAGTGGATAGACTAACACACCATAGGGGCTAATTTGTGGCACTGAGCAAGCAATTCTAACACAAGGTCACTAATTTTTTGGGTTTCCCTTGTCACATACTTGCCACAATTGTGGCAAGAACTAATCAACAGATAAATAATTGCTTCTTCAAGCCAGGACTCATATAGCACCTTTACAATTAAATATGATTATTATTATTATAAACCACAATTTTCAGCATCATGTTCTAGACTTTAACCACAGGTTTCTTGCTGAGCTTTTAAGAACCACTATATAGAACTCAGAAAGTGTACCCTTCTCAGTCCAGGTGTTATTGAAGTATTACTTTGTTAAAAAAAAAATCAAACAAACAAACGTAATGCATGAAAATTATATTTCAAAATAAATAAATATATAAAATATTTAAATATGAAATATTGGGAATTTTGACTTCTAAGAGTAACAAATATAGTGTTAAGACATCCCTTGTTCTGTACAAATGTGCAACAGAAGAGATGAGATGAAAAACAATTATGCATGAGTTCAAAACTAATGAAGTTCAACTGTTTGCTTCTGTGGCTCTAGATTTACTACAACTGAATTCCTCCAAGAAAACTGTGGGATTTGGTCTTCACTAAGCAACTGTGAGCTCAGAAGTGATTGCCACCTAAATCACTTGTCCTAATCAAGAAGTTTAATGTGTGTATAATGTTTGTACTGAGTATACCAATGCACATGTGATAAATGGCTCATTGTGCTGAAGGTGCTTTGTACAGAAATGTAGAAATTGATCCCTGAGGAAAGGAGATGTGTTTTCCTCCTGAATGAAATTAACATTGTTAATTGAGCACAAGGGACAGGACCTGACCTGCCAAGGTGTTGGGGAGGAGGGTAAATGGGAAGCAGAAGGTAGATGGGCAGCAGTGATTTCACAACTCCATCCTTTCCTGCCAAAGCTAAGGGGTGTGTGTGTGTGGATAGAAAGGCCCAGAAGGAAGCTAAGGACATCTGCATTTCAGCAGGACCACATCCAAAGAGCATCACCTCCCAGCATTCAGCAGCTGGATGAACGGCAGCTGCATGGAGTTTATTCTGGTGAAAACAGATCCATGCTAGGAGGAACTCTAAATTCATCTGCATGCCTCTGATGTCCTGGGAGGCTTTCACAACACAATTTCTTGTTTTAGCTGATCCATTCTTAAACACCCCCATCATTTAAATGTTTTTAGCTATAATTATCTCACCAACACATATAATTAGGGCACAATAATTGCTACATTAATAAACACCAACACAAAGTTTTTAAGAACCAAAAAGGTATTTAGAAGAGGGACATAGGTACAGCCAACATGGACATTAGCAGTACAAGCTGGAGCCTGTGAACACAAAAGCAAATTCAAGGACTCTTTCCTTTGATCAGTCCCTGTGTATCTAGTGTTGGCACCAGGGACAGGAACCACATTGCCAAAATTCATATATCTTGGATTAGGGCTTCATCATCTCCTATCCTGATGGTTTGACAGGGAGGAGCAAACTCGAGGATATCTGTCAAAGAAAGCTCTAGAGTCATAAGTATCCATACAGGTGTGTAATATCCTAATAAGGGATAACAGCAACCCTAGGGCATGTCCTAGGGTATAATGAAAGGGGAACTCTAGAGAGATCTAGAAATAACTTCATAATTTAAATAACTTCATGTATTTCTTGTGAAAGCTGCTGACAAGGTCCACATAAAATTTTATTTCAATTAACAGGAATTTTTAATTCCTTTTTTTGTTAACATGGAAATAATCCCCAGTTGATATTCACTTTGAGGTGAACTGCAGTATTTATTTAGACTTTTGTTTATACTGCTCTTTCTCTGGACTACTGGGGATTTTATTTAAAGCTGCATGTTCAGTTTTGGGCTATTCATGTAATCAGGAAGCCAACCTTCGCATCTCCTTCACCTGGTGGATTTCACACCACATTTTTCTGAGAAAGTTTCATATGTATTTTAGTAAAATGGCAAAATCTCCTTCTGTCTAATTTTCCTTCTGTTGATTACTTTATCTTCCAAACCATATGTTTTTCTCATTTTGTTTTGTTTGTGATTGAATATAAAATTAAGATAGTTACCTAATTCTCATGCCAGGTAGCAGTAAGTCAACTCAATTTGGAAATCATAAGGTTTGTCAGTACAAATAGTCTATTCCTATGAGCTGTAATTAAACATGAAAAGATGGAAATTTACTCTCATTGAAGAAAAAGGAAGTTGATATCCCAAGATACTAGAAGCGTTCAGACTACGAGTAGTAGAAATCTGACTGGAATGGCAACTAATGTCTACATGATAATAGAAACTGTGTTTGACTTGATAACTAGCCAAGCTCCCAGATGCTTTCCCATTCCACAGTACCCTGGAAAAGCACTTGTTTCATGAGCTGCATGGCTGTAGCTTCCCAGAGCAGCACGTGCTGCAGTGCTAACAGTGATTTATTTGCCACCTCAGCACGCCACAACAGGAGGAGCAGGCTGACACAGGCTGTGCCTGCCGGTGAGCACCACAGTTCACTCCAACGAGTCCCCTTTCATTTTTGAGATTTTCACACTCAGCTGCAGTGACTCACTCCATCAAGTACATATTAGCATGGTAAATTAACTTTCTGCAGGACTTATGAGTTTCCTGGGAGGAGAAGGTGAGGCAGGGAGTCAGAGACAGCACAGCAAGGTGCAGGACTGTGGTTCAGAGCACCAAGTTCTTGTCCATACCTTTTGAAATAAGAATGTTGTTTTCAGCTCCAGGCCTGTGTGCAAGTGAGATACTGAATGCATACTTTGATACTAGAGGAAAGCACTTTAATGTTTAAAAGTAAAAAAAAAAAAAATTAAATCAGTAATTTACTCCAGTGCTGAAATGAAGTGCCCTGCTTTAATACTTCCTTCAGGAACCCTGTAAAACTAAACAGGTTTTTATATATATCTTAAGCAAACAGCAATGTTTATAGTTCAAGAAATGTGACAAGAAGAGGTCCCTGGAAGACTCTAGTTCACTTGGTCTCAAGTAACAAAAACACATGATTTCTAGCCTGCAGAATAAGGCTGGTATCATCCAAAAAGGAAGATCTGCATTTCAAAGTCCAGGTCACTGAAGACCTAAAATACAGGTTTCCACTAAGACACGGTCAGACTTTAGCTACAAGGCCCAGAAACCAGTGTAGATCTCAACTAGATATTTGATTAACGTCTGGCTAGAAATGCCATACTGTTATGTGCATGTATAACTCCAGGAAGGCATTGCTAATCCATCCTATAGGAAAAAAAAACAAACCCTCACTCCAAAGAAATGAAGTACAGGACACTTATATTTTGACCATGAAGTAATTGCAACCCTGACTTTGCTGAAGACATCAACCAAATGGTTTAAACTTTCAGTATTTCAACTGTTCATACATTATATAGAGACTTTGTGTGCTTTGTTCATGACAATTTTATTTGATTGAAGAGAAGATCTCTGAAAGAAGTACAGTCAATATTACCCCTCTCTCTCTCACCTGTGCATCTCCAAGGATCTTCACTAGTTTTGTGAATACTCTTCCTTGGGATGACAAGGAAACACTGAGGTGGGATGAAGGGAGGGAGGAAGCAGAAGTTTCAGGATGACAAAATTCTGAAACACTTGACTTTTGCAACAGATTGTGTAGAGGTTGTGAACCACTGATCAGTCTTGATAGCTGCTGTGAGGACCATGTAACAATGGCAAAATAAGCATTGCTACACAGCTAGTAGATGTGAACATGATAACAGCTATGGGATGTGATACTGACTTTTTCACTGTTTTTTTTATCTTGAGCTCTTTCATTCTCAGCGTTAGCAATGGCTCTCTCCATCCAAGCTGCAACACTTCTTTATTACCCTCCAGATAACCTTATTAATGAATTCAGCATTTCGCTTCAGAAATAATCACAGCATCCCAAATTCATTGTTTTGATTTCTCAGAGGAATAAAACATAGATCAAAGGTGAACTGCAAAGGAAGAAGGTCCCTTATAAAAATGCATGACAATTTTGGGAACTGGTGAACTTCCTTCAAAATAAAAGATGAAGTGAAAGTAATTTGCATGTTATTGTTGGGAAATTTACCCAGCCTACATTCTTTTATCAGGCTATGCTGGAAACTGGGGCATGCATGTAAATGGTGATATTTTTAAGCATTCCAGGCTGGATCATCTTGTCCTGTCTGGATGTACTCTCTTCAGTGCAATGGAAGTCAGTTTCAAATGCCTCCAAGAACCACATATAGCCACAGAACTACAGATATATTCAATGCTTGGTAATAATCAGAATTTTGGACTAAATATTTGCATTCCCACACATCTGCTAACTCTGTAAGCCCTGAAGATGCCTTTGGACAATTGGACTGTGACCATGATTCCTGCCTCTTCCAGACAGAGTGTAAGTATATCTTACTGATTTGTTCAAGCATTAGGAAGATTCATTCCACTAGCCTGGATACTCCACAAGCTACTGTTCAGAGAAATTAAGATCTAGGTGTTTAGATTTCATCTCTTAAAATTGTCTGACTTCCTCATTTCCCAGATTTAGAGTCTCCAGAGGAGACCGTCTAGAGGACATGAGCCATTATATGCTCTGCAACAGAAGCAGGAAAAAAAAAAAAGTATTTTAGCCTTTAAAACTAGCCACTAGCACTAATACTGCAAAGAGAAAAGGACTTGTCTTTCTTTACCTGTGAAACTTTTTTACCAGCTTTAGGACCCTTAATTTCACCCTTTTCGTCCCAGATTTAGGTTTTAAACCATTGCTGCCTTTAAATGACAGCTCCCAGCGTGCACATCTTCACATGTGGTGAGAGAAGTTCTCCAGACTCTAGATCCAGCTTGTAGGACTGGACACTAATGGTTAATGGAGCTTGCAGCAGACTTCACAGCACTCGGGTCTCACAAAGATAAACAATTTCGGGAGCTCAGTACAGTCCTAAGCGCTTAAGTAAGGATCAGGAATGAAAATTCCCATTAGCTTCACTGAGATTAGTGTTTCAATCTAAACTGACTCCATTCCACATTGTTAAAGGCTCTTAGTATCCAGTGTTGTGATTTACAGCCATATTTTCAGAACTGCTTGCTACCCAGCATGCTGGTCCTCTTCTGGAAATTACTGTTTTCAATTTGCTTTGCAGCTTAAATGAGAATCTGTGGTTTTTTACTCTGGGTTTTTTTTTTTTTTTTTTTTTTTTTTTTTTTTTTTTTTTTTTTTTTTTTTCCTTTATGGTTGCTGATCTTTAAAGCCCTGTTTACTAAAGACAGACTTTAAAATCTGTTCCACAAGATGATATGAAGCCCAGACATTATTTTTCCTGGGATAAGCAGAGAGACAGAAATGCTGCAGAAAGGCACATTACCAATATCCTCCCCTTCCCTGAATTGCCCAAAGTCAGCTTCAAAGTTAATGCTGCCTTCAGGGTTTGTTTGATTTTGGTTTTATAAGTAAGGAGCATTCTGGCCCTTTGTTTTAAAATTCATGGAGCACAATGTCAGCTTTTCTTTGAAATATATAATAAGCCTTTTATGTGGTTTAGAAGTAGACCTGCATTTTGGCACAGAACCTGCCTATTCATGTCTATAAGGAGAAGAAAAATTATAATGGCAAAAGCAGTTTTGTATGGAAAACATCCAGGCAACAAGACCATGCCTTTTTTTTTTAGCCAAGTCCTCTTTGAAAAGCAGTTGCAATCACTTTTGGTTTTAAAGTTACCAGAACCCAGTTTTAATACAGCTTTGGAGCTCACCCTGAAAAGCACTCCCCAGTGATAGTGCTGGGCCACAAGCCCAGTTGCTTTTCAGCACACTGCCATTTACATTCTCCTATATTTATTTCTTTTCATAGCAACTTCACTGGACCTCTGGTGAAAAAGTGATTTTTTTTCCTAACAATTTATAGTCTCAGATGTGCAGATCTGTATTAAGTGCTTCAGGAATGCATTAAGAATCTCTACCTCATCAACTGTTTTACTACTCCACACAAGCAAAGCTTCTACTGAGGCAAATAATGTTACTGTCATTCCTTCCCAGACTTACCTGCCCATCTAGATATGCACTGCTCCTTATACAGCCATATTGTGAAGCTCCCAAACCAGTGCTATTTGTTGCTCTATTGGTTTGCATCAAATTCCTCAAATAACAGCATTAGTTTTATTATTCCATATCAGTTTGAACAATTCAAAAAAAACCAGCAGTAATATTCATAATTTTAAAGAGTTTCTTTAAGTAATCTTTATAAATAAATACATATGATGTTTTCTGTGTTGCAGTTAAGTTTAGGTGATTCATGCAAGCAAATATCCTGTCATACTGTCCAGGAATACTGCTGGCACAGCAGATGTAATCTTCTGGAAGGTAGCAACTAGGCTAAAAGTATTGTGTGGGTAGATAAATCAATATTTTTTATAATCTACATTATTTCAAGACATGCTGAAGTTCTATAGCAACACAGGATTGGTATAATATGCTAAATATATAAATTATATTTGGTGTAATACACTTAACATTGGTATAATATACCTTAAAAGTATTCTTGTTATAGGGAGAGCTCAAGTGGCCAAGGCACACTCATAAAACCAGCACAGCTCTACCAGTTAAGAGATGATCCCAGGAAACATCAATTTTTGCCAGTACAATTCCATCTATGTTTGGGACATCTGTAAACACAGCTGTGCCATTCTGGAATCCTACTTTTTTACAGCCACTGAAAGCCTGAAATCCAGCTCTAACCTGATATTTTGAGGAGCTCTGTGTCATCTTTAGAAGGCTGCTAGTCTGTCTTGAAAGAGGCTGCAAATACACCAACTATAATTGCAATAGATTTTTGAGATTCTTTTGTTCTACACATATTAAAATGAAGGACTAAAAATCAATTCCCTTCAAGGTCAGAAATGTGAGATAGAATCCAAAAACATGACAAACCATTGGATTCCAATTAATGAAATAACTTTTAAATGAAGGGTGTAAAAATAAAAAAAAAAGAAGAATGCAATCTATAAAACTCCAAAACATATCTAAACAATATAGGGGCAATAAATTTACAAAGTAAGTTTCTTTATCAATGTTAGCGTTATATTATGATCATTCCTATCTCTACTCTTCCAGCTAAAGGACCATTGGTTCTTGTTTCTATTAGAGCAGAGATATGCCTCTCATGTTCAGTGACCCAGTTCCAAGAAGTATCACAATATAGAAGCCTATTTTCCACTTAATAAACATGCATAATTCCTGTGAATATTAGCAGCAATTATGCACAGTTACACACTCTAGGGCATATTCATCTAAACCCAGTGAATTCAAAAGATCTGAAGGAAAATGTATTTGGCCCTTCAGAGTGCAAGAAACCCTAAAGAATGATAGGAACACGCAAGAGGTTTTTATTAGTATCTTTTATTTTAATGACAGGTTTGTATATTAAATTCTTAGCTCTCTGCCTGCAATGATAATTAAGTTTTATGCAAGATAAAAGAACTAAGGACTTTTTAGGAGAGAAAAAGGAAAATTAAGACAGCTAGTAGGGATTAAGCTTAACAGTTAGGATATTCTCTTTGAAGAAGGAAATTTTAGGTTTCAGCTTGTCTGACGCGATTTCCTACAGAAGAATAGGTTAATTGGGATATTGCCAGCAGCCCAGAAGGTCACATCTCATCACAGGTACATAAATGAGAGGGCAATCAGCACAGATTCAAACAGAGACATGATAATTCACAGAACAGGTAAAGTTGGAAGACACCACAGCAGATCATCTGCTCAAGCAGGGTTATCCCAGAGCACATGGCACAGAACTGCATCCAGAGGGGGTTCTGGAATATCTCTAGTGAGGGAGACTCCCCAGCCCCTCTGGGCACCCCGTTCCAGTGTGTGGTCACTGCACTGTAAGGAATTTCTTCCTCATATTTGGGAGAAACTTCCTGTGCATCACTTTCTGCCTCTTGTCCTATTGCTGGCTGCCATGGAGCAGAGCTTGGTGCTTCCCCTTGACACCTTCCCCTCAGATACTGATAAACATTGATGAGATCCCCTCTCAATTAGTTCTTCTTGAACAGCCCCATCTCCCTCAGCTTTTTTTCATAGCAGAGATGCTCCAGTCCCTTCATTATCTTTGTCCCCTTCTGCTGGACCTGCTTCAGGAGCTCCATCTCTCTCTTGCCCTGAGAAGCTCAGAAATGGACACAACTCTCCAGATACATCTCACCAGGGTTGAGTAGAGGGGCAGGATGACCTCCCTTGACCTGCTGGCAATGCTCTTCCTCTAATTGATTCAGTTTTATACAGCTTAAGGAGTATATAAACCACTGTGATGATGGTAAGGCAATTACATTATTTTTGTCACCTAAGAGAGAAAGCAAAAGGCCTCCAGCCAGGTGATTTTGCTTTTTCTACTGTTCTAGATAGTTCTCTGCAGTAGGAAGATGTAACTCCCATACCCTGGAGAAACTTAGAATTTAGCACCAGCTCCTGTCCTGAGCAATACCTTGTGGTTTTGCATGTTACTTTACAAAATGTTGGCTTTAGTTTTCTCAGAATGCTATCTACAGATTTCTCCTCCTCCCATGCTCTCTGCAGACTTTGAGGACAGCTATCTCAGTGTTTCAGTATTGAGGACTCTTTGTGGCTCTGGGCTTGCAGTACATAACCAACACTTCAATAACTATTTAAAAAATTGCAGAACATTCACTTCATTCAGCAACATGGAAGGAAACATGAGCCCTAACAATTTGCCATGGATTTTGTATCCCAAGAAGAATCTATCTACCCAAAGATGGATTATTTTCAATGAACCTACTATATTGCAGAAAATGTTAAATATGCAACAATATGAAGTATATTTCTGCTTATTAGCTGCTTATTTAAAATAAGTACTTTTGGCTGAAAATTTTTATAGACACTTGCATTAAAAGTCCATTGGTGAAACTATTTATTTTAAGCACTAGATGATTTTTATTCATAATGGAAATTTCAATAGCAAACGTTCCCAAGCCAAACTAGAGTAATTTCCCCTTTAGTCAATACAGTATTTATCTACATCAATAAACAGCACAGTACAATTGATGCAAATATGTAGAGCTGGAAGGGTTCGTGTGGAGGACCTGACATCCACATCAGACATGTTCTGGAGGTTCCCTTTCAGACTAACTCAAGCTTATTAGCAGCCATTAGATACAGCAACACAAGGTGTGATCCCAGGACACATCTAGTTATGTTTCACAAAAAAACTCCAAAACGGTTTCTATGCCCTAAGATTGTGCACCTCACTCCATAAATCTGATGGAAGAGAAGTGCAGATAACCAGGAAATTCCCTTCAAAGTATTGATAATATAAAATGTTTTGTCTATTTAAGTTGATAATATTTTCTATTCTGCATTAGCAAAAATAAAAAAAGTTTCCTTTGCACTTAAGTTAGATGACCAACACCTTTCTATCAACACACATGAAAGTGCTCCCCACAGGTCTCACAAACAAAGAAACAATGTCACCTTAAGTCAACCTGAATTGGAAATGGAAGAAAGTCTTTTATTTATTTTCAAAATATATTGATCTATGGAAATCTTCCTCAATAAAATCCAGTTCAGACAAACAGATGAACGTCATCCCTCCCAACTAGAAGTTTATGCAGAGGAATCACAAATCAATACATGTTTCGTGCATTTTCACCCTGAATATATTTTAATTGAAGTGAGAAGCCATAAATGTAACCACAAAGATTTGAGTCTCCTTCTGGTGGCTCATCCTGGAGAGATGAATTTCACATCTGGGGGTTTATCTGCAGCCAGAAGCTGGGGTAGACGGAATGTCCAACACAAGAAGTTGCCACCATGGCCAACACTCAGACTATGAGCTACTCAGAGACATTATTTTACAAGCATTTCTGTGACATACACAGAAGTACAGCTCTGGATTTACTACAGATAATCATATTTCTCCTCACAAAATTAGTATTTTGCCCCATATGGACATTAAATATAGGATGACAATAAACTAGACTAAATATATGGCAGTGCCATTACATAGCAAAATCAAATCCCACAACTACCAAAGCAAGGCAGAGAATGACATTTCATGTCCATGTGTAAAGATACATGAGGCCATAAAACTAAAAGCTGGATATTGCAGCTTAGTAAGATTACAAAGCTGTCTTCAAATTTCAGGAGCAAAATACTGCTTGTGCTCTTGATGTTATTTTTTGCACTACCATCTCTGAAAACATGATATTGAATTTACTCTCTGATATGTCTTCATGAGTAAGGTATCTTGTGAACTATCTATGAATGCTTCAAACACCTGTTTGAAGGAAGGAAGTCCTGGAAGTTCTGAGTTATTTCCTGATGTTTTTCCTCACAGCATACAAAATCATAAAAAAATCCAAACCAAATCACCACCCCACCAAAAAATCAACCAAAAAACCCCCCAAAAAGCCCCAAACAAACAAACAAACAAAATAAAACCAAACAAACAAAAACACAAAACAAAGCAAATCACCAAAAACCACCTTTACTGTGATTTTCCAAAAAGAAAAAATTATTTCTGAAGAGTTGACATACTTTATTAAGAATTTTTTAAAGAAGGTTTACTTTTTCCAGAAACATGTATGAGCAACGACTGAATGTCTGCTCTTGTTGGATGTGCAGTGAGTACTGTTTAAAATGGAACTTATAAATGATCAGTCAATAACAAGTAAAACACCTGAGGCTGTACAGATTCTTTCACCTAAAAATATAATTCATTACAAACTCATTTGTTACTTAAGAATAGGATTGTGAGGCAACACCTTTAGCCATGAATAATAAAATATGAAGACAGAAGCTTATTTTGTAAGCTGAGTTGGAAGTTTATGCTAGAGCCATTCATTAGAAAGAAAAATTGTCTAGGTAATACTTTGCAGAGTGATCTGGTTCAATTTTGAAGAAATTTAGGGAAGAACTGCAGAGTGCATCTGAGGAAAACAACAGTCCCACTTGTCTGCAAAAATTGCCCGTGTGCTCAACAGTAACTACTTACAATGTGAGGCTGAAGAAAAATAAAACAGCCTTTCAAATGTATTTATGATCCTACAGTTCATCATTGCCATTCAATATTTGTCCTAATTAACAGTACTTTGAAGTGTCTGACCTTTAGGTCAACACTCAATTCTGAATTAAAATATAATTATCTTTTTAACATGAATACATTTTTTATGCTTCCCCCATGTTCTTCTTGTTACAGAATAAATACATAATAAATGTAAGGGAAAGACTGCATTGAACATGACAAAGTAATGAAAAACAAGAAGAAAATAAAGAGATCAGCTTGCTTTCCCTTCCCAATAAAGTGAGAAAAAAGTGACAGCAGAGAAAAAATAAAGGCAATATCTAAAATTTATGGAAGAAATTCTTTGTGCACAGTGCATAATTTATTTGCAAGTCATACTGCCATAAAAGTTCACCACTTTTATATAAATATGTCCAGCAATCACATTGTTTATATTGAACAGGACCATGGCCATCCTTTAAAGGTGAACAACATCACCTTTAAAATCTGAAATTCACATCATGAATTTCAGAGCACAGAAAATGTATTATATTTCTTGTGAATAAATCACAGCTTTTTTCCTAAACTTTTGGTTCCTGTCACTATAGTTACACAAATCACTGGTGTGATGAGGGTAACACTTCCCACTCATTGTCTCATCTTCACCATTGCTTCTCCAAGCAAAGTTATTCCTCAGTCCAAATGACCAGCAGCTCTGGACCATATGTTTGCTTTACATTACTTCATAACTCTTTCCACAGTCAAACAACTCACTTTTAAGTTAACAAATAACTTAGTAAATAACTTACTTTTACGTAGAGCTGCTGAAACTCCTCAAGGTTCAGTCTGCCACTTGGACAGTCCTTTAGAAATCCTTTGTACCACTGTTTTAGCTCATGTTCATTGAACTCCGTGCTCTTCACCAGATCCTCCATCACCTCAGGGGCCAGCTTACTATTTTGTTTCCCCATTTTTTGCCTTAGGAAGAAATAAATGAATACAATTAGCCAAATGTGAACATTTTAAACTGGAAATAGCCACATAACTTGAACAATTGTTTTATATTCACTGCTGCCTTCAGGCAAAGGTAACTTCACAGATTTGCTAGTGAACATGAACCTAAGTTATGCTTGATTATTGGAGGCTGAAAATAGTGAAAAAGGCAACGTTCTTCTTTCATTCAGGAATCTTAAGGCCTGGAGACAGAGTACTCTCATTTGCCTTAAAATTAGGCAATTTACAGCTTTTCTTTACAGTAAGACTGAAAATGATTACTTTTTTTTCTTTGACCGTAACTAGAAAAAGAATCACAGATTCAAGGATGTCCACAGAATTCCTCTTTATCTTGAAAATATCTTCTGATATGACAGCTACATTAGCAGCTACTCCTCACATGTCCAAGGCTGTGGACAGACAGGCTTGTAACATACAGCATTAGGTATTCCACCGGGAGGAAACAATGCAAGAGTCCACAAACTTGGTCTCAAACAATGACAAAAGCAAACTGTAAAAATAAATTTAATTCATATGCATTTGTACATATACATGCATACATACACATATGTATAAATAGATGTGTATTTATATATTTAATGCATAATCGATAAACAGACTGCTTACATTTCATCACTGTTTACATTTCATGATCATTAACTCCAAAGATATTCACTGCATTTGTTATATACATTTTGTATATATTTCAAATATTAAACAGAAATACAAACTTTGCGTGTCTGTATAGATAAATACCGCAATTTCACTACTACTCATGTTGGCCCTTCGAGATACTTTCAGGTTCTTTGACATTTGACCAAAGAGGTCCTTTGAGAGAACTTTAGAGAAAACCTCATCTTTAACATTTTCCAATTTCACCTAAGTTTTTTCATTATAGATCTTTTAGTTTCTTTTTAGTCAGATGATAGACAACACTTCACTTGTCCTGTAGAGAACTGCAAAGCAACAAATAATTTCTTTCCAGAGCCGAGCTTTACATTTCCATTTTTATCTCCAGTTTAGCATCTGTGTCTAATGACTGCATCACACCATGCATTGATTTCTAGTCCATATTACCACCCACTCCCAATTTTAATCTATTGCTTTTGGCATCTTCCCCTATTTCAAAGCAGAAGTTTTTTTCTCCTCAAAAGGACAAACATTGTTCTGCTCCAACAAATCAATATATTTATATAATTAACTTTATGGGAATATTCCTTGAGCAGGTGCAAAGTTAATAATTCCTCCTGGTCTCTGTGTGTGGTGAACATGTCCCCTGGTGCCACAGTACCAGCAGCACCAGGTCTGCTCCTAAAAGATCTCATGGCACCTCTCCCTTCTGGCCATGGTCCTCCCTGGTCTAAACTTACTCCATGCTCTAAACTCACTTTGAGGCTCTTCTAAGCTCCTGTTCACAGATTTCAGTAAACTTAGCACAAATATGTGAGAGTTCAATCTTCCAGTTAAGTGTCACAGCTAAAACTGCAGATGTCCAGAAATCAGCTATTTTGACTAAATGATGGGTTTGCACTTTATGGTATTTAGAACAACTGCCCCAGCCTTATCTCTGAAGTCCCCATTTTCTCATGTATGACAATGACCCAATTTGGCACATTCTGAATTTAAATCCCATGGAGATTAAAGTACACTAATGCAGTTATTTCTCTAGCTCCCACTCAGATAGGTTTTACAAGAAACAGTGACTTCTTAAAATTTGTTTTATTCTTTATGGGCTGTGTTTTCTTCCTCTTTTATTTACACACTGTTATGTTATCATACAGATTGCAAGAGTTCCATTGTCATTACATTGCAAGGGTTCCATATTGCTAGAGTTTCACACCTCCTTGATGTTTCTTGCAGGCAGCTCCTCCAGGCACTGACTCATCCTTGCTCTCACAGCAGCCACTGACTCCAATTCCCCTCAGCCACCCAACCCACTCTTTTATAACACTCTGCTGACTGGCTGCAGCTGTGGCCTGTTAACATCAGGCCTGCTCCTAATCCTTAGTAATTGGCTCAGCTGCAACTCTTTAGGGGGTAAGAATACATTCTATAGCACCTTCATTTACCCATACTGTATCCCCCTACACTGTTACCTTTTGAAGTCATAAGGTGCTTTGCTTAGGATCCAGAAAATCCCTAAAGACACTCAGCAGTTATAGTAACTATCCTAGGTAGATTCAAAAAACCATTCTTCACCAGGATTCATATCCCCATAAGTATTTAACTCAATATTTATGGATGAAAAAAAGCATCCTCAATGGGCAACAATCAGGTGGTTTTGACTGACCATTTTTTTGTTATAGCAGCTTTTTGATCTTTTTGATCCATGTTAGCTTTACAGCCCTTGGGCCTGGCACTACAGAGAGCTGGAACAGAACAGATGTGGTGAATTGGTGAATCTCAGCCACATCTGCAAGAGTTACCTTTGCTGTTTTCAGTGATGGGAACATAATCCACTGTACAACACTTACAGAGCATGGAGTGGGCCTGCATGTGTGTAAGAATACATGAATAAAGACACACATATCCACACATAACCTATCATCAGAGTCAGAGAAACAAGTCATCAGCCTTTGCCTCAGTGATCCTGGTCCCTAATTTTGGGCAGCTGCCTGTCACAGGTTGTCCAGCAAGTGCCAAACATCTTTCAGCCATTTCTGATGTACCTCACCACAGAACATTTCCTAGTAAAGGAAACCACAGTTGGCATTTTGATAAACACACAGAAACTACTTTTTCCACAAAACCAAACCAGCATTTGAGAAAGGTACAATTTGTGATTTCTGCGTTCTGCATTATTTGCTGCTCCAGCATTATTATGGTGAATAATCTGCTGGGCTCTGTTTGGGACAGAGTCAGCAAACTGACCAAGCCTGTCACAATGCTTTCCTGGAATTAGAAGCACTCATTCTTTCTTCATGTCTTAAAGCTCTTTTCTCAGAGAAATTGAATTACAATCTGCAAGAAAGCTCAAGAGTCTCATATAATTATCAAATATAAACTCAGACTTCTGGCTCTGGGAGATCCATCTTATTTGGGAATAAAATTCAAATATGTAGATTATCTAGTTAATAATATCCTAACATCTTCTAAAGCTTCATTGAATCTCTTATTGTTACTGAAAAAGTACAATCATCCATTAGCAATGAGTATGCTACTACCGACACATTTAGTTTTCTAAAATGAAAACTATTATTAATTAACTTACAATCACAGTTTCCCAAACAAGCTTTGTCCTTGTGAAAATCTACAAATATGCCTTAGGAAAAGACAGGAGAGAGCAGCTGCACAGTGTTGTCATTACATTGCAAGAGTTCTATTATCATTACATTGTAAGGGTTCCATATTGCCAGAGTTTTGTGCCTCCTTGATGTTTCTTGTAGGCAGCTCCTCCAGGCACTGACTCTTCCTTGTCCTCACAGCAGCAACTGACTCCAGTTCCCACCAATCCATTATTTAATAACACTCTTATGACTGGCTACGGCTGTGGGCTGTTAACATCAGGACTGCTCCTAATCCTTAGTAATTGGTTCAGCTGCAACTCTTTAGGGGGTAAGATTACATTCTATAGCACCTTCATTTACCCATACTGTATCCCCCTACAGTACAGTCACTAAGATTTCAAGAATAGGAAAGATCACTCTGCAAGCATTTTTTTGTTTAGTAAATTTTATAATTTTCAACTATAAATTTGTTTCTAAGTGCCATATTTCCAACCAAGCGTTGCTATTCATAATCGGTTGTGTTTTCTGGCAAAAAATCACAAAATAAAAAAATAAGGTCTTCATGTGGGGGAGAGATTCCCAATAACCAAGGAACCAGGTATGTGGGTGCCACATAGCATGGACACAATGTCAGGTCTATTCCCAGTGAGATTACTCTGGCAGGAGAATGCTTATTAACACTAGCAAGGACAACACAATCCAAATTAGAGATCAAGAAAAACACTAAAACTCTACTGTTGTGATACAAGTAGCAAGAGCAATGAAGGATGAGTTTTAAAACATATCACTTTTCTGAAACACTTGAAAAGGCAGTCATCCATCCAGAGAAAATTGCTTTTCAGAAATACTTGGTAGGCTACTCCAGTATTTCATTAAGTAACACCTTAATTGCTGCTTGTACAGGCCTACAGAAAAGTCAGATTTTAAAGATGGAATTTTGTTAAACAGCCAATCCCCAACCTAAGGCAGTCCAGCAGCAGGTGGGGCAGTATGAGGATGCATCTGCCTGTGTTTTGCCTTGCTGGACCTCAGGAGGCTCACACCAGACAGCTCCTCCAGCTTTGAGGCCTGATATTGTTTGTGTGATGTATTCCCTGCAATGCTATCATGTCCCACACATGCTTGTGTTGTTTCAAAAGCTCTCCACTCCATCATCATCCAGACCTCCTGGACAATGGCAAGGCTTTTTCCCTAAAATATTTCACAGCAGGTCCTGCACAGGTTTATCAGGTCTGCCTCTCCCATTTGGCTTGCCAGCAGTAAACTGTCAGTGTGAGCACAGTTTCGCAAAAAAAATTTTAAACTGCACACCTAAGAAATAAAAAATTTAATTTGAATAACAAAACATGACTTATAGAATATTGTTTGCTTTTTAATGATCTCAAAAGACCTCCCAGCTGTTGCTTACACAGCTCCATTCCCAGTCTTCTTTCCCCTCCTCTCATTCCCCTTCGGCCTCCTTGGCATCTGCTCACTGTTCAAAGGGACCAAGAGCAAACAAATTAAATTTGTCTGTTCCTAAGGAAGAGTGAACTGTGTGCTGCCTGAGATCTCCTATTTGTGCTGAAAAAGAACCCAAATTCCACTGAGAAGACAGCACCAACAATGTCCAACAATATCCCTATAACCCAGCTCTGTGTTGTTTTGCTTGCTATCCTTAGACATAGTTACATAACCCATTCTCTTTCCAAGCTGCTTTAGGAAAAGTGTTGCCAGCAGTTTGAGGGAGGTGATTCTTCCCCTCTGCCCAGCACTGGTGAGACAGCTCTCACCATTCCTCAGGTTGCTGTGTCCAGTGCTGGGTTCCCTACACTGGACAGACATGGACTTACTGGAGTGCAGCAAAGGGCCACAAAGGTGATGAGCACTGGTTATAGGAAGGAAACCTGAGAGGGCTGGGGCTGTTCAGCCTGCAGGAGAGAAGGCTCAGGGGGTCTTGTCAGTGTGGGTCTAAATACCCAATGAGGGGAACAAAGACAGCAGAGCCAGCCTCCTCTCAGTGGTGCCCAGTGAGACAAGGGGCAATGGGCACAAATTCAAATTCAGGAAATCCTCTCTTGATGTAAGAGAACATTTCTTCACAGAGCAGGTGATTCAACACTGAAACAGATTACCCAGAAAGGTTGTGGAGTTTCCATCCTTGAAGATATTTAAAACCCATCTGGAGCAATCATCTATAGTGGACCATGCTTCAGCAGGGGCTTGGACTTGAGCATCTTTGGAAGCCCCCTCCAATCCTGGTGATTCTGTCATTCTGTGAAACACAGGGACTGTGTTTCACACATACATGGGCCAGTCACACCACCTATTTTTGATATCCACAGTAGCTGCTTAATTTCACTCAATTCCTACACGGATAGCTGAGAAAAAAAGTGCTCTTTCAAGGCAACCTTTGGAGAAGAGGTACTGGTGACTCAAGCCACCTTCCTCCTGGTTCCAGGAGTGCAGAAAGATTCACCTCATAACCCTGGGCAAAAGCACCAAAGTGATTTAGGCTACCCAACTTATTCCCATGTACTCTGGCTGCTTTGAAACGTGCCCATTGTTCCCATGCTCACTTTCCCAGTAATTCTGCAGGAGTTAGGTAGCTGCTAGTCAACCAATACCTCTGCAGCCTCGTGAGGTCTGTGCATTAAATGAATTCCCTTGTATGGTGCATGTTTTTCTTGCTCTTCCCTGGCTTTGAGAAGTGGGAATGAGTCGTGTGGACTATGCCAGAGGCAAATGACAACACTCACTTTGCCAGCTCAGCTGTGCTGGCAGGCACTCATTAGTCTGGAAGGAAAACTGTGGTTCATCCCCACCCCTGTGCCCACTCCCAGCCCACGGGCTCCCACAGGAACGTGCTGACTCCTGGGCATGACATGTGAAACCCAGGCACTGAGCAAGCAGGAGTGCTGGGTGCCTTTGCAGTCTTTCACCCAGTGCAAATCTATAAACAGCACACCTGTGTATAGACTCCAAGACACACACATATACACAGGCAACAAAACCCCGAACAATTAATGCTGGGGAAAGCAAAGACATATGTCTATAATCTACAGTAGCAGAATTTCCCCAAGATTTTTAAGCAGACTGTTTATCAAATTTCCAGCCTTGTGCTGATAACTCCTAACAGCTCCCAGCATTGTTCCTTTCTCTTCCGGCTGTGTCAGATACTGCCTTTTCTCTCCTAATGCCAGCATGAGGGATAGATAGAAAGGCTATCAAGCCACACAGATGCCTCATTCCTTCAAATACATTTATTATTTAACAGAAGAAGAAATTTGGAGCTAAAGTCTGCCTTTCGCACACAAAATAAACAACAGCCTCACACCCAAAGTCCCATGGAAATAAGTATCCAAGGACTGATATGTTTGGAAAATATGAGGAATTTTGCTATCCCCGTGGAGAGAAACTCTTTGCTGGGAGCTGCAATGACATGACAAGGGACATTGGTTTTCAGCTGAAAGAAGGCAGATTTACCCTGGATATAAGGAAGACATATTTTACAGTAAAGGTGGTGAGGCACTGGAACAAGTTGTTCAGAGAAATTGTAGATGTTCCATCCCTGTAAGTGTTCAAAGCCATGTTGGATGGGGCTATAGGCAACCTGTTCCCTGTTCTAGGGAAGGTTCCTTGCCCGTGGCAGAGGGGCAGGAACTAGATGATTTTTAAGTTCCCTTCTGTCCCAGGTTGTCATACAGTGATATTTTCCCTAAGCAGATAGTGAAGCACCTCTTCACATCAGTTGTTGATACAGTTTCTAAGTCAGCTTGCATGTAACAGGGATGATGCTGAGCCCTCTCCTAACCACTCAGTAAAACCCTTTTTTCTCCCAACACATGCAAAAGATGAAGGAGGTTCTGGCACGGTGGCATGATATCAGCTCTTAAGATTCTGACAAAATATAAGTCCCTACACTATGATTAAGCCTTCTGAAAAAGGGATCAGCCAGCCTAGAAGGGACTTTCTCCTTTCACTGTCTCTCCTTTGAGTGGCCTTTACTTCATGATGTCATGGCATCTGCAGCTCTCCAGATTCCCACAGGACAAGAACTGCCTCACTCAGCTCAGTCTCATCTTCCTACTCTTTTCTCAGAACCCCTGGATCCAAACCCAGAGCAGCTCCACACCTGCACTTTGCCCACGAGAAAGAACCACTGCTACAACCTGTAGGAGTGGAAGATGAAAGCAATCCAGCTGCAGGTGTTTGCTGTCAGGACAGAAAAGGCAGGCAAGGAGCAGCATAGCAGACACTGGCAGAGGTACCGGGGCAGAAGGTGCCCAGCACAGTGACAGCCAAATGGGGCAATGCCAAGCAATGGCCCTGCTCTAGCTGACCCTGCTAAGTGGGCCTAAGCACCACACAGTCTTCAGAAGTCCCTCCCAACCTTCACAGTTCTAAGATTCAAGAACTGCAGATATCCTTTCAGTAGCTGTTGGGGGAGAAAATTGATTATCAGGTATAGGTAGATTTATAATTTATAGACTTTCATGTTGTTATATAGGCTGTAGTGATATCAGGACCATGGTTTTCCTTTTACCCAGACACAAAACTGACCCTGAAGCTCCCTGCTTCATACAAAACTTAGGGCTCTATTTTAAGTTTTTAACCTGCCATGATCAAAAAATAAGAATTGACATGTATGTGTGTATGAGGAATAACCTCTTTGTCATGTAGGTGACCAAGCCCTGGAACAGATTGCCCAGAGGCTGTGGAGTCTCCCCCACTGGAGATATTCAAGAACCATCTGGACACAACCCTGGGCCATGAGCTCTGGGATGACCCTGCTTGAGCAGGACCAGATGATCTACTGCAGTCCCTTCCAACCTGACCCATTCTGTGATTCTGTGTTTGTGTAACACCATACTGAAATTAGAAGCAGCCATGATTTACTGATAACATAAACCTCAAACTACAGATGAAAAAATAGGCTAGGTTCCAATTTATGTGACACTACAGCAAAAACTGGAATAAATCCAGTGATTTCAGATTACTTTACTAGCTTTACCAAATATCAGATTCAGGCCTGTAAGCTCTCTCTGTAAAATAAATGGGGGAAAATAGAGAGTAATGGCATTAAGGAATGCAATTATCCAACCAAATTGAATAATGAATGCAGAAAAGAGACCTAAGCAAAAGAAGAAAGATATATTTTTAAATTTTATTTGAAATGAGATGGATATTCAATTAGATTCAAGCAATAAAGAAAGCATTTGAAAGGGTAAAACCTGTACAGGGGGATGCTCTAACTTAACAATGACTGATATGTAGGGTTTTTCTCTCTAGGTGACTAGAAAGCTAATATTGAACTTATTTCATTAAAAGCATGTATTTGTTTTCTGTTAATTGTGGAATAAAGCAAAAGAGTGTTCTCTACATTTTCAACATGAGAATCAAGGGCCATTCCAGACCCTCAAGTAGCTCCACTGTTGATGCAGCCCTGTGAATCACAGCAGGGATCTATCCACAGCCCGAGGCTGAAGCCAGCAGCTTGGGTAGAAACAAACCTGCAGACAATGGTCTGAACGACATGGCAGGGTCGCATTTCTGCTCCCTTTTCTCATTTGGATTGGGAAATTACAAAAAGCCATAGCTGGCTTTCCTCCTTTACAAGTGGACAGAGATGACAGGACAAAGTGTAACTTACTTGCATTGTCTAGTGAGAAACAAGTGCTTAGAAGAGTTTCCAGGCTCT
This sequence comes from Ammospiza caudacuta, assembly GCF_027887145.1. Lineage (NCBI taxonomy): Eukaryota > Metazoa > Chordata > Aves > Passeriformes > Passerellidae > Ammospiza > Ammospiza caudacuta. The sequence goes on from NC_080595.1 coordinate 78,880,922, forward strand.
ACCAGTGAGTTTCAAACTTGGAAAGACAGGGGTTTGTTCTTTGGTTTGTTCTTTCTTTCAGGCTCTTTTAGATAACACGGAGGAGTGTCCACGTTTCTGGAGAAAGCTTAGACTCTGAATGCTCAGTCCTCTTTAAGAAAATTTTTGCTTCCCCCTAACCTCCGTTATTTGGCTTTGATACATCGTAGCTCAAACTTGTTTGTTTCTGGTTTATTTTCTTCCAAGTCCCCTTTTGCCCAATATTTCAATAAAATTTAGTAATTTATATATTCTATATAGTGAATTTAGTGATTAATTTCTGACAAGAACAATCAGCTTGTTAATGTTGAGTGTCAGACGCATACGTGAGTAAATCTGTTGCCATAGTTTCATTTTGCTATTGGTCCAGTGTCTGTAGACAGTGGTGATAGTAATTAACAAAGAGGTATGATTTGAAGAGGAAGACTGATTTTTCAGCAATGGAATGAGTATTTTCTTCACTGAACCATTGTCCAGTAAATTCTGTCCTTGTAAATAATAATCTTAAAATGCCTGCAGAACATTTACCTTTCTCTAATAATTCATATGATGAATAGCATTGCAATCACCTAATTATCCACAATGCTCCAACATCAGAGCTTTGCTATGACAGATTTGTTTTGTACCTTATATGAAATATAAGAGTTTTTGACTGCTTTCTCTGAGTTTTTATTCTAGAATATGGTTTCCAATAGTCTTTCCCTCATGAGATGAGAAGTCTGTAACCTCCTGGACATTACAACTTCAAAGTGGCCACAGGAGAAAATTGCACAGCAGCATTACATAAAGGTCACTTGCTGAGCCTTGCATTTCAAAGAGTGTTTTATACAATTTTAGATATGTCAGAGATCTGTGCAATATTCAGTACTGAACCTTTTCTGGGATAGTTGCTGTAAACATCTCTTTTTTGAGGGAAGATTGACAAGGCATGCCTGAACATTATAGCTTCCCTGAGCACGTTCCAGTGTTCTGGATCCATTCTACACTTTTGTAGACTATAAACAATTATTTTCTTTTGCTATGCCAAAGTGTATCAACATTTCCTCTGCCTGAGACACAGATTTTTTTGTCAATTTGTACAGACTAGTGTCAATTCTAGCATCAATTAAAATGCTGCTTTCTTTGAGATAAAGAGTATTGAAGGTTCACGCTTGGGATACAGTTTTTTAGACTTTAGCCACTGCCTTGACTTCATTTACATGTATGCACAATTTTTTTTCTTAGTTTTCATTTGTCTGTAAATAAATATTCATCTGTAACAATGCTATTAAAAAAATAAAATAATGTTATCTAAAAAGTTAACATGTGCTTTCTCTCTTAAATTACAGGATGTTTTATTTGCTATCAGTTTGTTTTATTGTTAGTTTGAAATGTCATTTTACTCTTCTGTCTGATACATGCAAAACCAAATTCCCTAAGGTGATATGCTTACCAAGAAGTACTTTTACTGTTCACCTTCCAGCCTCATTTCAATTTGAGTTTGACTCCATCAGGTGCCTTTTTAGAACTCTGACTCATAAGTCATTGTCTTGATAGTACACGCTTCAGTCTTCTCTTATACACATTTTCCTCATCACAATAACTGCCCTGACTCCTGCAAAGGTGGATTAATCAAATCTTTGCTGTTTAAAAAGTCAGTTGTCTTTGGTCCCTCTGCAGTCAATGGAGAGGGCCAGAAATTTCAGTGATTCACCCCGTGCAGAAGAGACATCTGAAAGAGGCAGGATGAATACATGTGTGTGTATTTTAAGACAGAATGAATCAGCAAGCATCTCTTTCCTTCTGCCACTTGTAGAGGCAGCCCTCTAACCCTTCTTGGATCTGAAACTGGATTTCTAAATGCTTAAAGTGACGCAAGAAAAGTCCCACCTTGCTCATTGGCAGTGGATAACCTAATGCTGTTCCTGATCTCGCTAGGAAAAACATACATTTGCCAAAGTCCATTGCTATTCCTATGCATCACAACACTTATTCAGGTGTGATTAATGCCATTACAAATACAATATGCTGGTGTACCAAATGCAATCCTTCCCACAATGCTATTTATGTCCCTCAGAGCAGTGGAAAAACTCTCTGCCGCTCTTTTCCAGGCCCCCACAAAACAAAATAGTTTTAAATAGCTGAACTGCAGAGATCAAATTGTTCAGGATTGTTTCATTATGCCCTTGTCATTTCCTGCTTTTTCCTCAATATAGTTCTTAACCAAGTAATGTACTGATCTTTAAGAAAAATCTTTTTTATTATTATTAAATACAATATTCTTTTGCAACAAATTTCACTCTGACCATCTAAATGCTATATTAACTTCTCCCTCCAACTCATCTCTAATATCCACCTCCCTCTTTACCCAACAGAGTCCCTTTAGCAGCCATGTCCAGTGGTGCAAAGCCGTGTCTTACTGCACTGGATTCTCAGGGAGAAGCAGGTATGGTGAGAACTGTATGGCCCTCCTCCAGTCTGCTGGGAATAACAGCAGCCAAGACCACTGCTCAGACTGGTTTCTCTCTGTTCCCAACTCACACAGTAGTGACAGGATCTCTTTTTCATCTAGCTCATGCTCCTGTGTCCTGTGATGACAACTGTGATTCGCAAAGGGTGGAGTAAAACTGAGCAGTGATATCAGCACACGGTCTATAAATAGTGTTGTGATAACTGAAATAAATATAAGCTAACACATACAGACACACTTCAAACCTTCATTTCCATTCCATTTCTGCATGAAAAGGAGCACCCCAGACCCTGGTGTTAGCTGGCTTTTGCACACCCATGACTGCTGTACATGAGCTGATTTCAACAGATCATTTTGACCTATGGGCTAAACTCTACATTACGAAAAACCACGTGGCTGTGTTACAGCTGATGTTAACAGGAGTGGTTAGCAGAAAAGCAGATTAAAGCTTTTTATTTTTCTAAAAACCTTTCAAATTCAAAATAAAGTGTTTGTATCATTGTGGCTAGCGACTGACGCAACGTTCCCCCCAAACTCGTTACAAATGAATCTCCAGAACTGTCCCTTGTGACTGCTTCAGATGGAGCCTGATTAAATGCAGAGGAAATATATTACTGAGAAGATGAATCATAATTCTGCAGAATGAAATCAATGGCTTTACACCTTTGAGTTGTACACAGGGTTGATCAAAAATGTTATTCATATAAATGAGTGAACAGATGAATCGTGTACACAGCTTGGACAGGAAAAAGGTTGCTAAAACTCAATCAGAAGTAGCCTTGACTATGACAGAAAGCCAGAAGAAAAATTGAAAATGCTTTCCCTAACGTAGAACTTTCAAATAAAAATTCTTTCTTTGCCCTGCTATGAAATGCAGGTTTTTTTTCATCACTTTTGATACTATGGTTTGGAATAAATGCACAAATTTTACTTAGAGTGGTGGGATGGCTCATTTGAAATAACATTTTAGTTTCTCCAATCTAGCTCTAGGCTGACAGGTTGTTAACAAGGATGAGATGCCCTAAGAAGCACCCACCGGTATGACTTCAGCCACTCCAGTGAACTCAGCTGCTGAGACACAGGGTGGATGTCTCAGACACCTTAGGTCCTTTCAGGTGGCACTAGACACCTCCACTTAAGCAGATGGACCAGCCAAATGAGATCTTTCCCTCCAGACTTAGACACTTAACTTTGAATCATAGAATCTTTAGCTTGGAAGAAACGTCTAAGATCAATTCCAACCTTTACCCCAGCACCACTGTGTTCACCACTAAACCATATCCCTAGGTGGCACAACCGTGTGCCTTTATGACACTTACAGGAATGGTGATACCATTACTTCCCTGGGCAGACTATTCCTATGTCTGACCACCCTTTGAGTGAAGAAATTTTTCTTCATATACAATCTAAACTTCTCCTAATGCAACTTGAAGCTATTTCCTCTCACCCTGTCATTTTTACCTGAGCAGAAACCAACCCCCAACACCAGCTTGAACCTAACAGTTAAATGCTGCAGTGCCTTGTTTCCATAGCAGAGAAAAGTCATTGCAGAGAAACCTTGCTCAGTGAAATTGATTCATCAAGATTGCATCTAAAGGCTCTCCCTCTGGAGTTTATGAAAAATGTTTGCCTTCCCTTAATCCTCATTTATGCCATGCAGGCAGCATCTGAGAGCTGGGAGGGAAATAAGGTGTTTCTGATGCCACTTAACACACTGACACTGCTGTGCAATGCTGTGCTAGACATCAAGCTGTGAGCCCTCCTGCCCCCTCCAGCAGGCACACACCCAAGCAGCAAAGAGGGCATGTGCAGCCAGATGCTCTGCCAGCAGTGCCCAACGCAGGGCTGCCAACTCACCTGCTCCCTGTGCCTGCATGGATCCAACCACAGAACCATGGAATTGTTCAGGTTGGAGAAGATCTTTAAGAACATCGAGTCCAACCAGCACCACCAGGTCCCCTCTGCTGTTTCACAGAATAATGCACAAGAGGTCCAAATCACAGCTGACCTCATTTTTCAATGTTGACTACGATCCTTAATGGATATTGGAGCAAAAAGGTCAAAGCTGGGAATGTGTGAAACTGAACTAGTCCCACCAGATCTGAATTTAGAAGTATTTACTGACAACTGTGCTTCCTCCTCTAGGACATTCCCTTTCCAGAGCAGCCAATCCCATTTCTGTCATACAGCACAAAATTGATTCAAATTTTAATATGGCTTTAATGCAGACTGAATCTATTGGAAAACCCAGCATCAAAAAGCAATTATGCATATGGCTATTAGTTTGACGTTTCCTCATTGTTAATTAACAATTAATATGTGTTAATTAACACCTATTAGTAACACTTTGAAATCACTCATAGGTAATATAGATGAGCCTCATAAACCCTTCTTCCTGGAAAAATATAAGTATTTTTACAGGTGATAGAACTACTAGCAAGGTTATATATTGAGAGGAAAAAAGGTTGTATATTGAGAGGAAAAAAGAATGCACTCTGACATTAATATTGATAGAAACTGCAAAATGAGCAAAAAGGACAAAGCAAAAGGAATGCTGGCTGTCTCAGAGGAGACTCTATGTCCCCAGTACAGGAACCTCATTATTATTTAATGACCTTAATGGCAAGCCTCTGAGCCTTGTGTATGTCCTTCATAACTAAAGACTAACTACAAATACAACCCAGTAAATCTCAGCCATGAAGCATTTGAAAGCTGTTAGCTATTTCTTCGGGTTTTGACTTCATTTATACAGTACAATAGTTCTGCAAGACAGCATGGTAAAACATGCAACATTCCATGGGTCCCAAATACGAATCACAGCATATGGTCTTTCTGCTAAATGATGCCAGAGGGAGACAGGGAGGGAGAGAGAGAAAGCCTCTCGTGCTAAAGGACAGCCCAATTTCATCATTTCATACATTAAAAGTAATTGAAACAATTTCTTCCAACTGTTTTTCAATGAGAGCTCTACTGGAATAAATTTGTATAAAAACTGGCTACCATTGCTGTGCTAATAAAACTGATAAATTGCTCAGCTGAATCCATGTGTGTGCAAACATGTTTTTTTTTTTTTTTTTTTTTTTTTGGTGGGGTTTTTTTTTTTTTTGGTGAAATAAGAAAAGGTATACAAAATGAAAAAACAGAGAGAGATACAGTCTAAATTCCAGCAGCATTTACCATGGCTAAGAATAATAAAATCTATACCAAAGAAAGAAGAGAAAACAAATGAGACTACACAACACAACACACCACACATTTGTAGTACCACATCATCCATTTTCATCCAGCTTCTGTGCCTCATCCTGTAAAGGACAACAGGTTTGTTGTGTTTTGGGCTTTTTTAGTTTAAAAAGATGCCTATTTTTCAGACCACTTTGTAAAATGCTTGTTTTTCTAGGACACAGAGTTCAGGAGTTATATTTTTGGAGATGACATAAAAAGGTAAGCAACATTTTAATCCGGGTTGATATCAGTGTGTGCAGAACTCCTTCAGCAAAGCACATGGAAAACTGCTACAAAGGAACAGCTCTGGGACAGGCCATAGAAATACATTCAACAAAACAGAAAAAAAGCAATGGTGAAGCAGATAAAAATATGGAGGGAAACAAATAAAGTTACATAAACTATGAAATTCACATAAACTGTTGTCTGAATTCCTTCAGTTTAACAACCATGAGGATAAAGCAATTGATGGAGGTTGCTAAGCACAGACAAGCTGACTCAGAAATCTTTCCAAAGGTCTCAAAATTGCAAATCTAAAATAGCCTACAGTTCCATTAAACTGTCTAGGAAAATATAATTTTGTTCTGATTCACTGTCCACCTTTGGTAGATAAGGACCCACTGAGGAAACTATTTTAGAAAAACAAGCAAGAAAAAGACATTATTATAGGCTATGAATCCTGGAAAGCATGACATATAACTCTAATTCTTAAGGGACAGGATGTTTTTTCCCTAATTTAGGGCTGTCTGTCACTGAATTGTCCATGGGAATAGTTGAGGTCTGTGGAACTGAAATACAAAGGTGCTGGACAAAAAAAGGAAAAGTAACCATAAAAAGGCAGTTTTATTTTCTAGCAGACCTGCATTTGCAGAGACAACATCAAGGCTTTTGCCAAAGCTGATCAAGGAGGATCTCTCCAAACTGAGGGGGAATTGTTGGAGGTAACAGGCAAGGACAAAGAGCCTGGACATGGCTGAGCCTTCCACAGCAACTGCTGCTCCCAGGTGACAGGAGACAGCAGTGGGTGCAATATTTTTATTCCCAACCATGATACTAAGCAGGAACTGCACTGGCAGCTACCATGGACTATTTCAGTCTGTTGAATCTGGAAAGCTACAAATATCAAACACTGCCTTCCTTGGCATTACCTCATGATTACTTCACTCATCACTGGAGAATGTGGAGGTAAAAAGGTTTAATATAAAAATGGTTGTTGCTCTCTCTAATGATTCCAGAGGCTAGGAATGATATAATCTCTTTGGAGATGATATAATCTCTTTCATATTTATTATACTTCTGCTATAAAGCATACAAATGAAACTGATTGCAGGAAAGAAAAAGAAATCTTGAGTGACAAATAGGAAAATATCCTTTCTTTATAATCAAACACCCTCTTCACCACTGGGTTGTACCCACATCTTTTTTAATTGCAAAAATGCCCCACATCTTTAGTGCAGGAAAATAACATCTATCGTGGGATTTAAATCAGCTTGCTTTAATGCTCTCAAAATTTTGGTGTCTGTACTAAGTTAGTAATTGTGACCAATAAAGACACAGTCATCTCCAGGTAGAGACTCAGCAAGTTCATCTAAGACATTTCTCCTGGGTTGGGATGAGTCATAGGTTGGAGGCGCTGTCCTCTCTCCATAGATTCTCCAGACTATCATGGCTAATAATCACTGATTAAATTAGCTCTCCTGAATTCGTCTGATCCCTTTTTGGCCACATTTATATCTTGGTCTCCACAGCATCCTGTGGAAATCAGTTTTGTAATTTAATTAAATGTTATACAATAATTTCATTGGTGACCCTCTTTCTGGCACTGTGAGAGTGACTATTTCTTATTCACTTGCTCCTCATCAGACATGAAACAGCCAGACTCTGTCCAGCCTATGTGCCACATTTCTAAACCACTTTACTCCCTTTTTCTAGGCTTTTTACAAACTTACTAATTCTTTACCATACAAGTGACTATAATTACAGATGGAATGCTCCACATGCTTATAAAACAGAATACATTTCTACATTTTCATACTAGTTCCTAGATATTTTAGCTGCTATTTGATAGGAATTGATAATTTCAGAGATCTGTCCTCATTGATTTCCATTTCCTCTCCCAATTTCTACTTGTTATAGTCATCAATGTATTTTGTCCCACAGGCATTCCCTTCCTCTTATTACCAATAAATCCACTTGACATTTTATACTTCCAGTATTCAGTATTTTATAATCATGTTGTAGCAATTTATAGTCAGATTTAAATCCAATTGTTATGAGTAATCTCAAATCATACACAAACCTCACTTCACTAGACAATTCCACAAGTAATTTATGAATACTTTTCCTTTTTTTATCCCATTCTTCATAAATTGCAACAATGTGTGATAACTGTTTTTATATCTACTACATTTTATCATATTATATGTATATAAGCACTACCCATAACTTGGAAAATTTAAAACTAGAAAGAAAATGCCTTAAACATATTGTTATCATTAAAGGCTAAAAACTTGATAAAATATTTCCTACAGTCCTATATTTTAACAACCTAGGAAGAAGTGTTGCAATCATTAAGGGTAGAAAAAGTATGATTTCACACCAAAATTCCTCGCTCATCTCTAATATTTGTCATTGAACAAGAATGCAGTTTTTGGCTAGGCACCTGGTCTTGATTCAAAGTCTTGATTGAAAGCAACAGATAATCCACAGGTTAAATGCTGTGCTGGTAGAGCTGTTCATTCTCTCTGGTGTGACAACACAGAATAAAAGTTAAAATAAATTAAGGCTGCAGTTTAGGAACAAGACAAACAATGGAATAGAATATGATAATAACAAAAAAAAAAATCCTCAAATCCCCAGAATCCAACATCACAAAGCACAGCAATGTTAAAAACTGTAGTGGCACTTTGCAGGAGTTTGGAACACGTACTAAATCAAATCAGAGGACATAATATAAGAAGAGTTCCCTGCCAGAAGGCAAAACTGTTTGAGGTAGTTATACTTGTAGCAGGGTTTGGGGTTTTTTCCCTTTTCTTCTTTTTTATTTTTTAATTTTTTTATTTCCCTCAGCTACTCCCAAAAGATTCAGTATAAAAAGAACCTGTTACATACAGAATGGCCTCTGGAAGTGAACAAGGCTCCAAATGATGGGCTTCTGATAGTGGTATTTTTCAATCTCCAAGACAAAAGGGAGTACAGAACAAATGATAATCAGGAAACCTGCTGTTCCACAGTGAAAAACAATCCCTTTATCTTTCCTGATCAGAGTAGCCCTGTTACTGTGACCAAGCAAGAAGGGAGGGGAGCAAGTGTGTGTCAAGAAATAGATTCTAGAAAAGGGATCAAAAATCTCTTTTTTTGCTTATAAAAATCTGTATTATTATTTTTTGTGGGAAATGTGTATATCTTGGAAAGGAAAAATGTAGACTTCAGAACAAGTGATATAAGGCCAGGTTTACAAAAACATGTAAGTGCTTCTGTGGGTCTGGACTACTGGCTAATGTAAGTACAGTTGCCTAATTGCACTGGCTCATTTCTATTCAAGTAAATCAAGGTGATGCTCAGTACAAATGTATCAAGCATCCCTCTGGCAGCTTGAGTGCTCTTCAGAAATCTCACCAGGTACCTAAATAGCTATGCAAATCTCATCTCAAGTATTTAGTTGCTGCATTCCCTGCTCAAAATGCAACTTAAACTCTGTCACCTTTACTTTCTAAGAATACAACACCAGCATACAAAGCAGGCCAGACACTGAACTTTATAAGGCTGTGAATCTGTGCCTTGGTACCTCACGTGGTACCACTTCTGAACATTCTGAAGGTCCCAGTTTCTCACACACTGCCACTGCAAACCTGTGAAAATTCAGGTTGGCATTTTATTCTCCATGAAAATAGCCAGGCCTGTGAATAATCCTGTATTCTATCAGTGTTATTCCTGGATAACTGTGAGTGCTGAGCTGTGAGTGCACATTGACAGAGTGTGGCACAGCACGTGCCTGAGCAGCCTGGTGAAAGGATGGGCTATAAGCGCTGCTGAGAAACAAATATCACATATAGAGATGTACACACACAATAAATATAGGCTAAGCTGGTTTTATTATAGAGATGTGCTTAGCATTAAGGGTGCCTGCACAGCATTACCATGGCTCTGCTCTGAGACAGACAAGTAGGTAACAGCAAATTGATTGTAAATCCCAGGCCCAGGTTGTCCCTCTTCTTCTTCCTTGTCTAATCCTTATCCTGCACTCCGGCTCCCTAGATTGCCAAGACAGTCCCACTGCATCTGTACCAACCAGCTCATCCTGACTCTTTCTCCCACTTTCCTTCCCTGCATCCTTCCTATCTGGTTCTTACTCCCTACCCAAGGCCAATTCTCATCACCCTTAGTGTTTTATTTGTACTTTGTCTTTTCCTTCTCTGACTTTCCATCAGCAAAAGCACTGAGAGCAGTGATGTTCACAGCAGGCAAGATGGATGCAGAAGGGCAAAAACCCAGGTATGCTTGTTTAAGCTACAGTGGAAATCACCTGGGCAACATCTTGTTGACATTTAAAGTCTTGGCATCTTCAGGCACAAAGATAACACAACCACTCCCAGAGAGCAGAGAGGGATGCGTGCCCAGGCTGCCAGCAGGGCTGTCAGCATCACTCCGAGAGGCAGAGGCTGAATGGGAGGCATGACAGCAGGATGCAGCATGTTTAAATGATGCTGAAAACTCTAAAATACTGGAGAGAATTTTATGTCAAAAAATAGATTGTGAAGCTTAGTGAGTTATGTTGTGTAAAGCCTAAGAAACCCAAGCCAGCCAGAAAGAGAAAACACCATGGTTTACAGGATAGGGTAGGGGTGCAGATGAAGCTGGGAGGTTGAGACTGATAGGAAATGTTTCCCTCACACATGGGCAAACAATCTCCAAGTACCCTAAAGCACCACAGGCTGGTCAGAGGAGAAAACACTGAAGAAGAGAGCTGACATTTCCCAGTAGAGGCTTAAATTGGTTGTGTTTGTTTTCCCCAGAACAAATACAGAAATGAACCTGACTTGCAGGTGCTGATGCCAGTCTGCCCTGATCAAAGGACATAATGAAAATGGAAAAGGCAATGAGGCCACAGATGTCACATCACTAGCATTTGTACTTTCTCTTTTAAAAACTAACTATACTTCTAAAAAAACAAAAAAAAAAACCAAAAAAAACCAAACCCCAAACTTTTCAGAGCATCTAGGAAAAACCTTTTTTAGGTTAAGAGCAGCATTCAATTTACTCCTTTGGTCTGTTTGCCATATAGGTCTGTTTCCAAAAAAAAAAAAAAAAGGAAAAAAAATCTTAGATCTGACATGCATGGAAAAGCCCTGAGGAGCTACAATCTCCAGAATACCCAAATAATTACCATATTGAAGTTTCCATGAAATTAATGCCTGCCTCCAAATAAAGCCATTTGACGGTTGGCTTATTCTTCACTAATGTCATGGTCCCACCCTATTTCACTATCTGTGCTCCAAACTTTATTAAAAACATTTTTTTCTTTAACTTGAAAAGAGTTACATTGATTTATGACTCCAAGAAGCTGGCCAGAATCCAGAAAACCATCCAACAACCAGTCTTTAACTTAATCTGTTCCATCATGAAAATGAGTTAGTGCTTTTTACAATATTATTAATGATTACAGTCAATAAGAGAAATGCCACAATTTAAAAAACTTTTATATGATCAGGAACAACAGAAAACTGAGCAACTGTACTATTAATGACAAACCATTTAAAATTACTGCAAAGAAAAACAAGAGAAGACTCTACTCCTCTAACACAGTATCTATAAATCATACAGAGAATAATAACAGGGAAGTCATTATAGTCAGTAGCAGGGAACTTGATTAATCCAAGTTATTCCTACCTGGGTGGTAGCCATTAGAAGTTGGATATCTAATCTAAACTAGTCATCAAGGCTCCAATGTGCAATGGAGAGAAACAAGCACCCATTTCAGCAAGAAGCACTTCATTCCATGCTAAACTATATATAAAAGGTGACTGGCATTAATTGCTCTCTGGAAATACTTACTCTTGTTTGACTAACAAAAAAAAAAAAAAATCTACACAATTAGTTTAAACATTTAACTCCTAGACAGCTAGGAAGGCATGAAAAAAACATTCTACCCCCTGAGCTCAGACTGGTATGACTCTCCCAGTTTGGGAACAACTGCAGAGCCTTCAGCCAAACTGTGCTTCACACCTTGTGAGCCAAACCTTGGCACTGCCTGGCTGGTGGAGCCCAGTGAGGGCAGTGGAGCTCTGCTGAGCCTGTGGGACAAAACACCAGCTCAGCATTACAGCAGCCCCTGGGAAGAGTTTCTTCCCAATAAACTCTTTCTACCAATACAGCCAATGACCAACCAGCTTCAAACAGCAGACATACTAAAAAAAAAAATCACACAGATTTCTCTGATTTCTCTGAACCAGGTCACATATTCATGCAGATAATAAGCTTCTCTTAGATGACAGGGGACTACGTTAACTTAATGATCTTTAAAGGTGTTTTTGGCAGGTTAATACCATCGCTGGAACTTCCATGGGGAATAACTTAATATCAAGGACTGGTTCCAGTCCTTGGCAATTAATCTACAAAAAATACAAAAGAAAGAAAACAACCATTTCTACAGTATTCCATTTCTGTAATTCTATAAAATATTTTTTTATTAATGCCTCAGTAAAAGTTAACTTTAGAAAACAGCATCTATCTGGTGTTACATAAAGAATTAGTTGTGACATCCTCACTGCATCTACAATGCTTAGTTTGGAGCACCAAGAGATAGGGAAGTATCCTGAAAATCCTATTTCTCCAAACAGCACAGGTCATTTTGACATTTTTAAAGAGGACTAACTTACTAGGCATCTGAGCACAGTGTAAATTAACTAAATGTGTTGAAGCACATCCAGTCACAGCCAAGGGTTCCAGTCAGACACCATGTAACTCCACTTCCAATTCTTGTGACATGTTTCTCAAGATTCTTGTTTTTCTTCAAGAATTGTACTCTGAATACAGAGGCATGCAACCATCCCTAACTTCAGCCTTACTTAAGCTTCTCTGACTTGCTTTCAACCATGACATATACTCACTTTGTCCTTGCTTTTGTTCTCTAAAGCAGTTTATGAAACTTGAAAAGAAAAGGAGTGCTTTGTATCATATGGAAAATAACTGTGCTGTAAGGAACAATACCAAGGCTGAAAAGCCTAAAATTAGACCTGCAAGCTTTGCTTTCATTGGCAGCGATGTGTGAACATTCATATTGTCCCAATCCCACATTCTGCCTCTTTATTCTTGCTAAACACACTACTTTCTGTAAAACACTGAAGTTTAAAATTAGCAAACCTGTCTGATTCAAGGGTATACTGACCTTGGTGATGGGCTATTTTGATCACCTTTAGGCCTTAATAGTGAATTACAAGATCAGCTATTTTCAAACGAAGCAAAGAAAAAGCACTTGCAGAACAAAAAGCTGAACATCTCTGAAATGGTGCCTGGAATAATACTGCAATTTCTAGCTCGCTTTTTTTTTTTCCTCCTAAGAAAAGTCAAAAGCAAATCTAATAGCTGTATTTTTGCTGAAAGCAAGCTAGTGAGGAGATATGCACTGTATAAAGTTCCTGGGGCTGGGCAATGTGGGACTAACAGGGATAATTTAGTCATAACAGCTTAGCATCTATGATGTACCCATTCCCTTCTCAGCTATGCTCCTTCAACTCCTACTGCAGTCAACAGGGGAGATAAATAAGAGCAAAATGTATTCAGAAGGTCAGACTTCATGGATTTTCAAGAAAGCCACAGAGAGGCTAAAGTGCAACCAATGTTTGCTACTGCCTTAAGTATAATTCAAGCAATTGCTAGTGCAGTGTTTATTTTGAGTGTCTCCTTGTGGAATTTCAGGATAAAATATGAGATTGGCAGTGAGCCTGAAGGGGGTATAGTCAGAGCAGTCCAATTTCAACAGACTATCAAGATGAACTGTGGGGAGCTGTTTTACAGGTTTATGGCTATAGCTCACTTTGAAGCAGAGTGTTATTAATATTTGTAGAGCACTATGATATAAATAGCAACACTACATCCACCACCTAGATACCTGTGGTATGCTCTGACAGAGCACTTTTTAGATTACTAAATACCATTAAATGTGCCCCAAATGCAATACTTGAGATAGGATCTTAGATAGAGATGTAATGCAACAGTTATTTATGCATCAAAAATGCTTATGCAAAAATGCAGCACTAACATTAGCAGCCTTAGGCACTAACTCCAGGATGATTTTCTGTCAGAAACCAGAATTAATTCTAACACTGTTACAGCACAAGGAGCCAAATAGTTTCTTGGAGTTAGGACCAGTGGAAGCCTAGATAATGCTGGTCCTGAACTGTATTCAGTGTTTCCCATTGGAAAATCTGTGGCCATAAAAAGTAATGTTTTCAAAGTAAGACAAAGAGCAGCTGGAGAATTCTATTTATTTCATCACACTGATCTTGTCAGTATTTCCTAATGTTTCCTACACCCTGGAAACAGCATAGGCTGTCCATCAAGCTTTGCTTACCAGCAGCAAGCTCCACGGGTCACATGGTGGCATTTCAGACAAAGCTGAGCTTTTGGAAAAAGAACGGAGGCTGATTGTGCCACCGAGACAAAATGGAGATGTTAACTACCAATTAACCACCAATTGCCTCAGGAGCAGCAAGGAAACCCTGAGAAAGGTAAATACACCTTTCTCATGATCAGAGAGTTTTGTCCTAGTTCCAACCTCAAGATGAGGTAATTTCTTCCTGGGACAGCCCTTCTTTTGTGCCTAATAAAGCCAGGTAATTGCATCCTGGATTTTGTGGGTAAGAACATGATGTGCAGCAAGACCATTTATGGTGCTGTGGCTTCAGTCTCAGGCTTAGCTTTCTATTCTTACATATAGAGGAGTAATTTTACTCCCTTGGTAACTGGCATTTTTCAAGTTTCTGTAATTCCTTTAAACACTTCTAATGATTTAATCGTTATGAACATGCCTATACTTGAGCAATAGTTCAAATTAAAATCAGTAGTGGATATAAAATACACAGGGCATTTCTGAGAAATTCAACATGACAATATTCTCACTCCTTCCTTATTCTTCAGAAAGCATCTTGTTAATACAGTTATGTTTCCAACGAATAATAATTCCCTAGAATAAGAGTATTTATACATGGAAATATCTTCGAATAGCATTTCCCAAAGAATATCTGGAACAGGAGAACTTCTCTTTGCAATTCACTTTACTTCCAAAAGCGTGGGCTCTCATTTTTCATAGAATCATATAATTTGGCTTGGAAAAGACCTTAAAGATCATCCAGTTGCAAGACCCCTGCAATGGCCAGGGACACCCTTTACTAGATCAGGTTGCTCAAAGCCCCATCCAGTCTCCTTGAACATTTCCTGGGCTCTGGACAACTTCTCTGGGCAACTTATTACATTGTCTCACCATGCTCATTATGAAAAATCTGGTGTTGGCACAGCCAGCCAGCATGAGATGTGAAAAATTAGTGAAAAACTTCTTGCTAACATCTAATCTAAACCTGTCCTCTTTCAGTTTAAAGCCATTACCCCTTGTCCTATCACCCCATGCCCTTGTAAAAACTTCTGCAGCTTTACCTCTTTTGGTGCTGGAAGGCTGCTATAAAGCCTCCTTTATAGAAGGTATAAGATACACAGACCTAGATTCTAACAGTAATAAATTTCATATTATTTACTAATTGTTGTAAGGGATTGTCAGTAGTAGGATTCTTTACTGTGAGGGTGGTACAGCACTGAAACAGATTGCTCAGAGAAGTTGTGGATGCCCAATCCCGAGAAGAGTTCAAAACCAGGCTGCATGGTGCTTTGAGCAACCTGGTCTAATGGAAAGGTCTGTTCCACTCCAAACCATTCCACACTGGAAGGAGAATTACCACATAGAAATAATCAAAAGAGTTAAAGATTCTGCAGTGAGCTATAGAATCCTTTTGTAAATATTTAAATTAAATTAAATTAAACCTACTTTAAAAGAATCCCCACAGATCCCTAAATCCCCACACAAGCTATGCACACTGGTGCTGAATACTTTATAAATTTATATACTCCATACCATACCATATGGAGGTTCTGCACAAATGTTGGAGGTAGATCTGCAAATTCCTTCATGAATAGTGTAGGTAAACGTAATTTAGGCTCTCCCAGAGCCAACTTACAGAGCAGAGGTAATGGCACAATATTCTGTGTGTGACCCAGACATGCATGGAAATTTTTCTCCAAGGTTCACCCAGACCTCAGGAAAATGCAAGGTTAAACTTGTGACCTGGGCATAACTGATATGGGATGTTTATATCTTAGGGAAAAATGAGTCATTATTCAAGGTGTCTGTGCAGTCTTCAGGTCTGCAATCTCTTGGAGGACCTTCATGGCAGGCGCCAGTTGTCACCAAGTGGTGGGTGCTGAGGTGAGTGGCACTGGATTTCAGAACTGCACTGCATTTCAGAACTGCACTGCATTTCAGAACTGCCCTGAATTTCAGAACTGCCCTGGATTTCAGAACTGCCCCAGCTCCTGGGCTTGTCCCCAGCCCAGCTCTCCCAGCCTGCCCAAGGCACACACCTGATGCTGGCTGTACCCACAGCAGATGCAGAAAGAGGACCTCAGCAGATCCTCTGTGCTTCACTGCACACCACCTACTTCCCAGCCAAGAAAATATGTATTCCAGTCAAAAGCAGTCCAGACATAAGGTAATATATGCAATGCAGATGCACAGGAGATTATACCTGACACAAAACTCAAAGAAATCATCTGATAAATTTAGGAGAAAAAACTGAGATAGGTTGAGTAAGCTAGTGACTATATTCCTATCATAATCTTTTTTAAAGCTACTTCATCTGCTCACCACAGGAAGAGTGCTTGCCACTTCCCACCAGCCATATTCTGCTTTTCCACTACTTGCAGCTTGTTTTGATTTTGGCTGAGTGGAAGATAGATATGGAAAATCCTTGCAGGAATGCCAGAGTGCAGGGAGCAACCTTGCCTACTAATCGATGCAAGCTGCCCAGGAAGAGAGGCAGACTGATCATTTCCTCCCTGCTTGTTCATCCATTCCCCTGGGAACAACTTATACTGCAGTGACACATTAGGGCATGTGCTGTCAAAGTACTTCTGGCAGAAAAAGTCAGTGAAGTATCAAGTGACTGAGCCCTTTCAGCTAGCCATGGGATGCAGGGCTGTTCCAGCCAAAGCAAAGTCTCACTACAGCTGAAGCATACATTTAAATTTTTCATTTTTAGTGATAAAAAAATCCCATTGAATAGGCTGCTACAGGAGCAGAGTAAAACTGGCAAGTTTGTTTGTTAAAAAACAACCAAACTTTGCAGATCTACTTTTAGAATACACACCTAAGCTGAAAAGTTTTCTGTATGAGCTCCTGAGTCCTAATGTGCTGAAAAAACTGTATAACCAACTCTTAAACATGGCAAATCTTCTTTTGTCTTCCATAATGTGGACTTGGACAGCACTTAATAACAACTTGATGGAGCCTGATGGAGTTGAATTGGCTTATATCCAGCATGACTGGTGCTCAAATGACTCCATTTTTTAAAATTATTTGCCATAATAATAAATGGAAAGTT
This sequence comes from Ammospiza caudacuta, assembly GCF_027887145.1. Taxonomy (NCBI): domain Eukaryota; kingdom Metazoa; phylum Chordata; class Aves; order Passeriformes; family Passerellidae; genus Ammospiza; species Ammospiza caudacuta. Next base: position 78,898,259 of record NC_080595.1, read on the forward strand.
ATGATCACCCACAGCTGGCCAAAGAATAAGAGATTTTTCAAAGGAAAAACAGGAAGTACACAATTTAAAAACCATTCCATATAAAATACATACCTTTCATTTTCTTCTCCTCTAGTACTTTTAAAAACACTATTTTTACCAGGTATTAGGCTTTACATTGTCACACCCATGCCCCTCTGAAACAAGGAAGACTGGATAATAGCCACTCCTGCCAAGGCTTACTGCAGACACAAATCTCAGGCAGAACCCTTGGATTAGCGGAACCCAACTGGTTATGCCTGTTCTCTGCATTGTACTGAGAAATCCTCACATTTCTCTTCATTCACAGTCAAACTGAGTTCCAGGTAATGCCAATGTCCAAGGGGAAAAGCTACAAAGCCTGTCTAAAATGGATTTTTTCTGTACATTATAGAGCTTTACCATTTAGCTGTATGGTGCAAAGCACAGGGATCAGTCTCATTCTTCTTTCTAAAGGATAACTTCAAATGCAAATGAGAAACTGGTCTGACCTTATTTTTTCATAGTACTTTTGACAACATTGCATACATGTGCAATGAGCATGTTGACACCTGTATTTTTTTATGCAAAAGCCTAAAGAGGAAAAATATGTCAAGGATTATGGCTTAACTAATAATTGAAACTGACATAAGAATTGTATGTAAATGCAATACAATGACGTAATTAATCCAATGCAATTAAACCCCAAAGATAACAGAGAGGTGCACCTCCTCACTACCTACCTGAAGAGCCCAGTCCATGCTCTGCAGTTCACCCCTCATCAGATTTAGTCATTATCACAACACCACCCAACAGATCTCACCAGCAAAAGCACAGGAAACTGGGAGACAGGTAAATACCTGCTTGTTTCCATCTCATAAACATTCCAAAATTAGACTGCTGCTGCTACTAATGATTTAAATGTAAGCTATACAATATTTATTATTTTTATTACTTGTTACTTACTATTGCTATTCAATAATTTTGTTAAATCTTTAGTTCATCAACTACACACAAGCACGTGCTCCCATAACAATTTATAAGGTTTGCCAATATAACTAAACTGCAATGTTTAGCTTCCTACCAAATACCTCAGAGAGCCAAGAGGAAAGCCAAGCCTCAGGAATGGGTCACAGGCTGATCACAGCTCTCTATTGCTCCCATTGCACCATGGAATGATTACATACTGATTTTAATCTGACACAATCCAGCTCTCCTGCCAAAAAGGGTTATACTCTCCAAAGAACCATATTCACTTTTGAAAAGAACGCCTTACCTAATGTCTTGTGTATATCCCAGGATTTGTGTGGCCATGGTTCAGCTTAAGCTGGTGCCATGTTCCCCCTTCCTGCTTCCAGGAGCAGAGATCACCTGGTGCTGGGGCAATCAGGCATAGCCCAGACAGAATGGGGCACACCAGTGTCACATCAGAAATCCAATGGGACACTGCTTTCATCCAAATTTCTAGTCCTGTATCTTTTTTCTTTTAAAACCCCAGATGTGGTCACACCCCCAGCAAATCTTGTGCTACTTGTCTCTGGCAGAAGATAGTCATAGATATGGGAATGATACCAGAACTGTGTGAACAACTCTTTTGAGACAAAGATTGACCTTTACTTATGTATGGCACTGAAATAGTTAGAACTGAAAAATTTACACAAGTTGCCAAATGCTTTTCCACCTTGACTTGTAACAACTAGAAAATGTTTGAGGTTTTGTACAGCCTCTTTAAATTTATCAGTGCTAACTGAACTCATCCCATGACAGGAACATCAGTTTTAGCACTGTGGTCAAGCACATGCATAAAACAGGATCTACAGTTCTCTGAGAATAAGGGTTTGGGATTCCATCCCTGCTTTGCCATCAATTCTCTAAAAGCTCTTGGACAAGGTACGTTTCTGCCTTCTGCATCATCATCACGTAATACTAAGTTAATGAAATCATGTTAAATTCTATAAATTCACCAATATTGTAGTTGCCATATCCCATTCAAAACTACCATCAGCAGTGAAAAAATACATGGCACATAAATACAAATGCAAAACAATGAGCAACTTGTCACATAAATTCTTCAAAATCAGCTCTCCAAACAGAAAAGAAGAATTTTTAAGAACAGCTGTTCAGTCATAAGATCAATGAATCATATGATGAGAGAACATATAAAGTCTTATGCAAATACTTCACATTTTATTTTCCAATCCTTCTCCCCACTTAGTTTCACATCCCAAATGCCTTTGGATGAACAAATTCCCCTGCACCCACACAGAGCTCACTGTCAGAGAGAGCCTGCACTGGGGGTGTTTCTGTGGTCATTTTTAGGACTTGTATGCGACTTAAAACCATCTCAATTCTCCTTCCTTTTCTCCAACAGCTACATCTATAACCCATCTGACACACAGTTATCACAGAGAAGTTATCACAGCTCAGGTAGGCATTGGCAGGTCAGTAGGAGCTTCCTCTGAGCACCTAACTCAGATGCTTCTGCCCTGGGACAGCTCTCATTTGGCTTTGTTACTACATCAGAAGGAGCAGTTCAAAGAAAAGTGGCAAGAATCAGATAGATTTATCATTAAATTCAATGTTTCCTGCAAATTCAAATTTTCCCTATGGAGTTTTCTCACAACACCTAAAAAAAAATCACAAAAAGTAGTGCATCTGTTAGTACTTTTCATATTAATCACCCTTTTGGTGAGAGACTCCACTCAGTGTTTCCTAGATGTTGACACCTTTGCCTTCTGCTATCTTCAAATGTTATGCTACTCCTTTTCCTTGCTCCCTCCTTCCTTTTTGATTCATTTAAAATGAATCTCCCTAGCACTGAAATCCTCACAGATCTGATCCTACCTACATCTCTGACATGATTCATGATCACACCTTCTCCTTTCCCCGAGTCTCATCTCCTTTAGGCTAAGAGCTTGCTGAACACTTACACCTACATTTCCAGTCAACTCTGTGTGTTCAAAGCAACAGATTTCCCCATGTATTTAAATCCGCTTACTCACGGACATGTTTTGGTGGTTTAGCATGTACTCTGCAGTATTCAAATCCATTCCTTGATCCAAATTTTTTCTAGTAGGGATCAGACAGATCAGCTCAGAGAAGAGTCCTTACATTTGTCCAGAGGCCTTGGACTTTGGTCCAGTTACTTCAGGAAGGGATTAACCCAGAAGTCTCCATTTCACATTTAACTCTATGGTAATTTTTTATAATGACCACCAAGCCATCTTTTCATGTGCTCCTAAAGACTTCCTGATGTCAGTATTTGTCAATAATGCTGCTAATGTGTCTGCCCACTGATGGCACAGATTTCTTTTCACTGTACAACCACATGTAACTTACTTTCACTGTAATCTGAATTTTTAAAGCATGGCAAAGTAGCATAGCATAGTTGTCAGAGGGTGACTTTGCTTTTATAACTTGTATGAATTTGCTACCTTTTTAGTTTGTTTCTTTCTTTGACCCAGACTCAATGTTTATGGCAGAGTACCTCATTAGTCAAGTGCCCACAGCGATGCCACTGACTTTGCCCGTTCAGAACAAACCAAAAAAGCCAATTTCTGCAAATGTCTTGAAGGTATTTTCAAAGAAAACAGAAGTACAAGACTGAAATGGCTGCAAGTTGCCGTGTACTCTTCATAGACTTGAGAATCTCGTAAGTTAAGAGTGACAAAATGCAGAGTTGGAAAAATAAGGGAATGTCTTAGTTGTCTCACACAGCTTCAGATGTTGAAGACCTTCTGAATACATCAGTACTGTCAACAGTAAATGGATGGGTTTACTGGGCAATACAAGAACTACAATCTCCAGCTATCTCTGCTACATACAACAACAGAACAACCTTGAACATTTCATGAACTTTCTTTTATCTGGAGATGAGCTGACATTGATATATTGTTATTGGTCTTCACTAATATACTCCTGTTGGCAACAGGGAGAAGCTAGCAGCTGAAATGAGTCATATACTGCAAGACCTTGCAATTTATATGGAAAGAAAGTGCAATTTAAAAAATATCTGTCTCCTCCTCAGCTGACTGTGCAATGCAAGACACCCACTAAAACTCAAGTCAGACAGTTATTTTTCATGTATTTGAAGCACAAGAAGTTGCAGTGTTTTATTTTAAATTGACTAGCTTTAATTCACCAACATTAAAAAAGCAATACAAAGTAATGCTAGGAGCATTTGATACTGAAATAAAAATTGGTCTTGTATTTTATATATACCATGGATTTTTTAAGCAACAATTCAGATCTTTGTTACACTGTTTTCATTTATTTATAGTTGAACATTATGAAAAAATCTCCAGTTGGTTACACATATTTGAAGAACATAATAATTTAAAATATATCTCACAAACAACAGAAGAAACTAGCCAACTGTTCTTTAGCGCATTCTCATCTAAAGAAAGCAAACTGCTTTGTAACTGAAGGACTTGCAGTGATAGGTTTTGTTAAGCAAATTGACAACAATGGCGTTAGATGGTAGGTACATACAACAGAACTATTTATAGCACTGTGCAGGAATAAAAACCACAGAGAATGTTATCATAAATTACTGTAACATTTTCAGTCTCTATTGAATATTTTTACCCCAACATTCCCCATCCCAGGAGAAAAAAATAAAAAAGAAAAAGGTATATAGGCTGTGTTTCTACTCTGCAGATTTACAAGAACATCTTGGGTCTTGCACTGTGATAAAGAGTTAAGGCGCTGGAGAGAGTGATTCAACAGAAAAAGCAGATAGACTGACACACAGACAGAACACAGCTGTACTCAACATCTGTTTACATTGTACTGTGACTTCTTACAGACTTCTCTTTGAAAGTACCAGATACCTTGTACATATCTAGAGCTATCTATATACAAACCCAGCTGTTCAGGACATATTCTAGGGTATATCTACACCACAGCCCAAGAGCTGTAGAACAGTGTGTGCCTCAGCCAGCTCTCCGCTCTGGCTTTGCCACTGTGAACAGCCCCATGGGGGGAAGCAGAACATGTATGAATGTATCCTAATTAGCTCTGCAGGAGGCAAAACCAGTCCCTGCTAGCAGGCATGGATTGGCTGAAAGTCACTCCATTCCACCCCTGTATTGCACCCTATCTTTCTGCACAGGCTGTAGGCAGAGTACATGTCTTGTATGTTGTTAGAATTTTAATAAATTTACTCTTATAGCACTGTACATACAGCTGCACTTTCTACAACATATGCAAAGGCCAGACCCTTGTTTTATAAAGCTCACAGTTTAAATACAAACACAAAACCACAGCTAAAATGCAAGATGAAGGAGGCATCCAACACAGTTAAACACGCACAGCCAGTATTGCCAGGGAGAGGGAGGCTCTTAGGCAACAGGAGACTTTGGAGCAGAGTCAAAGACAGGAAGCAGAGCCAGAGAGGGAGGAAAAGAGGGATCAGCAAAAGCTAAGGATGAGATAAGACATGAGGCAGTTAGTACCTGTTGACACTTCAGCATTATATTCTCATATAACAGAGTAGGAAGCCTGACTGAGTAATGTCCACCTCTTAAACAATGTAGAAACAAATGTTACTTACTGATCCGTGTTCCAGTAGCACCTCTTTGTGGCAGACACATGAGAAAAATGTAAAAACATCACAGCCCCTTCCAACTGTGCGACCTTCCCAAACAGGAATTTAAATGATTAAACAATAGCCACTGAACTAAGTAGCCAAGAACTCACCCAGTGTGGGGACAATTCTTGCAAACAAAACCTATTTATGAAGAATGATCAAGGCTACTTTGTGGTCTTCTTACCATACCTGAGGAGGAAAAGGAGCCTTAGAAGCTACTTCTGTTAAGCACTCTGACATTTCAGTAATAGTGGTGTGTTGTTAGGATTTCACTGACAGACAGCAAGAATATTTATGCACATGGAAAAAACAGTTTGTGATTATCTGGCTCTCTTTATTTAAGAATGCATGATATAGTTTTAACATGTAACATACTGATTTCATACTATTCTTCTAAATGTTCTCATTCTGTATGGATGGCAAGGACCAGTTCCAAATCACCTGGAGCTCAATGTCGAGCATTGTTCAACCTTACAATGTGGTTGATGTGACATATCTAAGATTAAAAAAAAAAAAGACCCAATGATCCCCCAACAACAACAAAATCCTCCCCCCCCAACCCCCCCTTCCCAAAAACAACAGATCAAACTTTTTTAGACATTTGAAGATGCAGTCCTTTTGTACAAGCCAGTCAGGTTAGCAAAAATCATCAGTATCATCAGATGTTTCATGCAGCAAACTAAAACCACTTTTCAGGCTATCAGTCTTCCAAACTGAAAGCCTTTTACGCCATTCAAAACATGAATTTTAAGAACATTCACAAATACTCATTTGTATGGTTTAAAAAATGTATATTTAAAAAGAAAAATGACTGTTTAAAGAATAGCATATATGCTGGTGTAATGAAAGAACATTGGCTGTAATGAAATTGACTGGATATGCACTGGATGTTAACAATAGCTGCACAAATAATTTTTTGCAGCTTTATCCATTATGTAAGCTGATTTTATTTTCAATGCTAAAAACTTTCTTAAATGTTCACTTTCACTAACTTTAGAAAATCGTAACTTTTTCCTCTACATATACCAGCTTCTACTAAAAAACAAAAGCATTTTAATTCTAACTACTAACTGATATCTCATATTTCATTCTCTAAGAGTCTTCAGTTACTTTGTATTTCTAAATATAGCAGATAAGAGTACAGAGAAATATGCTGTATTGTGAGAGCTTTTATAAACAACAGTTTCTAATTTTAGACTACTCCATTCTGAATAAAGTCTAATTAAACCACATATATTCTCAAATGCAGTTCACAAAAAGGATAATATTCATGTCTCCTCACTGCATTTGATTCCATCTTACAGTGAATGACTTAATATCTACTTTTGAGTAAAAATGTTTTCTATAAAGTGGAACACTAATCTTTCATTTAAAAAATAAAATTTCGGTAACATATTACCTTTGTGAAATTATTTTCAGATATTAAAACCAAGTCATAGGTACTCTACACACACCAGGCTCAACAGCTGATCTATTTTAAGATTTTTTTTTAACTGCTTTGGGGATTGATTGTTCAAGAACTCGTAATTAAGTCCAGAACCATCACATTCTAACACTAAGGATAATTAATTACTAAAAAAGCTTAGTGAGAACAGAGATACATTTTCCATTCTCCATGGTCTTTAAATCAAGACTGAATTTTTTTTCCCTTCCTCCAAATTTGTATGTAAAAGGAGAGCAAAGGCATGACTGAGTCAAATGCTATGGCCTCTGCTAGACATGCTTAAAATGGTCATTAATCTTCCTTGTAGATTTAAACATTTATGAACCTAAGAGCTTTCTGGTCTAACATACAACTTTCTATTTAGCTAGAAGTTAAAACTAATAAGAGTAATTTTCATCAAAAGTTTTAGAGCCTTATATTTATTAGTCTAAAAACTCTGTAAATTTCTATCACAATCTGTTTTCTTTTTGAGTATATAGTTTGACTTGTACAAAGTTTGAGTAATCAAATTAATCCCACTGGTTGATATTATATTGGTTGATTCAACTCATTAGAAGTTAAAACAAAATATACTATTTTTTATGCCTAACAGCTGTATGAAAATACCTTGAGAGGACCAAAACCAAGTTTTTCAACACCACTTGTAAGTTTTATTATTATGGATCTCCATTTTTAGATCTTTTCATAAATGAACTTTGAGAAAGTCTAAGTTAGTGAACAAGACATTAAGTAAAATGTTTTTTTTTCTGTTATTTAACAGTGCTGCATGATGCTTCTCTGAAATCATCAATTATTCAAGATTAAATCTGCTTTAAGCCAAAAGTGATAAAAGGTCATTTAAACCAAGAAGTTTAGTATCTTATATTTATACTGGTGTAAAAGCAATAGGAATCAGCATTACATCTTATTTCCTGCACATCAACTCAGACTTTTTAAATACAGATTATGTAGATAATCTTCCTCAAAAGGCTTTGTGATGGTAAAGTGATGTTAAAATTTTTTATCTTCCTATTAAGAAATTCTGTTATGATAATTATCTTAAAAGACTCACTTGGTAATCTTAAATTATCACTTCTCATTATTTCAAAGCTTGTAGGTTCTTGACAAACTCAAGAATGTAGCAAAGTCTTGATTTTTCAAAACAGTGAAACGGAGAAAGTTATTATACATTCCACTAATTTTTACAGTCTGGGATTATATATATGACTTTATTAAAAAAAAACTTCAGAAATATCTGTAATGTGTATTCCTTTGTCCTTGATATCATAATTTCAGAACACATAATGCTTAGTTCAAAAAAAGATGCAGTTGTCCTTTCACTCCCAAGGAGCACAAATTATTTCAATTAGCTGTGGTTCTACAAGTTATTTTACTAAACATATTCTGTTCCTTACTTTCCTCAGGGGAATAATCACAAAGAAAAACAGCTTGATATTTTATAAACAGTGAATTTTTCTATCAAGTGGCTTTTATCTTTTTCTCCTTCCACTGTCACCTTGAAACTACTTGCTTTTTTCAACTTTCATCTATGAGACCATCTCTAATGATCTGCCTTCATTTCTTACAAGTGTACTATTGTCCTTTCAGTCACATTCACATCCCAATGTGGAAAAGCTCTTGAAAGCAGAGACCCTGTGAGTAACATCGACATAGTTAAAAAAATAAAAAATACATACATATTTTAGCTTAAACTTAAAAAGCAATAAAAATTTGTAGCACTACTCTGAAATTTTGCATTACATGAACAAATATCCTTTTTATCATCTGTTTCATTTTCTTTGAAAAGTTTTATAGCTATTACTCTCAGACCAAGAGCATAAAAATAAAAATATAAGATTCTCTCTCTATGAATAAAGACAAGTAGCTGGAGCTGAGGTAAGAAAGCGCCGCCCTGTGATGGGAGCCCATCTAGACCCTGACATCTTCAGCACAGCAAATGCTCACAGCCTTCCTGTATTCCTGTACCACACAGAGCTTTCAGCAATGCCATGGAGAGAAGCTATGGGGTAAACCACGGTCTTTCCCAAGAAAGAAATATACAGCAAAGAAAATAACTGGTCAGGTGGAAAGCGATCAAAAAAAAGCAATGAACATGCACAGAAAGAAGGAACAAAATTACACTCTGAAGGAAGAAAAAGCCCAAGCATGTAGAGAATGGCAAAAGGTGTGCAAATGCAGGTAATAGTAACCCAAAAGAAAATGGGGACAGATTAAATAGTCTAGGCTCATTATAGAGTAGTCTGAATCAAAATTAGGCATGAGAAATAATGCAGGAAGATCACACAGTGCTTTTCTCTGTTAATGTAAGACAAAATTAAAGAAAGCAAAGTATCCATGGGCAATCAAACCCACCTGGAAACAAGCTTCTTTACAGACCATTCAAAATCAAAGGGTATTTAGCCCCAATGCATACTGCTAAAACAATACCTATTAAAAACAAAAGGATGAAGACCGGTGCTGACAATGTTTAACATCACAGTCAAGGAACACAGCTGCTCAGGGTAAGTGCTGCGTGTTTCAATTCCTAAGACTTTAAAACCAGATCTGTCTACCATACTTTATATTTTCTAACTCTATCTTTAATTAGTGTACATTGCTGTTTGATTCACAATTAGAGGATGAGCCAGCACTTTTTGGCCAAGTGACATAAAATTCTGGAAACCTATGGGAATCTGCAAACTGAATACCTAAAATGGGAGCGTGAGGCACAGATACAATACAAAAAAAGCTTAGGAATCCATTGCGCAGACAGACATAACATTACAATTCCAAAACTGAAAAACAGAACCAGGACAACAGCTTGAAATGTAAACAATTACAGAATCACCCACAACAAAGTTCACCACGTTCATGTGTTTGTTACGGGAACCTGTATCCTTACATTTAGATCCTGCAGCCATACTGAGTGTATAGACAGAAAGAAAAGTCAAGAGGCCTGTAGCAGCACAATGGTGCTGCAGCTCTCTAGGAGGACCCTGCTGGAAGGAACATTGGGATCCCCCCAGACCCCAGACACGCTGCAGTCAGCAGGATGTCGCAGCCTGGGACACGTGGCGCCTTTTCCAAACAGCACCAGAGCCAGCGGCATTGCACCGCTTCCATCCTGCACAGCCACCTCATTCCCCGGCTCTGCTCTGTCCTAGCCTGCCCTCCCCACCACATCCCAGTCAGACTTGGCCTCAGCATTCCGGCCAGAGCACAGTTTCCCTTGGGCTGGTGCTGTGGGGTGGCATCAGCTCTGAGTGTTCTGGTACACTACAGCAGGGGAAGGCACACAGGGAACCGCACAACGGAGCGGCAGAGACATCTCTGGCATTTGCTCTGTGTTGTGAGTTACATAACGCTGTGATACTCCGGAGTAGATGCCGCTTGATGACACAACTGATCTGCGGGCAATACTGCATGTTCCAGAACAGGGAGCACGTTGAAAAATCAGTGTTATGCAGGTATACCTTTGTATCAATCAAGAAGACAGGGCAGCCTAGAAAACTGGTTAAATATTGCAGCCCTATGTCATAAAAGTTGTGGATAAATAACAAGATTAAGGCTTCAGTCCTTAATTAAAAGGCAGGGATAACACATAACCAAGATGAAGAACATGTTTCCTTACTTTTCCTTGACAGCAACATCAGCCAGACTACTTCATGCTTTGTTGGAATGGAGAAAAACATAATTAAAGTTTTAATTAGAATTGATCGCAGTCCACAAACCAGAAACGGATTGTGCTGTATGAACACTGTACTAGGAGATCTTTCAAGCAAACTGATGTTCTTAAATGAACTATGGTCTTTAAAAAGGAAAGGCATTCTGTCAAGTAATAGGGTAGTAGTGAAAACTAATGACTCTGAAAATGTGTGACAGAAACAACTACAAGGAAGTACGCATTCTGAAAGGGACAGTAATTGTGTATTCTACAGAGACTGAGCTTCCACATACACTTATTTCTCTGTGTGACTAATCTGTTGCATATAATATTCTGGTTATAAAATATGTCCATCTTTTTATTCTTCATAAAGAGATAGTGATACCTCTGAGATGTGAACTTTCCAATATGTGAAGGAAGAGAATGTCTATCCAAAGCCACACTAATAACAAAACCTTGCTAAAAATATATTGCCAGCAGAATTGTTGAGAGAAGTATCTGTATTGCTTAAACCCATCTGTTACAATAACATCTTCTGTACAAGAACACGGAATTTACTCATGTATTTGGCCTTTTGATAATTGACTATGGGTTTAATGCCTCAGCAATCACGCTTCAATTTCAATGTAAAGGGCAGGTGTTTTCATCACGCTGTTATCTGCACGTTTGCTTGTCAGCCGAAAAGCCTGGCGGTGCAGGTAAGCCCCCCTCCCCGCCTTGCTGCACCGCTCCGGGTCGTGCGGGATTCGGGAGCGCGGTACCTGCGCGGCAGCGGAGCTCCGCCCGCTCCGCCTCCAGCCGCCCTTCGCCCGAGGAAGCCGCAGAGCCCCGTCCCACCTCCGAAAAGCCCCTGGACAGGCTCCTCCAGGGCCGGGAAGCGGAGGGTCTGCAGTTGCGTAACACCAACCCCCCCCTCCCCTTCGCCTGTCCCTCCCAATCCCCGACGGTTCCTCCGCAGCCGGAGGCCGGAGCAGGCAGCCCGGGATGGGGCAAGCCGGGGAGGTGCCGGGGGAACCCCCAGCAGAGGAGAGGGGAAAGGTCTTGGCTTTGGGGACGGGATGCGAAGTTGGGGCGAGGGGAACCTTGCAAGTGGCTCCATGCGGGAAGGGGCCCGCCTGGCTGGGGCGGGAGGAGGGAGGCGTTCCCTTGTGGGGACAGTGGGGAGAGCGGGGGACTCCGGGGGGTGGGGACACCTCCGGGCGGGCGGGAAAAGCCTCGCACCGGGGGAGCCGGCGGCACGGGCAGCGCTGCAGCGGGCAGCGAGCGGCGGGACCGAGCCGTGCGGGAGGGCGGCAGTGCTGGGGTCCCCTCTGGCAGCGCCCCGCACGGCGCTGAGCCCCTGTCCCGGCGCAGCACCACGGGCGCCGGGGAAGCGTCCCCGCCGCAGCGCTGAGCACCGCGCTCCCCCCGCACCCCGCGGCCAGGACCCGCTCCTTCCCGCCGGGGGATGGAGGAGGAGGGCGAAGAAGCCCTCGGGGTACCGGCAGGCGTTCCTCCCCTCGCCCCACACAAGCAGCGCGTCTCTCCGGGTGCGAGCAGCTTATTTCCAAGCGATGCTGGCGCGCAAAGTTGCGCCGGTCGGGCAGCCCCCGCCCACGCTCCCTCCCTCCGTCCCTCCGCAGCCGCGCACATCCCGGCTCCCGCAGAGCCCCCGCGCTCCGCTCCGCTCGGGTCAGCGCGAAAATCTCTTCCCTCGCTTTCCGCCCCGGCTGCTCACGATCTGCCTCAACCTGCTCCACCTTTTGTTTTGATCTTTGGAAATGCAATTCTCTCTCCTGCCGTCTCCTTTCCCTCCTCCTTCTCACGCCTTCGTGTGGGAGATGCCCAGGATCGCACACCAGCTTTTGTTATCTCCTCCCACCTCCATCTTCACTCCGATTGATGCCCTAGTAAATAGCAGGAGCGCGGCACCTCCGCCCCGCACCTACCCCGCTACCACCTGCAAACACCTCGCCTGTTAAATAAATTAAACGATAAAATAAAAACATCCCTTACAGGCACTATGAAAAGCGATACAGCGATCGCATGGATCGGGAGCACTTTTGCCTCCCTCGTGGTGTGATGACCTTGCGAGGGCTGCTCTGGCGCTTGGTTTCGCACGGTCTTTTTTTCCCTTTTATTTTTTTTTTTCCTTTCCCTACTGGAAAAAAATCACGCCCTTTTCGCTATCCCTTTTCAAACGAACACGAGCGCCAGACTCCCTCTTCCACCAAAGCGTTTCCAAGCGCAAATTGTTACGCGACAGCTCAGCTGTTCCTTTGGATGCTGTCGGTGCTCATATCCGGATCGGTGGGGGATTCGGTCCCATCTCTCCACAGTTAACCGCAAATCGCCGCGGAACAACTCCCGCACATCGACCGCACACACCAACTTTCCCGGTGAGGATGGTCTCCGACCGCCGAGCAGCGCCGAGGCCGCGCAGCCCCCGCCTCAGCCCCGCCGCGCCTCCATCCCGCCGCCTGCCCGGGAGGAAAAGCCCCGCGCGCGGCAGCCCGGCAGCCGGTTCTCGCCCGCACCTCGCGGCTGCGGAGCCCGGATCCCCCCCCTTTCCCCCTGCGGGCCCTCCCCGCACTTACTGCGGGCGGGGGTCTGTCCGCGGTGCGGAGGAGGGCGCAGGGCCCGGGGTCCCGCGCGCTGCTGGGGCCGGAGGGACACGCGGCGCCGCCTCGGTGCGCGCCCGCCGCCGCTCGCGCCGCAGCTCCTGTGCGCGCCCCCGCTCCGCCCCGCGCGCCGCCCGCCGCCGCCCCGCACTGCAGGACCGCCGCCCCGCGCGCCGCCCCGCGCTCCGAGCATGCGCGGCGCGGGCGGGAGCGGGGGAAGCCCCGGGGCGGGCGGGAGCGGGGCCGGAGCCGCGGGGGGCGCGGGCTGATGGGCACGGCCCGGCGGGGTCGGCGCCGGCACCGCGGCCCGCTCGGCCCCGTGGCCTCGGAGTCACTCACGGCCGAGCGCGGGCTGCCTGTGCCCGGTGTCGTCCGTGCCTTGCCCGGCGGGCTGCGCCTCGCTCGGCGGCTCCTTCGCTCCACGCGTGGAACCGCGCTGCGCCCGGCGTGCGGGGACAGCGCGGGCGGCGCGGCGTGGTGGCAGAATCACAGAACCAGTTAGGTCAGGAAGGACCTCTGAGATCATCTAGTCCAGCTTGTGACCAAACATCACCTTGTCAAGCAGACCGTGGCACCGAGTAGCACGTCCAGTCTTTTAGCACCTCCAGGGATGGTGACTCCGCCGCCTCCCTCGGCAGTCCATTCTGTTATCTAATCACCCTTTCTGTGAAGATTTTGTTCCTAATGTCCAACCTAAACATCCCCTAGCACAGCCCAACGCTATGTCCTCATACCCGCAGTTGCCTGGGAGAAGAGGCCGATCCCCATCTGGCTCCCATCGTGTGCAAGGCGAGGGCAGCGCTGTGCCGCGCCCCGAGCCGCCTGTCGCTGTCACACGAGTGCGTGTAGGCGTCACCTTCCATGGCAAGGCACGCTCACACCTCTTGTCCACAAGCTTCTTATACTATCGTGGAAGTTGATGTTATATAGCTTAGCTTTAAAACATCATTCAGCCCCTAAAATGTGAAATTTAGGTGGTTTTGCCCTTCAATATAAAGCCCAACTGAGGCTGCCCTGCCCTCGCTTTTGTCGCTGTCACTGCAGCAGTTGCTTTGGTGGTAGGAGTAAACCATGAGGGCTCCTTCACAAGACGCTGCACAGTGTAGCTAACCGTAGGTCCTTTCTAAGGCAGAGACATACATCAGTGTTTACTTTCATGCATGACAAGCTCTGTCACTGACTGTTTACATAAATTAAGCATATTTAGCATGTCCTAAGCACAACACTGCAGAAAGCAGATGGATACAGCAAGGAGGTGAAAGGGAGGCAAAATAATGACATATATAAAAAAGAGTGAATTACACCTTGCCTGTTTTTAACTATCTACTCATTATTTCAGAAAGACAAAAGCATGAAGATTGTGTAGTAAGTGATAGATGGAAATAATGTTTCATTTACTGTTGAAATGCATGAACAATTAAATTATAACACAAGCTGATGTGTACAAATGTACAGGAAATGACAGTATTTTCAGTATGCTGATGTAGACAATTGAATTCATGGGTTATCTTTTTGTAATTGGTGAAAGTCACCAATTTTGCTCCCAGAATTAATTTTTTTTGTGTAAGTCAGCAATTTTATGATTTTGTGCCATTTTTTTTTTAATTTCCCAGTGCACCCCTCTCTTCAGTTCATGTTTTGATTTTCTAGATGTGTAAAAACCACCTGAAAATGCTAAAAATTTACTTCTATCCCAGGCTTAGCAGAAAGAAACAGGATTTGATACGCTTCACTGGGTGTCTCTGAAATTCATGTTTTATTTGTTCAGATTAATTCAAATTATTTTCTGTCATCTTCATATTGTGCTGCCTCGTTGCTTCCTTGGCCTGGCAGATCATTAATAATCATCTCTAGCATAATGAAAGTTAGAATGCCATAGCATCTGCTTCTAAGTTTTAACCGCATTGCTCCCTCATATTTTCTGTCTCTTGCTCCGTTCTTTATAAGTTTGTCTTTTACCACCACAGTGCAACACTCACTCTGTGTGACCTGTTTTGATTTTGTCCATATTGCAGTTATTGCATGACTTCATCTCATCTTTGTAACTTTTCTAGTGGCAGCAGCTTAGCTATGGAAGTGCAGAGCTCTGGGGTGACTCTAGACTCAGGGATGTACTTGGTGTCTCAGCTGAGTTTTGTGCCTTCCTCCACAACTGCCAAGGTAGCAATATTTCAGGCAGCTGGCAAGAAAGCTGCCTTAGACTTGATTGTCTACTGTGTGACTGGGACATAGAGAAGATGCCCATTTCCTCATCATTCCAGGTCATCCTTTGCAAAAACTTGAACATTTGCTTACCCTCAAAAAGCAGAAATAATAGGTTGAATTAAAAAAAAAGTGGATAAAAGACATTTAAATTGGACTTTTAAAACATCATAGTATTTTTTAAAATCTAATTCAATGGCAGAATTCCCATCAGCTACAAAAAAGGTGTAGATTAAGCAACATAAACTATGTAGTGTGTTTTCATTTATGACTTTTCCTGTCTACATTTATGTAATTCCATATAAAATCAGGTTACTTAGACTGCATTTTCAAATGCATTTGAAAACTAGATCATCCTAAAAAAGAGGCACTCTACAGTATTACTCTAGAAAAATGGCTTATTTTTACATGTACTACATCACAGAAACAATGCAATTCAAAGACCCATTTGAAAAGTGTATATACTTAGAAAACCTCTCCATTTGCATTACTAGTGCTTAGTCCAAAACTCCCATAAAAAAGCTTCATTTTGGTGTGGATCAACAATTTAATAAGTTGCCTCTATTCTATTCATGGTGTTATCACTAGAAGGTAATAAGGACATTACCAGTGTGTGCTGTTATGACACGTCTTACGTGGTGCTGTCCTACACTGCTGCATGCAATTCCTGAAGGCTTTTGTAAGTTGGTTGTAAAAGTTTACCAGTTCAGATTGTTGGCATTTTCAGCCACTTAGCATTCATTTTTTTATCTGTGCAAATACTGTTGTATTTTAGACTGTGGAGAATTACATTTGCTACACTTGTTTCTCAAGATAGATAATGGTAGAATTTTCCATTTTCTTGCTATACAGTTCTTTGGATGTTGCAAATGCAACTTATTGTTGCCAACTAATTGTTGCAACTTCAGATGATTCTTTAACCTAAATAACACGATGCTCATAATGGGGCTACAGCAATTTAAAAGAAGTCAGGGTCTGACCCAAAGTTTTCTATTTAAAGTGTATATTTTTTATTTTACCCTCATTATGTACAGTGTAAATATAAGAATTCTCAATTTATGAATGAATAGCATAACAATGTGGGTACCTGCTCTGTTACAGTCTTCCATGCTTTACATGGGTCTTTTGGCTTTCAATCTCCTGAACGTGCTGCTTGTACCTTTGAAAGGAGCCAAGTGAGGCCCTAAGACTCTGATCTTGTCAAGGGAGATAGATAGGCACCTCCAGAAGGAAATTCAAAATCTAATGAAATCGAGGATCCTCCTCCCCTTTTTCCTCTCCCTCCTCTGCACTCCAGAGTAGACAATTCAATATTAAAAGACACAGTAGTCTCTGAGAGGACTCACTATCTCAGCAGGTGGCTTACTGGTAATGAGATTTTTTTTTTTTTAATTTAGCATGATCTCCTGTTTTGCAGACATCAGTTTAATTGCAGAATACCATTTTGGGGTTTGTATTTTGCCCTCTCTCTCTAATGCTAAATACTTGCTAAGAATATATTTGCATATATATTTTACGAGAATCAACAGCAGAAAAAAATATTATTAGAAGGAGTTTGAATCTCTATCTACATCTCTAGCTGTATGCTTTATGTTCTGCCAGGCCTTTTGAAGGAATTATTTTCTTTCTTCCTTCTGTGTTCCCTTGGTGCAGTTTTTGCACACTGAGATGTACTTGTCTGTTAGATGGGGAGCTGAAAGCAGCAATGCGGCTGCAAGGATTGGCAGAAGGGAGCTGCTTCAAGGCTCTGTGATTAAAGGAAGCTGCTGCAACACACTGCAGTTGGAAAGGGGTGAGATTCTTGATGCTCAACAGCAAACAATGAGCATGGCTGATTTTATCACTTTCAAAGTGACTATAGATTGTCTTGCTTCTTAATGTGCTATATAAAATTACATGAAAATGACATTTATATATATTTTTATATATATATATATATATAAAATCTTTCATTTTCATCTCTCATTTTAAAATATCTTTTTCAAAATAATGCCCCTAAGAAAACAGATAAAACAAAATGAACTTGTTTTACTAATAAATGCACTTTTTCTTTGTGAAATGTAGTCATTTGTACAGATCATCTTTGTTTGTGTCAAACAAAATAAATTATAATTCAGCCTTTTTATTAATAAGACCATTTCATAGTCTTCAATTTCTTAGGCTCATGAAATGAAATGCAAAGAAAATACCATTTATGTAACATCATCTCTGATGTTGTATAACACAGCCACAACTGGGGAGTGTGTGCAATGCCTGACTTTAGAGCCTACATTTGATAGCTAAATACTTGTCTATTTGCTTGAATTTTCTTTCATGTCAGTGAAAATAAAAAGAAACTGTAATAGAGTGATTCAGGCTGGGAACCTGGCTAGCAAGAGTCAAAAAAAGAAATATTTAAGTTCTGGCACCTAAATGAAATGTCTGAAGCTAAATGGCATGAGCCCAGGTTTCACTCCAGTGGGCTGCTTCCCACAGAAGCTCTTCCAGTTGTTCTTCTTAAGTGAGGCATTTGTTCAAGCAGAAATAAAAGGCTGACATTCTGGACCTGAGAAATATAAGCTTCAAATAAATAATGGGTGTTTAGAAGGATAGGAATGACAAAACTTAGAAGCATTTCATTTCTACAAATGTCCTAAACATAGCTTTCCTCTGCCATTTAGCTCAAGGCAGAACTTTTACATACACAGAATAATTCCTGTGAAGTCACGCTGGTCATGTGGCCTTGAGATGTTCCAAATTTGTTTGGACTTTGTTTGCTTATTTGATCTGCGAGTGATTGTTCTTAGCTAAAATATTATAATGATGACATGGAAAAATTGGAACACAGCCGTAGAAGTAATAGCAAATCATTAAATTAAAAATAGAGGAAAAGGCCACAAATTGCAGCTAGGTTAGCAGATTTATTACTTATGGAATTCTTACTTTAACCAGCACACATCAAAGCAAACAAGAGTCTACCTAACCTTTTCTGACACCAGATTATCTTCTTACTCAGTTTTTTCATTTGTGTCATTATTTTTATTATTAAAGTTTTTCATAGATCTGTATAAATCATAATACACTTCAATGCTGTGATATGAGTGTATTTTCTACTAAAAATGGTGGGAAGGGTAAATGGAGTATAAGCAGACTGTTTATTATAGACAAAATGAACTCACAACTTGGTGGATACATAGGTAGTTACCTTTGTGTAATTAAACTGCCCTGTGAGACATGATGACTTCATATAATAGTCTTTATTTCAGAGGTAATACTTTTTAATATGATTTGGTTTGAGAGAGCAGCAATGAATCAGCACTCTTGGACCATAATCACAAGAGCAGGATGTACTGCTAAGAGCAGAGATGCATCTCAGAAAATGGGCTACTGGACATAAAATCAGTTCAGAACCAATAGACAGAAAAGAACCATCAGAAAAAAAGAGATGTAAAAAAATGTTGAAAACTTATTTCATAATTCTATTTGCAATGAAATCTCTCAATTTCTAATGCTAGGTCATCTTTTCCTTCATCTGTTAACGCCTAACATAAGTGCAGTCCTCTGCCCACACCTTTCTAATTGCCAACATCTCTATTTGTCAAAATCCTGCTACTGCTTCTCTCCCCAGAGAACATCACACAGTATCTGGTCTTGCACCTGGTATCAGAGCTTAAGAAAAGTCTTAGCTTAAGAAAATCTTACCAAAAGCAAAACAGTTACACAATGTTTCTATTACAAGAACTCCTCTCTTTTTAGTAGTTTCAAATTTAGGAGCATGCAGAGCTGGAGTACACTTTTGGATCAGGAACCTTAACAGGTAACTATAAACTACTTAGTAATGAGACAGACTCATTACTAAGTAGTTTATAGTTACCTTTCTCATTACTAAGAAATTTATGTCTGTGATTTCTCTAACTTCCTGTTGCAATGAGTTTTACATTTAACTAAGTTTTAGATATGTGAAAAAGATGTTTACCCATACCATTAATCTAGAACCCATTTTTCATATTCAGTGATGAAAAATGTACTGTCACACTGAAAACCTGCTGAGCAATAACAACATATTAATTTGAAGTAATGTTGAAAACGCTAATTTATAAGTATTTATTAAAATGCATAATATAAAAAGATAATATATTAATACTGAACTAACTGTGCTGATTCTGATTTTAAAAAAAAGCTTCAAAACAAGTGTTCTGTAGTTTATCCTGTCACCATCTATATTTGCTACAGAATTCATGGGCCTTAGCCCAGTCAGGCCTCAAGTGGCTCCTGGGGATTGATTTATTTGTTTGATGTAGGAAGATGAAGAGGGGAAGATGAGGAGGGTTTGTGTTCTCAGAACCCACCTCCTAAAACACTGTACTTGAAAATCATTTCTCTGTGACAACCATCCTAGGTAGTTTAGCCAAACATCAGACTCTGTTTTGAAGTGTTTTCTCTTCCCTGGGCCTCCCTGAATACATTCCACTCCCTTTTGAAGCCCTGTGGGTAGCTCTTGTTAAATTTCCATTCATTGTGACTTTTGTCTCAAGTTCCTGTCTGACCATCCTACATCACTGTTTGCTCCTTCATCCCTGGCATGTCCTGTGCTCTCTGCTGCACTGAGCAATCCCTTTCCATTCCCTCTTCCAGAACAGCTGCTTCCTCCCAGAGGAGACAAAGTGAGAAAGGATGACTATGTACATATTCTATTTTAAATTTAAGATATAGCTTATTATCTTATGTATGTATCTTGTTATGCAAGAGAAGGAGAATTTTAATATTTTTACTTGCTCTTGTGACTTTTTCAACATTGTTGGAAAAGTAAACAAAGCTGAAGGGAGAACAGTCAGGTGTGGCTGTCATAAACAAATAAATATGTAGCAAGCCAGAACACTTAAAACAAATGCAGCAGATACTTTGCAAAACCGTTGTCTCAAATATGCATTCTAAACTTCTCTAGTTATATTTATTGGTCTGAGATATCTCAAATGTCTCTGGAGACTACTGAAAAATATTCACATACTTGCTAGCTTATCCAATTTAGGAATAATATAGCAATAATAAATATTTCCTGTGTGCATTTTTTTAAATTTCAACCTGGATACTTAGTTATATTTTTAAATTTGGTATTTAATATTTGGTAGGTTTTGGTATTTTATATTTTATTTGGTATTTTATTTTTCATTTAGTTTATTTCTTGTTTTACAGCACTGTACACTGCATTAACAATTTTCCTCCAATTTTCAGGCCATTTTCATATGATCATTATTTTTGTCCCCATAATTATTTTTTATGTGATGTGTAATGTTCTGGTCAGCATATTTCAAGTCATTCTCAGGTGCTGTTTAGTTCAATAATGAAGCCATCAGTGTCTGTAATTTGGGAGGTGAACCAAAAAATCATGGAGTTAGCTGCATTAGTTTAAAATCAACTCACTGTGAAAATAAGGTTGCCCCTAGTTCTCTATTATATCACAGCAGGCTGCTACTAACTGGGCAGTACATTGTAGCACAACACTGTATCACAGCAGGAACAGCAAAGAATTGAAAGCAATGTTGACTTGGATGAATTTTAATTTTAATCTAGATCATTCTTACCAGAATCATCCCTTTCAGAAGCAACATTATAAGAAAGCAGAGGTTAGGTTTTAATATGGTGTATGGTCATATGGTGTTCTAGATTATTTGTCTTTACAAAACAGATGCATTCATGATCCTTAACTGTGATGCCATGTCTAACTGTGATGCCATGTCAAACTACTGAAAGTCCTAATAAGCGTTTTGTCCCATTAAATTTAACATGAGCAGTAGTGTAACTGAGATTCTGTTGCTTCTCTCGAGAAATTTATCTCATGGTCTACACGAGTTGAGAGAATCACCAAATGTGCCAGGCTGTTTAAATGTGGGTTAGCGTATATACATAATTTGTGTGTGTATATGCACATAAACACAAACACACACATACTGTTAAAGCTGTATTATTTACTGCCAAATTTCATGTGTTAAATGATTTATTGTCTTCTTTACAAAATTTGTTTAGAATTTTTTAATTGACTACTTTACAAAATTTGTTTAGAATTTTTTAATTGACTACTTACCCCCCTCTTAGTTGCTCTTTAGGCAGATGAGTAATTTAAAATAGGCCTTCCTATATGAATTATCTTTCCTATGGATTGATCTCTTTTACCAATTTGTTGATGTTTAACAAAATATCTGAGATATTTCATATATGTTTTACAGGACATCTGAGCTGTTTCATAGATATTTAATCAGCTTTCCTCATGTTGAATCTATTAATTTCTATCCACAGGTGAATTGGGGGTTGAATGTAGGAATTTTGCAAAGACTTACTGGAGAGTAATTTTTAATTTATACATGTGTTTACACATAAGAATGTCTCATATAAAATTGTATAACTGTATATAACTGTGATATACAAAAATATCTATGATAATTTCATACAGGTATAAAGCCAGCATATATGTCAATCTTCTATGTGAGACTAGATGATCATTTTACAAGATATTTTAGAATAAACACCTGTAGACTTTCTCATGTTGGTAGTTGACCATGCTTAAGACTGGGCCAAGCAGGAGCCAGAAACTCTCTTATTTTGCAGTTGTTCAGCATGAACCCCCAGAAAAAATTTCACACTTTTAAGGAATTTTACCCCCTAAGGCTTTAATTCAACACATAGTTCTGATTCATATTCTTGAAAAAAGGACATTAAATTCTTCCTGTATTTCCCCCACTAATATTTTTTTCCTAAGACCTAAACGTGAAAAACATTTAAAACGGAGATTCTGTTTTAAATAATTAACTGATCCCTATTCATACCATGAGTATTAATGAAAATCCATGTCTCTTTCAAACTAGCAGCACCTGAATAGATTAAAATAGATTAGGAAGAATGATTGCTGAATTTAAAAGCGAACTGCTTATTAAATCAAAGTAGTCTACGAGTTGTTTTAGCAGGCAGTCAGTGTGGAAACCATTTACCAGTTGCTAGGATGTCTCATTTCTAGTGTCGACCTTCAGCTGTATCGAATCACTGCCCGCTGTGAAAGAGAGGAGAGGAGCAGCCAGCCTACCTGTGCTCTCTGCCTGATTCCTGGGGCTTGCTGAGCACAGGCACAACGCTCTGGCACTTTACAGCAGTGCCAGGCATGCCTGGGATCGCAGGAAAATGTATTCCCATTGGAAACTGCACTCCCATCCAGCCCACTCAATAGATGAGTGGAACTGAGTGGACATTTTACCTTTGTGTTTGTCTACTTCAGCAACTTTTCCTGTCTTTCAGTGTTTTTCTGTGTCTGTGGAGAAGACTTTTGTAAATAAATAGATGTGTGTAAATCAACACTACACTGTGATTTCATGGTATATATCAGAGAGCATCTTCTACATGAAAACACATGAACAAAGGGCTGCTATTTTTTCAAGGTAATGAGACAAAGTCAGTAATTTTTTTTTAATATACTAACCTATTATCTGAATACAGAAATAATGAAATAAAACCACAGAATCATGTATCATCTTGTTTTTAATGTTGTATAACTGGTATTTTACACTGTTTACATCCTAAAAATGAATATAGATTTTATTTCTTTTTATTTCTTTTGTATGTGTTTTTAACCCATGAAGTATGACTCATATGAATGGGCACATTTTTATCATCATTCCTATTCCTTAATGTATCATGTTAGTAATTTATTTAGACTTTTCAATCTTGCACACTAACAAGTTGAAACAAGCACTTTTATCTAAAGTTTTATATGTGTTATTAAAATTAGACTATCTTATTAATATCAAATAGCTTTAAAAGATGCTTAGAGACATCCACTATGTTTAAAATTGATCTGGAGAAAAAAATTTAAACTCATTTGGTTTCACCTTACTAATACTGCACTAGAGGTCAAAATCTTATCATTGACAGATCATTTTGAATTGTGCTTTCACAGGGAAAAAATATTTGGATTTTAATTATAAGACATTTAGAGTATTTCATCGTTATAACCTACAGTTTCCTCAAATACTATCAACAGTGTTCCTGCTTAGGAAGTTAGGGGAATTTCAGCTTTGCCAATCTCATTTGCATAATTCATCTTTTAGTCAAGATTTTAAATATAGAAGAAAATTTATTCACAGTAAGCCACAATATCCTTCCAGTGGTTTCATATTATATTAATAAAAAGGTGTATGTTACTGAATGTGTTTTATGCTCACATTTTATGCCCACAATTAATATTTTGTGTTAGATCAGGGAGGTGAGGGAGAATAAAAAAAGAAAAATAATGCATCTATTGGTTAAAATGTGCCTGTTCCCTGACAGTATAAACATTTAATTAAAGAATTCAGAAAATATTTATCATTGCTACTATATAGGGACAGAGGAACATTTATTTGGAGGAGAGCTTTAGCCATGGATTGCATATGTAAATAATTGGGAGTAGAGATTTTGGTAAGAAATGCGATTTATTAAATTGTAATCCCATTACAGGAAACAGTTTCTGAAGTCCAAATAAGAGATTTTAATTTTGAAAAACCTATGGGATGTTAATATGTAATGAAAGCTCCCTCTGAAATATTTGCCATGGAGTAGTGTGCTCTTCAAATTCCAGTCAATTGTTCTCAAAGTCAAAACTGTCTGTCATGTCTATCATGAGAACAAAATGTACCAGTACGCTGTTCTGTCTGCTGAACGATCAACATATCTTCTTTTTGTCACTAAAGAGGTACATTTTTCAGGAAATTTCAAACAGGAATGATCAAAAAAGCAAGGAAGAACTCATTCAAAAATATTTAACAGATTTAAAGAGGGATAGATATTCAACCTGTATAATGGACATTGGGTTTTTAAGGCCAATGATTTATTATTTCATAAATATTTAGGCTTGATTACTTTTCATTAGTAGCACATTTCATCATACAGTGTCTTCTGAAAATGAAAAAATACAATTTCAGAAGATACAAAAGCACAATTTTGAAACATAGAAAAAAATCTGAAATATGTATCTAATTTAAAAAAATAAATGTCCATAGTGGATCAGTTGTTTGTATTTGCCTTGGACACTGATGGCACAGTACATTGTCTCCAACACTGACCAGAAGCTGATGTTTAGAGGAAATGTGTGAGAAATGATCCAAATATAAAGTAATCCTTCACTTGGCACCTTGTAGCTTCTGATGATCAACATTTTGCAATTTTTTAAATCTCAGTTTGCAATCAAATCATTGTGTTTAATATATTATGGAGGTCTCTTTCCTGAATTTAATTGCTTTTTAAACCTTTCATATCTTTGATCCTCATAACTACATGCAACCATGAGTTCCACAATTTAATTATATATGAAAAGTATTATATTTTGTTTGCACTAAGCTTCTGAAGCAGTAGTTTTTTTATGTCCCAGCTCTTGCCCTGCAAGGAATATGGAATGCCTTATTTGATTCATCCAGAATTTATCTGAAAAGAGGAATGCATAGAAAGGTGATTAGCTTTGCTGATGATATTTACCAATTTAGAGTAGCAAAAAAGACAACCACAAGTGAAGGACTGAAGAAAAACCTTGTGAGGTGGGGCAATAAACTGGGAATTGAAATTTTGTTTGAAGTAATGAAAAATGCAGCAGAGAGGAAAAAATAGTCTTAGCTTCACATTTAAAATGATGGGCTCTGAAATGACCCTTACTGCAGAGGAGCCAGCTCTTCAAGTTATGATGGATGGTTCAGCTAAAATGTCAGTGATCATCAGCAGTCAAAAAAATCAAGATAAAAGTTAAAAATTATTGGGAAGAGAATAAACCTTAAAATGAAATAATATTAAAATGCAGATGCTTAAATATGTGAAAGACCTGCAATTTTACTATTATATATACTTCTGATCCCTCATCTTACAAACAGAATGGTAGAATTTAAAAGGGCTCCAAGAAGGGCACCAAGGATTATCAAAAGTGTGGACTTTTTCTTGTAGTTGCCTCAACCAAATAAGGCTCTACTTCAATCTGTAAATAGATTCCTCATCATGACATGATAGAGGTCCAGGAAACATGAATAGCCTGTCAGGGTTCTGTAGGGATTGAGTGTTCGCTGTGTATTTCTAATGCAAGACAGCAGGGTGGTAAAGCACAGCACTGGTTTCACATGCATAGAAAAGGAACTTTTCATAAAATTGTTGAGGTGAAGCTAGTACTGCAGTTCTTTGATCTTAAATCTTGTAGGTGCTAAAAGTTTATGTGGAATTAAAGGGAGATTGGAAAGAAATCATAGAATCATAGAATGATTTGGATTGGAAGGGACTAAAGGTCATTTAGATCCACCCAACCTGCCATAGACAAGGACACCTTCCACTAGACCAGGTTGCCCAAAGCCCCATCCAACCTGGACCTTCAACACTCTCAGGAATGGGGCATCCACAATTTGTGTGGACAACCTACTCCTGTGCATCACCATCCTCACAGTAAAAATTTTCTTCCTGATATCGAACTTAAAGCTACCCTCTTCCAGCTTAAGGCCATTGCTCCTTCCCCTGTCACTACACGCCCTTGTGAACAGTCCCTCTCCAGCTCTCCTCTAGGCTCCCTTCAGGTACAGAAATGCCACAATATGGTCAGCCCAGGGCCTTCTTTCCCCCAGGCTGAATAATCACAACTCTCTATCTCTATATCTTTCTACTGAATATAGAAAAGAAATCCATGGAAATCCTGATTATGTAGACAGTAACTGAACTAGAAATGATTGCATCCTCGGAGATGTACATGCTGACCCCAGGCTTACCCTCTTTACATGGGCCTGAGTTTTTTGTAGCTGTCAGGATTCTGGGCTGGACTGACCTTACTATTTCCCAATATGGCCTCTCTTCATCTCTATGAATACTCCTTTTCTTGTTCTCTATTTTATACTATCAAAGATTTTATGGACCCATATCTTCTTCACTACTGATGATCTCTCTTCTTCAGTTAAAACATATACATTCAGTTAAAATATATATTCTTTTTTCCATAGGAAACTTCTTTTACACTGATCATCACTGTTGCTTTTTCTACATTTTCCAATTCTATTCATTTGGGGTTTTTTTAAAGGTGGGATGACTGGAATAACTGACTCATTGATAAAGATTTGAACATACTGTGGATTTTAGAAATATAATTTTCCTGATAATTTCTTATTTTTTCTCCTTTTTTTGACTACTTGTGAGTGTTGACTTGCTGTTTTCAGAAATTTTCTGTAGAATGCCCTATATATTTTTTTCAGACTAATAAATAGCTAATAAATATATATTAAATGTACCTGTAAAGAGAGGGTTATATTTCTTTTATATATTAACTCCCATTTTTCAATGATGAAATTGATCAATTTTGTTATTTTGCTGTTGTTTAATATTGGAGGATGATTCTGGGATTCTTTCCAACCAGAGATATCTTTGAGTACCTCCAATACCTGTGATCTTTCTTACATAGTAAGTAATTTATGAGTATGTCAAACAGCATAGTTCTCAGCACAGGTTTTTCGGAAATAAAAAAAGAACTAATAAAGGGTTTGTCAGGCACATCAGTTTGTTTTCATATGAAGTTTGATGCTCAAAGGTAAACTAAATACACAATCCTCAAAAGTGCACTTCAGTTTTTTAGATTCTCCTTCAAAAGGCACTTTCATCTTGCACACTTAATTTTCATCTGTTCTTGCCAACAAAGCAGGTATTATAATCCGGATAATTTTAAGAAGCTAGATGGCAAGTGGCAGAACAAGACTTCAGAATTCCCCTGATAAGTGAACTAGAAGAGTTGATTATTTTCCTGTTTCTGATACAGCCCCAAACTATCATGAAATGATGCATAACACACTTTTGCCAAATACCTTTGTGTGAGAGTTCAGGGACCCAAGTAATTAACCTGCAGTGTTTTTGTAAGGCAGTAGAGTATCTATATTAGTTGTCAATTTTTTTTATATAGGAGCTGAGGTGCAATGGATGTAGGGAAAGTACCTTGTGAAACTCCTCTGCTGCCCCATGGATACTTTGCACTGTGATTATGTGCCTTGGAGGAGCATTTTGTGGGTGCAGATCAAACTTTTATACTGCAGACCCCCCAACATAAACTGTACTTCCCAAGAGTTTCTGCATTACTTTATTACCTCTTGTCTGAGAAGCTGCTTGAGCAGCTAAGCCCTGCAACTTCTACAATATACCTGGCTAGTAATGGCAGAAGTGGCACCAGGTTTGTTGGCAACCAGGCTTATTTCCAGGGGGATAAAGATCTACTGATAAGCAGATATGGCTAATACTAAGCTTTACTATTTGATTCTGAAACATCACTCATTAGCTGTAAAGAGTATTCAAGAGCAAAATAAGAAGTCCAGATGTTTTATATCTTCATGATGTGCTTAAAGAAAAAGAGATGATTTTTAAAGGTAATCTGTTATTATTAAAAAACTTGTGATCAGAAATATTTAATTCTGTAATGTGGGATCTCAGCACCTCAGGACGGAGGTGCAGAGAGGCCGAGACCACCCTTGGGGGGCTCGGGAATCCTGGAATGTTGCCAGAAGTGTCTGGTGGCAGGATTTTGATCCTACACAGGAGATGAGACCTGTATGAGGATAGGAGGAATTCACTGGGTGAATGGTGAAGGGATAAGTTAGTTAGAGTGTAAAACACAGGGTTTAGGATTTTGGTACAGGGGGGTCTAAAGAAGTAAGATGGAGGAATTGGGGCGTGTCCTGTCCTTCTTCTTCTTCTTCTTGGCCTCCATCTTCTGTGGTGGTGGTGGCACTTTGGGATTGGTCATTACTAAAAGTGCACCGGTTAATAAGAGTAGAAGGTATTGGAGTAAAATGATAAATATTGTACACGTAACTTAGGGTATAAAGATAAGTGACCGCCCGGGGGCTTCGGGAGTGTGCCCATGGCTGACTTGCTGTGCAGACCTCTGTCGGGCTGAAAGAAAATCTTTTAGATAAACAATTAATAAACACCGAGACCGAGACAAGATCAGAAGTCTCTCCTCGTCCTTTGAAGCGTCGGCTCTCCAAGGCCATCCCTGGGCCTTTCCAGGCCACCTAAACAGCAACAGCCTGAAAACCCGACAAGTGGCGTTCGCTGCGTGGGCACCCCCCACCAACCCTTTCGGGGGGGGATCAGCCCTGAAGAGCTGAAGAGCTGAAGAGCCGAGAGAGCAGTTCCTGACGAGAGAAGCTTGAGAAAAAAAAAAAAAAAAAAAAAAAAAAAGGAAAAGAAGAAAGAAGAAAAGAAAAGAAAAAAAAAAAAAAAAAAAAAAAACAGCCAGAAGAGTCTGCAAAAAAAACAGCAGTCACTGAGAATTCCATCTCTCAGCTTCTGCCGAAGACAAGTTCGTAGCAGAGCAGCCCGGATCGGAACCAGAAGGCGCCTCTGGATCCTTCTCCTGTGACCTGCTGGACAGAGACAGGAGCCTCCGGACAGCTCTGACGACAGAGTCGGTGAGAAGGCCAAAAAATAAGAATATGGGGGGTACACTGTCCCAGGAGCAAAAACAAATTTTGTCCGCCTTACAAGGCGTGGCTCAAGCATATACAGAAGGGATCCCAAGAAAAGAATTAAAACAGCTGTTGTTGTGGGCAAGGCTTAATTACCCACTGGCCGAAACATGCCTGCTATTCGAAGTGGGGTTTTGGCAGGAAATTAATAGGCATTTATATTTTCTAGCAACAAAGAAGGACGAGACAGCGTTAAAGCTGCTCTCGCCGGCAAGAAAAATGCTAGAATCTCTATCTGAACAGTCGAAAAGACTGGGAGAGCAACGAAAAGTTGCTGCACCCTCGGAAGGAGGGTGGGGAGCAAAGCTCCAGGAAAGAATTACCTCTGACCTCAAGAAGGCAGGGGAAAGGGCTCTCGAGAAAAGAGAGCAGGAAATAATATTAAAGCCCCCGGTCCCAAAACCCAGAAACCCCAAGAAGCTCCTAAAGCGTCCTAAAACTCCGGAGAATATAAGGGAGTCAGGATCGGAGGAGGGGGTGCAGGGGGAAGAGAAGGGATCGGGGGGGGAGGCGCTTCCTCGCGGGGGGCACGGCGCGGCAGCGACGGAGCTGGCGGGGAGCGCGGGTGAAGAGATAAAGGGAGACATGAGTGCAGACGCGGCTTTTATCAGCGCGGCGCCGGGGGGTGGCGGCCGGCCCGGCCGGCAGAGTAACCCGGGAGCAAAGTCGGCTCGAATTGCGGGGCGGGCCCGGGTGCCGGCGGGGGGCGGGCTGTACACACCGGCGGGAGGAGCCAGGGACACAACGTCAGAGGGAGAGGAGACAGAGTCGGGACAGACCGAGGGGAGGAGATTCGGAGGTGGAACGAGGGGGAGAGAGTGACGCCTCGGGCGAGGAGGGGCCGTGCTCGGGATCCTATGTCCCAGCGGCTCCACACCCTCCTCAGACTTGATGCCTCTGGTATAACCCTCGGAGTCCCAGTCCCTTCCCTTCAAGGGAGACGTTCTGGTGTTCAAGCTCCATTTCCAGCTGAATTAAAAGCCAAGCAGACACGGTCTCAAATGAGATCACGAACACGGCAATCGACAGGACAGGGGCGGTAGAGCTCATGCTGTCATCCGAGCTGGGGAGGCCGGTGACAGCGCCACCTAGTGGGGGGCAAGGCTTTCGCTTGTATCTCCACAGATCGAGACGTGGGTGTCGGCACGACACGTGAAACCATTTCGAGTGCGAGAACATGAAAATGCGGATCCCAGAAACAAAGATCCAAAAAACAAAGAGACGAGTACTCAGACAGGGGTCGAGACTCAGATTGCCAAGACGACTCGGAAGACAAATAAGAAGAAACTAAGGACTTTGGGGGGATTCTCTGTTAAGGTCCTGAATGAAAAGCAAAACAATGATGTCACACAGAAGTGAAGCCATGAGTTTCATGATGCTTATGTGCATCATTCTTTCATTCATTGCAATAAGCAATGGGGGTAATTTACCTATTAATCAGCCAAAGCAAAATGTATGGTAGAATTCTTTGACATCTCTCCCATTTGGAGAGGAATTTTAAGAGTAGGATTTTATGTTTTAATAATTCTCCTATTCCTCATACTTGTCATCCCATGCATATTTGCATGTTTAAAACACGCTATGAATCGGATAGTAAAAGAGATCTTCCTGGTGCAAACAGAAGGGGGAGATGTGGGATCTCAGCACCTCAGGACGGAGGTGCAGAGAGGCCGAGACCACCCTTGGGGGGCTCGGGAATCCTGGAATGTTGCCAGAAGTGTCTGGTGGCAGGATTTTGATCCTACACAGGAGATGAGACCTGTATGAGGATAGGAGGAATTCACTGGGTGAATGGTGAAGGGATAAGTTAGTTAGAGTGTAAAACACAGGGTTTAGGATTTTGGTACAGGGGGGTCTAAAGAAGTAAGATGGAGGAATTGGGGCGTGTCCTGTCCTTCTTCTTCTTCTTCTTGGCCTCCATCTTCTGTGGTGGTGGTGGCACTTTGGGATTGGTCATTACTAAAAGTGCACCGGTTAATAAGAGTAGAAGGTATTGGAGTAAAATGATAAATATTGTACACGTAACTTAGGGTATAAAGATAAGTGACCGCCCGGGGGCTTCGGGAGTGTGCCCATGGCTGACTTGCTGTGCAGACCTCTGTCGGGCTGAAAGAAAATCTTTTAGATAAACAATTAATAAACACCGAGACCGAGACAAGATCAGAAGTCTCTCCTCGTCCTTTGAAGCGTCGGCTCTCCAAGGCCATCCCTGGGCCTTTCCAGGCCACCAGAACAGCAACACAGAAAACTTTACACTGTAAGACTAAGAGCAGAGCTGTGTGTATTTCTCGTGTATTACACATGGTTTAGTTAAGCCATATGTGATCAGCACAGACTAAAAGAATTGAACAACAGTAGAAAAGAGAATATGGATTACTTAAAATTTAGCACTATAACCAGCTTTAATAGCAAACACTTCAGAGGCACTGGGGAATGTCTAACCCTAGAGATACTCAGATCTAGACTAGAAAGGCCCTAAGCAGCTTGATGATGAAGGACTCAAGTTATATGCAACTTGAAAGCTGGCTATGCTCTAAGCAGAGTGGTCCAGATGATCTCCAGAGATCCCTTCCAAATGAAATTTTCTGTGGCTCTATGAACAAGCCTTACATTCTATGCATCTAGAGAAAAAGTAAAATAGGATTAGGGATCATATAGACTGAGTTAATTGTCCTGCTAGTATGAAAGAAAGAATGCTGCATCTCAATGCCTCTAGATGTGTGTGACCTGAATTCAGCAGCACTGCAGACTTTCAACAAACAGGTTTTGAGCCGTCTGATAGGCAGAACTATTTTCACTGCCCTTTAAGAAGAGGATGGATAGTAACAAATAAAATTTGATGCAGAACATTTGTATCTCTATGTTTAGTGCTCTGTATACAAAGGGCCGTTTTTGCTGCTTTTGTTTTGAAATTAAACTGCAAACAAGGTGTTTTAGCTGGAAAATGAAAACATCTTTGAGATGTACAGGGGCTCATATAACAGAGAATGATATGGTGACAGCAACGGAGCAGTATGATCAAGCAGTGTATCAGGTGAAAGATAATGTGTCCAAAATATCAAGTCCAATAACCAGCAGTTTTTATTCAACTTGACAGCTGTCAAATGAATAGGACAATGCAGTCATGCAGCAACTTCATTGCAGTGGACAAAATAAAGGGGTCATGGAGGGATATGAGTCACCCTCCAGTTCAATAGAACTGGTTCAAGTTCCTAAACACCTTTTAAGTGTGTTCATTTCATAGCCCTCAAGATGAAAAAGAACTCCCTTTGAAAGCAATGCTGGAGCCTGTTCCCATTGGAAATCTGTGGGAGTGGTAGTCACGCAACAGTGAAGACCAGTGCAGGGAGAGGGTGCTGTGGGCCCTTTTCCCAAAAGTTAAAGAGGGAACTTTGTCTTGTACTTCCCTGTTACTCTTGGCTTTAGACACAGTACCTTCTGAATCTCCTCACACGCTTTGTTCCTTAATCCAATTATATATAGCAAAAGTGCTTTACTTGGGTTGTGCCAAGCTTCTGGAACAGTGCTTTTTCTTATATGTCCCAGTTCCAGTCCAGAAAGGAATTCAACACAGCCACAAATTATTTGGAAAGGGTTATGCATAGCAAGGTAACAAAGTTTCCTGATGATATGGACTTAGAGGAGTAAAAATGAGAACTACATGTGAAGAATTGTAGAAAGACTTCGTGAGATGGGGCAGTAAACTGGGAGTTGAAAATCAATTGGAATAATGTAAAATGCTGCATAGGGGAAAATCTAGTCCTACCTTCACATTTAAGCTCATATTTTACATAATTCTAAAATTCCTTTGCTTGACAGAGTATTTTTCTTTCATTTTAACTTTATATGGAGCTACAAAAAAAAAAAAAAAAGATTTATGGAACAGCTTCCTTCTTTTATGAAAGCTACTTTTGTGTTGGTCATAAAAGGGTTTATAAAGACAGAAAAAATGAAAATGGGAGGAAATAATAAAATAATAGCATCTCAAGAAATGTTACTGAGCTGTTAGTAAACTTGTACTAAATAACTTTTCAGAGAGTCTGTGATTTTCAGGGCAGTTTTATTCCAGACCCAGCTTGGAAGGACTAACATACCACTGAATCATTGCAGGACTGTTTCTTGCATATACATGGAAGCTGATCATATCACAAAGTGTCTTCCATATGATGTTTTTTCTTTCTTAATCAATATGGATACTCTGTTGAGAATATGGAATTAATACCTGCAGTGCAAACAGAAAAAAATTAGCTTCCTTACGATTTAAAGTACATTGGATAAAGATGAGATTATTCCTCTGTTATAGCAAATAAAAGGTTTATTACCAATAAACAAGTGTGTCAGTATTAGTTATTGGGGACAATATGAAATGTTCTTGAGCAAAAGTAAGGACTAAAGTTTTTATTTAAGCTATTTCAAAATTACATGGATACATAAGAAGCATGTGCATTAAAGCTGCAGAAAAGGTTGAAAGTATTTTCACATCCCATTTTTTAATAACTATTTTAAATAATTGCTTAATAAGAATGGTGGTTGTGTGAAGTGTCAGTAAGATGACTTAAAAAGGTAATTTATAAAATGCAACTTCATACAGTTGATGACCAATATCCTGTTCATAAAACTAGTATCAAATGGAACTTTTTCCTAGTAAAACAGGAAATTCCCAATGGAATATTAATAATGACCTTTGATGAATCAATGTTACAAGGTGAACTACTTTCAGAGTGGAAATATTAGCATTACAGTGCATGATACAAACATGATGGATTACAACAGTCCTTCAGCCTTGAAATTTCAGGTTCTGAAAAGGCAGTTTACTCACTATGAATTCTAAGCACAAGGCTGCAGTCATTAAGCCAGCACAGCTAAATTGAGACAAAGGGCTTGAGCCAAATTGCACTGTATCACTTGACAAATCAAGATTGTCAGAATTTAGTGTCTTACAGATCACATTGAAGAGCATAATTGGTTTTGGTGCTGTCTTTGTGAATAGTTAACTTAATTTAAAAAAAGTTATTCCTGACCTTTCTTTTAATATTTTGCAATGCTTTCCTTTGCTAGTTTCCAATAAAAAGAAAAAAAATATACAAAACCTTTTGTAAGTTTTAAGTAATGGTTTGAAGGGAAGGAATTGGCTGCTGCATCAGTACCCAGAACTTCTTGGATGTCTTTGTCAAGAGACTGCTCTACAACCCACTTCATCAACTTGCAAGCACAGTGTAAGGGTTGAAAGAAAGCAAAAGCTGGAAAATAGCAAAATTCTACAATGAAAGCATGGTGTTTGCATCCTATTAAAATACTATTGAACCAAGTAGTGGGGAAAGCAATTATGTCTTTTTTTCTACTCCATTACAAAAAATATGCTATACCCAATTTGTACTAGAAGTAAACAAGTGTTACAAATAAATCTTCTTCATGAGTTGCAAATTGGAAATTGCAGAGCATGCAAGATATGCTCTACTGTAAGTCTGTCAGATGCAGCAAAGTGAGCCATGGATGTGGAATAGCTGGATGGACTTTCATAAACAATTTTAATTTATAGCTGTGTAGATGCAAGAAAAAGCTGGTTTCTTTATTGTTCACATAATTCTGGTTGGTTTAACTGGCCAAACACCAGAATAATTTTCAACTGGTTCCTATTTACTTGCAATTCACCAAACACAGTAAGGGACTATAGGCAGGTGGGAGAGGAGGGCAATATTCTGTTCAGAATATGTTAGAAAGAGTGGTGAAACCTCCAGCATTTCTGTTCAGAGAAATGCAATACTTTGCTTCAGGAAAGTAGATGCTATTCCAACACACAGGAGTAGAAAACATAAGCAGCATAGTAAATCTCTCTTATACACCTTAAAATCCTGTTTCTGGTTTGTATGATGACCTTCATTCCATATGGTATTTTAAATATTTTAAGATTTGTATGTAATCTTGATTTAATAGGATCTATATTTTGTTAAGCAAAGATTGATTAATTAATTATATTTTTAACTACAAGAAGTAGATATTTGACTGGCTTTGCTAATAAAAGCAGAACTGTTAAAGGAAAAGCTATTTTAAGGCTCAGTTCTATACAATTCCTGTGTGTAACATTCAATACCAGGGACAATGGATCTGTTGGGCTTCAGTGAATTTGTTTACTGTAGTTTGGATGACAAACCTTAAAAAACCATATATTTGCAGCAACAGGCCCCCAGGATGTTTCTATTTTTACTGCCCATCTGTAATGGTATTACAGTGACCTGCTAGTTTAGCGCCAACTTTGAAAAATAACCCTTTGGACATTCCAGTGTTTGGAGAGG
This sequence comes from Ammospiza caudacuta, assembly GCF_027887145.1. Classification (NCBI taxonomy): domain Eukaryota; kingdom Metazoa; phylum Chordata; class Aves; order Passeriformes; family Passerellidae; genus Ammospiza; species Ammospiza caudacuta. Next base: position 78,933,497 of record NC_080595.1, read on the forward strand.
AAATGTCTGTTTCAGAAGCCCGGAGCTATATGGATACTGCTTATTTTGGGAATAAACTCCTTGGTGGATCAGTGCTTGATACGGTGAAGATCAGGGATGCAATATCTGCTCTGGAAAGGAACGTGGACATAACCTTTCGCTCATGCAGGACCTCATATTTTTGGAATCAGGGCAAAATACATCCCGCTTGCGGAAATAATCAGCGATGCTCCGCTCTGCTCCGGGGCACGCCGTGCTTAGGCAACAAATGAAGGATTTTCCATCCCAGCCGCAGCCTCTCGGCCGCCGGGCGCCTCGACCCGCAGTCTTTGGCGCATGAATCCCGACCGGCCCTCGGTGCCCGGGCCGAGGAGAAGCCGCCGGCCTCGTCCCCGGGGCAGGGACTCCGGGACAGGGCCTCGTCCCCGGGGCAGGGACTCCGGGACAGGGCCTCGTCCCCGGGGCAGGGACTCCGGGACAGGGCCTCGTCCCCGGGGCAGGGACTCCGGGACAGGGCCTCGTCCCCGGGGCAGGGACTCCGGGACAGGGCCTCGTCCCCGGGGCAGGGACTCCGGGACAGGGCCGCCCCTCACGGCGGGCGGCCGGGCGCGGTTTTCCCGCCTCGGAGGCTGTTCCCGCCGCGGGGCGCTGGCGGCGGCGGGAGCCCCCTGAGGGTGGCGGCAGGACCCTGGCCCGCGGCTTCGGCTTCCAGCTGGGCAGTCCCACGCCCCGAGCCTGAGGGCAGGGGAACGCTGGGCACCCCGAGCCCCGGGAGGAGAGAACGCCCGGGGGAGGCGGGGGAGGCGGCTGGGCAGCGGGGGAGCCCCTCGTCTCTGAGGGATGCTCCGCCGGCGAGTGCCACAGGGCGGGACTGGGGCTCTCGGATAAACACTGCGGAAGGCTTAAAAGGGAAAGCTTATCAGAGGTTATACAAACCGAGAGGGAGAGACGGCTGCCTTCACACGTAATTCTCAGAGAGGGAAGAGGGTGGGTGGCTGCCAAGAGGGAAATCACCTCGGCGACAGGACAGGGGAGCCCTGTCCCCTGCAGCGAGGGGAACCCCTCAGGGAGGGACAGAGCAGCCTCAGGAGAGGCGGAAAAGCCCCGAACGTGAGGATTCATTTTACAGGTATATCCCTCAGTCACTGTGCTTCTTGCCAAAGTAATTTTCCTGGGCCATTAAAAAAGTAAATCTGTCAATTTAGGAACAGTACGTGATTACTGAATCCCGTAGTCCTGGTTAAGAAAATTATTTGTCTTAATTATGAAGTTAATGAAAGGTTTTGAACATGTTCCTGTCGTCTCTCAGGTGTCAGCCCTGCGCTGTGACTGGGTTGTTCAGAGGCATTGACGAGGCAGGCTGATACAAGTGTGATAAATCCTCTCAATCGCTATACAGAATTTAATTCAAATTATGTTCTTCACAAGAGGCAGATCACTTTTTAAATTAAGCTGATGAGTACATTTACATTGAAGAAACATGCACTATACATCACCAGCACCAGGACATTTAACAACCCAGATTTTTGCCTGCAACAGCACTGCCTCTTTGCATATGAGGATAAAACCTGATACAGTGTTTTGGCATACCTGAGAGCTTTTGATCAACTTTCCTACAGTTGCACTTTACAACTTGGCACACAGTGAAGACAAGAGTGGAAATTTCTTTTAACAATCGAAATTTTAAGAGCTTGAAAGAATCTAGTCTCAGATTTAGAGGAGTTCATCAGTGGTTATTACTTTCTTGATATTTGTTCTTAGTATTCAGGGTTTTTTTGGCAAAAATACTATGTAACAAATGCATTAGAAAATGGAATTAATCTCTCTAACTTGTCAACATATCAAAATATCAATTTTATTTTTGCAAAAATCTGCAATTTTAGTAAACCTTTTTTTTCTTAAGTTCTACATCTTGGCTTTTAATGTTCAGTGATTCTGCCTTTATCTCAGGTCTGTAATATATATATACATATATATACATACATATATATATATATATATGTATGTATATATATATATATATACAGCCACATATAAATGTGGTAATAGATTCTATAGATGATAGAATTACTGATCTTTTTTTTTCTTACAGAGTTAGGAAACCATTAAGATACAATTTATGCCTAAAACTTTAATATTTTTAGCTTTCAGGATTGTCTCTGCAAATATAGTACTGATTTTTGTGAGCATGAAAAGTGCATATTCCAAAAGATTTTTATCTGCATCGCCAGATGAAACTGAATGTTACCTTTATGCAAAGAGAAATAAAGCAGAAAGTGGTCAAAAAATCAGAGAGGAAGAGGAGCAGCAAAAGCTAGAACAAAGCATACAGTATGGGAGCAAACACCAAACATCATCACATGAACTCCTCTATTCGTCAGAAAGACAAAGCAACTGGGCATTAGAAAAACAGAGTTGTGATACAGCCACAAAAACTTGTATGAAGGAGTTTTTCAGTTCTAAAACTTGTAGTGATGAAGGATTAGCATGTAGAGTATCAGAAAATGAAGCATTCACCAAAAAACAGAGTCCTGAAAATGAAGACCAAAGTCCTATAGAAGATGACATGTCCCTGAATGTAGGTGGACAGCCCCTTGAAACAGAGCTGCTCAATGTGTCAAGCACTGCTGACACATGTCAAAATCCACCGGCACTAAACCCACCCCAAGTGCAGCAGAACAACAGTGCAGAACAAAGTAATAAAAGAAACGAGGATAATGAGCTCAAACAAAATTCTTCAGTTACATCATTGAACACACACATGTTTCAGACCGAACTGTTCAGTCAAAAGTCTGTCTCCAATAAAAAGTGGCAGCGATACCAGTTTTTTCAAATTCCATTTTTGAGTGGAACAAATTCTATGTTTTCATGCGTAGAAAATAAAAAAAGTAAATTTCTGAAAAATGTATGTTTTGCAGACTATAAAAATTATTCCAGTTGCAATAAGGAAACTACTGCAGAAAAAGATAATAAAGAGAAAAATAATTCAATGTATATAATGCAAATATTGAAACCTCTTAAGAGTATACAACCACTGGAAATCCCTAATTTTCAATTTCCTAGGATTTCAAATAAAATAAAAAGTAAACAATCATCAACTAACTTCAGGGAAACAGACTGGAAGAATTTTGAAGGCGAACCAACTTTAATGCAATCTAAACAGATACATGGTGTGCAAAACATGTCTGAGATAGGGAAACAAAAAATGCAAAATTATAAAAGCAGTATAAGTGCTTCAACTGTTGGTTCTGAATTAAAAGAAATAAATTGCCCCCCCGTTAACAAAGAGGCGCACAGCACTTTGGCAGAAGGAGAAGTATCTGGAACTTATGTCAGATGCAACAGCACTGACACTGAATGTAATAAAATATTTGCTGAAAATGACTTCAAAGATAAAATAGTGGAGAATTCAGAGAGTGGTGATGACCAGAAGTCAAAGATTCACATTTACATTAGTGCTAAAAATGTTCAGAATGAGAAATGTGTCAGCTCTAATGATCTTTTGCAGAGAAGGGGGAGGAAGAGCACTAATGAGAGTGTGGGAATGTTTCATATGCAGATGAGTATTCCAGTAACAACAGAAGCATTAGAGAAAAATAAGGTAAATGTACACTGTGGTGTGCATGATTCCAACAGGGATATTTGTTTGTATGAAGCAGAATCAAAACTCTCCACAAAAAAACCACTTGATTTCCAAAGTTATGTAACAAAAATAATTATAGTTAAAAGTAATTATTCTTGCATTAATGTGCAGGATTTACCATATAAGAGAGCAAGCTGCAATGTATTTATGGGGAAGGAAATGCTCAAATTAAAGTTTTCATTTCAAAACATGTTGTTTGGGTGGGTCAGAGTGTGGACTGAGTCTTTCCATGAAGATATGCCCACGTGTCAGGATGACAGTGTTACACCTTGGTCTCACTGCCGTGCCACATTAAAAGAGCAGTGTGTTGCTCAAGAATTAGTAAGGAGCACTATAAATAGGAGCCACAATGATAAAATATTCATGTGTTTGCTGGCTGTTGTTTCAAAGCATCTGAAGGTGGAGGTACTAAAGAAAATGCTTGCTTCCTTTTTCAGTAGCACAAATACTATATTGACAACTGAGGGGAAGTCTGTGCGAGGAGAGAAACAGTCCTTATGTGGCAGAAAGCAAAATCAGTTAAACTCATGCACAGATGATTATTTGAGGCAAACCACAGGATTTCTTAAAGAAAATGAAACTTATCCAGGATTTGTAAGTTCTAAATTTGTGGAAAGCATTGAGTTGCATAATGGATACCAGAGAAGATGCTTTTATAGAACTTTAGGTGAAGAAGAGTACCCTTTCCTTCAAAGAGGAGCTCTCTTTCGTAACCAAAAAAGCAGATTATGTAAGGGAAGACATGTCAGGAAACACCACCTCTTATCCAGAGTGACTGAAGGGTTTAGCACTGATTTGAGGTCAGTCAGTCACAAAAACAGTATGAAAAGGCAAATTTTACCTGCTAAATACATTATCTTGCTGCAGGGCTCTTCTGATGGTTCTTCACTACACAAAACCTATTGCTGCAATATCATAAAAGTACAGTTTCTGATAAGAGCCAGTCTTGGATACCAGAGTTACTTTCCTGCTGATTCACAACCAAAATTTGAAAAGATACATAAGAAAAGTACAAATCAGGAAATATCAGTAAATACTCTAAAGCAGGAGAAGAACAAACCAAGCATAAGGCTTAATAGCTCTTTTCATGTACAATTATTTAAAACAATCCCTTTCATTTTATATGAAAATAAGAAACACAAAACAACTGGATACAGAAATGGTATAACTTCTACAAATGAAGTTACTAATGAAATAACATATACAATGAAAAAATGTTTGAGTTACTCTAGTTATAGAAATACTGATGAAAAAGAATGTATTAATCAAAAAGAGTTGCAAATGAATTGTCATGATTTTCTTTATAAAAAATATTTTTCTATTTTTGACACATATGAAAAAATTCCCCTAGCCACTGATTCTGAAGATTTTGACCAAATCCCACTTGTAAAACAAGACAGTTCTATCCAAAAAAAGTTGTGTGAAGAAAGTGCAGTCACTTGTTCAAAAGAAATTCAGTGTTTGCCTGTTAAATCAAACGATGTCTTAATTCCAGTTGAGCAGCCAAAAGCAACCACAGAAGAATATAATTCTCTCCTCTTGCTAGATGGACAAATAAACAAACAGGAGAATTGCAAAGACTTAGATACTTGTAGCCCACATCTAGCAAATGAAAAAGTAGACAACCAAAATACTTATTTATTCTCTGAAAATTTATTTCCTAGCTCCTCAAATATTTATCAGTCTGTCACTTTGCCACTGGATAGCAGCTCTTTTGTCAACAGAGACATAAGTGAAGATGAGCACGGCAGGAATTCCTCAAGTGCAGGCAAACGAAAGGCAAGTGAAACAATTCCTGCCGAGGTACAGTATCTATCCGGAGACAGTCCTGCCATGACAGATACAAACTTGCAATTACAGGGGAAAGAAACTGTGCCGCTTTCTGTACAAGGCCACAAAGAGACAAATGAGACAGGCATTTCAGAGCCACCAACTTTGAAACATCTTGAATATGTAAAAGAACCGGAAGAGAGAAATGATGAACAAATGCATGTAACTAATGAAAGTCAATGTGAGACTGTAATGAATAACTTGATTATGTCATATTCAGAAGATAAATCTGAAACATTCATTGCTCCAGATGAGGAATTAAAAATGCCTTTATCCATAATGAACAATGGATGTCTTGAAGATGCAAAAAATAAGTATTTACCCTTAGAAAATAAAATCCCCCACGAATTTGAACTGAAGAGAAAATTTGATTTAGTGCTAGAAGAGCTACGTATGTTTCATGAAATTAGCAAAGAAAATGTAAACAATTTATCTAGTTTGGAAACAAACTTGCCCAACACTTACTGCAAATTAAAAAAGGCTGAGGGAATGGATGAGAACATGGCAAGGGATTCTCAAAGGAAAATAGGTATTTCTTCTCCAATCTGTGGTACCACAAAAGAAAAAAACATAACTGACATTAATGAAAGTTCACTACATGAAAAGATTTTAATTGAAAATGAAGACCAGAAAGTATCTAAGGAATGTTCTATTTCAAGAATGTCAAGCAAAGAATTGCTGCACTCTCCTGCAGAAGGTAAGCACATGGAATTACAGTCTTATGTAATTCAGAAAATTTAAATGTTAGGCAATACTTAATTTGCTTTAAAGGTATATTTCTCAACTCAAATAATTTTATGTTTTCATGGAATTCAGAGTTTGGTGGAGAAATGTACTTGCATATGAATAGCCAAAACAAAAAAAATCCCACACTACTGCAGCTACCTGCACACTGTGCTGTAGCAGGTCTAGCTCAGAATTCAGCTGGTCAGCTCCAGGCTTGCTCCAACCTGTATTAATACACATTCTGCTTTCTATTATTTATTTTGTCTGATTTCACATTCTGCTTTCTATTATTTATTTTGTCTAATTTCATCACAATGAGCCTAAATTCCCTAGAAGAGTCAGAACCACATCGAAATGCACATTCAAAGAGAGAAAAAGTCTCGAATAAACCAGGATACAATGTTTACAAAGGAGACAATTGTTTCATTTCACTGAAATGAATCAGTCATGGAATAGTTTGGGTTGGAATAGATATTTATAGGTCACCAAGTTCGACCTCCTGCAATGAACGGGATCATCTGCAAATAGATTAGATAGCTCAGAGCCCTGTCCAACCTGATCTTGAATATAACTACATAATTCATACAACTTATATAAATATATTATGTTTGTTCAAAATTTAGATGCTGCTGGTTTTAACACTTTAAATTTTTTTTCCCCTAGAGAAGCTCAATCCCCATTACAAACAGGATGTGGGGAAATATGATTCGTAAGATTTCTTAGAGCCATAGGACTCTAAGACTCCTACCCCTTTTGCTAGATAATCAAGAAGTATTTAATGAGTAGAGGAAGGACACTGGGAAGAAAACCCGGTGAATGCTTTACCTTCTTGTATAAATAACTCAAAAGTGATAAGTAAATTATTCAAAAAACCCTCTTCAAACAGTGTATTTATCAGATTTCGGACCATTCAGTTTGCAGAATTGATGAGTTCTTACAATTGCAAACAAAATTGGTGAGGTTCATGCTTTGGTCACATTTGGTAAATTACCTGATGAAAATGCAGCTATCTCAAAATTGTTATCAGAACTAAATTTCTCAGAGATTTGGCTCTAAATTTATAAAGTGAACATTTCAGAGGGGTTATGAAAGTAAGTAGTGTCTGGGAAAAAATTGTTAAAGTGTCACAGAAAAACCCCAGAAGGAATTCTCTTCAGTAGAGCTTTAACAGTATAATGTGCTGCAAGTTACACCTGAATGCCTTGCAGAGCATGAAAACCTGACAGATACTGGGAAAATGGCTCAGCAAGTGATCACTTTTCTGCCTAAGCCTGGAATAAGAAGATCCAAGTAGAGAATTGATATGTCAACAGAGGATTAAAAACTGCATTATTGCATTTATGCAAAGAGAACTTCATGAGGTGTAGAAGCAACTTTTTGCAAGCCTCTGAGAATGAGACTTAGTAGTTTTGTTAACATTACCTATAGTGTGCACATACATGTTTTAATCACATCAACAAGAACCACAAATTAATTACTAGATTATTTGTTTCTAGTGATCAAATATAAAACTTAAATGTATTTATTTTTTTGTTTTAACACTATTTAGGTGCAGCCTATAGAAATTCATATGTATGGGATCCAGCATTTTTACCCGGCGCATTGTTTAAGGAACAAAGCTATAATTTACAGAAAGAAGGAGGTAATTGTTATATTATTCTGCAATTTATACCACAAATCTCAGTGCTAATAGACTTACTTCTCAAACATTTGTATTTGTTTTCTTCCTTTTTTATTTCTATCTCTATAGAAATCACATTTGGTTTAATTGTAGGTTACTAGAAAAGTGTCCTGTCTTCAGCTTGGTTCACAGAACAAGCCATGCTGATGAGTATTTCTGTTCTTTGGAGAGAAGAAAAGAACTTTAACAACATGAGGTTTCCTTTGTTGCTTATTTTGGAGCCATTTGGAACAAACATCTTTGGGCCTTCAATCATTGAGATAATAGCCAAGATATAATACAGGGAGAACATGATTCCTTATACATTTTTTGAAGATCCACAGTTTTGTACTGATTGTGGAAGGAAAGTCAGAAGGATATTGTGAAGTGATCTTTTAGCATTTCAAAAAGCATGTTTTGGCAGTTAGTCCAACATATGGAAACAGTAAAATAAGGCATTTGGTTTATTCTGAAATGAAATTCTAAAATTTTGTCAAGGAAAGGCTATATATAAACTTCTGTTTTATTTAATGAAATCATCTACTGTTATTTTCACTGTTATTTCCCATTGCATCTCTTAAAACTGTTGCACAACTTACTGGTTTGAGAATTCAGAAACTGTTTCCTTCACTCAGGCCATTCTGGGAAAAACAGAGACTGAAAAACAGTTAAAGATTACCTCTGGTGTTCTTTTCACCTATATTTTATTGAAGTTATGTCATGTTGTGAAAATATTTCATGTCCCAAATGCAAAATGTTACAGAACGTTCTACTTTACTTCTTTGCTCTTTGTCACTACTCTCTAAGATTTTATATTTTTTGTGATGTGGATTCTAGTCTCTGACTTCCATAGTAGGTATTGTTATTGCTTAGGGAAATTCAGATTCCAGAATGCTGTATTGTGCTTAACACACCAAGGGAATTGATATTAACATCTTCTTGGAAGTCTTGTTCAGATGAGATTGAAGCTTGCTAAGTGAAACATTGTTCCTCCCATGACTGAACCTGGATGCTTTTCCTCTTCTTTCCGTGCTGTTTTGGGCTGCAGGGACAAGGGCAAAGGAAATTATATGTTTTCTCCTTTGCTGTTATGTCTATTTCCTTTCCTCTGCTTCATGGTGTTCTCTAAATTCCCATCTGAGCTTCTCCAGAAATGTTTGGGAAGAGACCTTAGCGATGAGTGTCTCCTTTTTTCCACCGTGATTGCTGAGGAATTGTGCAGGTTGTTAGGGCAGTGGCATATTTCTAGGGCATTTTATTCCTTTTTTCCAGTGTTTTGTCAGAATCAACAGGAACCTAGTATTCTTCCAGTAGAAGAACCTGAAAAAATGGAACGTTCCCCACATCATCCTTCTCAGTTGATGGCAAATAGGAAACTGTTGAGTATCATCTTTCCTTGAGGAGGTACATTGGCAGAGACAGTTCTCTTCCATTTACACTGAAAGTTGCCTTGGAGGTTATTCTGAAACCAGGTTTTGTCAGGGGAAATACTACTACACTTACTGTACTGATAGGAGTTAATGTCAGCAGCTATGCTGACTGTCTCCCTCCATTTTTCAGTGGGATTCTGAGCCATCACATCTTGTCACAGAACCTGTGGCTGCTTTGGAAACGAGATACCTAGGTGGGACAAGAAGATTTATACTCCAGCATCTTTACAGTTTACTGTGAATAACAGCTATGTTTTCCTGGCTACCTATAAACCCACAACACTTGACTGACTTTCAGTGCATGCCTTTCCTCTTCTAGCTGGCTCTTACAAGTCCTAGAAAAGACATAGCAGCACTGCTGTCTCATCATTTAATTTGGAATGGAACTCTGGGATTTTTTCTCATCCCACCATTCCAAATTCCTGTAAAAGGCTTAGAGAAATTGTTCTCTCCTGTTACTGGGATACCAGGTGAATACCCAAGGCTCTTATACACACACGATTTTATGTGCTGGCTAACTGCTCAGTGCTTCATCATTTTATAGACTAATGCAAAATAGAACTGGAAAAGATCTTGCGAAATGTGACCCTTTCTTCTTCCAGAAGAATCATTGTCCTCATCTCCAGTTAACAAGGTCACGGTCTTCTATTTTGCCCCAGTGACTAATATTTTATGCAAAACAAAACAACTTCTAAAGGATGACTCTTGCTACACTGATCAGTGCTACAGATCACTACTTGGTGCACACCTTACCTCATAGAATGTGGAACAGAAAACAGACATCCTCCTACCCTGCTTTATATAAAATGAGTGGCACAGAGCAAGACATCAGACTAATTGTGAGTAATAAAGTACATCCACCTCAGCACGTCCACTCTGTCCTGAAATGTTAACCTGTATCAAATTGTGTGCCTTTGCAGTCTGTTAGGAATGTTATGTAATGTGGGTTGAGGATTATTCTAATCAGAAGGAGTCTGCACATGACCCAGCTGCCAGCATTTCCTTCTCAGCCCAAGAGAATCTGTTAGATGCTCTGCAGCAGAGTGTAGGTGGGATAGGATGTAGTAAAGGATTGCTTAATTAATATTGGTCTAATTAATCTATCTGGTCAGGATGTAATTCTTATCTATATCATACAGAATTATGAGTCTTCTTTCATTTTTTATTCTTTCTTTTAAATATAGGATACTTTTTGTCTCGTGACATCATAAGAGTACAGCCTCTTAAAACATGCAAGGGCCCCATCAGGATTGGGCTGTCAAGAAAGGCTCGGCCAAAGAAGCTTCATCCTTATCTGAAATGACTTCCTGGATTCTTTTACCAGCCTTCACATCTGGGATCACTCTGCTTGAGAACTGTTGAAATGTTTTAACGTTAATTTTTTGGTACTTTGATCTTTGTGGTTTAAGGGGGTTTTAGATATTAATATTTCAGTATTTGCTAGTGATTTATTTAGGAATACTCCTGTGAATACTTGATAGCAAAGGGATTTATAATGAATGTTTACTAGTAGAAGTTTTAATGGAAGGGTGAATTCCTTTTAAAGTTTATGTAAAATTAATAAAATCTGTCATGTATTTTTCATCTATTAAAATATACAGTTGAAATTTTCTGTCACATCCACACATCCTTAGAATCCTCTCTGTGTTTATGTAGTTTTAAAAACTCCGTATTTTTAAACAGATTTGTTACAAATGTTTAGAGTGATGTAGAAGAGAATTTAAGGAGGTTAAGTTTAGATTGCTAAAAGGAAGATTATGTTTTAGGCTTCAGTGGCAGTTTCCTTTGAGGTACTTCCAGTTCCATGTACTTGTCCCATTAGACAAAGAGTTGAAAGGAATAAAGCTATAAATGCTACAGACAGATTGTCTCATTCTGAGGGTACTGAATACATTGCATACATCATGGAGGCAAAGTAACAGTGCATAAATTCTGGAAATTATGTATCTTGAGAAATAGGACACTTGGAATGCTCTGAAGCATGCAGATCTTGGTTAGGGACATCTTCTAATTCTTTTTATACTGATATTTTTGTTATAAAGAATAGAGGCAGTTTCAACTGAATAATAGCACAGCAAGAAACAAACCCGAGTGAAGTCTGAAAAAATTCCTGAAGTGTCAGAACAAGAGTAATCTAATAACAGGTATTCAGAAGAAAGCTTTAAGCCCTCTGTGATTGCACAGAGTGTTTTAGATGGAGAATATTTCTCCCTGCAGCAGATAAGGGTATTCCAGTGTAAAAAGTGTTACGGAACAGTGATGGAATGATGATCATAAACTCCTATAAAAATAATAATAATATGTGGTTGCAGCTGACAAGGAAACTGAGCAAGCTGAATTAATAGGGAATTTATCTGCAGATACAATATTTCATATAATATCTAGCACCAGTGCAAAGACTAAGTAACTTCAAAGTTATTTTCAAAGTTAATTTCTTTAGCAGTGATATTCAGAATATATGATATGTAATAGTAAGCATATCAGTATATTTACGTTGTCAGGATCTCAAGAAAAAAATTCAGTTCATAATATTGTGAGAAATCAGTGAAACAATGAAATCTAGAAAAATAGTTATAATTTGGTTCATAGTTCCTTTTCTATGAAATAGAAAGAATCTCAGATGAAAATTTGTTTCTAGGAACAGCTGGTTCTAAAATAAGAGTTTCTAAACTGATCTATTGACCACAGATTGTCTAAAAGGTACAGTAAATGGTGTGCACCTGGTTTAAATTTTAATATAAATTTTAATGTAATTTTTAACAACAAAAGTTGCTAACTTTACCACTAAAATTTGGTGATGCAAATGTAAAACTGTACTTGCTAACTGAAAGCATAATTTTGGACAAGACATTATCCTTCAGCAGTATAACTAATTTATGAAAAAGTTTAAAAGGGCTAAACAAATGGATGACTGAGACACATGTTCAGAAGCAGCTCCATTAGACAACTCCCTTGGGAGTATGCAAATGAGGCAGCAGCTGGACAGGAATGGATGGATGGATGGATGGATGGATGGATGGATGGACGGATGGATGGATGGATGGATGGATGGGTGGATGGAGGATGGATGGGTGGATGGATGACTTTTGAACCTTCACCATCAGCAGCAGACATCTGTGTCTCAGAGAGGGTACCTTGGCATTACAGGGTGACACTGTGGAGCAGCTTGAGGGCCTATGGATGGTAGCAACCTCTAAATGTCAGCTGAGGGTCAGTAGAGGAATTCTGGTTTCTCAGAGCTTTGCAAGAAGTATCAACTTAAGTTTCTCTGCATCTCAGAAAGAAGAAGCTGATCACAAACCTTTAGCTGAGTGCTGTTAATTGTGTGCTGGCACAGAGCAAGGGAAGCTGGTCTATAGGCATTGGAATGTTCCCCTGGAGTTTTGTCCTCACAGCTGGGCAAACAGTTTTCAAGTGCTGCCAGGTATGAACTGGCTTTAAGGCATTATGTCTTATCAATAGCTTTTTTAGGTCATATTTCTAAAGGTTGTTGTTTAAAATAGGAGGATTTCTTTAGATTTGGGAGAGATACTTCTGTATTTAAAACCCATTCTAGGAATTCTTTGGGAAAGCTTTTCTCTGTGTCATCTCCCACAGAGATATATCTTTACCCCATAGAGTCATTTTCCTATATCCTCTTGTTCCATTGGCCTGTGATCATTAATGATACAGGGAATACAATTAAAACACTGCATTTTTAATAATTGCAGGGAAGCTCTGATGGCCATGGCTTGGAAATAGGTATATAATTTCTGTCCTAGTACATCTGTGCTGTCACTGTTCAGAGCATGGCAATACCAGGTTTCAACTGCCTTGAAAAGCCATTAAGCACAGAACTTCACAGATCAGGGCAAGGATGGCAACCCGACCATGTGTGTCTACCGGCAGCTTCCACACCACAGAGTGGTCCAAATTTGGAATGTCCGGGGTTCAAGACCTTAAATACCTATATGGAAGCTTCATAACTTTGATTCCTAGTTAATAGTGTCCAACAGACCCAAGAAAATGGCCTTTGTCATTCTGAAATCAGTTACTTCAGTACAAAGTCATGTATGGAGATGATGTGACCCCCATCAAAGTATACTTGCAATGAACATTCACATAGGTAACTCTGAAACTGAAAGCTAACTGTTCCTTGAAATACTTGGGCAATTTTATTCTGCCTTATAGTAAAATTTGGGATGCCTGGAAACTCAGATTAATCTAAAAACTTCAGAAATTAATATCATGGAATGATTACGTGAAATGACCTCAGAATTATTTATACAGCTAATCATCCTTCCACTGAAGAACACCTTTGCCTATTTTTAAATCAACGAACTCACCTGTTTTTAAAATATGTCAGTTTATCTGATGCTTCTATAAGAAAATACTACATTGCTCTTGTCTGCAGAAGACAGAGGTACACGGGTGACTTTTTCAGGACAAAAGATAAAGTCTTAATTCCCAGAATTTATAGTCAGTAGCAAACTCCCTTGTGTTTAAGGATGCAGCTTGTGCAAGAATGTCCCCAGATATCCCGGAAAAGTCTGGAAAATATCCAAACACAAAAACCCAGACAATAATAATAAAATGAAACAACAAAAATTGGACCATGCAGAGAAGCAGAATAGTCCAGCTGAGATATTATGTAAACTTTATGTCTGACTGCTCATTCAGCTGCAGAGAGCTACTAACAACATGCCCTCATCTTAAATAACAGAGGAAGGGTTGGCACTGGGAATGCTGCCTGGCCTTCTGCCAGCTTCAGCTTCCCCAGCCACCATCAGTTCAGGTACCTCGTTCTGCTGGGGAGCAGCACAAGAGCACTCAGCTGTGCAGAGCAGCAATGGAAGCTGGCACCATTCCAGGCACTTTGGGAATTGCATGGGAAAATGCCAAACCAAGATCCTGCCATATGTCTTTGAATATGATTGAAGCAGTATGTATAGATTTTGAATTTTTCCATCACAGACACCATATCTGGTGGTGTTTTTGAATTCTCTAAGCTTGCTAATGCTGACTGTAACAGAAATGCAGTTGTTAAGTGTCATTATACTTTAATAATTATGCAGGAAAGCTTAAATATAATTTCTGAATAATTTTGTATCAGCTGCTAGAACAATAGATATATCTTGGGCTTGTTTAACACAAAAGGATTCAATTATAGCCTACTGAAAACCTTGAATTCCATTATATCTACCAACACATGTGATTTTTTAATAAATAGTAATTGAATGTATTTTTTTCGTCTGCCTTTTGAATGAGTGGATGCAAAGATAAAACTGCTCTTCTCAGTGTATTTTGAAAAAATGTGGGCAATTAATGAGTGAATATAAGCAAGACTATTAAAATCCTGTTAAAATCCATTAAAATCCAGTTTAATAACAACAGCTGTATATAGAAGTATGGCTGTTGTCTCTATCAGGGAATTGAATGAAGTAATGAAGGTAATGAAGTAACAGGTAATGAAGTCCTGTTACTCCTTTTACTGTTGGAAGGCAGTTGCCAAACTAAAACAGATGGCAAATTTCAGGGAAGTCCATTTGGAGGAATGGTTCAAATGACTGTATCTATCAAAAGGTTGTGCATTAAGGAAGATGGTGCCAAGGCACTTTGTGAATACACTTTACCAAGTTTCATGTGATTAGGGAGGACTTCCACTTTTGGTCTTACAATTCATATTCAGGTTGGATTTAAATGGAAAATCCAGCATGGCAATCCCATAATGGGAATCCCATCATGTTATTCCCACACACCACTGGAGAAAACCTGATGTTTTCCCCTAGCTAAGACACAGAGGTCACTTCTCCTCCTGCTGAACCAGAGGTAGAGCATTTCTAAGCAGAGTGACAGGTAAACTAAAAGTACATTTAAAAAATATCAGGGAAAGCGAAAAGTTAATTTTGTTCAAAATTATTACTGTCAATAATGGTTCAGGTAAAAATGTAAATAAGGGCATTCATTTCAACATTTGTCCATTGATAGTCTGTGTGGTAGATGAACAGTTGATAAATGTCTTTATGAACTGCAGCAATTTAACAATTTATGTTTAATTTCATGAGAAAAATTAATTAACCACAATCTGATAAAATAATAAAAGTAAAGAGATAATTATTTTATAAAATATATCCTACCATTTGGTATTTGGTCTGAGTCAATGCTACCACAGAAGTGTGTCCTCCATTATTTGAAATTTTCCTAGTACGAGGCCCCTTCAATGATGAAAATATTTTTAGCCAGGAGCAGTAGTGAAAATTCAATATAAATTATATTCACTGTATGCACTAAGATGCATAGAATAATCTGCTGTTAAAGCACTTTCTGTCAAAGCTTAAATATGCAGAAATATGCAAAATTTTCCAAACAAATGTAAAAAATAAGTGCATCAGCATGTATATATAAATATATAGATATATGTATATATATGCACATGTATAACCTACCATGTGTAAAGTATTATCAAAATATATATTCCTATTACCAATGACATTTTGAAGCCTGTAACTCAACACACTGGCAATGATAGATTCAGAAATTGTAACAGATGCTATGGCTGTGTGGAGAGATGAGAAGCAGATTGCATTGACTTGGGAAACCCCAGCTAATGGAGTAAGGTAGGCCCTAAGGCGACCTGAATTGCCTCTGGGACAGAACTGTCTTCCTCCATTGATCAGTGCGGGGACTTAGGGGAAGCTTTGCCACAGTCAGTGTTCTCAACAGACTGAAAGAGTTGAAAAAAATTTTTTATCTGTCACTTGGACCTAAGGGTGGAAGAATTAGCTGTTTAAAGTGCTCTCTAGATTGAAATTCTGTTATTCTTCGGTCTATATTCAAGCAGCATCCAGGACCTCTGCTCACAACTCACTGTTTATTGTTCAATCTTGCAACAAAGACTTGGTTTATGTCCCAGAGATTTTGCAAGTAATTTTTTAGTCTGTAAATTTACTTTTAGTTAGTTCTCATTACTATGATATTTAAAGCCGGCAAAATGAAAAAAAAAGTTTTTAAAGAAACCAATCTTTGGTTTATTTCTACATGGTAGGTAAAGAAATCTTTCAATTTTAAAATATCTCTACTTCTTTGGAGAAGGATGCTGATGGAGTCATGAGTGAAGGAATGGATTACATGTATGCAACAGGCAGGGAACTGTCCCTGGCAAAGGCTGTGTCCTATAGATAGTCTGGAGATGGATTCTGAGTTTAATTCTTCTCATCTGTTTCAAATATTCTCACACTTTTTGGAGAAAACATTTCCTTGAGAAAATGAATAGTGTTTTATGTGCCATTTTGACAGTTTCTGTGGGCCTTATCCTACATATCAACTTGTTCTTCTTTCATGCCTCACTTTCTTCCCTCTCCTTAACTTCTTTTATGCTGGAATTTTCTGAAGTTCTGCCATTATGGTAGAAAGCAAATAGTCAGACTTTCCCACACTCAGCCTAGTTCCAGCACAACTTACCTGCCTGTGCTTGCCAAAGTTGTGAACTCACCTTGCTTGTGCCACAGACGTGCACTAGAACTGAGCAGCTGTCATGAACTACTGGTTTTGTCCAATATTTTCACTGTGACAGTGAAAATAAAGTGTTTGTGAATATTTCTGTGCTTATTTCCTTTTGTGCATATATATTTCTGTTTTATATGTACATTCTATTATTTGATTTTAAAAATCCCTGTTATTATCAATATATATGTAAAAAAACTTAAGTGAAAAGGGAAAGTTGTAGAAAAATATATTTTGACATATTTTCAGAAGAGGATCTCTGTTGATATTTTTCAGAAGAGGAGTTTTTAAAACGATGATGAAAGCTTGAATTATGCTTGCATGCCACACTACACTGCTCTTCTTTTATCCCATAGATTTAGAATGCTATTGCTTGAAAATAATTATAGGGTACAAAGATTGGAGCCATGAGAAATGAACATTTGAAAAAAAATTCAAGACTGTTCACAAAACTGAAGACACAACGCACAACATGTTCATCCTTGTGAAAATTCTTCCTTTGTAAATGCTGCCAAGGTCAATGTCAGCTTGAATTCTTTAATGCATACTGTAAGTGCAAGCCATGCAGATTAGATCTGCCCAGAGCTATTCCTATTTGTTCATCCAGCTTTTAAAAATACATGTTTGTGCTCTTCTATTAAAAAAATTTCCATTAAAGAAATCAGTAGTCCAAACTTGTATCAGGTCTTTCATTATATTCATTCTCCACCTACCTTTCATTTTGCCCCAGAAATACATACCAAAAAATTTCCATCTGCACATTGCTGAATGTATTTTCACATTCAATAACAACAGCATAATGTATTTCCTGCATTTTCCAGATAAGTTAATGAAATTAGATTATGTAGGGAATAAAAATAGTTCCATGTTAGGACTCATTATGGGAATCTTAGTATTTACTAAAATGCTGAACTAATAATATTGAACATGAAATTGTATTTTAATTGCTTTTAGCTCTAGGATGAATCTTTACCTGCATGAACTATGTTATTAGGGACACAAAGTAATCCCAAGTGCAGCAATATTTCGTGCAGTCCAACTTATTATATTAAAGCTCCTATTTTTCTGAAGCTTCCAAGGAAAGAAGAGGAGGAAAACAGTGAGAAGGAGAGAGAAAATAGTCCCTCTTTGGGACTATTTGATATGATTTCTTAAATTGTGAAGTCAAATGGGAGGTTGTTTGGGTATTGAGAGATTTTAGGGCCAAATCTTATACAATTTTTTTGTATCAAGCTGCTTTTCTCTAGCAAAGAAAATATTGGGAGAAAATCTAAATCAGCCTGATTCCTAGAGATCCCTAGAAGACTCCTTAGAGATTCCTAGGTCCTTACGGATTCCCGGAGATACCTGTCAATATGACAGGGAGGTATGAGATGCTTCTGGGGCAATCACATACAGGAGGAGTCTGTCAGTGTTTGCACTAGAATTTGAACAGAGTCAGTTGTGGCTTTGCCCTTGGCAGTCTCTTCCAAAGAGCTCAGGAATGTCTCTGTAACACAGATGGACACTTTTGGACAATACGGGTGTAAAAATCTGCCATAAATTTCAAAAACTTCTTCGGGAAAATTGTTGTGTCAGAGGTTTTCTATCATCAATTATTCTGGACTACCAAAGAAGGTGATATTGGGCTTCCCAAATTGAAAACAATTGATATTGTTTCACTGGCACTAAGACATCTGAATTTCAGGGAGATGATTCCCTTTGATTGCCATGTTAGTAAGTAACTCACTGTCTTCTGACTTTACTTTGGAAAAAAACAGTGGGTTTTAAAAAGTTTAAACTACTATTTCTTCTTTTTCCTGCTCACTCATCTCTCCTTGCTGTGCTCCTTGCTGCTGCTGGTCAAGCTGAGCCTGCATTGCCTGTGTCCACTGCCAGGCTATCTGTTGTGGTGCTGACTTTGACCCATGGCAGGATGCTGGATTTGTTGCTCCCACAATTTTCCCCCTCTGTACTGTTGTAGTTCTCACAGTGCCTCTGTGAGTTACTGACAGTTTATGTCATACTTTTCTCTTAGGAAAAATGATCTCTCTTAAGACTGTGCAAAAGGCTGTTTTTTGATTGGTGGTTGAGCCAAACTGGAGAAGTATTGCCTGAATTGGAGGGGGTTTTGTGGTTGGCTTTTTGGTTTCTTTTTGGTTTTTTTTTTTTTTTTTTTTTAAGATTTTCTTTTTGTAGTAGATTTATTTCTTTTTATAGTTTTTCTCATTGCAATGGAAGACTGAAAAACAGTCATTGTGGATCAAGTAATTTGACATCAAACATGACATTTTGTTTCCAGTGGAGGTTGTACTAACAAAAGTAAACAATATAATTACGACACTGAAAGTTAAGCATCAGTTGCAAAACTGGCCAGGAGTATTGCCTTCAGTAAGTAGTCAGGACATTTGTACAAAATGTAGGGGCCTTGCATTTAAATCCTCCCTCAAAAAACATCACTTCTTCACTTTCTGCCTGTCTGATGCATGCTCTAGATGTCACATTGTGTGGGTGTAACTTTACTCAGTCCTTCCACTGCAGACATTCTACTTTGTGTAATTATTTTAATAGGAACTGACGGCTGCTTGTTCTACCTTCTCAAGAAGTGTGTGTGTAACCTGTTACATCATTCTCAACTTATGAATTTTCCTCCCTCGTGAATATTTGCAAGATGAAAGAGCTTCAGAAGAAGAAACTGGAACCACTTATTTGAGAAAGCATTACCGCCACTGCAGTGGTCCCATACCGTGTTCTGAGATTCTGTTTCTGAGATCCCTATTCTGAAATGCACACTGTGAAACTGCTGTTATCTCCTTGTGACTTTGTTGAACATAATTCTAAATGGCTTTGTTTGTAATAAAGAAGTTTTTATATTCCTGTGTCACTGAGTTCTAAACTGAGCAGACCACAGTGACCCCTGGAGCAGGAGCTGTGCATGTACCAAGAGAATTTGTTTTCCATCTTGATCTCTGTAGTTAGCATCAGCTCTTGAAGGAGGATTGATTTCTGATACAATGATATTAGTAATGAGCTGTGACTCCTGAATAAAAAATTGACTCCTTACTGATTGTTTGATCACTTTCAGTTTTTAGACAACTGTAGGTTGAAGAGAAAACTAAGCACTCAGTCTCAGTTTCATTGGAATCCACTCTGCAGAGAAGTCAAATCCAAGTATATCTGCTTAGAAAAGTTATGATTTTGGTGTCATTATGGTACATAACCTTTTGAAAAGCTTGCAATATATTCTTAACTAATGTGAGTCTCCAAAACTTTCTCCTTGTTTCAGTCTGATACTTCAAAAAATGAATAAAAACTCTTATGCTTACCTATAACTAAACTGGGGATATTATTCCAAGCCATGCTATTTCTGTTCACTGTCATGATACCCTGATATTTGCTGCTTAAGGTTATTTTCCCAAACTAGTTCTTTTGAAAACCCAAGCCGTGGGATAAATCTAGGTCTGACCCATTTTCACAGCCTACAGTTCTTCTCTGCTCAAACCACAGCTTTCTTCTACCTCTCTCATTCAAATGGTGAGACTAAGGTGATGAAGTTGAACAAATCCCATTATGAAACATTATTTTTCCTTTCAGTGACAGGAAAAAAATTTAATGTTGAAAGTTAAGTCCTCTAGTCATGGGTATTTTAAAGCAGAACTGCAACTCTCTTTTAACTTGCCCCTCTCATGAGCTGAGCTGTCTAAAGGAGCAAAGCTCCTCTTTTTTATATTTAGTTCAGCAATACCAGGTGATAAACCACAGCATTTGAGATTATATCCCTCTATGAAATCCTAATAACTGAGTCTATTAGAAGCTTTCTCCTTCACACTGCTTTCCTATTTAATTAATTTTAAAAAATGGTTTCAATTTCTCTTCTTTCCTTCTATGTCTTACTTCACATTATAATTTTTGTCCAGAAATATGTTATCTTTTCATGTCACTTTTATGGAAACATTTTAAAACTATTTTTTATTCTTTTGCCTGTATCAAATGCTTTTCTATCCACAGTTAAAAGCTGTGCTGAATTTAAACTAGTCTTTTGGAAACTGCTGAAATTATAATTTGTTTATTATCTGAATGTCATTCCTCAGACCATTCTTTTTGTTATGAAGACTGGGATTAAAGTGATCTGATTGTCAAGATCACTACTGTCATTATAAACTTCTCTGTCATTTTCTCAGTTTAGTAAACCAGTTTCAAGAGAGCTGCCAGGCTATGGCTCAGGTAAAAGGGGCAGCAATTGAAGCTCCTGCAGCACCTCCTAGATATGCTGGAACATCTTGATAAGCACTTTCGTAGTCTGGAACCTTTCTTGGAAACTGAGAGAGATGGAGTGGTTTATTCATCCTGTCATTTATTTGTGATGTGGAGCCCATGTTTGTCCTAATTTCCTGAACCTAAGGATCTAAGACACTCTGGTAGAAAGTATTCTTTTCTATAAAGGCAAGGAATTAATGATGTCCATTTAACCATCTCCCAGTCATAGACAGAGGTTATGTGTACTCAGTCTCTCGTTAAAGCAGGCTGTGGTGGATAATTCTGGACTTTGCCCTGGCATTATTGGCACCCTCCAAGGCCCTGTTCTGAATAAAAACCATCCTTCTTTGGGGATAAACACAACACAGTATGATAGTGATAACATTTACATAACATTATCTTGGGAACCCAAACCAAGGCAAACTTTCAGAATATGCACACTTGTATATCTTAGGGTGCTGTATTATTCGTTATTGGTTCCCTCATATCAGTTAGGGGATTGCTTCCATCAATAATGACATTGTATGAAAATTATGAATAACAAGATGATAGAATTATTCAATATAGATTTGGGAATCATACAAGCAGTCTGAAAAAAGAAGGGCAGCAAAATAAATATCAGGCAAACATGATTTCAAAATACAGGCTCTTATTAATCTTTCCTGAAGAATAAGACTGAATATCTTTGCACAAAGGTCCAAAAACTATGTGTTTTCTGTGAGAGCACTGTTTGGCCAGAGAGAGCAGCGTGCTGTGCTGCCTGAGCATCAGGCTGTGCTTCCCGACTGAGAGCAGATGTGGAGCTGCTTACACTGCTTGGAATATTTTTTGCATAACACTGAAACCCAGCAAAACAGAGGAATATTCTGCAATTATTCACCTGTTCATCTCTTCGCAGATCTGCACTCTGCAGATGTCAGCCACATGAAACCACATGTTTAAAGTAAGAAAATAATAGTATGGAGGGGATGAAGGTAGCTGGTATGACCCAGCAGGTAATTTTATCAAAATTTTCACCTGACATGTCATAAAGTATTCTTGAATTTAAGATGAAAATATCTTTTTTTTTCAAATTTCATATAGATTCATGAGTGGCTTACATGTTATTTTACAGTAGATTAAAAAGGCTGTTTTTGTTTTCAGCTATAATACTCTAATGCAATCTATTTGATAAGACTAAATTTGGTTTTGATCCTGCAAAGTAATATGGAGGTTGAGAACCTGAAATTGTTCTGAGAGGATATGAGGATACACAAGCAAATGCCATGAAAAAGGATGTTATCAGTGTAGTCAGTATAAATCATAATTTTGTCTGCAGTGCTATAATGTATCCACTGTTTTTAAACCCACAGCAGCTACTACATATTTCTTGTAAAATGTTTTTTTAGCCCAACATTCTTCATGCAAATTTATTCCAATTTAAAAGGGTTTTTTTCCAAAATCAGCAAAATAAAACAAGCAGAAAGGTCTTTTGCTAGTACAGGAACACGACGCATCAAAATATTAATCTACCAAATTCTTTGGCATTTTTTGACTTTTCCGTAACCATTCAAGCATGTTTAAAATGCTATTTCTTGATTCAGCAACTGATTTGGCTATTCCTTCCCAATTCTGATTGATGTTATTGATTGGCTTCTCAAGACCTCTTGAAGTCAGTAGGACACCACTAATTTAATCTGTGTGCTTTGGATCAGTCCTGACATTTAATCAGAATAATTGATGCCTCTTTCTAGACATCTTGCTCTTCACTGTCACTGATTTAGTAACAAAGTGAAATCAGCTTTAGCTGCAATTAAACTATAAATTCTTAGTCCTTCTTGTAATTAAAACATAAAAAATATAAAATGAAAACATGATATAAATTATGAATAATAATTCCTACTTTAAAAAAATCACCTAATTATACCTTGAGAGGAAAATCATTTGGGCATACTATGATTTTGGTTTTTTGAGTGAGAAAATGAAACTAATATTAGAAAGTATAAAGATCATAGGGTACAATATTTGTAAATAAACAATGCAAATCTATATTGGGGTTTGAATGAAATATTTTTAATCTATCTTAAGTCTATTTCAGTTTGAAGGTCCCAATTTATCATGCTCTGAAACAAAGACCCCACTATAATGTTAACATCAAATATACATTTGTGGTCTTACTCTAAAATGTAGGAAATAGATTTATTAGGTAACAAGGAAGTAACTTTCCAGCTGCTAAAATAATGAGCTAAGTAAGTTCTTCTCATTAAATTAATTTTGGGCTGGAGATTCATTAATATTCATTCTCCAAAATCTAGCAAAGGTCAGCCAAAAGGTAATTGTGTCAGCACTGAATACCTTTCCTTGGAACTTTCTGTACATATTAAAGCCAATTTTTTTCTTTTACTTCTGCAAAACTAATTTGCAGTAGGATTTACTGTCTCTGTCAGATCCCTCTTACTCCAAGACAACCTTTTAGAAGCTGTATATTCTGCAGACACACACATTCCCACCAGAGTGTTGTGAATTTGCATGGCTGTGAGGGATTGCCAGCAGCCCTGGGGAGCAGCCTGCTGTGAGCTGCAGGGGAGAGCACCAGCAGCAGCTGGAGGCAGCAAGGAATCCCACTGTGTCACCCAGAGACTCCAGTGGAGCTGGGCACAATTTTCCAAGCACCAAATTGGTGCTTGGCCAGGAGACTGCAGCAAAGCCCTGATTTTCAAAGGAGTAGCACTTGAGCATTAAGGAATGGAAGAATGAACCAAGGAATTGAAGAGCATTAGGGAAGAAATTTGTGCAGATTTCATATTTCAGCCAAAAAGTGAAACCTCTGCACATAAAGGGTACATCAGCATTTATATAATGAGGAATGGCTTCAACCTAGGCTCAAAATGAGAGTAAATTGTTATTTATTGTAAACAACTAGCTACTTTTAAGCTTATCTTAAAAGTTCAAGTTGAACCCTAGGGGACAATTAAGGATTGCTAACCCAAGCTTGTGTATCATCACTATTTCAACCCAAGAGCAATGGATAGTATTTAAACTTTTTGTTGGAGTTTTGTCCTAGGCATAATTTATAATCTGCTCTGGTATCATGGCAATGTCTGGTCAGCAAAGGGAGACCCCAGCTCACCTTTGTGTGGCCTTCACCCTCAAGAGGAGCTCTGTAGACAGGTGAGATTGCTCTTTCCTGGGGAGATAGTGAGGGCTCATGGATGGGAAAAACTCCTGGAGGTGAGGGAGGAAGGAGCAGAGACCACCTGGGAGCAATTCAGCCACAGGAGCAAAAGATGGGAGGTTCCTTAGCAGAGCAGGCACATGATCAGGCTTCAAGGTGCTGGCAGAGAGACTTTCCTAAGACTGCACAGGGCTTTTTCTTGCCAAATACACTGAAAAAAAAGGATAGGAAAGACAGGAGAAAAATTTGCTAATCAATCTCACTGAGCAGATTTGTTTCCTGCATATAAAAAATGAATTTTTGTTAATTTTCATTCGACTCAAACAGTGTCTGAGATTCAGAGCTTCTTGGTGGCTGACTGGAAGCTGACAAATCAGCTTATTCAGACTTACCCTTTTTCTGTAACTGCTGTGGAATTTCTAACCAAGCTAGTCAAATGCCAGCAGCTTCCAGCTGAACTGGCAATGATTCCTGAAAGGTCACTGTGCCACAAGGACACTGGGTGCCACTGAACCAGTTCTCTCTCATAATGAAAGAAATTTTAGATGGGTAGATAAAAGATTTTGCAACTTAGCAGTTACACAGAATCATTGCATTCTTTTGTCAAAACTATTTTATCTGGGCTTGCAAACATCCTGGTCAAATGTTAAAACTCCTTGCAAAAGAGAACTAGCTAGTCTTTTTTTCAGAGAAAATACAGTTTCCTGTCAAATGCTACATGAGAACAAACCCAAAACTGATGCCAACCAAAACCACCTAGAGCTGGAGAAAAAAAGCTGACAAGAAGGGCACCTCTTAGGTCTTGGTTCTCTTTTTTGGTTTCAGATGTCTCACATGGGTTTACAGACCACCCTTGTCATTCTGTTCCATGCCTGGGAAGAAGTGTTCACAATTTGTTTTTGGATTCAACCATGCAGCAAATATTTTATCTACACAAGTAGGCAGCAGGGCTGAAGGAGGAAAGGTGCAGCTCATGACCACTGTCATGGTACATTGACAGGATTTCAGAGACCAACTCTTACCTTCCTCCCAGCTCAAAAAATGCAGGTTAGAACATGGTGCCACATAATTTTGGCACATATGCACGTCCATAAATACAGAACTGAGATAATGGGAACATTCCCATTTGGTTTTTTGCCTCAGATTTAAACCAGCTTTTCTCATCTCACTTGAAAATACTGTTACAGTGAGGGTTTTCCAGCCTTGAGGAGCTCCTTTTTATGTGTAGGAAGACAACTTCCTACACATAAAGGAGAGGCATCACCTCTTAGAGCTCACTCGTCCAGAAAGAAAATGTTTATAATGGCTTTTCTTATTTTTAAAATAATTTGACTAGTAGGCGCTCAACTCAAAGGGACCCATTGATGGTTTTGGGTGCAGTTTTTTTTCCTAAAAATTATTATATTTAATTAATAAATACACAAGTAGTTTCCAGGTAGTAAACCAAGACAAAAGTATCTTCTTTCAACTGGATCCCTTAAACATAAATTTACTTTTTGTTATTAACAATGTGGCCTAGAGTAATGTGAGTGGGTTTCTCACAGAGAGATTCTTTCAGGGGGGAAGACTAGGATATCATCCTCCATCCTTATTCTACCTTCAGGAATAGCTACCTGTTGTGGTTGGGAGATGGAAATTTTACCTCTTATGTCTGAAAAGAGAATTCATCCCACTTCAAACAGAAATGGCATAGTGAAAGGTAAATAGTACTGCAACGAATGTGTCCTGCAGGGTGTTTGCTTCTGTCAGCATCTGATACAGTCTGAGAATCCCAGAGACCCCTCAGAGAGGTGTGCTGATACTTAATCACAGTAGGGTGACTTGGCATGCACAGAGGTACTTTTTTTAGCTCTTGGAGAGAAATGAAAAAGAAAAAAAAGGCAGAAAAAAAGAAGAAAAAGAAAAGAAAAGAGATTAGATGATTAGATTTAGCCAGCTGGTTAAAGTGGATTTTGAAAAGTGCATTCTGCCCCATATATCTGACATGAGTCAGGTAATAGTTACATTGACTGTGGCAGAGATTTTTGTGGTCAGATGTATCTGGAAAAAAAAAAGCATTTTGCATGGTCTGCTAGGAAAGAAAATTAAAATGTATGTGTCTGTTCTTATGGAATTAAATAGGCTGATCAGTCTGATTCGGTCTCACATGCTGAGAGATATACTTCTCACATTGCTCATTCTTTCAAGGATAAACAGCATCTAAAATGAAGACTGTGAATAAATGAAACTGTTCTTTTGAGTATAATTCAAGGTAAGGCAGATGTCCAGTACAAGTATATATAGTACCTCTACCTTGAGAATAATTTGGCTGAGTTTTAAAAGATACTTTGTTATAGGTTTTATCAGTAGTTTTCCTAATTGAAGATATGAGCTGTTGCAGCAGACCCACAAGAAAATTGCTAAAGCTGATCTGATCAAAAGACTGAAAGCATTAACATTTTAAACAGCAGACTAATTGAAATGCAGACTTCTTCAATGCTAGGCATGGCTTATCATATTAAGAAACTGTTTCTTGTGAAACTGGCTAAGAAGGATAACAAAACCTGATGCAACAACAAAAATACAAAAAAAAAAAAGATGAATAATGTGTTTTCTGGTATTACTGCTGATATAAAAGTTCTTGTATTTATATGTGTAGAGATGTCATGAAAACTATTTTGAAGGGCGTGGGTGACATTTTTCTAATTTTTACTGGAAACTAAGGAAAACCAATCCAGCAGCATCAGCTGAAATCAATAAGATCTACAGCAATTATCTGCAATGCAGAGGATACAGGGGATGTGCATTTAAAAGCAGCCGGGGTAAAGAAAATTATACACTCATGCCTGGATACAGATTTCAAAAGGGAAAAAAACCCCCAAACATAAACCCCACATAGGCCAAAGCTGTCCTCAGAGCCTCTTTCAGCATGCAGCAGACAGCAGTTCCAAGTGTCAGGAATGGTGACATAAGAATTAGCAGCTATTAGACAAGCTTTGGATAGCAACAAGTACTTCTAAAGTAAGTCATCATATTATCTTGTTTTTCCTCCAGTTAATGTGTAAAGGGTAATTTAAAAGGAAGATCCCACTCTGCCAGTTATAATTGAGTTTTATTTTATCTGTTTCACATTCTTATTAGGGAGAATTAAAAATGAAATACGTACTGAACTCCTGTTTGTCTTAGGGCCCATCATGGCAGTGAGGAATACCTTCTGTGAACTGAAATCCAATAATTTAGCATCATACATCATGCTGATTTAAGGCAGACTCTTTTGCCTAAAGGACACTCTAATGATACACTCAAATGATACACTCACTCTCTGCATTTAAAGTTGCAAATGATTTCTCTTTGTGCCTGGGTTTTAATCTTGCCATTTAAAATGACCAAAACAAAATTAATTATTCAATTGATATATTTGTTTGTTCTAGAAAATTAAAACTGTGGTGAGAAGCTGATAAGCGAATTGCGTTAGTAAGATATGGCATTTTAATAAACTTTCTTCAGTAAACTTCTGACTTTTTAATGATCATTATGTCTGATTGTGGCACCAAGCATCATTAATTTTATTGATCTCAGAATTCAAAGTGAAACCTCTGAGTATTTTAAGATTGAGAAGTAGTTACTACTTAAATCATCCTAAACATATTTGGAGAACATAAATGAGTTTTATGACGTATGGAATTTAAGTTACGCTTTCTTTATGGAATCTGCAGATTTACTATAACATTTTATTCCTGACATGAAAGAAGACGGGGATGAACTAAGGTGCTTTTCATATAGCACTTATTAATCTTATTATTAAGAGTCCAATTCATGTCTAGGAATCCACAAATTTTATATTCCCAGGAACTCTGCCACAGAACTGGAGCCATGGTCCAAGGTATGCTCCACTTAACACCATGGTAAGAAAATCAGATGTAATTTGCACTGGAGTGGCTGGGTTGCCCACAGGTGATAGAACTCAGATAAAACAATCTTGTTCATCATCATTCAGCTGATGTCACTACTGACAAGTTTTAAGAAAAATTAATAAAAATCAAATGTCTTGGTCAGACTTTTTGGCCCACACCACTGCCCATTCAGTCGTGAGCTGTGAGTGATCACTCCTACCTCTTCAGAGCAAAGTTTTTATGTTCTTATTTTTGGGATTTCTGTTGAGCACTTACGAGCTGGAGAACTGCAGTTTAAGCTAGAAGCTACTTAGATTCAGAACAATTCTTCAGAAATCTAACCTTATTTCTGGTATGATTGAAGTGTATAATTTTTTTTCATTGCCTCAAATCTAGTCATAAACCTCACTCTTCAGTGCAGGCAAACACCCAGGCAAAAGACTTAAGCCACAGATTCCTGGTCGCTGTATGTTTTTGCTGCACATTTGCTGGAATGTCTCATATTTATTTAGATTACAGGATTGCACATGAATTATTTTGACTTTGTTCCCTTAAATTATTGCCATTCTTACAGATTGTGATCAGCTCCAAATATAATAAGAAAAAAAGACCGATGTGCAGCAGCAAAAACTGTTAGTGCAAAAAGTTTAACTGAATATTTCTAAACTTTCCAGTAGTTAGGATATTTATGTGGAGCTTGATTCTGACTTCAAGTCAAGAACAAATGCAAATGTCTTTATGAAATACAGGACAATTCAGACCTATCTATTTAATGAGCATCAACAATTATACAGAAGTCCCTCTGCCCATGTGTTAATTGAATGTTGAAATCCAAAAAGGAAACTATTCCTATTTTACTAAGGAATTTTTCCACAAATTCAGAGATTCAGGAAGTCTGCCCAGCAACACTTGAGATTGATTTTTCATTTTTTATTCTTATTGAGCTAAATATGTTGGAGAGTTGGCTTTCAGCTACATTTATGGAAAGTACAGCCATGCACCAAAGCAACAGTAGTGCAGTAACTACTACTGCAGTAATGTGGCAATGCTTAAGATCACAAATTATTTGGCACCCTGTAAAGTTCAGTGACATACTTCAGGCATATATTATGTTATTTAACTGTTAGACTTGAAATGCCTGGCACTAGACTTCAAGACTGCTGCAAGTAATAGCAGAGGCAGGCCTCTCCAATTTGGCTCTGCTTAGTAAACAATCCAGAAGGCCTTTTTAAAAAGATATTTTAAGCCATTTAAAATCAATAGACCAAATGGCTTCTAGGATCACCACTGACTTCATTGGGCTCAGGCATTGTATCACTGCTCTTCTGGTGCCAAAAAGATAAGTGAAATTACATTACTCCCTGTTTTTTTTACTGGTCTGAAAAGTGAATCAGAGCAGGAGTGCCTCACTTTCCTCAGCTGACTGCTGGAAAACTTTTTAAGGTTGTTAGTGTTACCAAAAAACCTTTGTAAATGCAAAAAATAATATGTATAGATAGTGACTTCTGCTCCTGTACTTTTTGAGTATTTATCCAGATAAATCCAGAGAAATGTGAAAGAGGCTCTCTGAAGGAGACAGGTTGTCCTCCTCACTTGCTCTCACTTTTTTCACTTCTCAGTGGCAGGATGGGAGGGCTCATTGCACCCCTATTAAGGGTGTGCGTGCAGGGTTCTCTAGTCAGTTGCTGAAAGAGTTTCACATTTCACTGGCTGTTTCAAAAAGAAGCTGTCATCACAGGCCAAATTCCAACCAGGTGTAAGTCATCAGAGAAAGGTTTGAGCAGCTACCGGTGGGAATTCATTAAAGAAATAAATTGAACAGGACAAGGAAAACACTCATAGCAAAAGGACCCAAAACCACTGTCTTGTCTGGCACTTACTTAAAAGTGGCTTTGTCCCTTTGCAAACATCAAAAATATTTCAATGGATGCTGCTCATAGCCTTAGAAGAAGTTTCTCCAGGATAGAAGAGGAGCAGCAAGTCCATGGATCTGATGGAAGTGTTCTCCTTCTTCAGTATCTTTCCTCTCCAAGGTGTGGTTGCATCATGAGGAGCAGAGAACAAACTCCATCCATCTGTGCACAGATTTTCTAAGCTTGTAAAATAGTGTCCCTTTATAAGTGGGGCATTGAAACCATGACAGGGTAGAGATGAAGTTTAACTCGTGTTTCATTGTTGTGTTTTGTCATTATGGGTTGTATAGCTGGTTTAGATTAATCTATTTAACTTGAAATACAGCCAAGGAAGAAAAGTGTTCCTGCTGCCACACACCACTTTTGGCTTGGCAATGGCAGCAGAGATGAGTCCTCCTGACTCTCAGGAGAGACCTGCTAGCTGAGTTTCTCCTTTTTCACTTTTCTATAGCTGAAATATATTTGACTTCCACTATGAGAACTAACACATATTTTCAGAATAAGCTCTGTTGGGAATGACAGGTACTGGTGTTGCTTGTCTGCTGAAACCACTGTGATTTTAAATTAAGCTAGCTGCACTTTAACAAGAGTAGGAATAAAACCAAAGAAAAAGTTCTGCCAGCTGTGAAATTGGGAGCTCACTTGAGAAATGTATCCTGATTTGGTCTCAGAGCCAAATCACACTCTGTGTTGAGTGTTGGGATATTGCTACTTACAAGCATTTTTTTTGATCCAGGGTCTTCTTCGTAGTATCACATGCTTGATTCCTGAGAAATGAGTAGAGCCTGAATTGTGTGAAAGGTTCAGATTTCTAGGATAAGGTGGAAACTGAGCTTATCTTACATGAGTGCTCCAAATACAATGAAATACTTACAAAAAAAGTCAGACTCCAGCCTTTTCTTTGGATTTTGCTTGCTAAGTGGCCATACATTCATTTTTGAGACCCTAAATATTGAGCAGATGCGTTAAATGTGCTCTAAAGAAGACATAGTCATGTCTGCTGCACTACAGCAGAGCAGAACCAAATCTAATTCTGAATCAACCCTGGGTGGGAAACAGGAGTTGCTTAGAGTCCTGTGGTTCTGGTTATGTGCAAAAGTGTGAATAACTCTAACAAAATGAGGATGTCTAGTTTGGGATAAGCTGTAGCTGACAAAGTCAGGTGAAATATTTCAATTAGATACAATTTATTTTGAATGCAAAATATGTTCATTATATTATTCCCCCAATGCATTTTCTAGGCATAAAAATGATTTCTATATTTGAAATCATCAATCCGGTAGTGAAATCATGTATTTCTATTATTCATATAAATAGTTCAGTGATTTTCATGTCCTTGCAGGTTGTCACAAGAATTAGCAGCTAACTAGCCTTTGTTTCTTTTTTTTTTAATTGCTTCTCTTAGTTAGTTAGAAGGTTTCTATTGAGTCCCAAGGGCTGACATGGAGGGTTTGCTCACCCAGTTCAGAAAAAGCTACTTGATTCAAGAACTGAGATAGAGGGACTCTAGTCTTTAATTTAGTCATTTTCCCAATAAACTTGCCAATTAAGATACCAAACATTCTCACAAACCCAGATTCACCCTACCTTATTTAGACATTGAACCAGAAATGCGTTTCCAGAGGACAGTTCAGCCTGGAGTTGAGTTGATTTGCTTTCAGTGATGTCTGTATTTCCTGGCTGGCTTCAGGAGATATGTAAGGCACCCAAACTCCTGACTAAACCCTGCAAGTGCCTACAGCTAGCTGAGATGGATATAATGTCTAACTCATCCATGCTATCAATTACTTGGATTTCTTAGGCAGTGGCAGTGAGCTGTATAACACCATGAGCACACATGTAGATTCATTGCCTATATCAAGAAGTAGAAAGCATCTCTGAGAAAAGTTATAGGGCTTAGTTGAAAACTTTGTAATTGATGATGTGGTATTTAAATGAATTAGGGTTTGGCAAGCTTTGCTATAAACTAAACCTTATTGCCAGGGTTTGAATGGAGAGCTTGTGTCACTACCATTGATAATTATTCCCAGGAACAGAGCACAGCATTGAAGTAATGGGCAAAAGAGGGAACAAGAAAATAAAACCTACCATTTTTATTTGCTATTTATTTATCTTCTTATTAGATAGAGAGCAAAGTGGGTCCAAGAGAAAAGAGCCATAGAGGTTCTCTGGAGAAAGGCAATGGATACAACTGGATGCTAAATGTAGTTGTTAGAGATGAGCATTACAGCAAATAGGTCAAAGGATTATTTTTAGGGATGGGAAATGTCTGAGATAGAAAGTGATTCAGTCTTTAATCATGAAATTTGTGTTTTCACATTATGCACTTTCACTAAGCTGCAACAATTAAGCCCTCACATTTTGCATGGTGCCCTTGATATCTAAACATCCACTTCTATCGTGAATTTGGTACCAAAAAATACCATAGGTATTAAAAGAATTACTTCAAAACCAGAATCTTGACTAGATAATTTTTAAATAATAATATTTCCTTCTGAGAAATTAGTAAGTTCTAAGTTCTGCTTGCCCTTGTTTCAGGCACACAAACTTGCTTTTTTAAAAAAATTAATTTTCTGGAAAGGTAAGTTAAAATTGAGAAGAAAAAGCATCCAACTGATCACAAAATAAATGGTAATGTGGCAACTCACTCTTCCTAGAAAAGCTCTGATACCTCCAGTGCAAAAAAGAAGTAGAAAGTCCACGTAGTGAATGTACAGCACAGCAGTTCCCAGGTGGGCAGGATTAAAAATTAAATTTCCTGAAAAGGTCACCAGAAGTAGGTGGGGGTATCACTTCAAACACCTTTCTAAAGGCAGAAGCCCTTACGTTTGCCTTTGTCCTTGGAAAAGACCTTGAAAGTTAGCAGCAAGTCCATCACCTTGTGCTTTGGAGAAATGAAGTTCAAATGCTTGAAACAAAAGGAAGATTCCTAAGCACACTGTGCTGTGTTTTTCGTATTACATTCACTGTGATTCATGCTGCTATCCTTCATTTTCTAGTACTTTACTCTTGGGACTGCTAGAAGATTTTGAAGGGATGAATGAATATTACTTTGACGAAAAGGTGAAAGGCATGTCTATCATACCCTGGTTTTGATCAGGTAATTTCTAAAGAGGCTGCAAAGTAGTAGTAAATACCGTAGGTAGATAGAGGATTTTCTTTTCCTTTTGCAATTAAGCACAACTTGGTTTTATGCAATTATTTGTAAACAGCAAAAATCCCAATTCACCTGAGAGTACCTGCCATGCTAATGTGCTGTGTAATGTAATCAGGTGGGCACTGAGTGAGGTCCTAGAGGGACAGACACGTAAAAGCAGCACTTCTGCTGAACCTCTGCTTCCAAGGACTTCCCTGACATGCATTTCCATGTAATAGAGGAATCCTAGAGTATAAGATGAGACGTCAATTATCAGTGAGTCAGGAGAGAGTTGTAGCAAGGTTAATGTGTGTGTGGGTGGCAGAAGTCTGTTCCCTCTCCTGGCTTCTGCTCAAAATGGTTTCTCTCCTGTTTCCCTACAGAGGTTTGGAGTAGAATCTTTCTAAACAAAAGCAGTGCTGATTGTTAAAGGCAGAACCACTCATTGGCATGGAACTGTCATCCACTGCGGCTTTAATTTCACCACTAACAGAGATCCTGAGAATGACTGGGACACAGAAGTTACATCTGTGCAAACAAATCAAACAGTGACCTGGGTCTGGTGTTGGGAGGGTGGGTAGGGGTCTGTGTTTATGGGCCCAGCAACCATTACATGGCAATTCTTTGCCCAGTTCAGTAAATAAAATGCACAGAACAGATATATACTGATTTTGTTACGGTGAAAACAGCCTAAACTGAGCTCACACTTTCCCATTTGATTTAGCTATACATTTAATTGCCATAGTGAAGCAGCACAGGTGCACAAAAAGCTGATCAAATAATTATTCAGTTTTCTGTACTATGATCACTTGAATTTTAGGAACTTGAAAGTGGAAAATAAAAAATTTTGATTGAACTTCTGCGAACATTTATACCAGTGTCATGGCTACTGAAATTCTGAAGTTACATTCCTAGTGCAAGCAGTTTCCGTGCTTTACAGGTGGACATGTTTTCTGATTCGAAGATACAAGAAAAACATGATCTGTATTTGCCTGTCTCAACTGAAAAAATGCAGTGCTCTCCATTTTACTGTGAATATATGTAGTTTATACTGTGAGTATATGTATTCATATACTGTGAATATATGTACTATAAAATGTAGTGATATGTGTAAATTTTTAATTATATGCAAAATGTCCCAATTTTAAGGCTTTTGTTCCCATGCTACATTTTAAACTTTCACTAAAAGGGAAAAATCTCTAGTCAGTAAAAGGGGTGAGTTCCCAAACAGCTTACCATCCTCCATGGACAAGAAACACATTACATGGGTGAAGAGACTGAGAAGCTTATCCTCCCCCAATAAACATACTCCACACATTGATATGTGGTTTTGTTGTGCCATTAATTTAATCTTTAAAATCTTTTATGCTCTCTATTGGTCTCGGTGGAAAATCTTCTGGCAATATATTGGTGTTTCAATAGAGTCCTGTTCCATACTGTGGTTAAATCAAGGTTATTTTCATTCTGTGTTAAAGGGTAAAAAAGACACCATACCAAAATCCTCTTTGACATAGATGTAACATCAGTTGATTTAAGGAAACCTAGATGGATTTTTTAACATTTACAAAAAGTGTTCAAATAAATAAAAATTAAAGTGTTGCATAGGTTTTTATGTTATGAGCTGTGTAATGATTTTTTTTTTTTTGTTTGTGAAAATTACTCCAAGGAAAGGGCTGAATAAAACCTAGCAAAAAAAGTTTCAATTCCAATAAATCAATATTTTTGGAAAACAAAACCAAACTCTTAAAAACTGCTTTTTGATTCAATGTATGTTAAAATGCAAGAATAAACATGTAATTTACTTATATAATTTAATACATATTTTTTCCCATTATTTGAGTAAATGTAATGGACTGTTCTAGCACTTGAAGATCAAAAGTGAATTAACTTCAAGTGAGCTTTTGGTGAATTAAATTAAATTAGAGGAGGTTTTAATTAGATCCTGTATATCTGCTGAAATTTCATATTTTGCACCAAAAAAAATTACATAAGATATTTAAAATGTATTCAAACAATGAAAGGAACTGTCTTAGTGTATGAGAAATTATTCCCTCAAAAAGTTTATTGGAACTAATGAGTCCGGCTTTTGGCTAACTCCACTGCAACCCAGAACTCACCAAACTCCAGACACCTAAGTGGAAATGAAAACCTTGTGCACAGACAGCACAAGTGGAAATGAAAACCTTGGTGGTCCTCTGAAAAGACAAAATAGGAGGGAAATGTAGTTGACTTGTCTGTGTGGACTCTCTTGTCTTACAGTCTTGCAGAACTAAATGAGGATCTTGAACCACAGCCCGTCACCTTAGGGATTTGAGATCTGGTGAGAGTGATTTGAGGAAAGACTGATTCAAATAAATAAATTATGGTGATACTTTCTGGTTATCTATCTACTGGGATCCAGTTTGATGAAGATATATGTAAATATTTACTGCTTCTTAAAAATCATGAAAAGATGCGAACCCAGGCAGATTTTATATAGTTTGTGTTTTAAATCCATTCTTAACTTCTGTTAAGAGATATCATTTGAAGATTTTGAATTACATTATGCCCTCATTCACTTTGCTGTAAGTAGCAGTTTCCTGCTCTGAAACCACAATTAATTGTCATAATGTATTTGCACTTGTATTAAAGCAGAAATGATGTGTTGATAATTGCATGTGGAAAAGCAAAAACCAAAGCCACATGTTCATTTCGTATCCATGGTGTGAATCCAAAAGATGATAATTCTGGTC
Source organism: Ammospiza caudacuta (assembly GCF_027887145.1). Taxonomy (NCBI): domain Eukaryota; kingdom Metazoa; phylum Chordata; class Aves; order Passeriformes; family Passerellidae; genus Ammospiza; species Ammospiza caudacuta. The sequence continues at coordinate 78,969,290 of NC_080595.1, forward strand.
CTGCCTCTTCAAATACAGCCCTTCAAAGAACTCTTTCAGTTTAACATCAGGGAAAGCACTGGGAATGTCAAAACCCTTTTTGGATTGCTTTTAAGATTTTGTTAGCTAGTTCTGAGGAAGGCTGTGAGAGGCCCACAGCATTGTCTATTTGCATCCATGCCTGAGATCCAGGTGCTCAGTGTGTTCAGTCCTTTGCCTGGCTTTTGCAACAGTCCTTTCTATTCCCTCTCAGGCCCCATGCCCCTTCTCCTTTCCCCTGCCCTGTAGCACAGAAAAAACGTGAACTAGGTTAACCCACCAGCTTTATCACCAGTTCTGACTTTTTCTTGGGAATTGGTCTGCCCTAAGCTAGTATAATATGAAGCTCTCAGCTTCTTCTGATCATTTTTTCTCTTTTTTTTTCTCTCCATGGAAATTGCAAAAAATATTACCAAGCAGGAGTGGCATAGGAATGCAAGAGAAACTACAGATTTCCTTTTTCAAGAAAATATGTGCTTGCAATTGCCATAAGTCATCCAAGAGCTTTTGCAAACTTTTAATAAAAATAGATCATAGTGAAAAGCTCTTTACCTAGTATTTTTTAGATTTTCAAACTTCTAGAGAAAAAAACTAGAGAAAATTGTACCTGGCTGTCAAACCTTTTTTCCTATCTATGATATATCATTTCAGATAATGCAATCAATAGCAATGCCATCATTCCAATCTTTACATCCTAAAATTCAGTTTTTTTAATTTGTGATAAAAGATGGTGCAAAACCCCAAGGCTGACTGTAAGAACCTGTTAGTCTTGTGGTTTGTTTTCTGATATTATTAACAGAAGAGAATGCCTTAGAAATGGCACAGTAGCTGTTGAGCTTGCAGTTGCTTTCCAGCTCAGCTGGAAAATCAGTAATTGCAGAACAGATTTCACCAAGAATTAATGGAGATGCTGGCACTGGGGGAGGCAGCTGCCAGATACCCACTGTAAACACAATGTATGCAAGTGAAACTATTACTGATCAGCTATTAATGTACTTAACTGGTAACCAGTTTCTTAGATTTAAAAACTTCAGTGTTTTTTATCCTTAAAGGCATTTTCTGTGTTTGTAGAAGTTTGACAGGCACTAGGAAATGAAAACCTCTGTTTCTCCATTGAATAGAGGCTGCATGCCAGGGCATTTTTACATGGCTAGATAGGGATAGGACAAGGGGGAATGTTTTATTCTTCAAGAGGAGAGATTTAGATTGGGTGTTCTTTGCTTGGATAGTGGTGAGGTACTGGTACAGGTTGCCCAGGGAAGTTGTGGATTTCCCATCCCTGGAAGTGTTCAAGGCCAGGCTGGATGAGACTCTGAGCAGCCTGATCAGTGGAAGGTGTCTCTGCCCATGGCAGGGGTGTTGGAACAAGGCGATCTTTAAGGTCCCTTCCAACTCAACCCAAATCTGTCCATAATTCTATGAGTTCATATGCATATGAATACAGTTTCTCCTCTTGTCACAAAGGTTCAGCTCAGCTCTCCCAATTGCAGGAGCAGGTTTTTTTAGTGTCAAGAAGAATTGACACAGCTGGATTTTTAGTATCTGGGTTTATACCTCAGGCACCAAAACAGGCATAAGCATGTTTTCTGATAATTATTTAAATATTTTAAATTTATTGTGTGGAATATACACAAAATAAGCAAAACAAATTTCTTGTTGCTGAAATTTTAGGTGGAGAAATTCATACTTGGAAAAGTAAATGCATTTTAACAGAGATTATCTGTAAATCACAGCTAGAACCATCTGCTAAGTATCAGATTATCTTTCACCAGCAATGTAAGTAATTTTCTAAACAATTTAACAGCATGATAGAGGTTTAGATCAATAAAATCCTACTTCTTCTCTTTTGGAGATCATTGAAATGTTTATTCTATGAAACTCCCTAGTACAGCCTTTTAAATGGTTCCAGAATATTGAAATATTTTTGTAGCTGATTTACCCATATACTGCATTTTCTAAGTCCAGAAAACAACAAATAAGAAAAAAAAATCATTAAAAGTAGTAGGGATTTCTTAATACATTAATGAAAATCTCATCTCTTATTAATAGGACATGTATTATTAATTATGTCAATGCATATTGATATTATAGTGTATTTTATTCAAATGAAATATATAAAGAATATAACCTATTACCAGATTTTTCTTTTCCCACACAAGGTTTACCCATAATTTGATTAATTTGTTCACTGCCTCAACACCATTCATGACAGTAGCAACTGAGGTCATTTCCTTGCATTCTGGTTCACACTCATTTTTCTCTTTTAAGAAAACTCACTACAGTGTGATAAGTTCAGGGCTCAAGACTGTTTTGAACAGGTAAGATACATTTTGACAATTTCAGAAGAGGTTTTTAATGAAGGGGAAGCAATTAAATTTCAAGCAAAATAACAATCCAACTAGCAAGATGGGGAGAGAAAGACATCTTGTGGCTATGTCATTAGTTAATTAGAAAATTAAATAATTGAGGACAGCACAGGATAGCCCATGTCTGTACTATTAAATAATTTTATTCTTAAAAGCATATTAGCAAAGCCATTGTATTAAGTAGAAGAGGAATATGCTACAGCAACTGGAGGCTAAAGAGTTTCCCTTTCATAACCTGACACCAACACGTGGCTGATTTGTTGGTGCCCATCCCCAGATTATAAAACCCTCATTGTTAGGTAACAACTGTCAGTGTTCACTAATCCAGTGCTCCAGCTCTGGGCTAGAGAGTGACATCCCAAAGTGACCCAGGCTCCAGTGAGATGTGACTGCCTTTTCACACCCAGCTGCTCTCACAGTTTGTAGCTGTGTCCCCAAGTATGTGGTTGAGGATGCCTGGGTGACCAAATTTTCTCACTGAGCTTGAAAACCAGATTTCTTACAGATTAAGTTTGTTATAGATAATTGGAAAGGTGTGCACACCTGGCTCTGGTTGGGGTGTGAGGGAAAAAAAAATACAATATTCCTTCAGACATTTCTCTTTATACCAGTTCTTGTCCTCTCTCCTCTCCTCTCCTCTCCTCTCCTCTCCTCTCCTCTCCTCTCCTCTCCTCTCCTCTCCTCTCCTCTCCTCTCCTCTCCTCTCCTCTCCTCTCCTCTCCTCTCCTCTCCTCTCCTCTCCTCTCCTCTCCTCTCCTCTCCTCTCCTCTCCTCTCCTCTCCTCTCCTCTCCTCTCCTCTCCTCTCCTCTCCTCTCCTCTCCTCTCCTCTCCTCTCCTCTCCTCTCCTCTCCTCTCCTCTCCTCTCCTCTCCTCTCCTCTCCTCTCCTCTCCTCTCCTCTCCTCTCCTCTCCTCTCCTCTCCTCTCCTCTCCTCTCCTCTCCTCTCCTCTCCTCTCCTCTCCTCTCCTCTCCTCTCCTCTCCTCTCCTCTCCTCTCCTCTCCTCTCCTCTCCTCTCCTCTCCTCTCCTCTCCTTTAGAAATATATCTAAGATTAGGCTGCTGAAATGATGCAATTCCTATTTCTAGAGGAACAATTTTGAAATCAATATGAAAAGCAAGCATTGGCTTTTACACTAATAGGCATAAGTGCCCCTCAATAAGTAAATAACAAATAAATAAGCTAAAGGTATATTTCCACCTGTCAAATGGAGTTAAGAAAATTCAATCAAAAAGCATCTCAATAAGATTTGAATGCCTTTAATTTAATTTAGAGTTAAAAGAGATAGTCTTGAATATAAAATCCTTGAATACCAGATGAATGGATTTTTTTTCGCATAAGGTTCAAACCTCATGTGAGCCTCCTATGGAATTTCAGTCAGACTCAGCCTATCTCTGTTCTGACTTAATCTCACACATTATATTGATGCATTCCAGAGACAAAGTTTATTTATACTTAACACCTTTATCTTGCAACAATGCATATAAATATATAAATTATTATTTTAACAAGAGAAGCCTCTGGCTTGATGTGTTTGTGTTACTGACATTGGTTAACAAGGGCTTACCTGCACTTGTAAGACATGAACAAGACTGGCACTCAAAGGACTGCCAAGACCATCTCAGTTCATCTCTTTATTCATCTTCTTGAGAAAGAAGATTAATGTTGAAATGAATGGAAGAACCTGTCAGTGCATGACAAGCTTTCAGGAAGAAGTGATGCTTGAGGAAACAGTTTGGTTATCAGCTAATCCAGGACACCAAATTAGATATTTCAGGTTCAGTTTTCAGAAAGTATTTCTGAGCTATATACAGAAATCAGCAATTACAAAACCAGGATAGGAATATATCATAGAATTCAAGAGCACGTAATTCAATTACTTAAGCAATGACTCTTCTTTGAAATAACAATAAAATAAAATAAACTCTGAAATCATATATTTACAGAACAATACAAAATGCCACTTGAGATTTTTTTAAAACGTTTTGTTGATTTAATTACTTAGCCTGCTCTGAAAAGCAAGTTAAAATAAAATGCATTTAAACAAATATGGAAGTGCCCTGGCTCACTATTTCTGTATTCGTTTTACTCATAATCAAAAAATGGAAACTTAGAAATTAATTTTAGCACTTAGTATTCAAATTGCTCATAGCAAGAAGCCCCTTTATCTTCTGTGTTATCTTTTGTTGTGGCATTAGTGATACTTAGATAAAGCAATCTTAATATTCAAGACAATTATTCTGAAAAGAGCTGTTCTCCAAGATTTATCTCTAACTAGTATCATCAAAATATCATATTATCCATATATGTTTTGCTGGGTTAACATTTATCACTGAACTCTTTCAATATGAGTTTTCATCTGTGGTGCTGTTATTTTAATGACAGCCTCTAATTAGGGTTGACATTTCACTAGCCTTATTTCCAAATTCAGCTCATTCTGACCTCAGACAAGTTATTTAAAGCTGTTGAGCTTCAACTTTTATCAAAAGTGGTGTGCAGAGTCTTACTTTTCCAGACTTCCTTTTGAAGTCCATTTTCATTTGCAGTTTACATGTGATGCTCATGGAAAGGTCCCATCTGCATGAGCCACAGAGTCCTAGGATCACAGAACATCCCAAGTTGGAAGGAACCCACAGGGATCACCAGGTCCAACTCCCAGCCCTGCACAGGACACCCCAGAGGCCACACCAATGTGCCTGAGAGCTTTATCCAAGCATTTTTGAGCTCTGCAGGCTTGGTGACCACTTTGCTGGGGAGCCTGTTCCACCATCTGGCTGAAGAGCCAGAGTCAGGAAAGCTGGCACACAATATGGGTAATGGATTTGCTCATGCTTGCCTTTTGGCACCAGAATTTCTTGATCTGGAATGATGTAAATTTTGTACTTTGAAAGAAAACATCAAAGTAGTAAAAAATCAATAAGTATTGCTGTTTGGGTGTTATTACATGGCTTTTATTATACATAATAATGTAATTCTGAAGGGTCTAAATCTTTGTTATTCGCATGGATGGAAGGTAACAAAAACTTACAGGATTAGATGAAGTGGAAATGCTGACAGTAAATATGTTGTTTACAGCTCTGCCTTTCATTGTAGCATTGAGCTGTAGCAGATTAAAGAGCTTATGAACAAATATGTGCAAAGAAACTTCAAAGGTTAATTTAAACAGTTTAATGCTGTGAGGAGTGAAACAACTTATCTGCAGTGAAAATGTGGTGCCTACAGTGAGTTCCTCAGATCAAGGGTGATGCTTTTCCCTTTCCATCAGTGTGATATAACCATCATCCCACCTGACAATCTTATGAGAAAGAATTGTGAAATTTTATTGCTGAAAATCAGTAATAAAATGACAATGTTCTTGTTTATTTCTCATGGCATTTGACGAGCATTTTTTTGTACAAGTTTCCATGCCTGTATGCAATATGCATTCATACATTTGATGTTCAATCAAAGGATTAGCTTTAGAAATGTGAAAATTATGGCTACTTGCAGTAGTAAAAAAGTTAATTCTGTGGCAGAAATAGATAAAATTGAGCATTAAAATCACCAAGTGATTCTCGTTTCTGAAAGATTTCATGAACTATTTGTTTGTGAGGAATTTTAAATCCTCATGTACAACTGTCTTGTAACAAAACCCAAGCTGTTTTATAGTTCTTCTTGAGCATAAATACATTTTATTTTGCCTTTTTTCCCTGTCTGTATTTTTTTTCCCCTGTGTGCTGGTTTTGGCTGGAATAGAGTCAATTTTCTTCACGGTGGCTGGTGTGGGGCTGTGTTTTGGATTTGAGCTGAACACAGGGCTGATAACACAGAGATGTTTTTGTTATTGCTGAGGGTTCACACAGAGCCAAGGCCTTCTCTGCTTTTTGTACTGCCATGGGGAGGAAGCTGAGGGCACATGGGAGGGTGGGAGGAGGCACAGCCAGGACAGGGCACCCAAACTGACCAAAGGGATATTCCAGACCATGGGGCATCATGCTCAGTATGTAAAATGGTGGGGAGAGGGGGTAAAGAAGGAAAGGAGGGGACATTTGGTTTAATGGTGTTAATCATCCCAAGTCACTGTTATCTGTGATGGGCCCCTGCTGTCCTGGGTGAACACCTGCTTGACCATGAGAATTGATGAAAGAATCCCTTGTTTTGCTTTATGTGCATGTGTGGCTTTTGCTTTCCCTATTAAACTGTTTTTATCTCATTCCACACGTTTTCCAGCTCTTACTCTTCTGATTCTTTCCTCAAACCTGCTTCTGGGGGAGTGAGCAAGTGGCTGCATGGAACTTGGTGCCTGGCTGGAGTTAAAACCACAGCACCCTGAAATTTGTTTAAAGAGCATTCAGCTTTCTTGTGTCCTCCCCACAAGCTTTCTTGTGTCCTTTCCAGCAAGTCTTATTTGAAAGAGCAGAGAGTGAGTGTCCCTTGTCTTCAGGACAGTCTTGCAGAGATTAGTGGGAAAATGAAAGATACCTCCTGCTGAAAAAAAAAAAAAGTATGGAAGGGACAAATTTAGGATGGGAAGTCTTGAGGAAATGTTTTTGTCTGATTCTCCTTCCATAAAATCATCATTCTTTTTACCTTCATTTTCTCATGGCTTTGGAAATAACCACACTGAGCATCTGTCCCCTAGAGCATTTGTGTACATCTGTTGAGCTCCAGAAGTCTGGCTGCAGTCTGGGTTTTAGCAGGCAGAGCTTGTAGGAAGTCAAAGCTTTATTAAAGCATTGGAAGCCAACTTCTGTCTGCTTCTTCTGCATCCATAGGTCTTGTGTGCCTGAAAGCTTTTCTGCCTTTTCCTGAGCATACCTGTTGGTCTAATAAAAACTATTAAGTCTGTCTATTTTATTCTGGATCATACTGATACAGCAAGAGAATCAGAGAATGGTTTGGGTTGGAAGGGAGCTTAAAGATCATCTGGTTGGGACACCTCCCAGTTGCTGGGGTCTCAGTTGTTGGTTTCCCTGCGTCTGGGTTGAAGGCAGTGAGATGATAATTCATGTTCAGACTCAAGTGTTTATTATTTCTTATCAGTAAAACAGTCTCAATACTGTGAGTTTTTCATTAGAAGGCACAAAATGGCTAACAATCTCTTGTTACAAGGTCTTTTAAGACTAAACTATCCAATTAAGAACAGACACCTAGATTATTTTCCCTTTTAACCCAATAACTGATCCCAAAGAGCTGCAATGTGGATTTTTCTGCCCAATTACAAAATGCCACCCAAACCCATGAAGAAGGAGGAAGAAGAAGCATGAAGAAGAAACCCAGGACAACACCCTGTGCCCTCCATTTTGCTTCCATCCACAACATACTAAAAATCCCCAAACCTAAATGTCTCACCAAGTGATACACCTACACTACTCTCTATAATCTATTTCACACTTGTGTGGATTCTAGTCTATCTTAAAGTCTAGAAAATTTTCTCCATGAATGAGGGTCAAAGTCAGTGCTCCCCTGGGGGTCAGGGCACCCCAGAGCAGACAGAGAAATATTCCCAATGCCCTGGGTTTCCACACCCACTGATCAAGTTACTCAAAGCCCCATCCAGCCTGGCCTTCAACACTTCCAAGAATGGGGCATCCACAGCTCCTCTGGGTAACTGATGCCAGTGTCTCACCACTCTCACAGCAAAGAATCTCTCCCCAATAACTAATTTCAATCTTTCCTCTTTCTGTTTAAAGCCATTTCCCCTTGTCCTGTCACTGCATGCCCTTGTCAAGAGCCCCTCTGTGACTCAGCTCAGCCCCACCACGGCTAGACCAGAGCTGTAGCCACCCACAAAGGCAGATGTGCACACTCACAACACACTGTTTTCCTTACACTGCATATTTTTTCAGTATTTTTCTTTCTCAAATATAAAGTTTTTTTGTAGTTTATCTCTACACTTAGAATTATTTCAGAAATATAAAAAGTTGAAGAATTATTATTATCTCTTAGCAATAATGCTTCATCATTCCCATTTCCCTGTGTAATTCAGTGGGGCTCCATCATACAAAAGGAAGCCACACAATATAAGCTTGATGTAGCATATTTTATGATCCCTAGTGCCCAATATTTGACTTTATATAAAAGAACTATGCAAAGGATTATATTTTAATTTTATCTCTCCACAAAAATAAAATGGACATCTCTAGTATTGCAAAATTGAGAACTAAAACGATGAAATAAATCAAGAATATTAGGCAGCTCTTTTTACAATGATTAACCGTTTTGTCTGATCTGAACTGTATAATTTTGCAGTCCAAAAGACAGAGTCCCTTTTGGGATTAAACACTATATGAAGAGATATTAAACAGCTATTTCATCTCCTCTGTTTCTATGACAAGTATGGTTTGTTTATCTGTGTCATAGGCTTCTAGGTAATCTCTTTTCCAGGTTTGAAGACCCCCAGACTAGTCCATTATTCCACACATGGAAACTCTCTCACAATGCTGATCATCCTCTTTAAGCTTTTCTGAAAATTTTGATTTTCAATATGTCCTTCCTTGGACTAACAAGACAGAAATGCAACAAGACAGAAATGCACATGGTGAATGAGTAATGGATTTGCAGAGTGGTATAGTTGTATTTCTTCTCTTTCTTTTCTGAAAGAAAACAGAAAAGCTGGACCACAATTGTACATAGGGCTTAAAATCACATTTATCAGTGAAACAGACACTGAGGGGAGGATACAGCAGCCTAGATGTTGGAATCTAGGGCTATCTGAGATGCTCTGGGGTGTCTTACCTGCTTCCCATCTCATGCTCAAGGATAAAAGGGGTATCTTGTAGGTACTTTGTCATATCTGTCAGCCTAATGACAATGTGCCTCAGGTTCCTCAGGGCATCTAAAATAGCACTCAGTACGTATGTTTTAGTCTACTGAATTAAGCTTCCTGTCAGCTGAATTTCTCTCTAGGCTCCACTGACTGCACCAATTTAATTCATTGTGTGTAATGGGAACTTAGACACCTACCTCATACCACCCCTGAGAAACAGATATTTTGGTAGATTCTCTTGACAACAATAATTTGATTTAAATGTTCTTGGAATAAGGTGGATTGGAGAGACACTGGGATGAAATAGAAAAAGGCAGCAGGTATTCATAGTGCATTTAGGAACTTTGGAGGAAAAAGGAAAAATGAGCCCATTTGGAGAGGCAGGCATAGCAAAGTGTGTCTGAGTTGTCTTAAATAAGTCTTTTCTGTGAGAAGGAATGCACTGATTAAAAAAATAAAGAATAGATTCATATTCACTCTATGGTGCCTTTAATATCCCTGTCTGTATAAGGAGACCTGAGGCAGGTATGATATCTCAAACTTCTTGCAAGCAAGATGAAAAGTAACAAAGAATTCAATCCTGGCACAGATAACTGGCACTTGTGAGTTCAGATTTATTTTGTCTCAAGACCAGATATCTGGAAAAGGACAAAACCCCCCCACCCAGAAACCCTTCAGGTCTTAATAAGAGCTGTGAATAAAACCTTCACCTGGGATATGAGAACTATCTTGGATGTGTATTAGCTTGTTCAGCATCATCAGCAATCAACATTTTGCAGAAAAATTTCAGCATGCCTGCTCTACCCTTTGTATCAGAAGAAATAATGAAGATGCTCATTAATATCTCTTCACAGCCTATTCCTACAGTTACCTCAATCAACATCTAAAGGTCAGCTTCTGCCTTTGATCTCACATATGCATGACAGTAAAAACCTGAAGAAACAGGCTTTTGTCACAGGAAATATATCATCAACTTACAAATCAGAGATGTGTGGAAATAAGTCTTCCATTAAGAGTTGCTTTACAAGTTCAGCTCAGGGAAATGAAATTATTGGTTTTGTTCTGGAGGTTTTGAAACCACAGGGTCCTTCTGGCCTCGTGGCTGTGCTGTGTTTTCTCACATCCTGTGTTATTACAAAAACATCCCACTTCCAGCACAGAGTTTGGCCCCAGAGTTTGTAGTACATAATGGTATCTATTTGACTACCAAATGTGTTGTGATGAGGAGGACACTTGTGTGATTGGAGAGGCAGCTGGAACACAAGTGGAGGCTAGAGAGGGGACTGACGCTTTGAAACCATGGCACAGAATTCTGAGAGATTCTCTATTACAAACAATCTACAGTCATCACAAGGCTTTCTGCTACAATAACCTGAACCCACTGGACACTTTCTCCCAGATACAGTAGGCACCAATACATTTGTTTCAGACCTTCTGACTCTGACTTTTTTATGCTAACTTTAATAAAATGCAGCTCCATTCCCTTTGAGATATTCCTGGATCCCATCAAAAGGAATAGGAGGAGAAGCAAGTACTGGAATACTCACTTTGAGTCCTCCATTTGAATTAAAAATATTTTCTTTCAAGTCCTGAAGCATAGGTTTTAAAGCATTAAAAATTGAAATACAGCTCGAATGAAAGATTGCTCTTGATGTCCTTTAAAAACGTAGAGTCTGGGATACAAAAAGGGAGGGAAGGAGGCAAGTTGGAAGGATTTTAGTTTGATTCATCTCTTTCTCAGAAAAAAAAAAATTGATGGAATGAATTTCTGCAGAGGGATAAGAGAGGTACACAGGCAGGGTAGAGGGAAGCATCCAGGACATGACCCCTCTGTTTACCTCTTCTCTGTGTGTTCCCATGAGCTGATAAAATTGAGTGGGGTCAGAGAGATCTCTGGTCAAGCTGTAGCAACACAGAAGCTAAAGGTTCTGAAAAGTTATTTTATCTTTGACCTGTGCATTGTTTGTTTGTCTAGTGCTGTCTGAAAGTGAAATGTATGGTTTGTTTGTTCAGAGTACACAAAAAATAGCAATGATCAAAATTTTGGGAATTTCTTTTGGAAAGTCACCAAAACACAGTGCAAAGATATTTTCTGCATCTGCTTACTAATGAGTGTTTTGTTTTGAAATGAGAGTGGCTGGGGTTTCTTCTGAGGAAGAAACATTTCCTGCTTCCACCTGGAAGCCAAATCAGCAAAGCTGAGCAGCAGCCTGGGCTCTGTGCTCAGGAGAAGCAGGAGCAGTGCTTTTGTGTGCATCAGCTAAAGTCACTGTGCAGCCCCATCTGTTCTAGCTGATCACACAGCTTGCTGGAAATTGTTTGTACTGGTATTTATTTTTGAGAATTATTTGGGCAGGTGTATTTAAAAACATGACTGTCTAGAACTGGGGACCAATATCTCTGTATTTTAGCTCATCAGAGACTACCTCCTTTTTTGGTGTTTCTTTCTCAGGTGTTTATTACAGAAGACCATGGACAAGAGAAAACATATCCAGAGTTTTGAAAATGGTGTTTTATTTGTGTTGAAATAACATATATCTTAGCATTGCAGAACAGTTTGATTTTTGTCTTAGATTTATTTTCTATTCCCATTCCATTCATATTTCGTCATGGCTCAGGTTTTAGTACATAGCTTTTCTTGTTTATCAGAATCTCACAAACTGCATGTCCTTTACAGCCTTTTAGAAAAGGCTATAGGGAACTTGAGTTCACTCTGCCTGAAGATAAATCCACAAAATCTTCTGCACTACAGAGCTCAGTGCTGAAATGCTTAACCCTTGAGTGTTCTGCTCTCTGCAAACCTTGATGAGATTCTGATGCCTGATACCTCAGAAAAGTCTAGGCAAAATAAAAGCAACAAAATGAGTGAAAATTTGCAGAATTGCTTAGTGCTGCTGTTTAAGATTCTTCTGGAGTTCAGTGTTCAAAGCAGGGAAACAGAAAAACAACAGAAAACACAAAACCAAACCTTCCCTCAAGCAGAATCTGTACACAGCAAGTGGCGAGGGAGTTCAAGGGGGATGGGAGGAAATCTCTGCACATTAAGAAGAGATTTTCTGAAGAGCTGGAAAGAGTATATGTTGGGAAGTGCTGTAAGTGCAGAGATGCACAGCACTCACTCTATGGAAATTGCTCTGCTTTGGGTATTTCATTAAACCCTGGAACAGCAACTAGAATTTTATTTTATTTTTCTCAGATCTCACAGTACGTAGACTAAGAGCCCTAAAAATCAACTTTTCTCTCTGGGTCTTTTAGCAAGTAAACAAATTAACTGAAATAATGTAAAAATGGAAGATGCAGGGTAATTTTCACAAAAAACCCAAGAATTTGGAGAATCAGAAATCTGTTTTGATGTGTGTGGCCAAATCACTGTTTTGAAGCCCTCAGGAAGAAAAGGAATAAAAACCTACCTGTCAGGTAAGAGGTCTAGGACCGGGGTAAAATGGACACAGCTGTGGTCATGGAAGGTCAATCATCATGACTTTTTGCAACAATTTTAATCTGAGGAGTTCAATTGGAGTTTAATCCAATTTATCTGGTCTCTCAGCAGAATAGGACAGGGAGAATCCAGAATGAGGATTAATTATGTCTGTGATTGTAGCACAGACATAGGTAGCTGTAACACTTGGGGAAGCTGCAAGTGGAAGATTAGACCGAGGTGAAAATTTTTTTTTCATATCAGAAACTAAACTGTTGAACTTAACCTTTAAAGAAGGCTATCCTTGTTATTCTATAGGCATATTCTACTAAATTTAAAAAGTTGGCCTTACTGGACAATCTTCTGTGTGGGAAATGGATTTGTAGAGAATTCAGAAAAGGGCATAATCTGACACTTCTGATGACATCAGATTCAAGTTTAAAGGACACCTTGTTCCTGAGAAAACAGGAATTTACTTGGTGAGGAATTAGATGCAATTTCTATCCCTGAGAGGAACCACCAGACCAAATTAAGTACCTGTGCTGCTTAGGGTGCCATAGGGTTGCTTTCCTGTGTAGGGAACCCTCATTCCACATTCTGCACGTTCTGAGGACCAACCCTCGTAGTGTGGGTCAAAAGGAGAGGTGCCACCACAGTTTGTCATGTTTGTATATGTGCCCTCAAATTACCACATTCCTCACACCTCAGTGTTCAAGCTTAGGCAGGATTTCTCAAGCATATGTGCAAGATGTGCAAATCAAAGCCATATACTGCAAAAGATCCTCCTAGAAATGTTATGCCAGACTTGTACTTAGATCTCTGAGACAATAAATGTATCTGGAAGGATCTTCAGATTTGAAAATGACAGGTTAAGGGATGGGGAGCCGATATGGCATAAAATGCAACTAATTTTCATGCTGAGGTGTCTTTATTTAAGTAATATGGCACAAGTTAATCTCCTCTAATGTTAGACAAAGCGATGTACTACTTGGGCCTGAAGTGTGGTTTTCTGTGTCTCCCTCTATAGTCAGTGGAAAGGAAAAGTCACTTCAAGATGGCATTTCCCACCACATAAGATTTGGAAATCCCTTTGCTGCGTGTGAGTTTTGATGAGGTGAAACATACCTGGACATCTGCATGGAAAAGCGTGTAAAGCATGAGGTGAGGGGACAGATATCCTGAATAACACTGGGAACAGATTGCCAGCTTTTATAATGTTAGGCTTGTCCTAGCTGAACAAAGGTTTGGATCTCTGTTCTGCAGAGAGAAGAAATATGTTTTTGATGTTCAGCATGTGGTGGGAGGGGGAGAAGGCCCACAGGAAAAAAATAGACTGAGACACAGAGATCAGGGAATTTCTGAGAAGACTGGGGGGTGGCCGTAGACAGACCATGAGGATTTTCCAAAGGCTCCTGAATGGGCTGTGTCAAATTCTTTGCAGGTCAGGAAGCCTCCAAAATTTGCTGTATTCAAAATAATACTGGAGAAGCAACTTCCATAGATGCAGAGAGGAAGAGATTTATTTTCAAACTTTTTTATTTTTTCTTTTATTCTCTTCTACTTTGTTTTTTCTCCCTTTAGAAAGTCATTAATCATGAACTAGTAATTCATAGCTCTATTTGTATTCTCGGTGTTCAGTTGAAGAGAACAACAAAACCCTTCAAAGCCCTGGCTGGTTTGGATGTCCTGGCTCCCCTTGTTAGAGAGGTGTGAAGAGCTCTGCCCTGCTCACAGAAATTGAAGGTTTTGAAGAAGACAGATGCTATCTTTCTCATTTGCCTCTGGGCTCCTCATTTTCACTCGACTGAACAAAGAATAAGACACTGGTTATCCAGTTGCTGTACAGCAATGAATTTTCCTGCAGTCTTTAGCAGCAAAGCTAGGGGACAGTTTGAGGGAACACTTTCCTGTCTTTTTCCTCTCCTTGGCTATCCCTGCCTCAGTTTTTAGCAGGCAGAAGCATGGGGTCTTTATCTCCTGCAGAAAAATGAACCTTTCTGAATGGAAGTGTTTCTATGCCTGCTTTGAGCCCTGCAGAAATTCAGTACAGGCATTTCTGTGTGTTTAAAGTGCTGCTGGAGGGCAGTGACATCCTTGGGACAATCCACCTGGCCAGACCAGCAGGAGCACAGTGTGGCAAAGACCAGTATAGCCAGTTTTCAACCTCTTTAACATATGGGATTGCTCATGAGGGAGGACACCAGGATAATCAGAAAGGCCCTAAAATCAGCTGGAATTTCCATGGGCAGAATGTGTAGTCTGCCCCAATGCAGAAGCTGTTATTAATTTTAAAATTCTGCAGGAATATATTTGCAGAGACTGTTTCATATCTTGAATTTAATAATGCCTGGGCCTTAAGGAAGCAATATACAAGAAGCAACTGGCTTGCTCTCTCTTTTCTTCTGTTTCTTCTCATTTTCTGTTCTGTGGCTAACTTTTGAGAGTGATTTCTAATACCACCTTTTTGTGGCTAATGCAACAAAGATGCTTTAAAATAATAATATTTCCAAGGGTTTTCTATAAAAATCTTGAAAATATGTTATCTCTTTTTTCCTAGAGAAGTAGAAGAAGCATTTTCCTTTCCTTGGCTAGGCTGTGAAATGTTGGCCATTCAAGTAAAATTAGTGCCAAGTAAATGTCAGTCATGCACACGCAAAAGAATGGAGCCCAAAATCGCAAATTAAGTTTGAGAAATATTTTAAAATATATCTGTGAAATTTAAGGCATGAATTCCCTTCTCTTGACTCTAAAGCCTTCAGGTTCTAGTCTGTTATCTTCTCTGCCTCTCTGGTCAGTGGGAAGAGTGGGTACCACGGGGTGCACAGGAGAGTTTACATGGGCTGGCTTGGTGCTTCTTTGGTTACATGAACTGAATAAAACCTAAGAAAGTAAGTAGTTCTGCTGCACAGCTTCCTTGGCTCTTTTCAGACAGCCCAGGAAACCATTTCAAGACTTTCCCTGAAAGCTCGTCTGAAAAACAGAGATCAGTGTTCTCAATCCTTGCATTAGATGGTACCAAACTCCAAAATTGTATCCTTTTAATTCAAATAAATTTTTGCAAAATAAGTAGTTACTGGCTAGAAATATCAGGTGTCCAAACAGAGCTTCTAGGCGAAAAGCCATCTGTGACATGGTAAAAAACTGCAGGCTCCCCAAATATATATATATATATATATATATATATATATATATATATATATCTTATCTTGAGAGAAGAAAAAGCTTCACTTGTTCTGATATTTTATGAGTGACCTTTTGTTTTGGGACAGAGATGAAGGAGAAAAAAAATCAAAAGGGAACACAAGCAGAACTGGCCACTATATGTCACACTTTCCCAATGGAATGTTAAAAATACAAAGTAACAACCAGTTCCCAGATCACTGATTTATCAAGTTACGAGAAGCTTTATCATTCTTCCCCAAGTCCTAGGCAGATGGCAAAGACCACCACCATGGATGCATCACCCCTTGAACAGCCACACCACCTCAGGGTTACTGCTTTGATTTTGTTCATAGGGCTGTAGGACACACACTGCTGAACAGGAACAGTTGGTCAGAGTAGAAACTGGAGTGTAGGAGGCAGAAGAGGAGATTGGATCATGTAACATCTGCAGAGCTATAAAAGTGCACAGTGTGGCTTTGTAAGGCTGAGCTAAAAAGGATAAAAGGAGGACTCAAAATACAGATATCACAAAGGGGAAAAAAATCCCCAACCCCACAGCATTATGCTGACCCAAAAAATGAGCACTGAGCAACATGTGAGATATGATTTAAATCATGACATAAATCCACAGGGCACCTCCAGCAGCACAGGGCTTGCTAAAAACCTACGGGGGCTGGCTGGCTGAGGGCTGAGGAAAGCACATCCTCCTGCTGAATCTGTGACAAGCTTTCCTGAAGAAAATGGGCTTCTCATTCTGTCACTGAGGCACCTGATGATGCCTCATGTAGCTGGACTGAGGACTTTTTTTTATAGGTTAGTTTTTGCACAAAAACCCCAAATGGACCAGCAGCCTAGTTGTCTTGAGGATGTGCACCACTGTGCAGGGCAGGACTGGAATGGCTGCATTTCTCACTGTCTTTAGTGTAGTTGACCTCAGTGATAGGAACCTGATGTTATTCTGATGACCCAGAGGGAAACTTAAACCAACAAAGCCCATGGGCTACATTAAAACAGAGATGTAGGCATTGTCGTAGCAAAGTCTGCAGACTTGACAGCTAAGAGCTCTGGGAGCAGGATTTGTACTGCTGAGGTAGCTACTGAAGCTAAAGGAGCTGCAGGCATTGCAGGACTGAGGTCTGTGGCCAGGCACCCTGCTGCCTGCTGGGCTCAGACACTGCCTGGCAGCCTGGCAGAGGGGCCTCGGAGAATATGGAATTCACAGCTTGAACTTCCACAGGTACCTACAAGGTGGTGACAGCCAACATGGGGTTGTGCAGCCTGCTATTGAAAGCATTTACTGGAATGTGAGACCACTTTTGAGGTCTGTCTGAGACAGAGAAATTGCAGGATTTGAATTCAAAGTGCCTGTTAGAGAGAGGAGCACAAAACCATGAGGATAAGAATAGGCTGTTCTCTCTCCATCTGTTTCAAGTAGGTCACCAGCAATCTAAATGCAAACTCCTGTAAGCACTGGGGGGCTCCTCTCCTCTGGAACAAGGATAGGAGAGAAAAGGGAAAGGAGAGATCCCAGTGTTCAGGGAATGCCCATGTATTCTGTGTTCTGAGGAGTGTATGTGTCCTTTGAAGATATGTATCAAGAGATCACTAAACAGTCATTGTAAATTCCCCTGGCCAGCATAGAAGTGTGTTTCATTAGTCAGTAATTGAACTTAGCTTATCATCTTAAAAAGAGTTATTAGTAATTAGATGATTATTTTAATTATTCTATTCATATGATATTAAGCAGTACTCTCTGATGCTCACAAAATACTCTGGACTTTAACTCATCATTATAGCAATTTGGGAAACAAACTACATTAAAAATTACATGGCAGTATTGAGAATTCCTGCAAGATTTGTCCTTCAATTGGTTCTTTACCCCTTATGTAATTAGAATAAGTTTTGACTACTTAAAAGAAAGCATGAATATTTTAAAAAGATTAAAAATCTTCAGCAATATCTCTGTAGTAATTTTTTGGTGAGTTGCCTAGGAAATTGTTTATCTGCATGTAGGAGAGATATCATTTTTAGTCTGAGACACAGAACATTTATCACCGCTTTTAAAGTATTTTTCTGCAACAAGGTAAGAAGCAGGCTCTTTAATCTTATTGATCAAGATGCAAGTCAATGCATATCTGAAAAACAGTCCAAGTCTGGATTAGGCTGTACCAAAAGAAGCAGATCTGATTTAGGTATGTAAATTGAAATGAACAAATCTCATAACAGAAATATTCACTGAATCCTCCAGGAAAGTGATTTTGAAGATATTATTTTGGAAATAACAGGAGATGGAAATCCTTGCAGGAGAGCCATTTGCTTTTCATTTAGGATTAGAATCTACCAGGTACTCGAGCATTTTACAGAAATAGCAAAGCTGAGATGAATCCACGGTCCTTTCTACCTTACATAAGACAGGGAGACATTGCACATCCTGCAGCTGAGAACACAGCATTACATCATCCCAGCCTCATGGCTTCTGGTGCCCTGAACAATGCAGGGAAAGGACAAGGACCTGTGATGCTACACTCTTGAGCAAGCCTGTTCTGTTTCTAAAGCTCCAGGCTGAATATTTATTCAGACATATATAGGACATGGCAGGAAAAAAAGGAAACAAGCCAAATCAACAAAACCAAAAAACAGTTTCTGTTTTGCACATAAGCTTTTCAACAGAGCTGTTCAGCTGTTCAGGACAGAATAGGACCATAAGGCATTACCCATGATGTTCAGTGCTCCATCTATCCTGTTCCCAAGAATGACTGTTGGAGATACTTTTTGAGAAGACAGCATGAGCAACCCCACTCTCTACAGGTCATCACCCTTGGTGTTTCCCAAAATTAGATTAGGGATGTTACAGGATCCATCCCTGCATACACCTTTGTAATCTGGCTGTACATCTGTTGTCTGTGAACTTGCCTAACAGCTTCT
The DNA here is from genome assembly GCF_027887145.1 of Ammospiza caudacuta. Lineage (NCBI taxonomy): Eukaryota > Metazoa > Chordata > Aves > Passeriformes > Passerellidae > Ammospiza > Ammospiza caudacuta. The sequence continues at coordinate 78,987,925 of NC_080595.1, forward strand.
TGAACATGTTTTAATTATTAGTCTGCAAAACCCATCATAACAGAAATTCTCATTACTCTCTATGTAAAAAAGGACTTTATTTTATCTGTTTTAACTTATTGCCAATCAATTTCAGTGCTCCTTATTTGTAATATAGCTGGACTTGATGAATGCCAGTTCCATACTAAATTTACACAATCTTCCATATTTGAAGTTGTCCTTTTTTGAGCAGAAAGTATGACCAGATGACTTTCTGAGGTCAGAAGATGATCTCCTGAGGTCTCCATATGGTTAATCTTCCATCTTAAATTAATGTACCATTCATGTTTTTTGTAAATCCCAACCATAAATCTCCAGTCTTCCCCTTGGCAATTTGAAGTTTCAAAATATTTTGTCCCTCTTTCTAAGGCAGCTGCTTAAACATTTTAGATGCCTTTCTCTGGAGTTTCTATAATTACAGGTTTTTTTTCTGAGGGAAATAAAAAAATGGAAAGAATCAGAACTTCACAACATAATAACAAAAAACCCTTTGATCATCCCAAAATTTTATTCAGTATCTGTTTCAGTCTGAATAGCCTTCCTTACACTGCTCACTGCTCTGAGGTCCACTTCAGCTATTGCTGCTCACAGATTCAGAGTTCTGACACTGATGGCTCTAAGACCTCTCTTCCCGAGTTGTGGATGTTGCCTTCCCTAAAGCTACATGACATGGCTTTCTGTGGTTCATGCCGGCATGACAACCCAATTTTTACATCTTGGCTTTGACTAGTGTCCTAAATAAACTTCAGAGTTCCTGCTTGGCATTTGTAATACAGCACAGTAACAGGAATACAATGCAGCCATAGGGGTTTCATGTGGTTTTCTCAGGGAAAAAAAAGGTAAGGACAAAAAAATAGATAAAACAACATCAGCTCCAGGGCTTCAAAATGATGGAGCAGTATGAAGTGACAAGTTTGCTGTGTTCCAGTAATTGTAATGCTGTCAGATTTTAACACACATCTATTCATCTGATCAAACGTTATGCAATGTCTGTGATGTTCACTATTCTGGTGACTTTTCTTCTCTGTACACAGGGTTGCTCTGATTTTTTTAAAGCAAGAACAGCATTCAATATCTTTACTATCCATGAAGAGTGTAGTAGCATCCTCCAAATTATAGCTCTTATTGTTTGAACAGAATAGAATTTTAGAGATTATATAAGTGTGTTTGCTAATTAGTCCATGAATAAATTTAATTAAAAATACCTTCTTAAAAAATTAATCATGTGCAGGACTCCTTTTATCTTTAGCAATCTTGATAATTGACTAACATGGATTCTTCAAACATTCCTGAGTTTCAGTAATTAGTTTCAATTAAGTTGCTTGCGACTGTCATATACAATCTTTATTACTGGTGAATAATAGATGAAATCAAGTCAGCAGATTACATTTTCCAAAGTATTACATCTAGGCATGATCTCTTGCATCATTCTGATATCAGAGATGGTGCAAGTGTTCATTATTATTTTTCACCACCTCATTTGTATCCTGTGCTTTTCTTTTTGAAAAGAAATCTCAATAAAAGATGCTTTTCAAGAATTTATATAATTATTAGTATCTGAATATATTTCAGTGAAGTTGAACTGGGGTTTGACCAGCAGATTCTCCCTTACTGAACTAAAGCAATTTTAGTCTATTTTCTTCCTTCGGAGAACTAAATGAAACACGAATCATTGGTGACCTTGGAAGAGCAATCTGGTCTCATTAAGCAGGTGGGTGGTAGGGCATTTACAGCTCCTCCACGGGGAGGTGTTGTGCTGAAGGGTTAGACCACACACACCTTTCCCTGCAGGGTTGGGAGGATGCTGCTTGGGGAGTGCTGAGGCAGGTTACAGGAACAGATGGCTTTTTCAGGCACGAGTCTCACCTGCTGCCAGCTATTTCTTGCTGCTCAGGGTGGTCCTTGTACAACATGTGCCACCAGGTTCTAAAAAAAGTACCTTCAAGGAACATCCTATGCCATAGCATATCACGTTACCAAGTTGTAGAAAGAATTTTTTACAACTGTTTGTAGAGACATTACAGACTGAGACCACAGCTCTAATATTTTAATTTCTTAAGAGCTGCTTTTATGCATAGTTTTGCTAATTTTGCTCTTATCCTTTCTGTGGCTGGATTCTGATCTCCTGGCTCTGCAATCTTTCTTGCTGAATTTTGCTGTGAGAACTTCAGCCAGAAATCCACAGGACCTTGTAACAAGCCAAGAATAAAACAGTGCTCAGGAGGAGGATGTATGAACTGAATGCTTACCTATACAAGTGAATCTGATGTCAAGTTTTGCTAGGAATGCATCTGGTATTTTATTAAATTAAAAGTGGTATCACCATTTAAGTTTTCCAGCAGTTTGCAATCGAGATTTGACTGCATTGAGGGAAACTAGTTGTTCTGACTGGCCATATAACTTGTCTCGACTGTTTGTTAAATTTCTCATGTTATATTTTCAATTGGGTTTGCATGGCAAGGGTTTTGTACTGGGGGCAGCGGCTTCTGTGAGAATCTGTCAGAAGCTCCTCATGCCCAACAAGCCAATGCCAAATGGCTCTGAGATGGACCTGCCAAGGACAAGCCCATCAGTGGTGGTGGTAACAGTTCTGGTATAAAAGAGTTAAGAAGGAGGAAAAATCTCCTGTGAAACTGCAAAAGGAGAGACCCTGCAGACCCAAGGCCAGTGCAGAAGGAGGGGCAGGAGGTGCTCCAGGTGCTGGAGCAGATTCCCCTACAGCCCCTGGTGCAGCCCACGGAGAGGCAGCTGTGCCCACAGAGCCCATGAAGGACCATGGGGAGCAGGGATCCACCTGCAGCCCATGGAGGACCCCACAGTGGAGCTGTGGGTGCCTGAAGGAGGCTGTGACCCTGCGGGAAGCCTACCCTGGAACAGGCTCCTGGTAGGACCTGTGGCCTATGGAGAGAGGAGCCCAAACTGGAGGAGATTTGTGACCCCATACTGGAGCAGGCTGTTCCTGAGGGACTGCATCCCTTGGGAGAATCACATTAGGACAGTGGAAGAGTGTGAGGAGTCCTCACCTGAGGAGGAAGGAGTGGCAGAGACAAATAATGAACCGACCACTCACTGTCCCCCTGTGCTGCTGCGGGGGACGAGGAGGAAGAGGAATTGGAGTGAAGCTGAACCTTGGGAAAGGGGAAGGGTGGGGGGAAGCTGTTTTAATATTTGGTTTTTATTTCTCTTTACTCAAACTCTGATTTGATTGGTTATAAATTAAACAAATTTTCTGACTTTGAGTCCAGTTTGCCATGAGTCACTGGGGAATGATCTCTCCCTGCCCTTATCTTGACCCATGAGATTTTTATTGTGTTTTCTCTCCCCTGCCCAAATGAGTGGGCAGTGACAGAGTGTTTCTGGTGCCATCCAACCAGGGTCAACCCACCACATATATCTGTTTAGTCTCTGAGAGCTGGATGTAGTAGTAGATGTTTGAGGACAAAGCTTTTAGGAGAATAAATAGTTTAAAAGCAATGCTTTATGTTGAACTGTAACTTCATCCAGTTTCATTTCTCCCTTCTGCCTGTATATAAATCAATGATTAATTCTCATCTCATCCCATTTCAGTTACAAAAAAAGAGGATTATTAACTTGATTCTAAACACTATAGAAATAAATAAAGATTTTTTTTTCCTATAAATATTTAGATACACAGACTAGAAAATGTAATTATGGTCAGCATTCTTCCCCTAATGACACAATTGTTACCTAAGAGGCAAAATTTATCCACAAGATATTATTATCTTATATATATTATTTATCTGCAAGAACTGTCCAGCTTACTTTCTGTTTTAAGAGAACAAAAACCAGGACACAGTGGTGATAAAAATGTGAAATCTATAAAAACTAGCTAATGAAGGCTCTGTGTTACTCCATGTAGTGGTGTCAGATTAGACACGTGACAGAAAAATAAAGTCTAAAATTTGGTCTGCATACACAGATCTTTAATGTTGTCCTGCTTAAGGGCTGTACTTGTCTCTTGAAAGACTTTTCAGAACACAATGAATCATCCACAGAATTAATGTTTTAAACCAGAAATTGCTTAACTTGGTTACAATGAATTTTACACTTTGAAAAGATAAAAGGTCTGCAGCATCAGACTTGAGGAAATGTCTTGCCTTGTATAACCCATACCTTAATACACTGAGATACTTCTACCCTATTCTTAACACAATTTCTACAATTTAGTACTTTGATGTTTCATGCTAGAAGATAAGATAATTGGAGCTTTGTCATCAGTGTTGAATATTGTGCCAGATCCTGAGTTTAAATAGTAAAGGCAAAATCCAAAGTGCCATTTTGAGGTTTTCTTGTTTGCTTTTTGCTTAAGTCTGGTCAAAACATTCACACTTGCAGCTGCTTTTCAAAATGACATATATCCTCACAGCAGATAATTTCACAGGTCAACTGAAGAGATATTTATATCACACTAATGATGCAGAAGTATGCAACTATATTGCTCAGAAATCAGAAGTCATAAAGCAAGGGACAGTATTCTTGAAGTTCCTTTCATAATACTTGTTCCTCAAAATCTCTGATGCCACCCTGGTTATTAAGTTTACTATTTATATATTTTTAAAGTTCATTGCCATTTCGAGTATTGCTGTATGAAGTGAGAGCTTGCAGGAATGGATGCTTCATTACCTCAGCCCTGTTGTGCTTTTGTGAATTTGCCTCTTAGTAAGTTAGTTTGAAGGCAGAGAATGATTTTGCCCTTTGGCAATACTTCTTAACAAATTTAGGAAGCCTTGCTCAGAACAGCTTTAAACATTGGCTTAAACACAATTGGCTACACTGTGCTCAGAGGTTGTGTTATGGTATTATTTGGAGTCCCAGACTTCCTCTCAGCCACCTGGATCCCTCCTGGATGAACTCTGGCAAACACTGTGAGTGCTCCTAATCATGATGCTCCACTTAGCTGAACCTTTTTCAAGAGCTGCTTCTAACTGTGACTATGTTTTGTACTATATAATGTTGAGGACATTATATAGTCAATATAATATTGGACAAATATATATGAGACAAATATAATTTTCCCATGAAATTTCACAACAAGAATGATAATTGCTTTCCTTTTTGTTTTTCAGTACAGCAGATCAAGAGTTATTATGAGGGACAAACATAAGAGTAATTATATATCTGGATATATCTCTGGTGTGAGAAGGAGAAAGGAAAGGATGTTACAGGAGATGGAAAACAGGACTTACCCAGCACAGACGTGATTGGAAATATTTCAGAGTTTAGGCACAGCTATTTTGGAGCTGTTTGCATCCTGGTATACCATTCCTTAAACTATTTTGTTCTGTGTTTTTAACCTAATTCTGAAACATCATCTTTTTGGAACTGGGCATTGAGGAATTCAAATAATCATTATTTCCCAGGAGGGAATCAAAAGCAGTGGAAGAGCGTTGCTTGCTAAATGGTGTTGCTCTAACCTAGGGTGAGAGCAGACCCTGAGTCACTGCTTGTTTCCTGTCAGACTCCCAGAGGCTTTTCTCTGCTTTTCCCACTTGTATCATGGAGACAACTGATGAGATGCCATCTAGGATTTTCTCACAAGCAGATCTAGGATTTTTGTCACAATCTCACAATTGGGTTAGAGCAGGTCTAGTAGTGGGACCTGTCAGATGGACCTGCACTCATGTTCTTCACAGCATTTTAAGAAACAGCCTCATGTCATTGTGTTAAGCAGTTATATTTATGGGAAATTACTGATGAATCAGTAGAATTAATTAAATTCTGAGAGGAGATTCAGATGGAGTTGAACTGAATGAGCTAGTTTAACCTGGAATTTAATTAGCTTGGCTTGGCTATTCTCTGAAAGAACAAGCAGTTCCTATTGAACCATTCAGGTCTCTTGGGCAAATATGGAATAAAGTATTTTTCTAATATAGTTCATTATTTAGCTGAGAAATCAGAATGAAGAAAACAAATTAGTAAAAAGTTACATCCTTTTCTCTTTCATTACAGAAAAAAACCTTCCTAATTAAAATTCACATCATCTACTAGAGTTCATAAAAGTACATAATTTAAATATGCTAATACTGGGCTGCTTTAAAATGACAATGTATTTAAGATTATATTATGGAGTTAGTGTTTTTTAATATGCACTGTTTACCCCAAAGATTTAACCAGCTCTGAAATATTTAAGGTGGTTTAAGTAAAACACAGATCTTCTCAGAGAAACTCTTGTGTGCCACCCCATTACCAGCAGTAATGAGCACCTTGCGGCTGGTGTAGAGTAAGCTGAGTTCCTTGGCCTTGAATGTGGAGAATGAAATTCACACCACTGCTGCTCCTGCTGAAAAGGTGTTTCTGCTTTGCTTAGTCTGTGTGGGGTCTTTTATTGTCCTTCAGCCCTATAGCAACCAAAGGCTTCCTGCTACTGTTTTAAAGGACTTACTAACCCTTGATATCCTTTCTTGCTCTCTCCTCCAGGACCCACAGCCAATGGCAGCTGTTGAAAACAAAGATTTGAGATGTCAAACATTATAAATTTGGTATAAGTGTAAACACTTAAGGAAGAAACTCAGGGCCAGGGCTGAGTCCATGTGGAAATAAATGGGCTCTTGTTGCCTGCAGCTTGTGGGCAGCAAGGCAGGGAAATGAAGATGCTGGAGGAAAAGAGAAGAGGGGAAAAGAGAAGGGCTGAGAACAGGCAGTCTGCTTAAATGGCTTTATATTTGCAGGACAGTGAATGTTACCAGAGCTGTACAATATTGGGGAAAAAATAATCTATAAAATCAACCATAGAATCTTCCAAAAGCTGTTAAAAAAAGGGGTGGAAAATTTCATGTTCTCTCTAAAGGGAAAATTAAACACATTTCTTTTTGTGTGGGCTCAACCATAGTATTTCTCCTGTATTTTTTAACGTTTGCTACAAAACTGATGCAATTAGCATCAGTGGATGATACTGGGCACAAATCATACATCCTAGTATGGAAAGAGAGAGGTCCATTGATACAAACCCTCCAGCCTGGGGGTTCAATGCTGTGCCCTCTTTCTCAGCCGCATGCCAGTGTTTCTGAACCATGAGGTATTTCTTGAAATGCCTGCTTTTCTGTAAGTTTTTGAGGATTTCACCAACAGCTGCAGATGGATCACACCCCCAGTAACCCCAGAACCTACAGCACACCTCTGGTGTGGCAGCAGCAGCCACAGTGCAGTTCAGGGTGTGCAGAAACAGTCCCTGCATCAGCTGCATCTTCATTCTTCTGAGATGTCCTTACAGCTGCTGGGTTCCTGCATTTCCCCAGGGTCACAGTGAACACATACTTCTGACACTGTCCTGGCAGGAAGCTTTCAGAAGAAGGTGCAGATTAGAGCAGGGGTTTTTACCTGCTTGTGATTATTTTTCCTTTTATAGACCTGCTGTGAATTAGTGGCACTTCTGCTGCCATTAATTACCCTTACTTATTCACATTAGACATCAACCCTTTGTCTTTGAAGCAAAATTGAATACTTGTATGGATGGCTAATTTACTGATACTGGGAGCTGTGATCTGAACCAGAACGTTCAAGACAGGATGAAAAGTATGTGAAATAGCCCCTGAAGATAATTTTTATTGGGAATTTGTAAAAAATTAAAATCTCTTAAAGATTAATATTCTCCAATACTGAATTTTACATTCACAGCAGGTATCCAGAAATACAATTACTATGATATTTGTTCCTCATAACAACTCTTGATCTGCTGTCCTGAAAAACAAAAAGGAAAGCAATTATTCTTGTTGAGAAATTTCATAGGAAAACTATATTTGTCATATGTCCTCAATGTTATATAGTACAAAACATAGCCACAGTTAGGAGCAGTTCTTGAAAAAAATTCTGCTAAGTGGAGCATCATGGTTAAACAAATCTTATAGAAAGAAAACAGGAAATTCAAAACATTCATGTTAAATGCCTAAAATCCATGTATGAAAAGTAGATTTATCTGTTTTCCCTGGGTGAGTGTAGAAAGCGATGGGAGACGACCCATCCTTTGATCAGCATCGAACTCCCATTTATTGATCCACCAGCCACTTTTTATAACAGTGTTAATTAAGTTCATACATGTTGCAAAACCCGAGCTCATCATTGGTTACAGATTAAACACCAACTCCTCCTTTTGTTTTCAATACCTGTGGTTTGTTATTGAAACCAAGATTTGTTTCCTCACCCTGATATGAGTGGTTCTCAAGGCTTCCATGTTTGTCACTTTTGCTTTCCCATACCTTATCCAAGGACAAGGTATTTACTTGTTATTGAAGACAGGCTTGAGAACTCTTGCTGTTTACAGAAACGTGCCTGGGAAACAGGCTTGAGAATTAGCTGCTTACAGCTGCCTTTTACTTTTCCATCAGCTGTATTTTTTCATGGCCTTTTTTCCTTCAAGCCATGTCTGAGCAAAATTCTCCAACAGGTGAGGAATGCAGCGTGAGGATATTTAGCCTACAAACTGTAAATAAAAAAAGGGATAAGTGTTTCTGGAAGCCCTTCTCTCCTGCAGTTCATAGGGGCTAAAGCAGTACCCAAAAATTACAGAAATGGGGTTTTATGTCTTCAATTCAAAGGACTCAAACTCATGTACTTTTATTCATGAAAACAAAACTAGTACCATAAATGGTCCAAGCTGTAGGGCTCTAAGCTAAGCTGAAATATGAATGTTCACTGTCTGTCCTGTTGAATCTGGGCCTTTACACTGAAGGGCTGGGAGGAGGCACAGAGAGCACAGTGGGAAGTTATCTGAGTTCACAGGCATTTGGAAGAAGGAGCAGAGAGTTTTAGCTATGGGATCTACTAATGTGACCAAATGGAATATGAAGTGCTTGGGGACAAAGGATCAAAGAGAAGTAAGACTGTGTGTACTGAAAACCCAGTAGAAATCAAGGATGATTTAAACAACTAATGAAGAAAGAAGATCAATAGTACCAAGATACTGGAAAACAATTTCCTGAATATAAAAGCATTCTCATTCAGTATGGGCAAATTTTTAAGTAGGATGGCAAAACTTTTTTTCTGAAGAGATCTGCTTGAAGTATGAGTTATTAATTACAAAGGCAATATGTTTGCAAAATAATTCCATGGCTTTTGCAGAGCTTCGAATGGGAGATTGTAAGTAGAGAAAAATGGGTCGAATTTACATGACAAGAAACTTTTCCACAGACATTATTTAACCTTAGGCAGCCCAGCAACTGCTTCAGTTCTTCCCTGTTTTCATTTCACATACTCATTTGGGTATCTTAGATACCTCTTATGTTTAAGCCAAGAGGAATTAGGCAAGAAATTGTAAAAAAAAAATTCATTTAAGAATTTAATTAAACTCAAAGTTCTATAAAAAACAATAACATTTTTCAGAATAATTGTAATACATTGTACTGCTGCCTTCTCCCTTTCTGTTGCTAGATATGGTTTATAGTGTCTTTCAATAGTTAAAGAGCCATAAATACACATTTGTCATCTTTACTCATTGCAGGCTCTGTGATGTTTCCCATTGCCTGTAGTACCAAAGTAAGAGGAAAGAATTCCAGCTGTTTCCTGGTCATAACCAAACCCCTTCTACATGTTACCGACAATTAGTGTAAATGAACAAGCATCTGGGGTTGAGCTGGACAAATGCTTCTGTGGTGGTTGTTATCACTTGCAATAAAATCATATAATGTCTTGGGCACAAAGGGATCTAAAGATCATCCTGTTCCAGCCCCCTACCATGGAGAAGGACACCTTTCACTAGACCTGCTTGCTCAAAACCTTATCCAACCTGGTCTTGAACACTTGCAGGGATGAAGCATCCCCATCTTCTCTGAGTAAACAGTCTCATCACCTCCAGAGTAAAAAATTTCTTCCTAATATCTAATCTAAACTTGTGTTATTTTAGTTTAAAGCCATTTCTTCTTATCCCGTCACTACCTGTTCTTTTATTAAGTCCCTCTTCATGTTTCTCGTATTTATCCTTCAGGTGCTGGAGGGCCACATTTAGGTCACCCCTAAACCGTCTCTATTCCAGGCTGAGCAATTCTCCCAGCTTTCCTCACAGAAGAGGTGCTCCATCCCTCTGATCATCTCAGTGGCTTCCTCTGGCCTGGCTCCATCAGTTCCATGTCCTTCCCATTCTGGGAATCCCAGGGCTGGATGCAGCACTGCAGGTGGGGTCTCACCAGAGCAGAGCAGAGGAGCAGAATCCCTTCCCCCAGAGCTTTGGATGCAATCCAGGACACATTTGGCTTTCTGGGCTGCAAGGGCGCATGGCTGTGTCATGTCCAGCCTCTCACCCACCAGTGCCCCTTTGGTCCTTCCCAGGAGGGCTGCTCTGGTTCTGTTCATTCCCCTGTCTGTGTTGGTAGTGAAGGCTGCTCCACACCAGGTTCAGCACCTTGTACTTGGCCTTGTTAAGCCTCATGTGATCCCCATGGGCCCAATTACTGAGCTTTTCAGGTCCTCCTGGATGGCATCCTGTCCTTCAGGAGTGTCAGTTCCACCCCTCAGTTTGGTGTCATCAGAAGGTTCTAGGCCAGGGTTTGTATCTATGGCTGGTGCATTGCCACAAAGCTGTGCTAGACCTTGTGTCAGCCCAGCTCACTCAGACACCATCCAGTGAGCCAGGTCAGCGCTGAGCTGCCCTGCTGCCTGTACCTGAGCCGTCACCAGCACTGTGACAATGCTCTGCAGTCCCAAAAACAAGTGGGGTAGTTGCTGTGCTCCCATGCCTTGGCAGATGGCACTGAAATCCTCAAGAGAGATTCTCTTAAAACACAGTATCGATTTTAACTCCACTAGAGTTCTCCTGAGGCCAGTCTGCAAGACTGCTCCCATGAGCAATAACTCAAATGCATTTCCCACTTGGTGCTAGCCAGCAACAGTTTTAAGGGAGGAATACTTATTTGTCAAGCATTCAAAGTATATGATCTTCACAGATAAGAGCAGGAAAAAGAGTAAGTTCTCCCAATCAAGTTGATTCTGGAGGGATTCAAGCCTCTTGTAGTCAACAGCTTCTAAAATTAGGATGTATGCTGGGAGTCTGCTGAACCCACAGGATTTGGGTGAAGCAAACTCTGTCCATGGTAGTTTCTCCTTGATTTCTACCTAAAGATTATTTCTTATGTGGTTTCTGTTGGGTTTTTATTAGTCCCAGTTGCAATGAGGACATAAAAAGATCCATGCTGGTTCACTGTAAAAGGGAGAGAATTTTCTGCCAAAACAGGACAGTAAAAGTATACCTGTTTATTTCTTAGTTCTAAAACTTGCTAATTTTTTTTTTTTTCTGAACAGAGAGGAAACCTTTCATAGGTTTACACAGTCTCTGAGTATCATTAAAGCTGTGTTCTATACTTGGTGAAATAGGCCAAACAAGTTCTTTTCATATATCCTAAGCTGTTACCTTTTTGCTAGAATGATAATCACAGGTGTCTTTTTTTCCTACCTTTTTTTCCAAATCTGTTGTTCACACATTTCTGTTGTACTTCACACTGGCATACGGCTTGGCAGCCACTCAGCTGTTGCTGGAGTTGTTCTTGTGTGGTTTTGGCTACCATACCCTACCTCCCAAGATGCCTTTTTAATTGATTTCATTCTATTATTGAAGATTAATTTGAACATTATAAGCACAGCCTTTAGAACCATTTGCTCATGTTTGCCAAAATGCTTTCATGGCCCGAAGTAGGGCATCATAATTACATATACTTGGCATAGATCCATTTTCTGTTTTTACAATTTACCTTTTTTGTCTGATTCCTTATGTAAATAATAAAAAAAGGATGTTAACGTGCATAAATAAGCTGCTGTTTGTGTTTGTATATATGTATGTATGTAAGTGTATAATTTACTAAACCTTCTATTTAAAGTAAAATACTGTGTATGTTTGCCCCCAGTTGCACAGAAAGTTGTCACTTTTGGAGGATTATGGATAGTGCTGTAGGACTCAAGAAACATGGATTCAGTTTCTAAATTTGTCATCAGATCTCTTCACAATCTTTTAATTTTGTTCCCTGATTCAGTTTTCCAGCTGTAAGGGGAAGATCACATCATCTACTTTGCTTGTGTAGCTTGTTCATTTTCTTGGCTTTTGGGAGTAACACTCAGCTGATTGAGTACACATGAAGTGAATATCACAGTGGGTTATGCCTTTGTCTCAATCCAACCAATCTCTGCACTGTCACTGAACTGAGAAGCAGGGGAGCAGAATAGAGTTTACTGATGTGTCCACTGGAAGCACATGTACCATATTTGGCTTTTTGAAATCAGGAAATGCTGTTGCTTTGCCTTCTGACTTTTCTCGCTGGCAGCTTTCCAAAGAAAGTGTGTGATTTACATAAGTATTGAATTATTTATAATTAAATTGAAACATTAGTTTGAGACTGATGAAACATAACTTATTTCTTTATTTTGAATGGAAATTAATAATTAATTGACAGATAAATGTAATACATTATTTATCCCAAATTTTCAATGATGCAGCCTGGCTAAATTATACAAGTACATAGAGATGAATAAACAACCTTTTTCAAAGAGAAATGTGAATCCCATAGTCTTTGAACTTTAATATCTGCAGCTTTTGGAGTCTTTGCTGTTAACAAGGAGTAAGAGCTCAAAGGAACAAAAGTTCCTTTGCTTATTTAGCTTGAACTGCTGATTTAAACAACTGTGCCGAACTTTGAAACCTTACTGTAGTCTTTAAAACATATTTACAGTGGGGTTCCTGTTCTTGTCAGTGTCAAAAAACTGCCTGGAACTTGACCTAAAACCTCAGAGGTTTCTCAGACCAGACCATTTGCTCTCTGATATCAGCTCAGCTGTCAGAGCAGGGTGCTAATAATGCCAAGGTTGTGGACTCAATCCCTGTGTGGGCCCTTCACTCTAAGTGTTGGACTTTGTGATCCTTGTGGGTCCCTTTTAACTCAGATTACTTTGTGATTCCACCAGTAGAGCTCTGTGTCATTCAGCCCCCAGATGGCAAATCAGCCAGCCAAACAGGCTGAAATATGAGATTTTTTGGGTGTGTGTATACTGGAAGTAGAAGGGTTGAAGAGATGAGGCTTTAGGTTTGGGAAGATGATTTTTATATCTCTGTGCTTGGACTTGAATTTTATTTTATAAGCTCCTGCTGCTGTGCTGGCTTTAGAGTGCCTGTCTCCCTACTTTCATAAGAAGGGTCTGGTTTAACTCAGGCAACTCCAGGAGAAGATCAGTGGTTAAAGTAATTCACCTCAGCCTACCCTTCCTGCCTGACAGAAATTAAAGCCTAGCAAATACGCTGAAAAACCAGACCAGTTCTCTTTGGCAACAAATCTTCAGGAGAGCTTTAAAAGTGTATTCATTTTGTATTTCTCACACTATGCAAGGGAGACTATAAATGAAACCTGCTGGGCTACCCTTCTCTGCTGAGCATCTAATGAAATCCTTCAATGTAATGGTAATACAGATGACTCCAGAGGTTACCTCCAAAGATAGATTTCAAGTGGCTCACCTTCCTGACTTTCACATAAGCAGGGAGTCTGATCCCCATCCATGCCTGGCTTGAAAACCCAAGGCTTTAAAGCTGTCCCTTGCTCTAAGCTGTACTCGCTGTTCTATCACCAGCAGAGAGAAACATCAAACCCTTGCCCTTGGGTTTTCTTCATCTCCTGACCTCTGAGGTTTCTACGGCTGTCTAAAAATATTTCCAGAGCTGGCACATTGAACTCCCTTCTCGACTCGTACTCTCGGACAAAGTTTTTTGGAAGAGCTTGCATCTGAGAATCATCTGTGGGCCCCACAGTGATGCCTGGCTGTGTGACCTGATCCCTGATTTCACAGCATCATCAGGGTCACAGCTGTGGCACAGGTAGGGCTGGGATTAGAGAACAGCCCCACTAAAGCACATCCACACTTTGCCTGCTGTGTGCAGAAAGCTCTGCCAGGCAGCTGTTCCTCATGGTACAGTGGAATTGCAAACTTGCTACTTTCTTCTATTTTCTCTTCCCATAATAGTAAGGCAGAATCACTACTTCTGGGATATTTATTTAGCATTAGGGATAATTTTTCCTAACATACATCTTAAAAAGTAGCTTTAAGGACACATGTCTGCATGTACAAGACATTGTTAAACACTTAATAATACCCTTGTAATATATTGTTTTGAATCTTTATTATCATCTGGGATGTATTTTATTTTTATCTGTAGATCTCTGCCAAGACCATGGTTTGGAACCACCTGTTTTTTGGAAGGAGTCTGGTCTCTGGCCATCTGGACAACTTGCCACATAGCAAGATTAAAGGCATCTGGGAATGGAATAGAAATGAGGAGCGATTCCTCACGACTGATTCCCTTTGGTGGCACAATAGGCATTAATGCAGTGACTTTCAAGTACTAAAAAATAGATGCAAGTGTAGGGCACACTTGAGCCAGGCATATGTGAGTCCTGATTTATTCACTAATGACATTTAGATAATATAATGGACCTTCTCTCACTTGCAATATTTGTTGAAAAGTGATTTATCAGCTGACAATTCATTTAAGGATGAAGACAACCTAATGAGAAGGTAATGGTATTGCCATATTTTACATCAATTCAATGTGTTGCAGAAAGCCACCAAACCCATGGATACTAAAGTTACCAAGCATGGTAGCACTGCAGCTCTTCTGCACCTTGATCCCACAGGGCATTGCTGGAGATATTTCCTCACAAATGTAACAAAATGGGAGTGTTATTGAAAGCACCAAAGTGGCTGTGGCCAATTTGAGTGTTTAACACATGCAGCACAGCACCTCAAGCAGACCTGCTGCTACTTACCTTCCAATTCAGAGTGAGAAAAGCTGATTTTCTGAGTCAGGAGCCTGAAAACGTGAGCTCAGAGCACAGGAAAGTGTGGAAAGGCAAAGAAGAAAATATGGAAATTGAAAGTATTTTTCAAGAAGATTAAATAAAAGAAAAATATCATAGAGGAAATTCATTTAATATCCAGAAAATTTTAAAAAGAAAAGTGATTTTTTTGTAATAGTATGTCTAGAGATTTTGTCCATGAGATACAACTAGGAGCTAACATTATGCTGAACATGTGCAAATATCAGCATCAGCTTAACTCCAATATTTGATCTCTCATAATGATTCAAGAAGAAAAAGGAGTAATTTCAGCTTTCAGATAGTTGAATATTTTGATATTTAGGAAATAAAGTCCAGTCTGCTCTTTAGCTTTGCCTGCCAAATGGTCATAAAAACTTCAAATTTTAAGCTACACAACACATTAAATTCTTCTATCACATTCATGATGTTAATGATATTATTCTCTTATCTTTTAAAAAATATTTTTATTGCATTATTCATTTTTTCTTTCTATATTTAGGATAAAAACTCTTTCCCCAACCCAACATCAAAATGTAACTTACCTTTTACATGGATGCATATGCTATTTTTCATATAAAACCAAGAATATGGCTCTGTTCTCTCAAAGAAAGCTGAATTCTCTTGCACATGTACTGAGCGTGAGATAGAGAAAGACAAAGCTGAAAAATATAAGAAGAATATGTGAGCATGATAAAATATTTGAAGCATTTGGTAGACAGTGCCAGAGCTAGTTTTAAAGGTTGAATTCCTATCCCCCAGGTAAAGTTGGCATTTAAAGTAGCCAGAAACACAACACTTTTTGACTTTGAACAAATACCTTATTTTCAGGCATTTTAAACATATAATGGAATTCTAGAAAGTTCTGATTTTGAAAAGAATCTGTTTCATTACTTTATTAATAGACATGATCCTATCAAGAAAGTATTTGTTTCCCAACAGGAAATTATCATTAACCTTGGGTTATTTTTTCAGATGTACAAACCCACGCTCTAAATCCGCTTCAATCCCAAATTATCTGCACATGGGACTGACAAATATCAGCCCAAGATAATTAGTTTTAATTAGATATTTAACTTCTAAGGAGCTACAATTAAAAGAATTGAGTCCTTTATAAAGGGTTTTGGTGTCGTGGCATGAATCAGGAATGTTGAATTACATCAGTTGAAGACAGCAAAAAACTTACTATAAGTCTAAAAAGTCTTTTATCTTTATTAAACAAATTTTCAGTCTAAAATTCTTCTACTCATTTTTAACTAATATTGGTCTGTTTTAAAATCAATAACCCCTGTACACCTTCGGATAGGACTGTGTAGAAACACTTTTTTGTTCTTATGCTTTGATTATGCAGTTAGATATTTAAGGAAATATCTCTCTGGCCATTTATTTAAGAGTCAAGCCTTGATCAATACTGAACTTAGAAAATTTTGCCTTTCATTTTGAAACATTTTAGTAGGTGAATTCAAAGTGATGTCAACAGAGACTTCAAGAATTTGCCAACAGTGAAACCAAGTAAGCACATTTCTAGTCCCTGAAAATAACTTAGAAAGGATTTTTTGCATTTTAAAATAATTTCTTATTTTAGAAACATCACTCTCTATTTTTCCCTTTTTCTTGGTTGAAAGGTTTCACACATCAAGAGAAGTTTCTTTGGTGTTATAAATTATCTTGAAAATATAGGAAGTTCTATTAATGGAGAATTAGAAAATATGAAATTAGAGAACAATTATTGTGAGGGTTTTTCTTTTTTTTTTTTTTTTTTTGGTTTGGATTTTTTTGAGTAAGAACTTACAGCTAAGTGTGCTCTACCCTTCGGGGCCTATAATGGTCCTCAAGAGATCTTCCAGTCCAGCCTCCAGGGTGGAGGAATACTGAGAACATTTTCACTGAATATTTACCAAAACTCTACTTAAAAGTATATTCTATATATTTTATATATTCTATATATATATTCTATAACCTGACTCAATAATCTGTTCTACATATTAATTATGCTTATCATTATAGTAAATAAAGAGTGGAATTCAAACTTTCCTGTTGAATAAAGGGAAAGAACATTTGTTCATTGTAACAATCTACTTGTATTTGAGGACTGAGGTCTTATTGGATATGATGGGTATTGGATAAATAGAAAAAATCTTTTATTCCATTCTGACTAATGAGTTGCCTGAGTCCATAACAAAATGCAGTGCAGACTTATTTATATAATAAAACACAGTGCAGCTCCATTACCCTGAAATTTGTTTAGGAAGCTGAAAAGTGAAAGACCCACTGCTGAAAAACATTATGAAGATAAAAAGTATGATGCTTTATATAATTTTTTCAGCAGCAAATTACTGTGAGCTCAATTTTACAGGTCTATTAGAACTGAGATGTAATGAAAATAAACAAAAAAACCCTACCTGTATTGGAAATCTCTTTTCTACAACTTAATCTGCATTGAAATGTCCAGGAAAGTTTTTATTAAAATTAATTTTTGAAAAAATTCAATCATCTCTAACCATCTGTTGTCTTATTGGAAATTCCGTGTGCAATTGCATTTAACTGTATTTAAATATGATGATTCAAATCACTTAACTCTTCAAACTATCAGCAATTCTGTATAATTTTTTGCTTCTACAAAAATGAATAAAGCTGTAGGCCGAGTATTCTGCATCATCTCCTTCACTTGGTTTTTTTCTGCCCAGGAAGGCAAAGTGACATGAGCAGTTTGCCCTCGTGACACAGGGGATGATTTTTCCTGCTGGTTGGAGGCTGTCCTCCCATCATGATTGCTCACACTGCACTGCAGACACCACATTCTCAGCACTCACAACTATTACAGATGGTGTTAAAAAAATCACATATTTAAAAATAGTATTTGTGTTTTCTTGCTTTTGAGTTGAGATCATCCGTTTGCTCTGCCTGACGGAGACTTTTTGATAAACACTCAGTGCTCTGCTACCTAAAGCCAGTTTGGAAATGAACACTGATGTCACCTGAGATCTCCCAATAGGGATCCAGGAGCTGGTGCTGAGGGAAACCCAGCACCCACAGGGACAGGAATGCACATGCACAGGAGTCTTGGGAATGGTAACACTATGTGCAGTGTGTTGTCCAGGGTTTTCCAGCCTGGTTTGTGGGTAGAATGTTCTGGTCTAACACTTCTCAGCTTGTTTCCTGATAGATAGCCTACTATATCCTTCCATCCCAATTGCAGCCCCACACATCACTCCCTAGTTAGCAACAATTTACGTTTTACTTCTCTCCCTTTTAACTTCAGAGTCCATTTTGCTCTCTGCCTAGAGTGACTAAGATATCTAACTCTCCTACAGCTTCTACATTTTGAATGGAAAATAAATTATCAATATCAAACCTCAAGGCAGCCTTGAATATCTTCTCTCCCACTGGTGCATTTTTGGCTTTACCACTCTGCTCACCCAGGCTTTACCACTCTGAACCCCCTCTGTTCCCAGGGTATCTTAGAGAAAAGGGTGGTTATAGCATCCACACCAATATAAAGAATGACAAAGATGCAGTATGGACAATTTGTGTGAATGCATGACACAGCCTTTCCAGAGGAAAGCTTTTCCCTGTCCTCCTAAGTGATGGAGCTCTGCTGTGTTGGTCAGAAATGAGAACACAATGGAGCCAGGAGGAAAAGGTTCATTATGGTTCTTCTTTGAGAATTTTTACTACTGTCCATTTAAGCATCTTTAATATTTTTCTTTTTTTTTTAATCTGGCATTGACAGATTTTAGACAGCATCTGGCAATCTATTATATCTCTTGAGAGGAAAATTCTTGCTTGAGGTTTGAGATCTTTAGCTTGAAATTTAAAAAAATCTCATCTATTCATCAGAGATGAAATGCAATTTTGAAGAGAAAGGTTATATAGATTATCCTATGGCTGTAAGCTTGAGAGTTTTGCTGAATCTCCTGAAAAAAGGAGTTTGGCCAGAGGGGAATTTATGTGGATCCATCTGTATGGAAATCAAACTCAGAGAATAGAGCCCAAGCCATTAGCCTCCATTCATTGTCTCCCTAGGAAATAAAAAATCTCAGGAGCTAGATCTTAATTTATGGGAGTAAGTAAGATATCTATTTCTTCCTCATTACAATTACTGGGCATGTCTTTATTCCTGCAACTCTTATCTACCTGAAGACTCTTTTTATACATACTTGAGAAAGAGCAAGCATCTCTCTGTCTCCATTCTGGCACTGCAACAACCCTACATCCTAATCTAACTCTCCAGTTTAATTTTGGGAACTCCTGAAAGGCTTAAAAAATTGTCTTGCAGCAGCTCCCACTCCACAGGTCCATCCCCACCTGACACATTGGGGCCAGGCTGATTCCTCCAAGCACAGCCCATGGAGGCTGCTCAAGCGGTGAGTTTGACCAGGACTGCAGGGTGAGGACTTAGCACACAGTTCAAAGTGTTGGAATTCCTTAGCAAAACATCCAAGCCATTTCTTGGTGTAGTTATATGGCCTTGTAAATGCTTGCTTGTGCTTTCCCAAAAATATGTTTCCTGCAGTACAGCATATATTAACCACAGTGCTACAGGGCAGATAAATGAGTTGCTAGCTCTCCAGCTTTCTAGTGGTTGAAAAAGAAATGTAGAAAGTAATTTCCTTCAATACAGGAAAAGGAGTTGTGGGAAAATGGTGAAATATTTGGAGATTCTTTCCCTGTTTTGCTATGGGTCTTTCTAGAACCTATCAGTTGACCTCTATCCTAATTTCTTGCAGTGTTTCTGGGGAAACAGCAGATTTTACAGAGTTTATTATGGAGTTTATTGGGGAAATCCCAGATGACATTAGAGGTACATGTATGTTGGCCCCTCCAGTGCTTTTTAATTTCTACTATTTTAAAAATGCTCATTATTTGTTATACATGGGAAATGAAAGACATTTCTGATACATTTGCATCTCATACAAAGATTAAGGATTAAGGAAAGGAAGGGTAAACCAGTCACATTCTTTTTATACCACTTATACCACTGAATAATCTAATTTTTTCCCAATTCTTATATTCTTGGTAAAATAATCCATCTGAAGTATCTCACTTTCTTTTGTAGAGAAACTCTCTTCAGCTAGACTTAGGCAAGAGAATTTCCTCTGTAACAGAAAAACAATTTCTCTTTGTGGACTACCATGGTAAAATGACTTTAAAGAGTTTTAAAATGAAATATCTGACCCTGGTAGGGGCAGAGGGAATCCCTTCTGTATTTCTCTGTGGAACTTTCTAAAAGAATTCTTACTGGGAATGGATCTTCCATATTAAATTGTGGGTAAACAGAACAAAAGAGAAAGCAAATTATTTCCCAGATGAGAGGAACAATCCTACCTCAGGACATTATGGGTGAAAACCATGCAAAATTTTTATATGGCATTATGCAAAATTTCTTATGAATCATAAAAATTCCATATTCTTTTCATGCATACCTTCAATACCTATAAAATGTAAATAAATTTGACCTTAGGTATTTTGAAACAAGCATAATTTTTTCCTATAACACAAAGAATGCTTTTCAAAAGAGACCTTGACACAGGCAAAGTGGTAAAGATTAACAATCATAACTTCAAACCAAACACCATTACACCACCATTCCCTTCTGTTTATCATGATTAATCTCCTCTTTTCAGGAACAGAGAAACCGCCCAATCTGGTGGTAACAAGGAAAGCTGCAGGTATTCTAAGTGTCAATAGGATTTCAATAACTCTTTAAAATTACTGCAGGAAAACCTGAAATCTGGGCTGCTGATGGTGTTTTTGCAAAATCCATTTGCTGAGGTTAAAGGAGTCTCAATAGGATGAGGGAGTGCAGAGATGTAATGCCAATTTTGAGCATCCAGTTCTGCAGCTGGCTCCTGCTGGAATGTTTTTTTGTTACCTGGTTTTGTGACAGTATTGTATTGTTTTCAGAGGTCATGGGAGCACAGTCTGAGCTGGCTGGTTGCTGCTGCTCCTATTTCTTTGCAGGAAGAGCTGCATATGGCTCTGTGTGACCACACTGATCACATCTCTCTAAGTGGTTTGGTTTTAGGTGCTGGCTGTTGTCGACTGCAATTGAATAAACATCTGTGTGAGATGTTCTTTTGTGTATTCATGGCTGCTTATGCAATTTGTTTATTCATAACAGAGCTGGGTTGTTATTGCTTTTGCCCTTGTGATAGGAAACCTTCCACCATTATCCTTTTGGTTAATTTTAACTTGTTATGCAATTCTTCTCCTCAGGTGTCTTCTTAGTCCTTGGAGGGAGAAATAGAAATTGAAACTGGGTTTAAAATGTGACTGAATTCAAAGAAACAAAATCAGTCAAGACAAAAAAAAGCTTATGTTTCTCTCAAACAAACTCTATATAGTTAGAAAACTATTTTAAGTGACACCTATGAACATATATGGTACAAATGTTATACCTCATTCTTCAAATGACAACAATATTGCATGAAATTTTGAGTATTTATTTAAATAAATACTGAAATAAAATTTATTTAATTTTCCAAGACACATTTCTAGTAACTTTTATAATAACTGGTGATTTGTTGGTATCATATTTTTGTAGCAAATATTTTTACTTAATCCCTTACAGAAAGCAAGCGCATAGAGTTGGAAAATATAAGAACCAAATATTTTGCTTCTAGATACATGGAGAATGTTCTCAACTGAACCCAGCAGTCATGGTTTTTCTACATATCTACCTCTATGATCCTCATTCTTCCTGAGGATCTCATGTTTAATCAGTTGTGGAAAGCCTGTATACTAATTTCAGAAAAAAACTCCCAACTAATTAATGGTCAACTCATATTGTTCAATTCAGACTTTTCTAGAGAAAATGATTTCCCAAATGGAATTCAGGTGCATCAATCCAGAGTCATTTCTCAAAGAATAACATTTCTCTGAAGAAGATGGTATGCAAATAAAGCCCCAAAAATTAGTACAAGATGGTCTGCTTGGAATTTAAATTATCTTTATTAATTATGGTTGTTATTTATTAGAAATTTATGAAATATAAGTATAATAATAGATAAATTCCTCACAATTATTCCCAATGAGATTCCTTCACATCATGTCTATGAGTAGCTTTGTAAAACAGAGCAGTGAATCTCTTCTATTTTTTTGTTACTATATTTTTCTATTTGTAACTATCTGTTTTTCAGTGTATGATACTTTTCTGAAGGAACTTCAGAGGGAGCAAAAAATAGCAGAAAGGGAGGGATGGCAGATAATTAAGTGGCAACTTAGTGATGAGGGCAGTTGCTTGGAGACTGTGAATCTCATTTCTTTGAGGAGGGATTAAGTATAAATTTCCCATTACTTCTCAGTTGTCTACTGCATCATCCCAATATTACGTGTGAAGAAGAGGTACGTTCTATGGACTTGTTGAAAAAAATAATTAATCTGCAATAGTATTCTGGGAAATCCACATGTGTTGTGAATAGAGTTTGTTCCATGTATCACATTGCTGTCTTCAGATTGCTTCAGTTTTTTATCTTTGGGTTTATTAGTCCTAGACATGACCAGAGCTGAAACAATGCTGAGGAGCATTTCAAGTTCAACTGGGTTGTACCTGGTGAATTTAAGTCCTCTCTAAATTATTCAAGAACTGAGCAAGATCTTTCAGGATCATGACTGTGGACAGAGGTAACCAAACTTTGTCTTACACTCTTTTTGGCAGCTGAATTCTCTTTTTCCCCTCACATCCAACCATGATGTAAATGATACATGCAGCACTAAATCCCTAAATTTAGGCAATATTAAGGTGGAAGCAGAAGCTGCCTGTCTAGTTCAGAGAAGTCTCTGGAAAGCACATCAAGCTGCCTCAATTTGACAGTAGTCAGGTCTCTAATTTGTGTGCCCTAATTCCTGTGTGGAAGCACACACTTCTCTCTGCTGACTGTAGAGGGAACCTGGGCACCAAAGGTAGGTGCTTGCAGAGGTGGTGCCTGTTCCCCATTGTCTGCAAGCTTTCCATTCAGGAATGGCAATTAAATCCTGTGCTGTGTGTTCATCTCCTGGGCTATTCTAAAGTCTGCAGAAATTAAACCTTCCCTGTACCTTCCCTATACCTTTTCCTCTCTGTTTACTTTGGAAGTAGAATTTGCATTGCACTCAAACCTTGCCCATACATGGGCTCATAATTTGCAACATTTAACATGAAACATTCATCTTTGAAGTTAATCACTAGAAATTTGTATACCTTCTCTGTCTGCAAGGTTGTTTGGAAGGTTTAGCCCTTTCTATAAGTAGTAGTAGAAAATATATTTTTTTCTTAATTTATATTTTCAATAGATCTATGCAATTAAATTGTGCAAAATTTAAAATAACAATTATATTAAAAGTTTCATAATGTTTTAAAATATTAGGCTGATATTCTTTATTTAGTGTTACAGCTACAAAACCTTTCCAATATATGTATATGTTGTTAATAGGACTATGGTGAAGAAGCAGAGAAACAGTAATATTTTCCTTTACCACTGATTTGGGATTTATTGGCTGCATGTGAATATGGATTTGTCAGGATTTTTTCTATAGATTTTTTTTTCAATTTACACATATTCCTTCCTATCTTTCATGTAGTCTTCCTGTCTTCCTGAACTTTTCTTTATGTACACAAGACTTCATGGAAAAGGCTAATTCTGAGTCTCATTCCTCCAGATTTTGTTAGAATCGTGCCTTCAGGACAGCTCTTCCCAGCTTATTTTCTTTGGCTTCAGCAGTACTTTCCAGGTCAATGTTGGCTTGCTTTGCCCATTCCTTGAGCCAGCCAGAGTCTGCGAAACACCAGAAGTGTTCCACTGAGCTAGAGCTAATAAACCCCACGACCCAGCAGGATTTATTTGTTCTGAGGAGTTTTGCTCCCCACTAATGCAGCCACAGTCTTTCAGGAGTCAGCAGGAGGGAATCAGGGAAAGAATAAGCCTGTGAATCTTAAGACACTTTTGCTGAAGCTTGTGCAGCAGCACGTGAGCTGCTGTAGAGTCTTTGCCCTGTGATCAGCTGTGTGAAGAGAGAGGAAAAGCCATCGAGGCACAGATCTGAGCAAGTGGCTGTAGGTGACCCTGCTTCAATGGGGAGCTTGGCCTTCAAAATTCTTTTCCAACCTCAACGATTCTGTGAATTTCATGCCAATGCATTTATGGCTTTCATAGCATTAAAATCTGTTTTCTTGATAGGTCAAGTGTGATAGTAACAAAAATTGGCGTAATTGGTGGCCTAATTATTTTCTAGGGAAATGCATTATGCCTGATGACTATATCTTGACCTTTGAGCTATAGCAGTTTGTACCTGGGGCAAAAGGAAATTTGTGTTTAGCATCAGGAATAACAGCCTCAAATGAAATGGAGAAATAAGTTTTAATAATACTTCAAATAATTAAGATAATGCACTTGTTTTTCTTTGCTGCTATTTGTTCTTTCATAATTGCGACAGAACCATCTGAGAAACCTCCAAGATCCCAGTTATCTCTAGATACTGATGGAACATAAAATTATTTGAATGAAATCTGTAATATCCAATTAGTTGGACATCCCTAATGTACTATGTAACACAACAGAAAAACATTTGAAGGCTCTGCCAGCTATTTACTTAGAAGAGACACTTTATACAAAATTTCTTGTAGAGATGAGAACTTGGCCATCCTCTCATACGATCTTGCCAATCTGCTTGTTTCAAAGCACAATTCTAAATGGACCTGGATGTGACATCTTTGGTGTGTAGAGTATAAAGTTCTCTCAGCCACCAAGAACAAGCAAGGATCTTCTGAATTTTAGGCAGCCACACAGAATGGTTTCATGAAGGGGAATTGGAACCTCACATTCAGAAGGGGTAATAAAGACTTATGCTACTTCTCTGCAGATTCAAGTGAGCAGCTGATGGAAAAGGAGCTAAGAAATGAGAAAACTATCCAGGGAGGTGGAGGGGTTGAAGGAGATGTGGCCTACAGTGTGTTATACAGGTGTATGGTTGTCTTCCTGCCATGTGCTTGCAGAACACTTTGGGTGAGTTTCAGATGCAGATTCAGACAGTTAAGTGCAAGGGCTGAGATCACAGAACCAAAGAATATGTCAAGTTGGAAGGAATTCAGTTCAGCTCCTGGCCCTGCACAGCACCATCCTCACGGGTCACCATGTTTCCAAATGCTCCTTGAGCTCTGTCAGGCTGGTGCTGTGACCACTTCCCTGGCACCCTGGTTCAGCACCCAACCATCCTCTGGAGGAAGAACATTTTTCTAATATCCAACCTAAACATCTTCTGACACAATTTCAGCCCACTCCCTGGGGTCCTGTCACTGTTTCACATGTAAACTTCTCATTCATCTGCAGTGGCAGATGAATTTAATCTTTACTGTATCTCCAGACTGCACCAGTGTGTCATAGATACTTACATTCAGCTCCAAACTTGGAACTGAACTCTTGCCCTTGGTCTCTGGGATGCAAGTGTCCCCAGAGCTGTATTCTGGTGGTGTAAGGACTGTCCTTATGCCTCAGGCACCTGTTGGTCATTTCTGCAGTAGCCACACGTAGCCTGACACAGCGAGCACCGTGCTGTCTGCAAGAGTCTATGGCAGGGTCCTGTGAAGAGCCAACTGTCAGAGCTTCTCTGTTTCTGCCAATGTCATCTTTCTGAAATGAAGCAGGAGTTGAGGAAGGACCAAAGCATATGCACCAGTAATGACCAAGACAGAAGTGTCTTTGGGAATAAATTGTGTGAGCAAGCACATAAATTAATTCAGCATTTTTTATCCAATTCTTGAGAGGCTTCACCACCTCACTCTGAACTCATTTAGTAAAATAGTTTTATTAATTTTGTCTTCTAAAATAGAGTGAAAGACACTTCATTTATTACAGCAGGAAAGAATCTAATACAGCTTTGATTCCTTCGTCTTCTTCCTTTGGGCTGCCAACTGTGGCTGTATCAAGGAAGAAAGTGTCCATGGGACTTGCTATTCCCTGTTTGAGGTCAGGGCTGGAACAAGGCACTTGTCCCATTGATGTGTTTGTTCCTTGGAAGGTCTCTTTATTAAGAACCTCACTTGGTGCCACATATTGGGACAACTTTTACCAGGTTGTTTTTATAAAAGGGTAGAGGATTATTTATGTGGCAGCTTTTTTGGAATGAGCACTGTGTTATGGCCCATCAGTTCTCAAAATCTGCTCACAGACATTAAAATGCAAAGTGCACTTGTCAGACATAGTTCTCCTTCCATTGTTACTGAATCTGAAGATAAAAATTTTATTTGCTCTGTTGGAATAGATTTGGGACAACTAAAATATTAACTCCTCTTACTACGATCATAGAACAAAGTCACATTACAGGTTTAAAATCTGAATGTGAGGATGAGTTCATCTGGTACTGAGAGGAGTATTTTCCTGCATGTTATAAAATATCTGAATGTGGGGACAGCATGTGTTTCAATATGTGGTTAATTCGGTAGAAAAATGCCAAATAGCAAACAATCATAACTTGTTGCAGTTTTCACTCACTGTGCCTGGATGATGCTCAAACTGATGTGCAGCTCTGTACGAGCAGAGGTTGGAAATCCATCACAATGCCAAAGACCTCATATCTACCAGCCTTTGGGGCAGTTCCTGCCAGGAGAGCTGAGTAGTGAACTCACTCCATCTTAGGGAAAGCTGAGGACAATCTGTGTGAGAGCTTTTTGAGAAAATGCTTCTTTTGCTTTTTCTTACGCCTCAGTTTCTCATTAAGGCTTTTGCAGGGGGGGAATCTCATTTTCCTGTCCTCAAAGATTAAATATTTACTTTCTGAAGTGTTGCTATGGTGCTTCAGAGAGGTTATAGTTGTCACTGTTGACCTATTCAGGAGTTAATTCCGGGTGAAGTAACTGGTGCCATGACCAGCCCTGGTGCTGTACAGAAAGGGCACAGGGTGACAGCTTCATCACCCCTGCCTGCACAGGGCCTGAGCTAAACTGCACAGAGGTATCACTTCAGAAATAACCTAATTCAGTGTGCATCTCATTTTTAATTTGTAAAATAAGAAATATTGGTGTTCTGTTTCTCTTCCAGAAAAGATTATCTGGAAAAGACCTGTAATTTGGTGGAAAATTTGCAGCTATCCTTGCACAAACTCTCATGACATCAGGCTGAATTATTTCCAGTACTATCTTTGTAGTGCCTTCTGAGCAACCAGATTTAATAAATTGCTGTATTTTTAGGTGCATAATAGCAGGTTACTAGTGATTCAACATCTCTGTGAATTATGTAAGTAAGGCTAACACAAATTAATCCTAAAACTCCATCTCACTGCCCACCTGTTTCTGGTGTTTCACAGACTATGTCCTTTTCCTTGGAAGTCCTTGTTTTTTGGTATCATTATGTACAAAATTTGACCTGACTACATCCCTAACTAATCCTGCCTTGTCTCAGGTGCTGACTTTATGCTGACCTGATGATATGAATCTGGTGAGGACTAATAACGATTCCATTCTTATGTTTTTAAAACAGCTTACATAAGGTAGTGCAGGTTGCACACAGAACAACATAACAGCATTGCTATCTATCAATGGAAAAAAACTTTTGGTCTAATGAAAAATAAATAATTGAATCAATACAGCAGCATTTATTTATTCTTGCTTTTCTTGTCTTTTGTGTAAAAAGTATTGCTAAACTTATTATGGAATTTGAATATCAAAGGAGGAACAAAATGTAGGGGAGAAAAAATAAAGATGTAAAGAAGAGGGAAAGATGGTTTTTTGAGAAGAGAGCTAACAAATCAATGAACCTTTGGGCCAAGGAAGGTAGCTCCACATGTCAGGTGCTGCACTGACCTGTTTGAATGATGAATTGCAGCACAGAGAACATTCTGACACAGGGCATGTAACAATAAGCCAGTGCAAGAAAGGCTGCAGAAATGTCACCTTGTCTCGCACTTTTATTGCTGGAGTCACCCAGTGTCATGACCTTTCTGCATGCAAAATTAGCCACTGTGATGAGAATACACACTTACCATATGTGTTATGGCTAATATTTACTTCTGAAAACATTATTTTAACAGCACAAATACAGTGACAAAATTGCACAAGTGATCATGAAGTGTCTGAGCAAATTCAGAGTGTGATATGGCAGTAAAAATCATGGTTTTGTTCAAGTATTCTTCAAAATCTAAGAAAATTATTCGTTTAGGCATTTGGCTCCACTGAAAGCATCTCCTTATTTTTTAAAATAATATTTTGATAATCTTAACATTGCATGGCATCTCAAGCTGGGAGCATTTCATCTGAGTGAAGCTGGAGCTTGTTCAGGTGTGACACAGCCTGAGGGAAGGGGACAGGTAACCCCCTACCCTGCTCAGGTTACCTTGGGGCAGGTTTCATGGGTGCTACACACAGCTCCAGGGACCCAATTGAAGGGAGATAGAACATCAGTAAATAAAGGTAGTGTAAAAAGTAATCTTACCCCCTAAAGAGTTGCAGCTGAGCCAATTATTAAGGATTAGGAGCAGGCCTGATGTTAACAGGCCGCAGCTGCAGCCAGTCAGCAGAGTGTTATAAAAGAGTGGATTGGGTGGCTGAGGGAACTGGAGTCAGTGGCTGCTGTGAGGACAAGGAAGAGTCAGTGCCTGGAGGAGCTGCCTACAAGAAACATTGAGGAGGTATGAAACTCTGGCAATATGGAACCCTTGCAATGTAATGACAATAGAACTCTTGCACTATAATGACAGCACCCAATCACAAAGTTATTTTGAGAAATTGATTAGGTTTCACTGTGAAAATTCTCAGAAGTCTCACTGGAAAGTTGGTGCCAAGTTTTCCAGCTAATTTTTCCATCTAGGTGAAGCAGAAACTCATTAATAATCAGTTTGTAGGAAAAAAACCTGATGGTTAAATATATTGACAATTTTTATTTATCTGTGCAATGATCATGGGACCTTGTTGGGGTTTTTTGTGAACAGAAAAGCCTCTCTGGTTGGAAGTGAAGTGTGTAAGAGTTTTCTGCTTACTTTATCCTCCTTTCCTTTTGCCCTCTTTTCAAATCTTATAGTAGATGTAGTCTGGGAAAAAGAAGAGTAAAGCTGAGGCATCCTCATGGCAATAATCCCTCAGGCAGCAGGAGTAAGAGCAGTTGTGTCTGTGGGGAGATGCCAGGAGAGCACTCCCCCAGACAAGCCATGCTCTGTGAAAAGCTCAGCCCCAGAAAGTATTTCTTTACAGGTGATGCTCTTGCAACTGCCAAGGATATTATTTTTCTACTTGGTACTTATACCCACCTAGGGAAAGGGAGTAAATATTTACACTATCCTGCTCCACTCATGGATGAAAAGTGTCAAGTAACCAAGTTGAAGCAAATTGCCTTCACAGCTCAGTGGCCTTTTCTGCCTTGCTTGCAGTTTCTCCCATGCTTCTGCAGGTAATGATGAAAAATTCAGCCTCATGATACCAGGTGTAGGAGGCATCCACAGCTATTACATGG
This sequence comes from Ammospiza caudacuta, assembly GCF_027887145.1. Lineage (NCBI taxonomy): Eukaryota > Metazoa > Chordata > Aves > Passeriformes > Passerellidae > Ammospiza > Ammospiza caudacuta. The sequence goes on from NC_080595.1 coordinate 79,017,155, forward strand.
GAAGATGCACAAAATTTGATTAAAGGGACGAAGATTTTGTGACAAGATGTCTGAAAAGGCCAGCAGCTTTCCTCTTTGCCCACAGCAGTTTTTAAACTGCCACCAATTCCTTCTCTCAGACAGCTGTTTATGATATTCTTTAGACCCTTGTCTGAGGCAGAGCTCCTGCAAAGTAATAAAGTGGAGAGTGTGGATGTCTTTAGGGACCGTGGTGTTATTACTTACAGAGCTGCATAAGCTGGCAAGTGGAAGGAGAGCTTTGCACTGCAGGTACCTCTGCAGAGCACTTTGAGTACAGCCATGAGCATAAATCACACAGCCTCAAGAATACTCCTGGGAAGCATAACTCAGAAAATAGGTGACATTATATGTAAGAGTAGTTTCTGTGAGTTCCTTCTTGCTTTCAAGGGGTAGTGCTATACTTGTGTAGCAGAAAAATCTCTAAACCGCAATTCCAATCAAATGTACTAAATTGCGCTTAGCCAGCCTATCCTTGCTTGCCTGCCTTAGGGGTCTGTTCCTGGCAAGATGTAACAGGGATAGAACAGAGATCTGGGTAATACAATTGGAGGTGTAAGCAGCGTGGTTGTTTCCTTGTGCAAGCAAAGCAGCAGAGGGATTAGGAGGTTTCATCCTGACATGGTAAAGCTTTCTCAGGAGAGGAAAGTAGCCACACGTCTGATGAAAAACCCACAAAATATTTTACCTTCTTTGTTTTTTTCTCTCTGAATCTCAGGAAAACAAAATTACTTTGAAATAAAAATTGCACCTTTGAATTAAGAAAAATACCCCAAAATATTTTTGTCTTCCCATTTTCATTTAGTTAGAAGAAAAGCAGATCTTTGTCCATACTTTGTTCATTTCTATCCTTTCCATCTCCACCTACCTCTGCTTAAGTTTTACTTTTAAATTTAAAACAGAAATCTCATTCAGAATGTGATAGCAAGAAAGTTATCTGTTGTGTTAATACCTTTGCTCCTTAAGCTTCATTGACAACCAACTTCATGAAGCTTTTATTCACTGCCAGATAACCCTGTATGCCTTATTTGAAGTGTGTTAATTTGTCACTTGTTGGTCAGAACACACAGTTATCAGTCCAGGCTTGTGAAAAAGAATTAATTTAAAAACCAAAGTGTGAGAAGGTATTATTTTTTCAGAACTCTTGTCTCCTAATCTGATCTGTGGATTAGCAAGGTTTTGAGGGTATGCATTTGGGGTCTTTGCTAGTGAGGACAAAAAGAAAGAAGGCCAGATTCTGTAAGCTTTTAGAGTATAAAGCTTCCCCCAAATTCAGTAGAAATTGGTGCATTAAACCTTTATATTCTATTCCAGGGAGTGCTCTATAGATTCCCATTCAGTGTTTGCAAATAAATAAGTGTTTCTGTAGCTACAGAACTTCTCTCACAAGGCTAGGGATGGTTTGGAACTGAAGATGAGCAAGTTTGTTTGATGAAGGGAACAGCTTGGTTCTTAAGACCTGGATTTTAATATGAGAGGAATTTGAACTTTCTGTGACTCTTTCATATTTCAATGTACCATTTCCAAGCATTTACCAATTTCAACCCAAAGACTTTAAGACAAAAACAACAAAACAAAATGTAATCTTTGGTCAGACATGTTTGATAATCCAGCAGTCACACAAATATTCCCATAAAGACTGGATAACCCTATAGGGAGTAAGTACAGAAACTGAATGCAAAGAGGAAAAAGTCAAATTATGTTCTATTTAATTTTAGAAGAATAAAAAATATAAATAATCTCCACAGGATTGTTCTGTAGGAACAGGCATGATATTAGTGCATAATGTGAGAGGATGTGTGAATTTTATAAAGTACCCTGTATTGACAGAATATATTGCTCCTAATAAGTGTGAAGAGGAGCATTTTGTGTAAAGATCAAGTATTAACTAAGAGAGAAGCCTCTGAATTAGATGCACACCATTTGAGCTACTGCTGGGCATTAATATTACAGCCTGGTTCTACTCTGATTTTTCAAACCTGCAAGACAATAATGAGATACTGAAAGCCCAGCACTGCAAGCAGATAAAGTTTTGCTAAGAACTCATTCCCTTTTTAACATGATGCTGAAAACCTTGACAATCTTTGGAAGAAAAGGACAGCATGAGACAGCTATAGCCTGCAAAGTGATAGGAGACACACGGAATAGATATTTATATATTGAGTAAATTTTCACAAGAATCACTGAGAAAAGAGCAGGGGTCTGTCTTCTAGTCTTTGTAATTCATTTTTTTTGGGTGAAGATATTTGATTTGTCCAATCTACAATATTGAAACTGCAGCGTTAATAATATACTTGCAAATACCTACACTCAAACTAACTTTAAGGGCTTGAATCCTAACTCTCCTGAGTAGTTAAGTTATTGGAAATCACAGAACAGAAAAAACTCTAAGCCCATTGAAAATCAGTGAAAATCTTTTAATTTGACCATTCATAAATTTATCTGGGCAATATTGTGTTTTTAGGCAACATTTGTCCCAGTTTGGGTGAAGGCTGAAGATAGGGATTCATCCACTGATGCAGCAAAGGGGGTAGAGAGGAAGAAAATTCATCTTGGATGAGCACTGGTGCTTGGACACATGACCACCAGCTGCTGGGTTTTCACAGCACCGCATTTGTTTCTTGCTGCCCACTAGAGAAGAGCAGAGGAACTCCCAATCCACAGGAGAGCACTGCTGCTTGCAGGACCTGCCCCAGGGCACCTTCCTTTGCTGAGAGCTCCTGGCATTCCCCTGCCTGCTCCCTGTCTGACTCCTCTCTTCTGGGATGCGGCTGGAGGCCTGGGACGTCTGTTCAGAAAATGCTGCTAATGCTCGTGAGCTCATCTGGATGTTACCGACTACAACTATGAGATTCCCAAGGGTATTCCCAGAGACATTCAAGGGAACCTAAATTCCTTCCTCTAAGCAATTGCATGACATAGGAACTCAAATTGAAGCATTTTTAATTGGGAAAGGGAGACCAGAAGGGCTTGTGGGGAATATATTGATTTTTCTGATCAGAAAGCAAAGAATGGCTGAGGAAGAACCTCGTGAAAGGAAAGAAGAAATTTTGTGAGGGTATTTTCCTGTATTTTCATAGAGTTCCATGTTTGGTACTGGAGGAAACCACCACTCTCTTTGATTTTTTTCTTACAGTTACCACATATGTGAAAAAAGATGATGACAGACATCTGAGGTGAGAAGAGCACAGTTCCTATAATTAGTATTTGTGAAAACATCACTCTGGTGTCCTTGATAAAGGGAGTATTCTGTCCCAGCCATATATTAATATCTAAAATTTCGCAGAGCTGACAACTTATTTCTTTGCTACTACAGTTTGAGACCAAAAAATAGTACTATTTTTGCAACTCAAAGATTAGCTGATGACTGTTGGAGTCTTTCTACACCTTTTAGCAGAGTGAATGTTTTTTGATTGATGCTCTTTCTGAATGCAGGCAAATGATCTGGCAGAGGGCAAAATTATCCAGTGACCTAATGTCCTGTCACTGATACACAAATAATTGTATGAGCACTGATCCACATAACATCTGCAATGTGAATTTGAATGCCCATCTGTTCAGTCCAGATTAATTGTGACACTGATAGCTCCACATTATGAAACTGTTATTTTTTGAAGCCTTCCATGAAAAGCAAACCCCCCCTTCAATCCCTCCCCCAATTCCAAATAAAACACCAAACCAAACAAAAAAAAAAAAAATGAACAGTTAAAAAAAAAAAATGCCCATAAGTTCAAATATTCTCTTCACTGCCAGATAAAACACACCAGGACCCAAGGGAATAGGTCATAGCATTAAACCTGCTTAGAAGTTAGAAAGAAGACATTATTCTTCAGCCAACCTTTAGATTCTAAACAAGGTTTAAAGCAATACTGAAGGGTTCAATTCATCTTGTCTAACATTAGATATCAAAAATATGGATGTCTGTATCTGATCTAGTCACCATTTGAGGGAACAATTCCTTTGACCTATTTTGGATGTTTAATTTAAGACAAGACACATTTGCACCAGAATTTCTTTATTTCTCTAAGAGACCTTAGTGGCTGAGATCTATTATGAATGTTATACTGTAGATGCTGATATTTGGTGAGATAAATTGCACCCTTAACTAATTTGTGGGTAACTTGATTAATTTTGCATGTCACATCTACTCTAACTGCATTTTCTCTTTGTTGACACTTAATTCTTCTCAGATGTTTTGATTCTTTTATATTTTGAAAATTTCTCACTAATCTATGCAATTACAAGTTTTGCTAGCTCTGTCCTTCTCTTCAGTCAAAGCAAATACCCCAAAAGTTAGCATTAATAAACATTTGTATCACCATAAATGATCCCGCTTGCAGTTTATGTCAGTAAATCACTTTCAGGTCCTCCACAAGAAATTGTCTCCCAGATCTTAGAGATGTACTCTCAAACACAAGTTTAATTTTCTGATATTTTGCAGTGTAGCAATTCATTTCGAATCATGAACTTTTAAAATAGTGGCATTAATTTTTGTATGCATGTAAATATATATATATATGTGTAGCTGGCCCAAAATAGCCTAAAGCACATAATTTCCTGCACACTTACACAGATTTTCATGGTGTAGTCAGATTCATCACTCTGTTCATAAAAATAATTCCATTTGCTGAAATGTGATATAATTTTGAAAATAGCTGGAAATCATAGCACATAGCTTGTTTTTAGCCTAAGATACTGGAACAGATCTCAGTTTGACTTTCATAGTTTGTGTAGAACATATGGCCTCATGACGCTGCCTGTCATGTTGCCTCTGCTTTTCCTTTAGACATCTATATTCTTTGACGGGGGAAATAACAGCAAATCTATATCCAAAATTAGATTACTTCACAGATAAAGAACTGCATACTAACATATTTTTTCCACAATCAGGTACTAGAAAGACAGTTTATGGCCATATTTTTTTCAGACAGCTTGAGTATTGGAAACCTTAGTATTGCTGCAATGTTAAAAGATAAATGTGTACTTCCCTTTGAGTGTACCTTCTCATATTTGTGTTCTATGATATGATATATATACACTTTTGTCTGTGATTTCTTTTTTTCTGAATATTTTCAGACATTTTTCTAGAGAAAAAATGAGTATTTATACATAATAAGTATATTTGATTTAGTGAGGGTGCTTCTTAACAACCATTGAGATTAGCTGTCTACTATTTTAAATTGTTTACAAGAAAGTGAATCAATTGTTGATACAAGAGTTTAAACTGGGAAAATTAAAGGAGGCAAGGTATTTTTTTCATGGTATTTTCTAAAAAGCCCAGCTCTAAACAAAGGAGATAATGAAGATGAACTTTTTCAATATTTATGAATCCACTAAATATAAAAAACCTACTCAATATTGACAAAAAATATTGTCATGTTCTTTCTTAACGACTTTCTATAGTCATAATTTATTATTATAGAAAATCATAGTGCCTAATTTCTCACCAAAATGAGAATTCACATTAAATTAGTGGTTCCTTTTCTGTCTTTGAAAGATTATTCAATTTACATATAGATAGAGCTCAGTACATCATCAGGAGATCTGATTGTGGAACACAATTGAAACAGCAATTTTAGAAAATTAAATAGGAAGAAACAAGGCAAGCAGTTTATGTTGCCATATTTCAGCAAAAAAAATGTGAGAGTGTAAGAACTGTTTTTTAGAAGAATGAAAAGGAATGCTAAAAAGAATTGAGAACATTTTTTAAAATCACTCCTTATTGATACCTCTTGGGAAAAGGAAGGAAATCCCTCTTGTCACAGCAGAGTGCAGTTTAAGTCATAATATCATTTAGTCTTGAAATTTATATTTCAAAACATATAAACAAAATTACTGATTAGAAGGTTTCTATTCAAAGCAAACTTGATGAGGAAAATGTTCCTTTCAGTAACTTCCACAGACTGTGTGTGTAGGGTGAAAAACAATTTAGATGCTAATAAAATCCAGCAATATCTTTTTAGATATACAAACCCTTAGTGCACTGCAACTATTAAGTAAAAATATCTGCAAGTTAAAAGCAATATAAAAAAAACAAGTAAGATGCTGCTATATAGATGTTGCTATAATTAAATTTTGACATTTTCAATAAAAATGGTGAATTTTTATTGTGATCATTATCTCAGCCAACTTGAAGAATTAGGCTATTAAAGTTTTATGGAATAGCCTGCAGTCATCTTGTGTCTTGAGCTGATTATTTTTATTATACTGTGAAGCCTTTCAGTAAATGCAAGACTGAAATGATCATATAGAGTGGCATAAAGGTCAAAAGAAAAAAACTACCTTGCACAATTGCCTTTCTGTATGGCTTTGGCCGTGGGTCTGTCAGCCCTGCACAAGATATCAGATCAGTTAGACAGCAATGCAAGCTTTATGTTTACTTATTTTGGATGAAATAACTTTCATTTAGAAAAGATTGAACTCCAAAAGAACTGTATTTTGGTTTCAATTAAATATGTAACTAAAGAAATACATACAAAAAAGTTAAAAGCATATTTAACCTAAGTTCACCAATTAAGTTAGATCTGCTTCACTCAGTCATGGTTTAAACAACATTAGTTTTAATATTTCTTACTTTCAGAAGAATTTCAGCAATTATTTTTTAATCAATACTTAGGAGACTGCCCCCCTTTCAAAACAATGAGTGTTTGTGGTTTTGTGGTGGCATGATTAGCTTAGCAAAATCTGACAAATTCAATTATTACTACTGAATGATTTACTAATACTGCTTCCTTCTGTGTGTAGGAGTTTATGAATAACCAAGTTGATGGAGAGCTAAAATACAATATAAAGTAAAATCATATAATGGAAACCTAATGCAATCAAATGAATGAGAATGACGATAATAAAAGAGAGGTATTTAAAATATCCCTGCCTCCCCAGAAAACATTAATCCAGGGAAGTATTTCACAAGCTGTACTTGTGGTGGAAAGGACACAGTTACCTAAAGTGTTTAGCTGCCCATTGCCGCCTTTAGGCCATCTTGTCATACAATAATATATTTAATATAAATTTATATATTTTAAAATGTGTCAGATTTTCTTAATCTCATGAAGCTAGGTAAGCAAGACCCAACTCTTTGCTATTGCTGTTTTAAAATGCAGGAAATTTGCCAGGAAAAAATTATATATGTAAAACTGTGTCCTAGACCCTTATAGAAAACTCTTCATCTATTGAAGTTGCTTGTGAATACCTCATCTGTTGCATCTGTAGGGCAAGAGATGTCATCTGTACTCACTAACATCCTGGGGAAGATGAATAGGAGGCCTGTAGTCCTTAAGTGTGGTACTCTGTAGTACTTATCATAGTAAATCAACCAGTGAGACCATTCTGCAAAAGACAAATTGTATTAATTTTTTTATTTGAATCTACCAAGCAATAACAACTTGGATCATCTACTTGAGTTATATTGTTTACAAGACTATCAAGCTGCAAGTGTAATCACTGTTTGTTTTCTACACCTTTCAGGTTGACAAGAGAAAACTGCTTTAACCAGGAGATAAAAATAATAGTGTTTGATATTGCTGATCACAACTTTTCCAATCAAATGAATTTCAGGCAGACAAATCCAGTTTCCCTGGATCCCTATACATAGCAGGAGAAGGTGAAAAAGAGGGAGAGAGACAACAACTGAAGAAGAGCAAGTTAGGGACCACCTAGAGAAGGTGTTTGTGTTGGAATCTGTGGGGTTGTAGAGGATTTCCCTAAACCTGCTGCAAGCATTGGCTGCCATGAGTGAGCCACCTTTGAATATGATCTGCAAAATTGTTGAGACCGACTGAGCCCTTTGAGGGTTGTGACATGAATGAAGGAAGACCGTGCTTTAGTTTTGATACTTGGCACCCTCCTCCTTCCTCGCTATGTTCACTTCTCAAAGCTGAGCAACTTGCTGGACTGATAGATGGGTTAAAAATTGTCTAAACAACTGGACTCAAAAGATATTTGTCCACAACTTGACATCTCTTTGGAAGCTGCTGACAAGAGGAGCATCCCAAAAGTTTGTACTGAGGTTGGTGCTGTTCAACAGCTTCAAAAATGGTCTGGATGATGAGACAGACTATCTCTCAGTAGACTACAGAGGTTGAATTTCGCACTAGAGAGTAGAGGTTCAGTTCAGAGATTGCTTGAGAAACCTCAGGAATGGGTTCAAGAGGAATGAATATGAAGTTTTTCATGTGTGAGGAAAAGCTGAACTCATTGAAAAAGAAGATGGGAAGGTAGAATCCAGCTGAAAAGCACCTGGAGGGTACAATGGAGTTACAATGAAGTTAAGCATGAACCGTAAGTACTCTTTCACCACAAAAAAAAACCCAAAAAAAAAAAAAAAAAAACCCAAAAACCAACATATTGAGTTTTTGTAGCAAGATTGCAACAGGTAAGCCAGAGAAGTTACTGTTATATGAAATGAAATAATAGCTGGAAATCTGTGTCCACTTTCTGGTCACCAAAGTTCAGGGGTGACTGGGAGAAAAAGGGAGGAATCCAGAATGTGAGGCTCACCTGGCAGATGAAGTCTAGACCTACCAGGCTGGGGGAGCTGCCTGGTCAGTTGAAGATGAGGTGAAGGAGAGCACTGTTGTCAGCCAGCAGAGAGATGAAGGGTACTTGCTTCTTGGCAGTGGAAGATCACCCATCATCCATTGAATCTAGTCAGCTTAAAATACCTGAACTCCTGAACCTGCCACTGGATCCCTTCTCATAAAAAATCTTTCAGCGAGTACTCCAGCTGTTCCAGTTTTCTTTTCACTTGGCTAAGATTGCTCTCTTGAGAGGAGTTAGGATTAAATCAAAATTTTAAGTGAAAATATGATATGCATTATAGCAATGATAGTAATTTCATAATGAGAGTAAATAACCATTTGTACATATTCTCAAAAGACATGTATTTTATTGGAAGTCTTTATAATTCAATACCTCTCTATAAAGAAATGTTGTAGTTTAATTAGGAGCAGAAGGCCAAATTCAGAGATTGCACAATGAGGTCTATGATTTTTTTTCTACAGTCATGTTAAATGATCACTGTCATTCCTGCTGGCCCCAAAATGGAAAATTGATTCAACTTTAGAAAAAGTCCTTTTTCAGCACAGCTGTTGCACAAAGTAATCTTAAAATGCAGGCATAAGGCTCTGAACATAAAGAAATAAGCAGCATATATAGAAAGTCAGCATTTTTATGCTATCAAGTTTCAAAATTTTTTTGCACTGTCTGAGGTTGAATCTGCAGTGTTTCATAGTCTTCTGGGGAATTAAAGAGTTTATTAGGAAATGCAGAATATGAAAAAATAATTGCAGACTTTGAAAAAAACTGTTTAGAAGAGAGAGCAAGTATTAAAAAATTGTTTAGAAGAGAGAGCAAGTATTATTAAGTAAAGCAAAACAAAAAAAAACAAACATAAACTAAGAATTGAAGAATGTAAGTGACAGATCAAAACCACCTATTTCCCTTGTGGCTAGTCTTCCAATGTTTTGAGGAATCATAAAAAATGATTATGAGAGGTTTATTTTCTTCAGCCTGGAGAAAGGAAGGAAAATGCTGTCAAATTAGATACAATAAATATCTGGTAAATAAGCAGTGTCAAAGATCTGTATGGATTGGAGAAAGTACATTGATTGCTTCCTTAAACATGCTGTTCAGTGTAAACAGTCTGGCTATGCAAAAATGTCACGATGTCTGGCAGGGTCATGAACAATGTAAGTCCTCAGAAAACATCCCTGATGTCCTACCCCAAAGGGTTCTCTGAATCCAACTAAAATGACACATGAGTGCAGGAGCATTTCTGGGGGCATTCATAACATGCTGCCACTGGTGCAGATAAGGGCATTTAAGTGAAAGGGTGTTCTGAGAACACAAGAGCATTAATTCAGCCCAGAGCAAACACCTAGCTATGAGAATGACTAATTATGACATAAATACTGAAAAATACAAAATTCTCCCAAAAGTGTTTTCCAGAAAATGCAGTCCTGTGATGTATTCTGTGAGTGCAAACACCAGACAAAGTTGGACAAATATCACCTTTTAGAGATAGATACTGTGCTTTCTGAGCAACACATTTGACAGGCACAGAAGGATGCTGAGAAATATTTCCTTTGTTCAGTATCTGACTGCAGTTTTAGACAACATAGGTGGAAAGTGGCATTAACATAAAAACGACACAGCTGGTGTCCCCCTTCCATTCCAGGAGCCCATTGCCTATTTTTCCTGTTTTGTTTGCTTTGTTTTGTTTATTTGTTATAGAGATGACCCAAGGCACTGGATGAGGGGCGCAGGATGATTGACAGAAAACTTTGATACTGATACTTTCTCTAGGGCCCCCCCAGACTTCAAGAATTGGGACTCATCCACATTTCTAGTGTTCCAGTTAAGAAATAGAGGTCTTATATGCTTTAATTTGTCTATAAGATATATAAAATATATTATGAGTTTTGATCCAGTTGATGGAAGGAATTTCTGTGCATGAATTTGAAATTTTAGACTCACTTTTATGTTGTAATTTGTAGTCAGTTAACTAGAGGGCTGATCACAAAGAAGGTAGACTGTAAAATCTGAAAAATAAAAACCACCTACTGCACTTGCATCAAAGCCTGATGTAATGATGCTTTTTAAAGGATGACTATACTGAATAATCAATTTATTTTAAATTTAAGTAGTTTAAATCAATCTGAACTTTTTATAATGTGCTGATTACAACAGATGATCCAAATCTACATCTGCTTGTCACTTTTGTATTATAAATACTGCAGGCATTTCCAACAAGATTTATAGACCTTCTCCAGCTTGTCTCATCACCTGAATTTCTTGCACAACTCTCCTCTCCCCTCCCAAGAGCCTTTTAATCATACAAAAGGTATATAACCTAACAAAAGGTGAGCAAATTCAAAGGGTGGCTAGAGTCTGCAAAAGGTAACATCTAATGCCGGAAAGGCTACAAATTTGTGGCTTATTTTACTCAAAATGAGAATTTGCAGTGGCTCTCTCCATTGGTATGACCTCCTAAGAATGCACAATATGATTTCATTTCTGTCCTTTCCATGGCTTTTGTAATTATGTTAAAAGACATGAGGAAAAATTAAGGGAGTTGGAGTTGCTCATCCTGGAGAACCAAAGGCTCCAGGGAGATCTTATTGAGCCCTTTAATATGTAAAAAGACCTATAATTATGATGGAGGAAAATCTTTTAGCAGGGCTATTGCTACTGATAAAGGAGTAAACGTTTTGTGAAAAGTATAAATCAGGTATGTTCATAAAAATGGAGGGTTTTTATTAATTCATGTTTTTTGCAATATATCTGTAATTTTACTATCTAGTCCTTGCAAAAGAAAGAAGGGCTAGATTAACAACAGAACTTGAGGATTTCTATCTTTTAATACCTCCAGTTTTTAGGTTAATGATAGAATTTAAGGATTTCTAGCTTCTGACACCTACAGGTTTTTTTCCAAAGTCACACTAAGGCACTGATTCCCTCTCTTGGTTAAGTGTATTCTTGTTAGAACTCACCTTTCTTGAAAGAACTGACTTCAGAAGGATGAACATCTTGTAATGGGTGTACATAATTTCAACTCTTGGCATATTTCCTGCGTTTCTAAGCATATTCGTTTATATGATTGTAGAGGTCACTCTAGGTATCAATATAGATATAAATGAATCTAAGAAGCCATAGAACATTTTAAGATTGATCATCTGGAAGAGCTTTTCCATTGTAAATGTTGTGTTTCTCTTAAAATTACATTTTAATTCCTGAATGATCAAAAAACAGTCCCAGAAAACAAAGTTGTGGAATATTTCTATGATTCTGTAACATTTCTATATAATGTTATTACTTTTCATATACAGCCATCCACTAGTTGATTGATTTTATTTCATAGTCCATTTACATTTTGCTTAGCTTTATATTGTTGCACTTTCAAGGGCTTTATTCAAGGTGAATTTGTTGATTTGTTGTCCTTATCTTTTATTTCATTGACTGTCTCTCTGCAAAACACTTCAAGAGCTCAAATCAAAAGCTTACAAAGATCTTCCCACAGCACTTTTACCTTCTGTTCAGTGGGTATTTTTTTCCATTTTAAAAGGAGACAATAATGAATAGTTCATTGACTAAGAGATTTTTGTGCTCACTAGAATGAGCATTTGACTAGTTCTGAAGTCATATAGATCCAAAATCTCCCTCCCTGAAATGAAAGTACAATGCTACTTTAATATTCACTGCAGCGCAATGGATGTCTATAAAAAGGCATGAACGTCCCTGGGCTCAGTTACCCTCACCCTGGGTACAAAAGCTCCCAATAACAACTTTCCTAAGAGGGTCAGTTATCAGGCAGGGCACATTGGAAATCTTACAGATTGCAGCTTGGTTCATGGGCAGACTCAGCACAGGACTGCCAAGCAATAGTGATCAGCAATTAACTATCAGACCCTCATTACAAAACAGTTACTCCTTTTGGAGCTTGAACCCAAGGGAAATTAATATTATATTTATGTTTTCTCCAATATTATATATTATGTTTTCTCCACAACAGATAATAAATGATCTATGTGACACATCTCTCACTTGTGATTTTGTGGGGGTTTTCTTGTTTGGTTGGTTTTTGTGCAAACTTGACCCAATAATTTTGAACTGGAAAGAAAGTACCAGCTACCCTAAAATTATGATTGAACTTTGACTGTTGGAAATAATAGTCCAAGGATTAGGAAGCTTTTCTACCAGGAGGTAATAAAGTCAGAAAGAGATTGCAAATGCCCCCAGCATTTATGCCAAGTATAGCAAGTAGACTAGAAGGAAGTCAGGCTGATGGAGAAATGTGTAAAAAGACACAATAGCTCTTTCCAACATACAGAATCACAGGATAATTAAGATTGGAAAAGACCTCCAAGGTCATTGAGTCCAACCATTGGCTGAACACCACCACCCCAACTAAACCTAATGACATATCCAGTCATATCTTGAACACTTCCAGGTACAGTGACTCAATCCCTTCCCTGGGCAGCCCTTCTAGTGCTTGACAATCCATTCAGTGAAGAAATTCCTCTTGGTGTCCAGCCTGAACCTTCCCTGGCAAAGCTTGAGGCCATGTCCTCTTGTCCTGTCACTGCTTGCCTGGTAGAAGAGGCCAACACCCATCTTGTTTCAGCCTTATACAACGGCCCCGAGAGAGCTCCAGAATTACATGGATTGTCTGATTTAAAATATGTTTCGTATCAAAGGACTAGGTGATGGATTCAAGGCATGTATTTTAATAGGGGCTTTCAAGAAAAGTCCTTTGTGCAAGAGAGGTGTGGATGATGGCTCTGTCCCTTGGTACGTCCTGTGGGAATTTGAGAGCACATCAATTTAATAGTTCTGGTGTAGCCACTGCTCTACTATATTTCCTTATTTGACTCTAAAATTCCAGAGGTAAATTCAGATGTACTGTTGACTAAAAAATTGGAAAGAGTATCTGCACAAGCAGGGATCAGGACTTTCACCATTTTTCTAATACAGAGGGATTAAATAAACAGAATTTGTTCTGCCAAAGTCTTTTGTTGCAACATTTATGCTTAAATGAATATTATTAATAAATAAAGGTTGCATAAATTATTGATTTAATAAAAGTTTTTGCTGTCACACATAGATTTCCCAAACCCTCTGAGGGTGCAGACATGAGCTTATGGAAAGCCCCTGGCTCTACTCTCTTCCAGCAGTATAGAGAAAACCTTTCCAGAGTGGTTGTTCTTCTCACTGTCTATGAAATGAAGAAATACTGTCATTCTCTGTCAAGTTTGAAGTGAAATCTTTTTATCATCGATCAGGAAAGGATCCAAAACCTCCTGGCCATTTTACTCCTCCTGGCTTCTGATGGTGTATTTTCAAGGTCTCTGGATACATCCCAGTCTTTCCATCCTCAGATCCAACATAGTACTTGTGTCCCTGTTACAGTGAGGCAGGGATAAAATCCAGGTGGAAGTTCTCCAAACCCTGTTATGTTGTTTATGCAGGCTGTTGCTGAGAGATTTGTAGCTAAATGTCACTTCTGTTCAAAAGAACCAAGGGGTTAACACTGGTATTAAAAATGTCATTCTTAGGGGAAGTATGCCAGATAAATGCTTTTCTGCTCCTTAAGCATTTCCCAGTGATTTTCGGCAAGAACTCTTCAGAGAGTAAAAAGAAAAAAATCCTGGTATAATGTAGAAATTACATCGCAGACACTCTTCAGCCAGGGTAGCTGCAAACCTTCTGGCCTGAAGCTGTGAAAAGCAAGGAAGTCCCTGCCACCCTCTATGGATAAACAGAAGGAAGGACAGATTCTGAGAGTTTTCTTTCTACCTACAAATCCTCCAAGCAACATTTTGAGAAGCTAACAACTTGTTATGTAAGCATGGAAATAGTGGTGAATCTGAAATAAAGAGGGTGAGAGACTTGGGCAGAAAAGATGGTTTAATCCCTTTCACTGAGGATTTCACAGAAATATGCAATAGACGTATTTTTTCTTGAAGAGAGTTCTCATGTGGCTCTTTACTGAAGCTAGAGATGGCAGCTAAATAGAAGCCAGGGATCTCAGATGAGGTCTCTTTCACAGCAGAGTCCCAGGAGAGAAAAATTAATCGTGTATCTGATTTATGGAGCAGCAGAAGCTGAAGTTTTCAGAATACAGCAGTTACTGTTTCCTGCAAGGGAAGCCACATCAGCATTCAACTGTGCCAGAGGACTATGACTCTTTGTTGCTCACTTACAATTTTATGTTCAATTAAGTACTTGTTTGAAGCCACTGTCCTGCTTTTCCCTGTGCAACATATGTAGCCAGCACACCAAAACAAGATAGAGAATTTGGTCAGTTGTACCTGGAAATAAAAGGCAGCTCCAAGGGGCTCCTTGCATGCCATAGGTCTCTGTACACACACCTGCTCCTCCCAATTCCTAAGGTGCTTTTGCTACTGTAAATAAATTCAATAAAAATATAAGAGGTGATGACAGGATGCTCTTGAGGGTTCTGTGACCTGCACCACAGCTATGATCCTCTAACAGCCAATGGGAAAATATTTTCCTTTGTTGCAGAGCCCAGAAAAACCCTCCAACCCTCCTGGTCACATGTGTGTGCTCCCCATGTCTTCACTGCATCCCTCAGGATGTTTTAGCTTTTATATTTTCCAGATTCTGTATTGCCTTGATGTGTAACTCTAAACTTCACATCAAATGTTAGTAAGTTTTCTTCACAGGGTAGCTGGACAAAAGAATCCTTTTCCAGCCCCAAGGAAAACCGTTTCAGCCTCATGCCCAAAAAGTGTAAACAACAGGGAGTTGAGGAGAGCAATCTGGGAGAATAAGACTTCATAACTTGAAGCTATAATTAGATTAACCCAAATATGTAAATAGACCAAAACGTACAAAAGAGTGAAAACTCATGACTGGTCATCCATCTTGCATCCATCTTGGGTTCATCTTGGACAGAGCTCTGGCCAGGCTCTTGTACTGCCCAAGGTGTACACTTCTAAGACTTTTTAATAAATACCTACTCTATTCCTTTAACTCTGTCTAGTTTCTGAGATCAGCCTCTCAAGGCATCACTCAGGGGTCCCAGAGTACAACCACAGCAGTCCAGCTCACCAAGCAGCTGTGTGCCGCAAGACTCCTGAGGAGGAACAGAAACTGCATTGCTTCGCAAGAGCCAAGAACTGCCACTCTGAAGTTCAGTCCAGGTAAAGTCCTACTAGAATGGTGGTTGAGTCACCATTCCTGGAAATGTTTAAGAAACAAGTAGACATGGCACTTTGTGACATGGCTTAGTGGAATAGCAGTGTTTGGTAAAAGGTTGGACTGGATGTTCTTGAAGGTCTTTTCCAACTTGAATGATTCTATGATTCTGTGGCTCTAAACCACACATTCCTTGGAGTAAGCCTTGTGCAACAGAGACATGATGTTTGCAATAAGAATGGACACTTTGCCATATGACCTCATGTGAACACCCCTGCTCATCTTGTGGTGAACAACTGTCATTTGACAATGGGGAGAAGAGGAATCAAAAGGACACATGTTGAAAGAACACTTGGCAACCTCTGGTTTGTATGAACAGACTTGGAATAGACAAACTTTTGTCTTCAAATAGCCTAAAATGTTACTCCCTCACTCATGAAGTTGTGGTGTAGAAGTCAGAGTCACAGCTTTGATGGAGGGAAAGTATTGCCAAGACTGCCTGGACTTTTAGGTACAGTTTTGCGCTAGAAGGGTCTGTGAATTTTCACTTTTTGAACAAAGTATTTGTCACAGCTGAGATCACCTGCTTTCTGCAATAACAAGAACAAGAAATCACGGCTGGAGACAAACCATAAACGATAAGTTTTGCTTAACTGCCTACCCACTCCTGTAACCTCCATTAACCTAAATCTCCTTTGAGGATAACTGGATTTATCAGTCTGTTGTGAAGTTACTTTCATTGGAGTATCAATGCCTGGCTGCTTCCCTGCCATGCCTAGATGAGTCTTGACCCTGCCTGATCCCAAACTGAAGCACATATTTTGCATAGAAGAACTGCAATAATCTATCATATCCACCTTGGAAAACATAATTTCATTAGCCATTGGCAGGATACTGTTCATCAGTAGTTCTGTACTGCAGCCAGCAGTGGAGAGTAAAATCCAGAGACATTTAAAGTCAAGGACAGCTGAAGGCCCACTTAGATGAAGGTGATGTAATTTCCTCTTCATATCTCTTGCTATGCAAAACTGATTGTCAAGATTTTCTGATGAGCCAAAGAAAATGAGTTGTGTTTCCTAACAAGGCAAATCAGCCTAATGCAAGCTGGAATAGGCCTTGCTCTGTGGAGATTCTCTCTCTCCTCAAAACCAGAATTTAAACCAGCAACCTGACTTCTAGACAAGAAAAGACTTTTTAAATGCAACTGAAGAAGTTGCAGTTCATGGAGGTATAAAAGTTTTTCCTTCTTTTTTCTTAACTACAGAATGACTTGGTGGTAACATACACATAAATATTTTTTACTTCTATTAGCCTTATTTATCTGAAAATGCAAGGATACTTTCTCAAATCAGTTTACTGTTGTTAATATCTGGCAATTTCTTTGACTATTTTTTCTTTTTGAATTTTTTGTCTCATGGTTTTTATAAGAACTCTTAGAATTTTTAAGGTTATTGAAAGTGTTTTATGCTGAAATGAGACAAAATATAAAATCCTCCAAACTGCTCATGAGAGAAAACTGAGAAAAAATGAGAGAATTTGTGTTGCTCAGTCAAAACATTTTGTTTTGATTGTTTTGAGCAAGCTCATTTTGATTTTTAGATTTTGTATATGCAGGGTGTTTGGAGAGTTTAAAGCTTTTAAAATGTTTGGTGTTCAGCATGTTTTAGAATATTGTTCTATGTGCTCATGGAAAATAGCACTTTCTTATGAACAGTTTTGTTTTGATGAGTACCTCTTTCTGCATGAAAAAAATTCTAATATTTAAAAGCTATATGTTAACATAAAGTCTCTTTTTTTGTATATGCATTTTAAATTCACTTTGTAACGTTTTCTGACTTTTGAATTTGCATCAATCTTTCTTTAAATGCTTTGATCCACAAATTGATTGAGAAACAAATCCTTAAAGGGGAAAACTTTATTGATAAAAATATACTAAATTTGAATTATTGTTCTGTTTTAAAACACTTTAATAATTTAAAATACTTTTTGTGTTTCAAAATCTCTCTGGTAAGTAAATAAATCCCTTGCCATAATAAGCAATTGTGTTCATGAAAAATGGTAACGAGGAAAGAAAATGTGAAAAGAAATTAGAACAAATGACATTTTAAAAAAATGACCTTTTGTTTGTTAATTGTACAAATAGCTTTTGGAAGCTTATTCATGGCTAAATATAGATTCCTGTAAATTAAAAAAAATAAATGAGACGGTATAAAAGGTAACAAAGAAACATATTTACTGATTATCCGAGAGTAACAATAAGGAATCAAAAGTCTTATGTTGAAACCCACCATAAATAGTTACTCCAACTCACAGAATTAAGGGAATTTATAACCACAAGCAATACAATTTCACTGAGGATTTTCATCTCATCTTGCCTAGGGTAGGTCAGTCACATGATCAGGTGAACAGGATGAGAGAGCAGCACCAGGTAGGATTTTTTTACTGAAACTAAGGTGTTTCACAGAGTATAATATAAAGTGTTATTGCTTTATTGCCTTTTCATTATGTTCCAGACATAA
Source organism: Ammospiza caudacuta (assembly GCF_027887145.1). NCBI lineage: Eukaryota > Metazoa > Chordata > Aves > Passeriformes > Passerellidae > Ammospiza > Ammospiza caudacuta. Next base: position 79,035,352 of record NC_080595.1, read on the forward strand.
TTCCATGGCTTAATACGCTGGCCAGTCATTCTCATGTAAGACAACATGAGTACTGTGTGGCATCTGCTCCTCAAAAGACAAGTGGGAAGAGGAGGGAGATAAAAAATGTGGGAAGTCCTGTAGCTGTGCCTGGAGCCTACTAATGATGATTAAATAGTAAGAGATTATAAAAATGAGCAGACTCCAAGGATCTGATTTTTATTGCATGAAATATTATACTGGTCTGGTCTAGACTCATGTAATGTTAAGTGCTTATACCTCTTGTGGTATCTAGGCTGTCTTCATGGTCAATAATAATAAGTACACCTATTTATGGCATATTTCACTGTAATTCTCTATTTTAGACATCTTCAAGACGGGATGAAATATTTTTTGGAGAGTGTTTCCTCTCCCTTTAGGAGAACTAAGGACAACTAGCTCAGGTATAAAATTCTTTGATTAGATTTATCCCATCCAAAGCAGAGAGTGATCCTTAACTTTTTGAAAACATCAAAATAAATTTGCACATTCATATGAAAATATTAATTTTTTACATTCCAAGCAATAATCATGTATACATAGATTATTCATGCACCTTCCAGTGTTCTGAGTCATTCGCTGGCGGCACTTGCTGACTTTTTGGTCAGATTAGAAAAATTTCCTTATCCTGATTGCTTTGATTTGTGAAGGGGTGACAGGCTCAAGGAATCAGGGTGTGGTCTTGTGAGTGTGTGACTGTCCTCAGACTTCAAACTAAGTGCAATATGTGAAGTTGTGAAAGAAACCATTCCTCATTTCAGTTACTTTTCCCTGTCTGCGCTTTCATGTTGATGGGAATAAATGAGATGAGGTGCTATCTTAAACTAGTGTCCATAATTTTTTTTCTTTTTTGTGTAAGTCAGGATAGATAATGATTTTCTTACATAAATCTACTACTAAAAATATTCCCATTGCTCTTCATTTCTATCTCTATTACAAATGAACAAAGAAAGAGGAAGATGGAGAAAAAAAAATCCAAGAGAGTAAGAGCTTACAAATTACACTGGGCAAACAAAGAATCTGGGTCTAACTTCAGGAAAAAAAGGAGAGTTAAGAAGAAAAAGAAAAGAAACAAGGAAGAGATTTCACTCAAAATTTCGCTGAATCTGTAATATCCCTTTAAAAGCTAGAAGCAGAACTGTACCAACTGATATCTCTATAATACATTAAAGAAATAGGCACTAAGCCTCCATAAAATTCCTACCCATATGGAGACAACTGTAATTAAGGGTGACCTCTTTTCTTTAGCTGTTATGTCTCACGGCTTCTTTACCCTTTGTTTTTGCAAATGTGTTTACATTTATTGTGTCTCCTAATTTGTGAAACAGAGCACAGCAGAGAACAGAGTCTCATGGAGTGCACTGATGTATGAATAATAATATAAATAATATATGCAAATCAGACCTGGTCAGAGTGGGTTTTCTCCCTACAGGGGGAAGCAAAGAGCTTCTGTTCTTGCTCTCCTTTGGGGCTTGCACATACTCTGCTTCCCATCATTTTGGGTGCCCCTGTGTCATCTTCCTCTTCCTTTTCTCTGGGTTTGGCTGCTGACCATCTTCTATAGGCTGGTTTTGTATTTAACTCTTTCAGACATATGTTTGCATGTTTTCCCGTTAATGTTTAGCAGAATAATTTGTCTTCTATAAATAAAATGGGTGACTTTTTCACTGAAAAGTAGATCTGCTTGAGACTCCAGGCCATCAGCTGATCATATCTCCAGTGTATGCCTGGGAGATAGCAAAGCTTGCAAATAACAAAACATTATCAGCAACCATCTTCCTATGTGGGTGTCTTTGTTGGACCTGGTATAACATATAAACCTTCTGTTTTTTAACATTCACCTCTGCATATGTGTACATTATAAACACCATGTGCACATGATAATGTATGTCTAGTCATTAACTAAAGCACAAATTTCTTTATTATACAGCATCCATATACTGAATCATTAAAGAATCAGGTAATTTTGAGCAGTGAAAAAATGCCACAAAAACCTTCTCAGCTGCTATTATTAGTCTAAAATCCCAAAAGTAGCAACTTAAATAACTGATAAGTAGCTTTTATTCTTTATGTAATCCCCAGGCCTTTATTATTAGCATTGGTATTGCCACCTACATTTACAGTCCCTTTCTTTTACAAAGGAATTAGAATGACTAATTTCTCTATTCTCCCTTGTGAAGCTTAAACTCTATTTTACATTTCCAACCATTCAATTTTTTCCACAAAACCTTTCTAAACCTTTTTTTTTCAAAGTACAGGGAAGCTTAAAAAAACCCAGGAGCTATCACAAACGTTTGGACTGTTTGCTGCAGTCTCTGGTTCTGTAGCAACTTAACACTGTCCTTCATTTCTAGGAGAGTAAACAAAATACTGCATTGCAGCAAATCTAATTTAAAGAGACACAATAGGGCAGAGGTCTGGATAAGTAAGGCTCAGTTTTTTTTGCCTCCTAGCAAAATATTAAAAGAAACAGGAGACACAGAGAGAAGCAGCCTATTTGTTCTTCATTCTATTTTTCAGTAATCAAGACTTAAACAGAGCCCGGTAGACACGTTGTATTTCAACAGAGGAAGTCAGCAATATCCACTGCTGGAGGAATATCACAATGCTGACATTTCACATTGCTATAGTGAATACAGCAGGTATGAAAAACAGACATATAAATTAATAAGCTAGTGATTTGTAACTGATGTTTAGAGATTATTTTCTCCAAAAATCAGATTACTTCAATAGCTAAAAAGTGAACAATATTTTCCACTTTGAACAAGAGCACTGGAAATTAGGTGGATCATAGCTATCATATAACTCCAGATGAATGTACAGACAGTACTTTAAAATTGAGGGTTTTAGAGTGTTTTATGTAGAATTCAGAGGCAGAATGCACATTACTAGGGAAGTGAAAACACACCAAACATAAGTAAAATGAGAACTATTTCTACCTCAAACTTGCAACAGTTGAGGTCCAGAGGACAGGGGCATAATGTGGAATTACACAAGAGTCCATCTCACATGGAGCTTGGCTCTGTCTGATTTTCTGCTTTTTTTCTCAACACCAAAGTGCAGAAAATGTGTTTTGGACTGATGGCTTCTCCATAAAGGCAGCTGTCCTACTGCTGTGAGATATGGAGATCTCCCCGCATGATTGAGATCCCCCCACGAGACCTGCTGCCGTTACTGGGTCACACAAGGCAAGGTTGCTTCTCCAACATGGTCTCCAGAAAACAGAGCTTAAAGTAACGGAGCCATTAGAGGTGGTTAAATCAGCAGCAGTGAGTTTTCCTTCATCTCCCAGCCTTTCTGCTTCTGTTAATCTCAGCATAACACTGCATGGTGGCATCACAAAGACACCTGTTTCCCACAAAAGCACTTGCACGCACCAGTGACCAATCCACATCCTCAAAATGCCAGATTAGATGTGAGATGCTGCTGTCTCTCACTTTTTTGAAATCTGTCAGTTCTTTTAGCTCTCAGGCTGGAAGTTTAATATCTTGTATGAACCTGTTCTTTCCAATAGCAAGTGACCTGTTCTGAAACCTGCCTCTCTCCTTTTCCTTCCCAATTCACATAGTAAATACATGAATGAACAGGGATAGTTTCCATTTACACTCTACTGCACTCCGACCCTCACCACAGGTGCGCTGCTGGATGAATCCAATGTACACATTTGGGCGAGACCCCTTTCCTTGTCAGCACAAGGCAGCAGAGCAAGGGCAGTCAGATCCCGCCCTTGTCCATAGTCCTGCAGGTTGAATAGTCTGAATACTTTTGAAGTAACACAAAAAAGGAACTGATGCTTCTTAAATGGAAGTTGAACATAGTGTACTTGAAATGGAAGTGGCATTTACCCACATGACTTTCAGTTTACATACCATTAACGTCTTTTGTGCATAGCTTAATCCATGTAACTTTATATATCAGTTTCTTACAAGCGAACTCTTGATATGATTGCTTTAAAGGTTTTCTATCCCTTTTGTCGGACATATCTGCTGAGGGCTGAACCCCCCTTCCCGTGGAAGGAGCTTGAGAACAAGATGGAAGTTGCCCACTTAATTATCTTTTCACGTGGCAGTTATGTTTCTTGACAAGCATGCTGTGCTTTGCACAGCTGATGAAGGATTTAATCTAAATCCTGATCTGTAAATACAGCCTACACACTGTACTGGCAGCTATGTTGGTGTTTTGGTAGGGTCTAAATAAAATTCTCTTTGCTGTTAGTAAGTTGAATATCAGCCTTTCAAGAAGCCCAAATGTAAAAATAATTAAATTCCTTTATGTAATAGAGGTTTATGGGACTACAAGGAAAGCTGCCCAAAATGCAGACCAGAGTGGGAGTTAAGCCAAGTGTTGTCTCTGGAGGCTGAAGCCAAATGAGTGTTTATTTTTTCAGACCATAACACTTCTACAATATATTTGCGTTAAATTGAAGGACATAAAGTAATGTTTATATGTCACATCACTACTTTGGCTGGTGAGAGGCTCCTCCTCCCCCAGGAAGCAGATGGGGCTGCTAAAGGTAATGTCAAACCTGTGGGTATCAGGTACCAGCATGAAATCAGTCTGATTATTGTTTATATCTCTCTCACATCAACCAAGCTTTCTTGTTTCCTCACAGAGCACAGAAGTTCCTTATGAACTTGTACATTCTTTCTTTTCTGGAAAAAATCATATCCTGGCATGATTCCTGTGATGTGCTCTGGACTTTGCTTTTCTATTGACAAAAATAGAACTTCAGTGTGAACAAAATGGACAAAATTATTAAAACCTTCAAATATTACTCTCTTCAATTCATGTGTAAACTTTTACAACAGCACAATGATATGGCCAAACAAATGCTTTCAATAGCAAAATGAAAGTCATTTGCACAGAAATGTATAAATATGAAGCAGTAAAAAGAACAAGATTTCTAATTGTTTATTCTTATGATAAGAAAGGATCTGCCTCTAAAAAGGGGCAACTTGGAGCTTGAGGCCACTAACAATCAATTTGTATTTAGAAATATCTTCATGTTTTCTGATAGAGTGAGAAGAGCTTTCTTGGTTTTATGCTTGCTTTTGACAGTCTTAACTGAGCTTTCATGTACTGAACTTACAAGAGTTGTTACAACATTTTGATGTAATTCTTATTACAGATGATTTTAAAAGCTTTTAAATATGCCTTGTAAATTGCAAATGATAAAGATATTTTTAATTTTAGAGTAAAGGAGAAAAGGAAATTGGTTGAATGGAAATGATAAAATGAATTAGCTATGCAAGGTTCTAATAATTTCTTTCATTCTAAGGTGTAACAGTAGCAGGATTACTGTATTTGCTGCTACCCCCGTGGCAGGGAGGAATGATTAATCTGACTCCATGTTCTCAGAAGGCTAATTTATTACTTTATAATATTATATTATATTAAAGAATACTATACTATACTAAAGAATACAGAAAGGATACTTACCAACTGCTAAAAAAGTAATAATGAAAACTTGTGACCCTTTCCAGAGTCACAACACAGTTTGGAACCAATTGGCCAGTTAGTCAAAACAATTCACACGAGAATCCAATGAAACGATCACCTGTGGGTAAACAATCTCCTAACGCATTCCACATGAGCAAAACACAGGAGAAGCAAATGAGATAAGAATTGTTTTCCTTTTCTCTGAAGTTTCTCAGCTTCCCAGGAGAAAAATCCTGGGCGAAAGGATTTTTTCAGAGAATGTGAATGCCACACAGGATTTGTAATGAAAAGTTTCCTTTTATTGTTGCATTTTTACTCTATTTTTCCTTTTGTTTTGTCTTGTCTTATGAATGCTTCAAGATTGTATGTATTTGTGCAGGGAGGAAAAGATAACATATCACAAGAGAAACTGGAACTCAAGAGTCAGTGAAAGAGGAGTCAAAGAAAGAGCCAATGATGAAGATGCTGTCTTGGGACTAAGAGAACACAGACACAGTTCCTTTTTCTGCAAAAAATTCAGTGTACTGTGAGTTTGAGCAAGATATTTCTGGCTATGTTCATAAAATAATTTTTGTTGCAAATTATTATTGCTTAAATCCAGAATACTGTGTTCAAAAACCCCTTGCTGTCAAATTGCAGAGCTACCTCGATTTTCTTGGTGCCTGCAAATTACATTAGTAAATTCCAAAGGCACTCACTTTTCCTCTGCCTTCAAAGCTGATCTACACTGCTGAATATTGAAATAATCTTTGAGCCAGATGGTGAGCTGCAGACAGATTCTTCAGACTGATGGTTACAGCGCTCAGCTGAGATGTAAATAGACCTTGATTTTAGCCTTCATAGTCATGGGTTTATTATTTACAGGAACTAGAACAGCTTCAATAGCAAACTGAGGGAGTTACTCTTCATCACCAATAAGATTTCATGGTCTGAAGCAAGGAAAAGTCATGTGGGACATGATGAAGAGAGATTTTAAGTGTTTTCACACTTTCACCCAGCTGGTATGGAAGTAATGTGCTTATCATGAGAACTGAAGGGAACAGAGAGAGGGTGTTCTGTGATGTATCTGCAGAGGGGACAAATTGATCTCTGACAGTTCCAGTTTCACCTCCCAACTAAAAAGGGATGGGGTTGGCGCAGGAACCCAAGTTTTGGATGGATGATATTGGGCAACTCAACCCCTTTTCCTCACTCCAGGAACCCACAGGCTTTGTAAGTGTCACACTAAGATACTCCCAGTTTCTCACTGTGAGGTAATCGTGGGTTATTTTTAACAAACACATCTATGGGTTTGGTATAAATTTATGTCAAATCTTGACTCTTCTATATATATGACTTGTTATGCTCCAGTGACAGTTAAAGCAAGCCTTGCTACCCTTTGTACTGGGAAACAACCTTCCTAAACCAGGGATGGGGAGTCCTAGAGATGGCTGAATAATTAGAAGTTTGGCATTTCAATGCCAAATATATGCTCTTAGATATATATATATATATTATATTCTCAGTTTTATTATTCTCAGGTTTATTATATTCTCAGGTTTGTTATTTATTATTATTCATTATATTTCTCAGGTTTATTCACCAGAGAAACGTGAGTAGTTACAGTCCTCTAAAGGATGCTGGGACCAAATACTTTAACGACTGTGAGACACTCTTGTATTAGGGCAATGTGAACACAAGAGCATATTTAGAATAAAAATGCTACTGAGTCAGGATATTGGTTTTTTTTCTTATTTTGCAGAGATATGTATATTATATTTCTAATATTATATAATATATATTATATTTCTTATATTATAATATAATATATTTCTTATATTATTAGAGTGATATTTATCACATTCTACTATTTTTTTCTTGGATAAAACATGCATTAAAATATAGAAGATTGTTACATCTTGAATTTGAAGGCATAAACTTTACTTGAAGCAGGAAATAGTTAAGGTAACCTGGTTCAGAAAGTCTGGTTAGACTACAGAGATGATAAGAAATGCTTTGTTTTACTCTCAAAATGCTTTTGAAGTTAACTGTTTGAGGCTGAAAGATCTTACAACAACATTCTAAACCTAGAAATTCAGCTTTTTACTCCTTTCAAACTGATCTATCATGAAATAATTATTGAGTGGGATATTCAAAGATTTTTTGACAGTTATTTTAGATGAGAAGTTTTATGCTGTCTCTGGTCTAGGATGGATTTTAAACTTTTATTTGTATTTTTTAAGGGGAAATTGTAATAAAAGAACACAAAGCCTATTTGGTACTGACTAAAGCTACTCCTTTGTCTTATGTGTTTGAGATATATATATGAGATTTCTGAGAACTCTAATCCTGATTTCCATGAGAGGAAAGTTCTGTTTCCATTTTTTTACACAGGCAATTATACCACACAAATCATACAGTCATTGTTACTGCTTTCATAATGTCTGGGAGCATCACAGTCCAGGGTATTTAAGCTACAGGGAGCTGTCTCCACGCAGTCTGTATCAATCTCAATATGCACATTTGCTGATTCTCATTGCCAGTTTCTTACTGGAATCTACACTAGTATGTCTGCATCTCAAAGAAATCAAAGAAAAAGGGACTGCAAGGGGTTCAGACAGCCCTGCTCATTTCCTCTGTCCCAGTGAGCTGCTCCCTAATATATTTGACTCACTGAAAGACAAGATATCCTATCCTGTGAGATCTCAGCACCTCAGGACTGAGATGCAGAGTGACCGAGACCATCCTTGGGGGGCTCGGGAGTCCTGGAATGTTGCCAGAAATGTCTGGTGGCTGGACTTTGATCCTACACAGGAGACGACACCTGTATGAGGATGGGAGGATTTCACTGGGGTAAATGGTGAAGGGATAAGTTAATTAGAGTGTAAGACACAGGGTTTAGGATTTCTGTACAGGGGGGTCTAAAGAAGTAAGATGGAGGAATTGGGGCGTGTCCTGTTCTTCTTCTTCTTCTTCTTGGCCTCCATCTTCTGTGGTGATGTTGGCACTTTGGGATTGGTTATTACTAAAAGTGCAGTGGTTAATAAGGGTAAAAGGCATTGGGGAAAAATGATAAATATTGTACACGTAACTTTGAGTATAAAGATAGGTGACCGCCCCGGGGGCGCTCAGTGTGCTCATGGCTGGCTGCTGTGCAGACCTCTGTCGGGCCAAGAGAAAATCTTTTAGATAAACAATTAATAAACACCGAGACCGAGAAAAGATCAGAAGCCTCTCCTCGTCCTTTGAAGTGCTGGCTGTCCAAGGCCACCCCGGGCCTTTCCAGGTCACCTAAACAGCCGAGAAACCGACACTATCCCAAAGGCAATAAAGAATATTTAATAATTTTCCCCATTCTAGCAACATTTGACATATTTGGATTTCAGAATCTCAGAATGGTTGGGGTTGGAAGGGACCTCTGGAGTCCATCTAGTCCAACCCACCTGCCAAGACAGATTCACCGAGAGCAGGTTGCATAGCTAGATTTTGAATATCTCTAGAGAAGGAGACTCTATAACCTCGTTGGGCAGACTTTCACCTTCTTTCCTCTTCATTTGATTTTTGTACTGTGATATTTCAAGATTTCTTCTCACTTTTGCTTCTTTTTTTTTTTCTGGATACTCCTGTGCCTGATTAATTTTTTCCCCAGTATACCTCCATGTTGTTCATCATTCTTCTGCTATTTTGTTCAATTGCCTTGAGTTAAACTATATATTTATGTTACATTTTTCATCTTAGTAAGATGGTTTTGAAATGTAATCCTGCCTTCCAAAGTGATGACCCTCCCTCCAAACTCAAAACTTAAATATCAGGAGGCTCACAAAATCAAATACTGTGTAGCACTGGATCTAGGACTGTTCTATCCCTCTTGTCTCCTTCTTCCATTTTGTCAATAAACAAATGATATCTTGTTAAGTAGCATTTTCAAGCCAGCTGTATGTTGACCTTAGAGCTGTCTTACCCACACTCCAGTGCTTTTGTTCTCTTATGCAAATGTCATGTCAGATGGTGTCAAAAGCTTTATTAAATCATGATATGTGACATCCTCTGCTCTTCTCTCATTCATGAGGCCTCTTACGCTGTCATAGAAAGAAATTAGGTTGTTTTGACATGGTTTGTTCCTGACAATTTCATGTTAGCTTTTGGCAGATCCTTACAAATAGACTGTTTGATGACTCTGTAGAATCATCTGGGCTGCATGAATTAACTTTAATCAAGGAGAGCAGAAAAAAGATTTTTCACAGAGGCTGCCCATCCAGAAGTTGGCTAACCAAATGGTGGTATTGCTTTGTGGCCCCAAACTTTACATCTCTTGTCACTTTGGGTAATAGAGTTTGAAGGGTGATAGGAAGGGTACAAATTGAGGGTGTCCCTGTGTTTTTATCTACTTTATCACATCATTTTGAGCACCTCACAAAAACAGGTGACACAGAGATAAAAATGATTTATGGACCACCTTAAGGATAACTAGAAAATGTGTGGTTTGCTACTTGCTAAAACTATGCATCTCAGCTTGTCTAAACCATATTCTTATTGTTATTTCTCTTTCTCTTCAACTCTTCTAGGTTCTTTGAGGGCAGGATCTTATTTAGTATGTATTTGACAATTGTTCCTCCAGGGCGTACTGTGTTCTGAGCCTAGATACTCTTTCCTATTTCATAGAGAGCTGTTAGTATTAAGAACTCGAAATAGTTTTCAAAATTAAGAAAAGAAGCTTAAATTTGTAGGATTTATATATATATATATATATATATATATATATATATATATATATATATATATATATATATATAATTTATATAATTTATATATATTTAGTATATATTTATATATAAACATATTCTGAGCTAATTTTTAAAAAACTTTTAATGTTCTTCAATGATAGGGACTTCATATTTTTCAACTTTCTTTATTTTCTAGTTAAGTTGAAAGAATTTTTTCAAGTTCTGGAAGTTTATGGAAGATTCTGTGTGTGATTAAGCCATGAGAGCTTGAAACTAGGTTGAGACACTACAGTAGGAAATAGCTTTGCTCTTACCTCTGGCATTAATGTTCACAAAACATCTGAAAATTATAGATTTTTAATCATTAAGGAAATAATATAAATTTTTAGTTAATGTATGCAAAAAGGATTTTGGATGGCCACCTTCCAAACACAAACTTCTGTTTTTGGGATCCAGAGATCAGATGAAAAAACATGAGGAAAATATTTATTTCATGCATATTTCAAGGGATATTTAGTGTCTTTCCAAATACAAATGAGTATTTACAGACCCTAAATTCTGCTCAGATGCCCATACTGCTAGCTCATGAACTGGGAATGATGCCCAGTTATGATATTATAAACTGGAAATCTTCATCTCCTCCTTTTGTACCAGACTATATTTGACTCCTTTCTCTGATGTGAGGATGAGTGAGATATTGGCCTTTGTCAAACAAAGTAGCAAAGAGAGAATAAATCTTATGATGCAGTTATTCCAAGGGGGAGAAGCAAATCTATAAATCAAGTAAATATGAAGGTTTGGGCTGTGTATTGGTAAGGTCTTCTATTTTCAACAAACCAAGTGGAGAACACAGTAAATGTCTCTTAAAATCTCTCCTAAAAATGAGTTCTCCTAAAAATGGAGATCCCTAAACGGACTATTCCTAAGATAAAGTAATCCATAGTCTAAAGGAGACTTGCTATTTTAGGAATGTTCTTTTGTTTCCCTTCCTAAAAAAAACCCAAAACCACTGAAGAAAAACCAAACCCCATTACCTTATAGTAAATCTCCACTAGTCTTGAAATGTCTTTCCTCTTCCTCCTGCAGAAACAAACTTTTAGGCTTTTAACTGAACAGCATCAAGGCAATATTTAAAAATCTTGAAGTTCTCTGTGTTTTGTTGAAAAAGTTAAAAATGTATTTAATTTCATTATCCTTGTACCTTAGAACTTGTTCCTGAAAAATCCCTGATGTGCTCTAATAATGTAAACTGTTATGTCTATAAAGTTGTGTATTAAATTATCAGATATATGATTATGCAATCCTTATGCAGGAATTTAATAAAATATGTCCCAATTAAACTCATATGTTTGAGGAAAAAATCTTGTCTCAAAACAAACACAGGAGGAGACTTTAGTTTGTGGATTACTAGATTTGCACTCAGTTCAATGGAAAATAGATTCATCTGAGTTCTTTTGGCAAAGGTTTGCAAATATGCTTTTTATCACTTATGGTAGTGAAGACAACTTCATTGTTTTAACAAAGAGGTCTGGCAATACAGTACATCAGATTTTATGAGCTTGGCCTTGCCATTTCAGAAACAACATATGAGAAATGCGACTAAAAAGCGAGAACTACCAGAACTCCATGTGCTCCTTGGCTCTGCAGCAGATGCTGAACCTGGCTGAACATTTACCTTTAGATACCTCTTGCTTAGACCTGGGGTGCCAGGTTAAATACATGATGCATGATCGTGGTGTTTCAGCTATGATTTAGGTGCATTACCTACATGCCATTTTTTGTAGATTCAGTATGAATAATTTCCAAAGCCACGTTGAACTGATTCTTTTTTTAAATCAATTCTACTATGCTTAAAAAGTGCAACAAACCTTTCCAGAACCAAGAAAATTTCTGACAGATTTAACAGTGGTTGATGGAGACAAAATAGCTAAATTTATCATGCATTGCAGAGGCCATTTCTTCAAACTTTACTGACAATTCAGGAAGTACGAAAGGTCAGGAAGCACTTCTGTACTCAGAAAAGGGAGTAACAGATTGCACTGCAAAGCCAGGCAAACTGGGACACTCAGTCTTTTTATGCCCTTGAACTGGGACAGTGTGTTTCAGCTAAGGATTTGTCATCACTGGTGATCCACAGGTTTTCTATTGTATGAAATCTCCATTTCAGAAAGATACTGGAATAAAAGTTTTGGTTTGTTTTATATTGGAAAAAATAAGAGCAGTCAAAATGCTTTAAAAGTGTAGGTTACAAACAGATAAAATACTCTAATGATTACATTAGGGATCCACTGATCACAATCTTATGGAATTTTAATAGACGTGGGATTTAAACTGCTCAACAGCTTGTTTGCACTATTCTATAACAATATTATAGCATTTAATGTTATGTATTATCTTCTATTCTGTGAAAAAACTCTTATTACATATAACACTAATGTGTCTAACAAATTAAAATAATTATTTAACAAACTGTAAAATTTTCATTAAAGAAAGGAGATGTGTATATATAAAACGCTGGGAGAATGAGGTAAGAGACTGAAGGTAGACTACCTGAAAATGGTCTGTCAATAATTTCTACCACTTTAAATTATTTTTATAATTTCTAAAACAAAAAATATTTTTGTAACTCTGAAGGATTATGCAGGTGGAAAGGAATTTTATGTTCTATTTTCTCAGAAAGTTGGTACTCCATTTATTATAAACATATTGGGTAGGCTCAGGCTACCCAAACCCAAAAGGCAATCTTTATTACCCAGGAACCAGGAATATGTTGAATTCTGTTAGAAATGTAAAGAAGCAAAGCAGGGCTGGTGGTGAAAGCGAAGTGGTGCTACACTCAGAACTAGAGGAGATCTGTGAAGTGAATGTTGTGTAACATATTGTGCACACAGAACCTCTGCCAAGAGGTTGCCATCTTGGCTGAAGGCAGTGTGGGAGAAGGATTGTGCCAAAACCCAGGTGGGACATTCTGGGACAAGTGCAATTTGCAAAAGCTGCTGTGAAAAGGGCGACACATTCTCCCTCGTGCACAGGAGGGCTGGAGAGGAGAATTGTGAATCATCTTCAGCACACTCATCTTCATAATTCCTTGCAGGAGCTGTCAAAGTATGCTTCTGACAGCTCGTGGGATAAAGCTGGCATTAAAAATTGTTCCACAGGACTGCTTGTGTTTCTCTGGGGACAGGGGGTCTCAGCCCAGGGATGGAGACAGGAGTAGCCTTTGTGTTTGCAGACCTGCAGTCTGAGAGCTGGAGTTCAGCACTAACACAGCTCTGAAACAAATTTAGAAAACAGATTGACAAAAGCTATGTGGAAGAGAGGCTTGAGAAGAAAAAAAGGCTTGAGAAGAAAAAAAGGCTTGGTCACTGGTTCTGGAGGAACTAGGAGCTCTGTTCTTATCAGCTCTCTCCATCCTATCAAGTTGAAAACTCTCAGTCATTCCCTGAATTCCAGGAGGCTGCTAGCAAAGAGGGTGAGAGGATTTCACTGCTGACAGCATGCAAGCTGTGGAGCCCTGTGAAGTATAAAAATGCGAACAAAGACCCAAGCTGTTTTCATGAGACCTATTTTTTTTCACAATACAACTGCTCCCTTAGGAAGAACAGTGAGATCTTGCTACTTATCCCATGTGTTAGAAGTAATAAAAGAAAATGAAAAATATGAAAAAACACAGATCTTTCAGGCTTTTAGTTAGGAAATGAAAACTAGAATTTTTTGTGGTGGTACCTTTTCTTCCAGAATTTATTCTTTCTATATATTTATAGGCCACTTGACAAAATTGTTTTCTTACAGCATAAAAACTAAGATGAATCTACCTATGTTGGGCTGAATAAGTTTAGTTGCAGTACCTCTGTGCCAAAAAGGCTTTTCATCCTGGGCATTTCTCATGCAAAAACAGTACAAATTTTACATTGTTACTATGTAACTTAACTGCTTAACAGCAAATATCAGCAGAAAATCTCTAGGAAGGTTTTGTAAGCTACAGCTTTATGCCCTATTAAGCCGTCACACTCAGGTCCTTTGACTTTTTTATAGAATTTAAAAAGAACAGAAGTGGCCTAAATTCTTTCATCACCTCCTTCTGGACTGGGACTGACAGGATTCCTAACAAAACTGGACTTGTGACTTTGTGACTTTTTTTCACTCCTTTTAAGTGAGCTCAGAGGTCCTTTAAGAGAGATAAAAAAGATAGGAGAAAGATAATAAAACTGCAGATACGATATAGATCTATAAACCATTTTTCAACATTAAAGGAAGAGACATCCCTTTCAATAGGTTATTTATGGGTTTGCTTTTCATGCTGAAGAAAAACAGACCACTTCTTTTCTAAACTGGTGTCTGGGGGAGGGAAACCAAGCTGCAGTTATTTATTTGTGTCTTTGCTGTGATGGGAAAGCATCTTTTGTTCCAAGCACAAGCACTTCCTCCAGTCTCCAGAAGAATTCAAAGTTAATTTGTTTTCTAAAAAAACAGAATTCATCAGGCAGGAGGAGGCAGGAGTGGTTATAGTATTTGCTGCAAAATAGTGTATGCTCAATGTGCATTTAGCTATAGCTTAGGACTATAGCAACAAATTGCAATTTTACATAGGAAAAGAAACAGGCTAACTGTTCTCAGCATCTCCAGGGACTCTGGATAGAAAAGCAGAGAAGAGGCTCTGGCAGCAGCACCCTTGAGACCATTTTCACAGGGGTCTTGGAGGAAATCTGTCTGAAAGCCTTCCTGGGACTTCAGTGCAGGCAGTGACTGTGGGTGCTTGGAATTGCCTTTGTCCTTTCAGCTTCTCTCCTCTATTGTCTATCTGCCTTTTCTGCTCTGCTTTGAAAGGGCAGGAGGGAAGTGCTTTTGTCCACTTCTTGGCCTTATGTATTATGGGGTGATACCCTACTGGCAACTGTCCTCTGGATTGTAGAGACATAACTATAGTTTTGGTGGAGGTTATTTTCAAGGGCATCTGGATCAAGGACATTTGAGACTCTGAAAATATCAAGCTCAGAGCAGTGACCACCAAGAGCTGCAACTGTTTGCAAGTGAAGGACAGTGTTTCTGCTTACAAGTGCATTGCAGGGTTTTACAAAAAATCTTGTGGTTTGTGGCAGCCCTGGGACAAAGAAAGCTAAGAAGCTACAAGGTGTTTGACTTCTGTATGATGAAATCTATCTGCTCAAGGTGTGATGAAATGTAACTGTGGGCGTGCATGGCACAGTTCTTGGAGCACGCCGTGACACATACCAGTGAGGGGATGTCATTGCTTTTGCTTTGGGCAGTGGGTGGAACAAGAGGAAAATACAGCATCTCACTTGTGACTTCAGTCATTCTTAGGGGGCATCATTTCGGTTTTTAAAACTCCTTCCTGACCGAACAGGCAAAAGCAGCCGGGGTCAGCAAGACCTGTTCTGAGCAGATTGACTCTGGCAATGGCAGGGAGCCTGTGCTGCCATCACTCCTCATGGATGTGCTCCCAAATGCTGACCTGGCTTCAACAGCTGGTTCAGAAGAGAGGGCAGCCCTGGAATTTGGGAAAGGGTGCTCAATAATACCTGCAACTTGCTTTTATGTTTTATGACAATGGCTATACATGGCTCTGACACAATGCCTCTATGGGACAGGGACGGGTTTAAAAATGTCTTCCAACCCTTGCTTTTCAAGATTTGGACACTGATACTAGATTAGGTAGTGTCAGGGAGGGTTTTGGAACCTTTTCAACTCTACAAGGTTGAACTCTGCATTCCTAGAACTTATGTCATATTTCTTCACTTACTCCAGATCAGATTATTTATACTTACAAATTCTGCTATTTAGCTATTTGATGATTGTGTCTGTTACTGATGATGAAATTGATTTGTGGAACTGTTTGGCTCAAGGCAAAATAAATCAACAACAACAAAAAAAAGTCATATTTTTGGAAACTTTCTTTATTGATGATTATTTTCCGTAAGTCCGCTGTTTCTTCACTCATTTAGAAATGCATCATAAAAGCTCATATTTCCATAATTTTTGCAGTTTTTGTCTGGCAGAGAGACACAGAGACAGAATTATTGAATTCTAGACTCCACAGAAGCATCAGCCAGAGTGAAATCTGTGTGGAAAGAGTGACACAGTGCTAAACCTTGGGGTGTTGCTTATAAAATATTCATTAGTAGAAGCATTCTCAGTCAAATTTCTGAGACAGAACACCATCAAATTTCTGAGTAAAACAGATATGTGATATATGCAAATGTAGAAGCACATATTCTTTATTAATAGCTTTTAAACAAAAAAACTATCTCTGGAAATTTGCCAGTGTACCTTATGCAAATTTTCTCACATTTTTGCTGCTAATGTATAATGTAAACATTTCCACCCTCTTTTTAGTGTGTATTTATTAATATTTCTCCCTTAATTTTCTCAAAGAGATGATCTGTTATTGTGACTCCACCTACCAGTTCTTACTTCTGACCTCTTTATAACATGACCAGTAATTTATTTTCCCCCAAGATTTCCATGGCTTCTGTCAGTGAAGGCTTAATATTTCTCCACAGCTATGAACAGTTCAATCGTTCATGGTGGATTGGTTTCAGGACATGGCAAAATTCAGTCCCAGTCTATAGAGCAGGTATTTATTTAGGCCCTGAGTTTTGTAATGGTCTGCAGTTAGTTACACAATAAGCTCTTGATGGAATGAAGAATTGCTTCAAAGCATAATTTTCCCTGTGCAGGAGGCACCTCTCCAGCTAAAAATAAACACAGGCAGTTTCAAATAACCCCAAAATAACATTCTTCCATTACTTCCAAGCAGCAAAATTATCTAAGAGCATTTCAACAAAATAAGGTAGCTGTATCACATAATAGGGGCCTGGGAAGTAGTCAGATGCCACAGTGATAAGAGCTATGTAAGAATATAAATAGAATATTGCAGAGACTGCTCTAAAGCTCTGGAAGGAGTGTTCCCTAGCTTTATGGGATTTGAATATGGCAACATGCTGAACTAGTAATAGGGCAGCCCTTTGTAAAATTTTTCATTGCACCTTCCAATCACCCAGCTAAATTAATGGAGAGGTTAGTAATGTAAAAATTATTCAACCAATGGTGATTAGTCAGAGCTGTGTGAGTGATTAAACATGTCAAAATTAATAAAATGTATGTTTTACTACAGATGAAAGAAATATCTTAAAAAACCTTGAAAAGAAAATTCTGTGGTCTCCAAAAAAGAAACTTTGCTGGTCTAGAAATGAAAATTATAGATTTGAAAATGATAAAACTGAGCTAGAACCAGCTTGCTGCTCTGCTACAAGATCTGATATACACTGTGGTCTCCATGTCAGGTGCTGCATGCACACCAATCAGCTTTCCTGATCTTAAATACTGCTTTCACACAGATTCCCTCACAGCTGGTTTATATCATGGAAGTATAATGACATGAACCAAATCTCACAGCTCCCCTTTCATGTGCAATGAACCCCCTTTCTAAATGTTCCTGTAAAGACACAAGGACATGGTGTGTCTGCTGTGCTTCCCTGTCTGAAAACCCTTTTTCTATTGTGTCCCAGATTGCTGCAGAGATCCAGCACAGCTCTCACAAATTTTGCTGTCACGTTCCTTGCCTAGCATGCACATGGGAGCTCAAGGCTTTAATTAACTCATAGAATTAAAATTGATTGTGATGTCACCTTGCTTCGTTCTGCTGTGCTCTCATCCAAGCTGAGCATGCCCCATGTAATTAGAAGTTAAACTCTTACACCAAAATGTCAGAGTAGGTGCACTGCACAGGTGGCAATAGATATTTATTTTGCATTTCTCCTGAAAATAAACCTTAAAAATGGCTGCAATATTGAACTTAACATATTCAATGAAGGCACCATTTTACATTCAATGCCTGATTACAATTTCAGTGTCAAAAAGAGCAGACTGAAATGAAATACAATATCACTATGTGATACAATTCAGTTTATGAACATGTTTTATTCTATTTATTTTCTTCTACTTAAATTCCTTGAAAGTACTCAGATGATTATTTAAATAGTTTGCTGTTTTTTTGCCAAGTGTCATATTAAGTCAGTTGCATCTCAGAAAATATGTGTATCAGATAAGAATTGTGCAGCAGCCTTGCCATGCATTACTATAGCATTTTTTCACGTGAAGGTCTACTTAAATGACAGTTTGGATTTCCTCTATTTACTGTTTAAAGCAGTTTTTCATTAAAATTCCATTTCCTTATGTGCTTCACTGCACAGAATGAATAAACGCTTTAAGGCATTTTCCTGTAGCCACATTGATTCAGTTGATGTACAAGTATTTAAACATGGACATCCTACATCAAAAAGTATCACAATTTATTAATAATTTTCTTTAAAATCAAGTGATTCTTGAGCTTACCTTATTGCAAATAAGGTGCTTCTTAAGAGACAGAAAGAAATAGAGACTAATACAGACAGCAGATATTTAAGATGCAATAATGATTAAAAAAAAAATAGGAGCCACTGGGAGTTCCATAAATAAATTTGATTCCTCTCCTCATTTGGTTAAATGCTGAAGAGACCTTTTCAAAAGAGGAAAACAGAACAATTCCACACAGTCACTATTCAGAAATGCCTGCCAAAAACAGAGGTAAATTTTGACATTTTCCTTGGTGGAATTAGATTCACAAGAAAAACTGATTTCCTACATTATTGCAGAAATAATATCTCCTGTGAGTAATACTGTTTTGCCTTTCTTGCTCAGCCATTTTTTACAAAAGTGGGAAGAGCAAAATTCCTTAATTTTCTGTTTAGATGAGAAGGAGCCTTGTGCCTGCAGAAAGAAAAAAAAAGGAGAGTGAGTGAAAAAAAAGGATATTCTGAGCTTTTTAATAAGATGTCATCTGTTTTTTTTCAGAACAGTCAAATTTTGTCTTCAATAAGATTAATATTATTTTTTGCCCATGATTTTTATGGGCTCCATGGTTTCTAGAAATTTATGATCAATAGGCTGTGCTCTCAATGGTTTTGTGTTCCTTTCTGTATTTTCTTAAAGATCTTGTTGTTTTCCATTTTCTTTGCAGTGTCCTTGCATGACCTCCCAGAGAAAGGAAGATAAATCCGTCTTTTAGATCTGCCTACTCACAGTTGTGCTGTCAATGCACTTCTCGAGCTCCTCCAGCCGCAGTTTGATTTTTCCTTTCCTTGTGTTAGCTACTGAATTTTCATTTGCACTCTAGCTCTGCACAGCTTGAGTGACTTATGTATTCTTTTCCCCTGTAAGCTTTTTTTCACCTGTGCCTACTTGTATTAATTACCAGTATTGTGTTTTCATGCTCCACTTACTTGATTTTTCCCTCAGAACCTTTAATCTGCTTTATTGTGCTATCCAATTTCTTCCTCCTGGCATTTGTTTGCACATTTTTCACAAGCTAAAGCGCTAACTACAGAGTTATTTCTTTTTCTCCATCACACCTGATATGTTGCTGGTCTTTTTATTATTTTGTTTTTAAAATCTGTGTCCTTATGGACTGTCTTTTCCTATATTTGGTTTTATTAGGGATAACAAAGAGACCACAATCTGCACTTCAGTCCTTAAAAAGCTGCTTACCATAAATAGTACATAATAACTGCTAGCAATAAAATTGTTGCTTCCAGCCTCTTGAGACAGCTATTTCAGGGTTTTTTTCAGAACCCTATTTCTAAGATGTTTCAGATTTATGTGTTGGAGAACTACTGCCTCCCCTATCACCAAAATCCACATGCCGATGGAATCTATTACTTCCCGGGTCCTCAGGTCTGGAATACTCTCATAGTGAAGAATTCTTTCCTAATATCCAATGTAAACATACCCTCTCCAATATAAACCTGCCTTCTTCCAGTTTAAAGCCATTACCCCTTGTCCTATCACTACATTCCTTGTAAAAAGTCCCTCTCCAGCTTTCTTGTAGCAACCTTCAGAACTTGAAGGGATGGTAAGGCCTCCCCAGAACCTTCTTTTCATCAGGCTGAACACCCCCAACACTCTCAGACTGTCTGCAGAGAGAGGAGCCCTATAGGAGTGGTGTTCCATCCTCTGATCATCTTTGTGGTCCCTTCTAGACTTGTATCCAACAGGTTCACGTCATTCTTGTGCTGGGGACCCCAGGGCTGATGCAGCACTGCAAGTGGATCTCACCAGGGCAGAACAGAGGGGCAGAATCCCCTCCCTCACCTGCTGCCCACGCTGCTTCAGATGCAGCCCAGGACATTTTTGGCTTTTGGGGCTGCAAGGGAACTTGTCTGGGTCATGGTGAGCTGCTCATCCACCAACGCTCTCAAATCCCTCTGCCCAGAGCTGCTCCCAATCCATTCTCTGCCTAAACTTTCTCTGAGCTTGGGATTGCCCCAAACCAGATGTGGAACCTTGCACTTGGCCTTGTTGAAGTCCAGAACATTTGAACAGGTCCAGTTCTCAAGCCTGTCAGGCCCCTCTGGATGGCATCACTTCCCTCCAGCATGCTGATCACCCCACACAGGCTGGTGTCATTGGCAAACTGGCTGGGGCTGCACTCAATCCCACTGTCCCTGTCACTGACAAAGGTATTAAACAGCACCTGTCCCAGTAACAGCCTCTGAGGAACCCCATTTGTCATTGGACATCAGGCCATTGACCTCAAATCTTTGAGCACATCCAGTTCCAGCCAATTCTTTATCTGCCAATGTTTTATTTATCAGATCTATGTCTCTCTAGTTTAGAGACAAAGATTTCATGCAGGAGGGTGTCAAATGCTACAGCAGATGGAACTATCCTAAGTATATATTTTTATAATATCTCTGATCATAAAAAAACTTAATGTAGATCACTAGAGTAGAAAACTTTGCCTTGAAGCCTTGCATCGTTTCAGCCAGCCTCCCATGGCAGAGATTGTCCCTTGTTGCTCTCATGATGTTATTCTCATGTTAATATTCTCAAGGTCTTATTCCTCCCAACCCTGACAGCATTGTTACGGTCAGCTCTCTTGAGAAACAAATTTCTTCCAGAATCAAATAATTATTTTCTCTGTCCTCTCCCTGTCCTTCAGGTGTAGCCTTTGAGTTATGGTATGGGGACCCAATAATACACACGTGCATGCCTTTTCCATGATGTAGTGTGCAGCAGCAGCCCAGGTGAAAGCATGCTCCAGCCACCAGTAACAGCAACAGAAGCCAACAGCAGTAGGAGGATTGAGTGGATCCTGGTGAAAATTATAGGGTTCTATGGAAAAGGGTGGATGGGTTTTGCTTGTGTGCTGGAGAGGAGCCCATGGAAGATGCTTTTTGAGGATGACAATTGCTTCTCTTCCCAGATGGTCACTGAAGAGAGTTTTGGTTTTTTCTTGCTTTCTTTCTGTCTCCCTTAGTTTCTATTTTTTCTTGGAACCAATCTTCATAGAATTGCTGTAAGCCACGATCTAAATACCCTACAAATAAATGTTTGTCCATGTAAGCCTGTCTCACAACACAAGGCCAACATACCCCTAAATCTTTTCAAAAGTCCACAGCATTGCTGTGTTTTTAAATACAAACCCCAGATGTTTTAAACTACCATTTAAAGTCTCTCTAAATAGAAACATCTTCTGGCAAGGCAAGCAAAAGGGTCTTTCAATGCTCCTTCAAATCCGAAACCTTTAGCAACCTTAGTTTGCATCTAGCTTTCATACCTGTATTGGATGGGTACAGACTTCTAGGAAACCTGAGACTGGGAATGGTGTGGAAGTTGGATTCAAGATAGGTAAATAATGGGAAAGAAAAGGTCTCTGAAGAAGCCAGAATCTATCAGATGTAATTGCCTGTGAAACAAGATGCAGCATCACTAATGCAAATGCTTATGAATAAGGGGCAACCACTGTGAGAAAAGCTGCCTTCAGGAGGTTTCGCAGTTTCTGCTCAATGACCTGCTTGAGAAATGCAGAGTATATGGCATTGAGCTGGAGCTAGGTTGCCCCTGACATCTCAGATGAAATGCTGGGAGCTTGTTAATGATGAGAGGTTGATGGCTGGATGATGAGAGGATGTGGAGCTCTGCCCCACCTCTACCTGGAGACTACTCTCTGTGAAGTGGTGAGGGAAATAACAAGTCCTGGAAGGTTTCCCTTAAGTTTTCTCTAATTGTACTTTTCTTCCAGACTTGTGTGGATCCTGTCTGAGGAGCATGTCCAGAGGTAGGTGCCCACAGGTATTAGAAGAGGCATGCTGGGGTCCTGTACTCAGTAAGCCCAGGGGAGGAAAAAGCCCCCTGACAACAGCACTGGGTAGAGGAGGAGGAAATTTCTGGGAGCATCCAACCACCTCCCACACAAGGGATACTGGCCTGGCCTGCTGCTACTGATTCCAATCCAGCCTACCACCGTGTATTCCAGGGTGACATTATGAACATATAACTTATGGCTGTTGGTCTGGCTGGTGTGAAGATGCCAAAAAGTGGTGGCTAGGTCTGTGTCCATGCTTGGATGGGAAGGCCAAGGTGCTTGACAAGGTGCTGCTGCCTGCTTTGGGGCTGTTTAGCTTCTGTATGAATTTCACCTTGTGCTTCCCTCCCCTGCTGCTATCTCAGGATCTGCTGTCTTGCCATTAGAATGAAACCAAGACCTGGCAAATTTCTCATGCTTATGCAGATCTGTTTTCTGTCACAGCATTTAAAATATCTTCCATAGCAAAACATTACTGTGTCACTTATTGAAATAATTCAGGTTTAAAGATGAATTCAACAACATAATTCATTCTTTATTCAGCAATGAATAAACCACTATATATAAAGAAGCTTGTAAAATTTTCTTCTTTTTCAGCCATTTCTATGAGGAAGGCCAGATTTCCACTGCTTTACTGAAGAAGGAAAGATCAAATAGTCTTTCTGAAGCTCTTTCTACTTCCAGTTTCTAATTCTCTTATTCAGCTCGCATGGGTTCAAAAGTATCCCCAGAGCTGAGGTCAAGGTATATATTTTGAATTTTCATAATTTCTCCTAAAATCAAAGCTCTGTGTCTTGTTTTGGTAAGAGTCTCTTGCTATTCAAGAAAGTAGGTTGTTAAGAAAATAATGGGAAAATTTCCTCACTTTAGAACTTTGCAAACACTGTTTTGTATTATTCACTTGAACCAAAATTACATTAAACTGCCAGTGTTGACAGAAGGCTCATAATTTTCTTTGTAAGAATAAGATATGAGGAAGATGAAAAAATATTTTGCATTATACAGTTGAAGGGCAAAATGTGAAAAACCTGGCAGATGCTGAACAGTTTCATAAAATTATTGAATAACTGCTGAAAAACAGATCTGAAAAACAAAAGTGAATATGTGCAATCATGTAAGATAGAGATCCATAAAATGAAAATTAGGTATATATGCATTAGTTCCATCACATGAAAAGCAATTCTAGTAATAACATATAGCAGAACCATCAAACTTCATTCCAATGACAGAAATGTATATATTAAGACACATTGTTTGCAGTGGAGAAATAATGTATTTTATAGCAAAAATTTCAATTTTTAATGTTTTCTTCTCTTTAATAAAGTATGTGTCAGAGTATCTTAATGTGAATTTTCCTGGGCATCCCTTAGAATCCTTTCCCTGTTATGAATTCCAGCAGCAGTTGGTGAAAACTGTTAGTCCAATGCATCTTTTAGCTTTTTTACCAGCCAGCATGGTCATTCCCAATCTCTTTTTTGATACTGATTTAAAGACCTGCTGTAGAAGAATGATAACTTTGTGTCATATATCTGGGGCTGCCTGCTCACAATCTGACTTTCTGACATTACTGAGTTTCTGCTTCTGTCTGTGCAGCACCTGTACCACTGAAAAATGGAGAATTGTACTGGCTCTGATGCTGGATTTATTCTTCCTAGGTGTATATAAAGCATAAGAATGGAAAGGACTGCCCACATTCAAAGAAAGAGCTCAAAATAAAATTTCAGGTGTTAATATGAACCTTGTTTATTTCAGTATCAGTGCTTTCATGACAATGAAATTCATGTGGAAGTGTACACAGCAGTGTTAATATAGTAGACTTAAAAAAACTCAAAGTGTGTTTTCTCCTGTTTTTTCTATGAACTAGTCCAGGCTTTATTTTTGATGGCAGTTCCACTGTATATGACCAGATGGGATTTTAGTTGTCATTTGTCAATACACCTGTGGATTTCTCAGCTACTTTAAAATGAGAAGTTGAGTGCTTAATTTAGTGCTTCTATCTTCATGGGAGAGTTAATAAAGGTAATTTTCACATGACCTCTTTGAGGCTGACACTAGACTCATTGAATCATAGCACTAACACAGGATTTGAGGTATGGCCTCACCTGCGTACAGGAGAACAATCACTGCTCTGGTCCTGCTGGCCACGCAATTTCTGTGTGGATGCTTTTGGCCTTCATGGCCACCTGGGCACACTCTGGCTCATGTTCAGCTGCTCTTGACCAACCACCTGTGGTCCTTTTCCTCTTGGCCACCTTCCAGCCACTCTTCCCCTGCCTGTAGCACTGCAGGGGTTGTTGTGATCCAAAGGCAAGACCCAGCATTGGCCTTGTCGGCCCTCAAAAAATTGGTTTCAGCCTCAGTCCAGCCTGTCCAGGCCCCTCTGCAGAGCCTTCCTGCCCTCCAGCAGGTCAGCACTCCTGCCCAGCTTGGTGTTGTCTGTGGACTGACAGAGAGTGCACTTGATCCCCTCATCCAGGTCACTGACAAAGACGTTAGACAGGACTGGTCCCAACACTGATCCCAGGAGAACACCACTGGTGAGCCACATCCAGCTGGATGTAACTTCATCCACCAACACTCTCTGGGCCTGGTCATCCAAACAGTTTTTAACCCAGTAAAGAGTGCACCAGTCCAAGCCATGGTCTGACAGCTCCTCCAAGGGAATTCTATGGAACACAGCATCAGAGGCTTTACTGAAGTCTGGATAAAGGTAAGCCCTTGGCAGGTAAGGCAGGTAGGATGATAAAATTCATATGTGCTGCACAAGCTCAGAGCCTCTGAAAGAATCAGTTTTGCATTCCGCATTCTTAAACCTCTGACTTAAGCCAACGGACAAATGTGTTTATCCAGAACACTTCAGTGTCCTACACTTCAGTGAGGAGTAGGTTTTGGCCTCTGCCACTATTTTTAAAAATTCCTCTATTTCCATTCAGTAGGTTGAAAAGCAGTAAATCTCAGAAGCACAGGTGACATTCCTAAAAGTTACCAGCTCCCTGCATGCCAACTTCTTACTAAATCCTCCAGGCTTTATATCTAAAGGTATCAGTGAAATTAAAATCTCATAGAGGGAGAGTATGTATTCATCACATTTCCAGGTCTCAAAATTAGATGTCAGAGAGAGTTCAGTGGAAATGCCAAGAACATATGAGAAAAATTTTCTTGTGCTAAGATCTTACATTCATTTGCCTTAGTTTATGTGAGTAGCTGAAATTTGAATGCTATGCCTGGAACTCCGACCCTGTTTTATCTGGTGGGAATAATGGAATTTCTATGGTAAAACCCTTAAGTCATGAGCCCAAGGCTGGAAACAGCCACAATGAAACCAGTGTTTCTCCTACAAGTGTGCATTCTTGATAAGTTATCAGTAATCAAATACACACCAAAGTCCAGGAGAATCTTTGCAAAAATTCTTTTAAACGGACTTTGAATCAGGCAGAAAGTATCTCAATGGTTTGATTATTTTAGTGATATGTCATAATGTTAAAAATTCATTAAATCAGGCAATCTGCTAATTATTTCACTTGACATCTATTCAGGAATCTGAAAGGATAATTTATGCCTGCAAAGACGGAGTTAATACAAACGTAATTGTAAATGGAACAAGGAGTCATAACGAAAAGAAAAATTAAAAAAACCCCAACAACAGAACTCTGGTCACTCCATTTTGTCTTGAAGAGACTAAAAAACACCTTAAAATCTTCTACTGCCAAAAAAGGATAAGAAATGGGAAATTTGGGACATCATTATAGTAGCAAATTGAAATGACTTCTCCGCTACCAGAAGAGTCACAAAACACATCCCTTCCTAAAAAACACATATAGAAAATGAGTGTGCTTTAGGGTTATGAGAAGGATTTTCAGGATTATCAGGTGAATTGCCTCTTAAATTTCTTTTTTTTCTCCAGGGATGCATTCCTCAGGCCAGTCATCAAAGTTCTTGTACTTTCTTCCCGGTGTTTAGATCCAGCGATCTAGTCATCCTGTCTGACTTGATGGATACATGAGCACAACTTGAATCCTACTTCCACCTAAAGGAAGTACAGAAGCACGACCTAGTGCCTTTCTGCCATGTGCTCTCTCATGTACAGGGATGTGATTCCAGGATGGCAACCAAAGTGTCAGGTAGATATGGATGATCAGTGACCAAGAATCTCAGCTAAGATCTAACATGTATCTCCAAAGAATGTTCAGACATTGGAACAAGATGCCCGCAGAAGTAGTGGAATCATCATCCCTGGAAGCGTTCAAAAAAGGTGTGGATGTGGTACCTGAGGACATGGTTTAACAGTAACAAGGTGGTGATGATCTAAGAGCTCTTCTCTGACAGCAGAGATTCTGTGGTCCTGTGATTCAATGTATGCAGGTCAGATAACACAGATATTTGGCTCCTGTTCTCAGGCCTCCCAATGTATGTATTAAACAGCCAGTGGTCCCCAAACTATTTTATCCAAAAGACTTTACTGTAAAAAAAAAATTAAAAAAAATAAAAGAAAATTATCCTCCAATTCATAGTTTTACAGCATGTACACAAAATAATAACTACAATAAAAATACTAAGCACTTGTTTACTAAATAGTCTTGATCTAGTCCATAAAGCAGGTGTAAGATCCTATTTGCTTTAATAACCAGAAAACACTCTGTTTTTGTGTTTATTTGACTTGAACACATTTCACCTTCCTGACTACTGATAATTCTTTCCAACATCAGAATAAAGTTTAAGGATTCCCCCTCATCTTGCTTTTCTCAAGTCTGAAAACTTAAATCATATTAGCTTGGTGGAACTTCAGTTGAGACTTTTTACATCTCTGTTTCCCCTCTTCCCTAGAGAAACTGTCATTGGTTTGCATTTTCCAGTTGTCACCTCTAACAAGCTCGGGGATTCAGGCAGGTCACTAGAACATGAGTATGAGGAAGGTTTTGCAGAAATGCTCTCCTTTCTCTCAAGGACAGAAAAATGCTTTTTGTTAGAGATAATCTTAACTGTCTCATACAAGCATAATGAAAGACATATTTTAATATGGATATTGGGGCTGTGTGATTAGAAGAAAAGAGGAAAAACATGTTTATTTTTAGTGCAGTGTAGCAGTGAAGTCATGGAGTTTATATGAAGAAGAAAGGACCACTAAGACAAAAAATATCCTGAGTTTTCCAAAAGATAGTGCCGACCAATGGCATTGAAGTGAAACACACACAAATAAATACAGATGAAAAACTTCCTTGAACCTCAAATGGAAATATTTCAATTATCCCACTGGCTCTCAGAGATCCAATCTTTGATGAAAACAGGCAGACAGCTGACCTTGGATAACCAATTATTTCCAATAGGGTGAGACCAAAATGTTATCTGGTGAGGAGATTTTATATTCATTCACTTACAAAACAACCTATTTTATACCTAGCAAAAGGCAATGGAAGTCTTTACAGTGATTTTAGTTTTGATATGTCCTCAGACTCCAGTTCAACAAAATACATAATCACAGGCTTCAGTTCAACAAAATGCATAATCACATGCCAAACTTCCATTAACATCAGTTGGGATTTTAAAGTCTCTGTGGTTGAGAATAGATTGAAAAAGTTCACTGAGGTAAGGCTTAAACTCACTGACTTCAAGAGGAAAGAAGACTCTTGTTTTTGTCTACCTCTAACACATCCCCACTTACAATTTAAGACTTTTGTTCTCTAAAAAATACTCAATCTCATGCAATGCAGTTCAGATCACAATCTTCAGAAGACCAAAGTATAGGAATAATAAGCCAGATTCAGTGCTCTGTCCCTAACTATTTCCAATTTGAAGTCAAATTATAGCAATGAGTGAAAAGAGAATTCAGCTATCCTCCACTTTATTAAGAATTTGTTCTTTTTCACAAGTGTAGGAACAATGCCACAAAAGTCCATCAAATTGACCACCTGGTAACAATTGCATTAGATTGCATATCTGTTTTGATCTTCTAATTTTATGGGAATAGTTTTGCATTTAATTTGCTCTGGGTACTTATGAAAAAGGTCAGTGGTGCTGACTTTTATTTATTTGATGCTGATAAATTACTTATTAATGTGTACAAGCTTTTCCTTGTATCATCGTTATTCACTCCTCTAAGTCTGTGACATTTTTATTTGTTTTGGACTCTGAGTAGCTGATGTTTGTTATGTTTTACTTCTCTCTAGCTGGGGAGGCCAAACAGAACAACATTTAAACAGAGTACAGAGGTGCAAAACTTATGGAATAAACTCCCTCTTCTTCAGCTTTCGGTTGCCTTACTCTACATGTTTTACACTTTGTTGTAGAAGTGATGTAACTTCCATCTCTCACTTCCTCAAAAACACTTCTGAGCAGCCCTAGTGAAATACTTGCATCTACAGCAGTGAACAACGTAGTTCACTTCAGAGCAGAGGTGATTTGAGATAGTCTGAGAAGAGCCAGGAATATCTTTTATTATCTCTGGAAATAGATGCTCTGTCTTGGGTAGAATAATAGAGTTGAGTAGAACAACACAGAATAATCTTTGTCTGTACAAGTTTGCCCCTTGTCCCCTTGTCCAGATCTATTTGATCTATTTTAAAGATCACTTGGCTCTTTAGGTCTGTTTTTTTTTTTTTTTTTTTTTTTTGCTTTTTCCTCTCAGGTATGGTAAGATTAGACATAATCTGACCTCTCCAGAAAAAAATTCCTTTATATGCTGATGAGCAACTGCATTAATATGTTGCTTTTACATTTCTTGGGGAAAAAATTGTCATCACCTCTTACCAATAAAATCAGTGAAGAAGGAAGAAACTAATGATATTTAGGCAGGTGTTTTCTACTCAGCTTCAATCAGAACAATTATAACTGTTCTAGCAAGGCCTTAAAAATTTTTTGTCTTTGTTCCCTTTTTACTCTCTTTCATTTTTTGCATTACCCAAATTACTGCTGTTAAGCCTTTTTTTATTGTTGTACAAGGGAAAAAAACCACAAGGAAATAATCTGTTAGCACCTTGGTTCTCATTTGAGATGATTTGCTGGCCAGTGATTCAGCAAAAGAAATAGCTGTGATTCCTCTTTTTTCCTTTGAAGGGGTAATTTCTCTCTCTCACCCCAGTATGGCTTAGGTGTTTGTTCCAGCCATTCAAACAATATTATCATAAAGTAACACAGAAATCTCTGCAATAAAAGGAAATTAGAAGATGTTACTGGCATTTAGTGATGAGCCAAAATAAAAAATTTGTGGTCTTATACTGCACTCCATATAGCCTTCCTGATCACAAAATAAATACATGGTGAGGAAAAAGAAAAAAGCTAAAAGGCAAGTGCCTTGACCTTGTCATTAGGATAACTGAAATTACTATAAATAGTCAAAATACCCATATGAGGAATAAAAGACTGATGGAAAGCTCTTGCCCTTGGTAACACTGTCTTCTATATACATTCAATTTCACTGCATTTTAAAATGTCTATTAAAAGTCTAATTTATTTTTATTTGGCATCTAGGTCCACAGTCAGTGTTACAGATAACACTGAGGTACCTGAAACTCTCGTTATGTTTCCTTACTTGGTAGTTTGTTTTGCTTTATTGTTGTGGTTTTGGGGTTTTCCTGTTCTTTTGCTATGCTTTTGTTTTTTTGTTTAAAAGGCGCGAAGCAGAAATTAATTCCAAAAACAGTACTAACCCCCCCCCATTGTTTTTACCCAAGTAACTGGATAAGCGGGCAACCAGCCAGCTCTCTTACCTGTAGGCCTGTTTTTCTGATATTCCAGCCCTTCAGTGAGGAGAGAGAGAATCTGTCAGAAAGATCACGTACATGAGAGAGATGTGAAATTTTCAATCAGTTGTTGCTTGTGTTGATTTTTTTGTTTTACATAGAATATTGAGATTTTTCTATCTTTTCATGTCTCTGGAAGAAAAATGCTTAGTTGAAAAAAGCAAAAAAAGCTTTTATCTGCTCTCAACATTTCTAAATAAACTAGGAATTTGCACCATGCAGGAAATTAACGCCTTTCACAGCACTAAATCATGAACCAGGAAAAGAGTATCTGCTATATTTGTAGAATTGTAAAATTTTAGTAGTTTTTTTTTTACATTTAGATAGTCACTGAGAAGGCCAAGAGAGATATAGCCGAGCAGCTATATAAAATGTTTTGGCAAAGACAAACTCTCTTCTGTTTTAATTGACTCTAAACCAGTGTTTTCTGAATAAAGTTGTGCTTTCAATTAAAAACAAAGAAAAAAAAAAAGAAAAGAGGTTTTCTGTTATTGTAGATAGAGACAATTTTAAACTATTTTGTGAACATTTTCAGTGGTTTCAATTGCTTCAATTCAGAAGGTGCCAAGCATCAACTTAGTAATGACCCACAGGAGACCTTGCTTTCTCCCTCTCATATGTTCCTTGGAAAAGAATGGCTGCACCTGTAGCATCAAATGAGTTTGCTTTTTTCTTCTTTCTCCAGTCACATCCCTTTGTCCAAGGAGCCTTGCTGGACTTAATGGGGCCCACTCATCTTGTATGACACTGTAGAGGGTAAGGCAGTGAGAACATTGTAGACAGCAATAACCACATCACCTGGCTGTTCCAAATTAGCACGTACAGAAAACAGTGCTGTGGTTTGACTTAGCTGGCCATCAGGTGCCCACCAAATTATTCCATCCTTTACCTTCCTCAAGAGAACAGTGGAAGAAAATACAATTAAAAGCTCATGAGTCAAGGACAGAGAGATGGGAGAGCAGGGAAACCAGTTGGGGTGGGAGACAGGGAGACCAGTCATGGGCAAAACAAGTTAATCTTCAGGAAATTATTTTAATTTAGTGTCAATTTAAATAGCATAGGCCAGTGAAAAACAAGAAGAAATTTTTAAGTGCCCTACCCCTCCCAGGCTCAACTTCAACTTCACCTCTGGCTTTTTTACCTCTTGCTCCCAAGCAGTGAAGGGCACAAGGAATGTGGATTCATAACATTAAATCTCTGCTCCTTCCTCCTCACACTGTTCCTCTGCTCTTCCATGGGGTCTCTTCCACAGGCTAGAGCATTTCAAGAAGTCCCCTGCCATAGCATGAGTCATTTGCACATGGTGCAGTCCTTCAGAAGCAGTGCTCCAGTGGGGGTCCTGCCAGGAGCCTGCTCCCACACAGGCTTCCCACAGAGTCACAAGCTCCTTCAGGGCATCTCCTCCTGCCCTGGTGTGGGGTCCTCCATGGGCTGCAGGTGGATCTCTGCTCCCTCATGGACCTCCCTGGGCTGCAGGGATACAGCTATCACACCATGGGCTGCACCATGGGCAGCAGGACAATCTGCTCCAGTGCCTGGAGCCCCTCCTGCCCCTCCTGCACTGACCTTGGGTCTGCAGAGCTGCTTCTCTCACATTCTCACTCCTCACTCCCAGATGTTGCACAATACATTTCCTGCTTTCTTAAATATGTTATCACAGAGGTGCTACCAAGATTGATCAACTTTGTGCAGTGGCAGACCTGTCTTGGAGATGTCTGAAACTGTCTCTGTCCACCGTGGGAGGAATTTCTGGTGTCTTCTCAGAGAAGTCACACCCACAGCCTTCCAGATACCAAAACCTTGCCACATAAACCCAGTGCAAATGGTCATGGATAAGGCATGGCTGAGTGCTAAACCACAGCAGGATGCTCATCAGAGTGCTGGGCTTCAGCACAGCTGCAGCTTCACCTCGTTCTGTGCCTCCCCCAGCTGTGCCTGCTCTGCCCTGTGCAGCGCCCCGTGTGTCCCACTGGAGCATCGCTGACTTCTCACATCACCCTTTGCAAAATGCATCCCTTCTGTAATGGTGTATGTGTACCTCTGCTTCTCATTGGTGTAATACCTGAAGTTTGATTATCCCTTGAAAGGGTGAAATTTGTCAGGTGAGATATTTTCTTTAGACAAAAGAGTCATTGGGGTTGATTTAAAATGCCTCTCAGCTACTATGAGTATTTCAACTGGAAAAAAAAAATCATGTCAAAACATGCTAGTTGAAAAAACATTTTTAAAGATATTTCAATATTAAATATAAATAAATTTGATTTTAATAAAGGCAAAAAAACCTCAACTTGTATTCTTTTGATGATTGTGTGCACACAATTTCAATAATTAAATATGTCCCAGCCAAAACCAGCACAAACACAGAATAACACTCTCCCCAAGACAGTTTTCTGATATCCCTTAAGAGCCAATGTTAGCAAAGTCTACAATAACCAGCTGGAAGACAGAGGGCAAGGTATCCCTTAATGAGTTCTTTCCTCCCATTTAAAAATCACTCCAATTATTTTTGCTTTAAAAAAGCCATTAATAGGTATAATCAAGGTCCCTGCAAATAAAAAAACCCAAACTTTATGGTTGTTTTGGACTGTATATGAGTTTATAGAGTAAAAAACATTCACTAAAATGTTGTATTAGCTCTTAGTCCTCTGCATAATTATTTTTATCCATTATATCTGTCTCACTCACTTTGTGTTACTGTCTGTCTACAGGATCTTCACCGACAGGGATTAAGGTGATATCAAATAAACTGTAATAAAGACATGGTTGGTTTGAACATTATTATTCTATTTGTATTTATAAATATCCTTGCAGAGGTTTCCTGCATTCCAAGACATCACTTGATGTCTTTAACAAAGAAAAGCTACTCTTGTGTCTTCACTAAACCAGTTTGTTGATAACAAACAGATTTTAACTAACATTTGGACTATCCATGATTTCAAACACACAGATGGAATCAATAGCTGTTTGCTGTGTAACAGAATATGTCTAACATAACAAATATGCCCAGAGTGTAAAATAAGAAGAGAAAGTAAAGAATGAAGTAAAGGAACTTGAATGAGTCAGATAATGTTTACATACCACTATGTGGTTGTCTTAGTACTTGTAATCGATAAAACATTTCCATGAAAAAAGAATTCGACATAAATGAAATAAACTAATTTTCAAAGTCAGCTAAAGAAAAGAGTCACAATAAAAAATGCATGATACCTTATAAGTAAACACCACTGGATGTTGTTTAACTTAAAACAAACAAACAAACAAACACCCAAACCACACAGGACCCTAGACTTTGCAAAAATCTCTAAGATTCAAAGGCCCCTCAGCAAATTTGCAGCATCAAAATTCCTCAAGCTTCTTATTATATTTTGGTTGGTAAAGGGAATCTGTTCAAGCTTATTATATTTTGGTACATTTGTTGGTAAAGGGAATCACATCCTCTAGACCCTAGACTGGTCCACATATTTGGAATATCTGAAACTCTCTGGAATCTGATTTCAGTGTTGAAGGAACTCTTGATTTGACCTTTTACTGTTATTGGGAGGAGTTCAACTGCATGAATCTGAAATTGTCACAGCACTTAAAAGCTCTTGGATTGAAGAGCTCTGATTTCACCAACATGTACCAACAGATCTACTTCACACAGGAACTTGAGAATTTTTCTATAATAATGAATTTTTCTATAATAAATGGGTATTTCTTAAGAATAATGTATTCAAGAATTTGATTTTGTTTGTTGATGAATTCTTATAAAGAGTATAAAAACGTAATTAAGCTTTTCTAAAAGTGTCTTTTCCCCAGGTAGAGCCATCTTCTTCACAGCTTAATGTAACACCCTGTAGCTTAATATACCCCAGAACAAGAAATGACAAGGCAGCATGAAATACATTTTTCCAGTGTCCAGTCTTTCATGCATAAGAAATCATGACTGTCGTATACTGATCATGGTAAGCAGAAAGAAAGTCTGAAAATAAGTTGTTAAAGGCATTGAAAATGCATTTTAATGGTTTCATTTCGAAGGAATGTTCCCATTTAATATCTAGAAAGAGGAAGTTGGGTTTTTATCATACATTTCTCCACTACAATAGTCTCTATTGGCAAAATTTGTTAGTGAAATGAAATATGTAAAATAATGGATACATAGCATTCATAAAGATGTGGAAATGCGTATGTTTCAAATTTAAGTAATCTTTACATTTTGGAGACAGGCTATGGTTGAATTCAGTTTTCACTTTCAGATTTAAATATCTACTCAGTTGATAGCTTTGCTGTCACTTACTAGAGGATGGTCAAGTAGGAAAATTCCAGGTTCCTGTTTCTTTCACTTCTCTGTCCTCTTTTAGCCATTTCAGATTTAAATAATTAATATATGCACGAGGGTTAAAAATAACTTAAGACTGAATCCTTTCATATAATCATCACATACAGTAATTTGTAGTACTACTTAAATTGTATACTACACATGATATAAAAATTTAGTCCAATTTGTCACAGGGTTATTTGCTTTGGTTCCAGAGTAATTTAAAAATGCCTCCATCTTCTTGGCCTAGGGGAGAAAAAGATTTTATTTACTCTCTGTCTTTAAAACAGCAACATTCTTTATCTGTTTCACAATTAAATATAGTACATATAAAAATATGTAGGACTAAAATATTAGAAACTATCTGAAAAAACTTGATTTTTTAAGAGCATATTTTGTACAGTGAACCACTGAAGAGTTACATCTTTCCTCTCTTTCTAAACAAGAGAATTCCTTTTTTTGCTGTTTTCTGTTTTGGGGTGTAGGAACACATGTTTTTTATTGAGACACTTCAGCAGTTACTGAAGTCTGGAAAAAAATTTCCAAAGTATTAATTATCTCCTTCAGATCCTGAGCTCATCAGTGCTGCAGTCAGTGTCTGGGCTAAAGGCAAGACGTGAGTTTTAACTCAGCACAGCTGAAACACAAACCTGTGTTTAGCCCAGTGCAGCAGGAGCCAGATCCCCACCTGAAGACCACCTACAATATGAGGTAAACCTTACAGTCTCCAGAGAACCCCAGGTGTCCTTTGCACGTCCCTTCGGTAGCACCAAAAGGTGATTACATATTTAACCAAGGCAGCCCCTGAGGATCAGCTTCATTTTTAAGAGCTCAGCTTTGTTTTTTAAGAGCCAGAGGTTTAAGCTAAGCAGTGTTGTATGGTAGACCAAGGGAGCAGCACATTTTTTGGTTTTGAAGGTGAGCATATATTTCAATATACTGATGGACTGAAGGCTAATGAGAGATGGTCTCTTACCATTGCAAATCGCTTGGAATTGCTTCTTATTCTTTGTTTTTCAGTGTCTCAGAAAACATAATACTGTATATCTAAAGAGTTTACTACTATTTGTTTAAAGACTTCCAGGATTTAGAAGGATACATGAAAGATACATGAAAGAATATAGTAGGGTTGGGGTTTTTTCATGTTTTTTCCTTTCTGTCCTTAACAGAGACCCAAAAAAACACCCTCCTTTTCTTTCCTTTTTTTTTTTTTTTTAAAGTGTCATCAACCTGCAATAAGAGGTTTTTAAACTTAAACTTGAGCTTACTAAAATTGACTTTTGACTTCCTGATATTAGTTTTACGATTTGTTCAATGATATTAAAAATCCATACAAAAGGCTGCAAGGTTATGTTAATTTAGCAGGTACTTCTCCTGGTAGTCCTAATTATGTTATTTTTCTATTCCTATGTAATATTTTAAGCCTCTGTAACATTAAAAAATGTTAAGGATCTATTTTCAGATGTCACTATGACCTTTTAAAATAACTAATCTAGCTATTTAGAAGCTTTATAACTCATAGTCTTATTTTAAAAGGAGTGTGGGAGGATAATCAAATAAAGTATTTTCATACTGAGCAAAAAGAGAAGAGCACTAATTCTACATTAGCAAGCACACTTCTTATAGAAAATTGTCCTTCAGTACAATTGAATGCCACTGAATATTGCAGTGGCACAATACCACTTAAGCATCCTTCAAGGTACCCATTGTGGTTAGGTACCCATTTAAAATTCCTTCCATCAGATTTTTTTTTTTGAGTTATTTTTATGATCCACATACATGCTTCCAAATGGAACCTTTTTTTATGATTTTGTGAAATTTATGGCCGGTCTAAGTAGATTTTTCTGCTTGTATGCAGCCAAAATAGCCATCAGACAGTGTATGTCTGCAGACACATTTGTGTGTGATATCCATGGGACCAACAGAGCTGCATGAGCCACAGACACACACAGGAGTCATGCCTAAAACATGTTTGCATCAAGGACCTCAGAACTGGAAATGTGTTGATTTAATAATAACATAATTAACTGGCAATTAGTGAACCATGCCTCCAGGATCTGCTTGATGTTAAACCAGATAATTCACAACATGAGACAAGACTTAGACAAAGAAGTTTTGAAATACCTGCTGTAAGTGATCACCCAACATTTAAATCACACACGCATCTCTCCCAGGCTGTGTGGGTTTCAGGCACAAACCCCTCTCTGGGCACTCCCTACCTGCAGCTCCCTCCCATGGGAGATGTGGCTGCTCTGTGTGCCCAGGATGTTCCCTGCTGCCCCCAAGCACATGCAGGGGAGACACCTTCCTTGAGGGAGCTCCTGGGGGCCCTCCTGGCTCTCCAGCTCTCCCTGGGAACCAAGAGGGTGCCTGCTCCTTGTGTTATCACAGGGAAGAATGATCAACCCGGCCTGGAAATGGTGCTGCTACTAATTTTTATGTTATTACCTATCTGTTACTGGAAGTTTTCACTGTTCTTACAATTAAGAACCATTGTAAGATGCTTCCCCTGGGTATGGACTCTATCTCTCCTTGCAGGTTCACAAAGGGTAACAAGAAGTCCAGACAAGCTCAAATATTGGAAGTTCTTATGTTTTACCCTATTACTGCCTCTACACTTTGATAACCTAAATTTAAAAAAAAAAATATACTGCCCCAAGAGTTAAATAATTTTGCTGGGAAAACATCAAGGGGTGAAAAGCTGTCATCGCTTCAAATGTTTGTTTCCCCCAGGAGCTTCCTACTGTGTACATGTATATGCAAGTATATATAGAAATGTATATATAGGTATAGGAAGATGTATTCCTTCCCATAAAACAGCATGTGTTTTTTAAAAAACTCAGACTCTAGCATGAGGTGGTATATTCTTCAGCACTTGAATACTTTAGCATTACAAAAGCATTCATCAGTGGGAAACTGAGCTCTCTAAGTCTCACAATAGGAGGCAGTTTCTTCTATCACCCAATAATTTTCACACTTTTCTTCCAGAATTCTTTCCTACCTTTGTTTTTATCAATGCTATAAAAAGAGAAAAAATTACCTCCTGGATGTTATTTGTTTTTTATGGTTGCACCATACATTTGAATCACAAAGCTACAGTGCAAACTCATTCTGAATTATCCACTAAGCATAAAAATCATTTTCCTAGTAGCTGATTTTCAAAGTGCCACACAGATAAGACAAAGTAAGCCACAACCTGTAGTGGGGCTGAATGCTGGTATTCATTTAAAAATCAACAAGATTAAAGCTTTTCATATGTTTTAGGTAGTCCTGAAAGAAGGGAGGGAGTTGGACTTGATGATTTATATGGGGTCCTTACCAACCTGAGATATTCTATGATTTCATGAATTGTTTCACTTGTTCTCTTCCACAGCACAATGCTCATAGGTCTTGATTTGTAGGGAGATCACTGCTGGTCTGCCAATGTCAGGCAGAAAATTGTATTGGTTCCTGCTGCTCAGCTGCTCAGAGTTACCCATTTGAGGTGCCAATGGCTAAAATCCCTGGGCATTCCCATCATTTGACTTCAGACCTCTCTGTTACTCTTCCTCCAGCTGTCATCTTTCCCTTCTTTCATGACTTTCTAAGATCATCTCTTCTCTTTAGAAACCTCTTAAGTACCTTTTCAGGATTGCCTCTTCCTTTCAGACTCCAAGTCCCTAAGTTTAAAGAAGAATAAGGAAATGTCTGATCAGTCTCATGATTAATCAGCAGTTCTGTCTCTTTGTTAGATAGTTCAAACGTTTGGGTTTGGATATTCACCCCATTACACACAGGCAGCTAACTGTATGCTGCCTGCTGGCACTCAAATTTCAGCTATTTTTATAACAGCCAAAGGAAGTTGTCTATACTGTTTATGCAATGTGTACAGCTGGTGTTCATATCAGGTATTTAAATTTTCTATTGCTTGCCTTTAAATTTCATTCTGTCTAAATAAGTGTTTCCCAAAGCTATCCAATTCTTCATATATGATCCATCTCACCTAGTTTTAGCCCTTTAAAAATTTTCAGTCTGAAACTGGACCTTCCATGTGTCCATTGGTAAACCATGTGCCTAAGAAGCCTTTACCATTTATAAAGATCTAAAGTTATTGGAAACTAGACAAATATTCTCTCATGCTGCTCTTGATGCCTTCACTTGGGCAGCTGTTGCTCTAGAACATCATGTCTCTGTTGATTATATCTTCATTGACAATAATGAGAGCTCAGACAGCTTTTATGCTTTTGGACAATCTGAATTTTGTCTGGCACATTAATTTATGTTGACATGTAAATACAAATGTATTGAATCAAATCCTGTCCCACCAGCCTAGTCTAGGTTTATTATATCTTGTCCTTCCCTAGTTCTGTCTTAGGAAGAGGTACCTCCAGAGAGTGATTCATTCTGCTTGCTTGAGGATAATGACAGCATTCTCTCTCCTTTTCTTCCAATTAGTGAGAATCTAAAATAATTATCTGAAGCTATGCAGTAAATTCTTAGATAATTAAAATTAGATGAGATGGGTTCCACTCTGGTTCAAAAGCACAGTCCTCTCCATTATTTACTGTTTGTTTTTTTAATTATGGTTATCAACTTAGCTGGCCATAATTTACGTACATACACACACACACACACACACACACATATATATATATGTTTTTTGAGATTCTTTATTTCCAATATGTTTTTTGTTCTTATCCAGACAGTTCTAGCTTCTAATAAAAAATTCTAATTGTAGGCAGACCGGTAGGTTACATAGACTCAGAAGACTTCCTAATGCAAAGAGACTCATCCTCACCAAAGAGATTATTTATACTCTTGAAAAGCAAATTTTGCCCTAGAGGATTTTATAAGGAGATCTGCAAATCATTACAGTTCTAAATTCAGTACAAATCCATAGCTGTTTTCCATCTTGTATGATATCCTGATCCTAGAAGCCATGAAGATTACAATTCATAGGACTGGGGAAATTTATATCTTTAACGGTCCCTCATAGAAATCCTATATTACATGGCAAAAATTTGCAGTAATTATGACATTTTTTTTTGTTCTGGTTTTGTTTTCAAGGCTGATGAAAAAGGGTATTAAGTTTGGCACTATTTACTATATTCCTTTGCTTAATAGGCTTCCCAGTGGACAACCTTATTATTTAGAAGACCTGTCATAACATAGCAAGATACAGATAAGAAATAAAGTCAAATATAAAACAGTCAAAGAAGATGAACAATAGTCCTTAAACAGGCTAAAATGTGAGACTTTGTATCTTTAAACTCAGACTGAAATTTAGTTTGACTGCTGTTCTTACAGAAGTAAGCGATGTCATCTTAGTTTCTGCTTCAGATTTATCTAGGACTCCAAGCTGACATATTTCATTTTAATTAGGTATTCTATATCTGCTCTTCTTACTTAAAGAAACATCACTCCTCTACGTACCCAGACAACCTCTTCAGGTTACCTTGAGGTCAGCATCATAAATATAACAAGGGAGAGCCACGACCTACATACAGAACTGGCTCGCTGCTGACGGCGCTGCAAGCGAAACTGAACACTGCAAAACTGAATCATGTTGCTCCAGACATGAGGACCCAGGGATCAGCTGGGCCTTCCTCCCATGCAGGCCAAAGAGGAAGAGTGATACGTAACTGGGGGAGGGATAAGGCTGAGAGAAGAAGGAATGTCCAGGAGAAGCTTAGTTCTTTCTTTTGGAGGGCAAATTTAGACAGTTACAGAAGGAATATTTCAGTGGGATGCCACAAATTCTTACCCCTGCTCTAAACAGCAGCAGATAACTTCATGCTAGTCACACTGCAGCCCTATTTTTTTTTGGTGTACCCCATAACCTGCTGATCCAGGTGACTGTTAACTCCATGTGTGTCTGGAGCCAGCTCTGTCATCATCTTCGTAGTGAGAAGCTATCATGAGGAATATCCATCTTACATGCCACAAAGAAAATGCTATATTTTTTTCTCAACTTTATTTATTCAATACTGCATTGTACAGTAAGAATGAAAAGTTAAAGTAAAATATTTCCTGAGGAGATATTTTATTTTGCTGAAGGGTTCTAGTTAGGAAGAAACAAGTATTTTTGGTTTTCCATGCCACTTTCTAAGTCGCCCATAACTGGAATTGAAACTCAAAGTCAAAAATCAGTTTGCTGTTTTTTGAATTAATTAATTTCTAGAATAAAAAAAAGAAGAAATCTGTGTTTTCCAGAAATTAAATATTCAGAAATACAGAATTAGGACTGGTCATTTTAAATTATCCAGTCTGTATTAAATTATCCAGCAAACCCTTAAATAACATTGTATAGTGAAGAAGAAAAAAATATTATGCCATGGATCTAAAGGATTTAATACATGTTCAGAACCAGGCACCAAATGGAGATTGAGAAACAGTGGGCATAATTTGTACCAGGAAA
The DNA here is from genome assembly GCF_027887145.1 of Ammospiza caudacuta. NCBI lineage: Eukaryota > Metazoa > Chordata > Aves > Passeriformes > Passerellidae > Ammospiza > Ammospiza caudacuta. The sequence continues at coordinate 79,076,087 of NC_080595.1, forward strand.
GGTTCATGCTTTTAAAGTAAAGTTGAAAATGAAAACTTTTGACCCAGAGAATTGTCAAATGGTTGAACATGTTGCCCAAAGAGGTTTTGGAAGCAGTACTTTTGAAGCTGGGATGAAACCTGGAACAATCTGGTCTGAGCTCATAGTTGACATGGTTCAATGTATCCAAATCTCCAATAAACACAGAATTGGAAGAAGTTGAAACTCTTTGCTTACTTTTCTTGGTAGTTTTCTAAGTTTCTGCCCAAAGGACCACAGAAAAGATAAAATGCAGTCCAGATTTTCCAAATATAAATAAGGACAGAATCCAACAGTTTCTATGTGTTCTAGAGGAGATGGAGTAGTTTCCTGGAGTTCCAGGAAATTCAGTGTGTTAACTAAATATATAGAAACCACCTCAATTTTGTTAAAATCCCCATGCTATGAAAGAAGAGATTGCGAAAATGGGTACATTTCCCAGTGTGCTTGCTTCATATCTATACTCAGCATGAGTGTGCCTCAGAACTTTCAGAATCAGGATAGACCTTTAGTCTGAATCAGGCCATTCTAATAATCATGTTCTAAATAATGAGTGGTGATCCTGAAGGAAACTCAGCAACACACAGACTGAAAGACACACAGGTAGAAGGGTACTGTGGTTTAATATTAATTCTCTTTGAGCTTGTTTACTTTCATTATGAATAGTTTATGTACAGAATCCAGATCAGAGTATTCAGCATTCCCAGCCTGATTACTTGAAATCCCAAACTGAATACATACTTTCTCAAATTCTAATATAATAGGATGTAATTAAGTGTAGTAAATTAAAACTAAGCAAACCCTATGGCGTGTAAGAATATCACAGTTAAACTTCATTTGAAAAAAAAGGCTCTGAGATATAATTAAAAGGCAACCCTCTGAAACAAAGGATTTATTAAACATTTGTTCTTTTGGTTTTAGCTTGACAGCTGTTGAGGAAAAAAAAAATACCCCCAGCCAAAGAGAAAAGGTTGTTAGATGCTCCAGCACTAATACTCTAAGTATAAACTGTAGCATGCTCAGATATCAATGGATTACTGGGATTTTGATGACTCAAAAATTGGTCATTATGACAGTGTAATAAAGGGAAAAGAGATTTTTCAGCCCAGAATGTGCAAATGGTAAAATTAATTAGACATTAATGAGACAAGTTCTTCAAAGCTAACAGGGTAGACTGTTGAAGATTGGTTTATATTAGATATGCCAACTAACTTTCATCTGTGAAGATGCTATAGGGAATGAAAAAACTTTCTCTTTAAGAGATACTGATTTCAATTCTTTCTAATGTGCATTGATTTTTCCTAAAGATTTCGATTAAAAAAAAAAATTATTTGTGGTGTATTTTGCATATTACTTGGGAACAGTGTTACTGAGGCTCACAGTCCTATTTAAAGATATCAGAAGGCTTCTGGTTTTCAGTTCTGAAATGCAGAAATCCAGACAGCAATGGACTCAATAATAGTTTCTCCCTAATTAGGAACAATTTTAAAAAACCCTATCAGCAAATATGTAAAATTCAGCCATTCAAGAGAAAGTTTTTCATTTGGTGGGCACTTTTTTTTCTACCTTGGTTTCTTGTTGTTGTTGGTTTTGGTTTGTTTTGTTTGTTTTGGGTTTTTTTTCTGTTTCATTTTTCTTCAAATATATCTGTGAAGTATATATGAAGCAAAGAACAGTAGATATTTGTTTATTGGTTGATGTATATCCCTTTTGTCTCATTATGATTCACCATGGAGACATGTAGCATGGACTCTTCAGGCTGGAAATGTAGATCAGATTTTTGCTCTGACCCTTATATCCCAAACACAGACTGTACATAGTTTTCTATTAGTCTGTTTTACCCAAACACCTATAATTTTCAACAGCTTTAAGCATGTGTTGAATATGTTGAATGTACTTCCTTTATAGGTGTAGTTTCATTAAATTCTGCTAGTCACCTTAAACCTTGGATTGTTGAATATTTTTCTTTCGGGAATTGACTACTTTCCTGGAAGGAAAAAGATGCTCTGGACTAAAATGGAATATTGAAGAGGAACAAATCATCTAACTATGGCACACTCTTGAATAATCTGCAAATAATACTAGAAATAGATATGGTCTTGGATATCACATCTTGTGCTTGTCTTCAAGAAAGACCTTAGAGCCTGTTTGAGTTCTGTGGACTTGCAACTCATGTCTGTAATGGCTGATATTACAGAATAGGATTAAGAATAAATTTAACAAAAATGCAGCTGAATGTGTGAGCTAATCTCAGTTGACATTTTCTGTTTTAAAACTGCATGCCTAGAGTAAGGTTGTTACCCATGTTTCATAGATATCTATGAACTCATGGATCTCTGAGCATGTCAAGTGAAAGGTCAAGTGAAAGGTGTCCCTGTCCACAACAGGGAAGTTGGAAATAGATGATCTTTAAGGTCCCTTCCACTCCTGGCCATTTTATAATTCTGTGACTTGTTGTCTATGAAAGGATGTGGGGATTTTCAAAGCATGAACCAGGATTTTTTTTCAAGAGAGGTAGGATAAATTGCTACGTACAAGTTTCATCTTCCAAAGCAGCCTGAGAAAACATACCTTAAGACAGACACCTAATTTTTTAGGTGGTTAAAGCAAAATGAAGTGAACCTGCCTGTAAGTTTCCTTATTCTCTGAGGAACTTTTAACAATCTGGCTGAAAGTATGAAAGGCTTTAAGGTATTCCATTGTATTTTGTCATTTGTCTAATGAGGACATCCACTTGAGGTTAAAATTAAAGTTTTTCATGCTGTTTAGGAAGATTGAAGTATGCTTTAATGTGTTAAGTGGGGACAGGGAAATGTGTGGAGTTGCTTGGTTTGTTTTTTTTTTAATAATATTATATTTCTTAGACAAGAGGGACTAAAAACCACAATGGAAATAGTCTCTTAGCTGGGAAGATAAGCCCCTCTCCAGAACTATATCCTGTCTAAGGAGCAGATTCCACCCAGAGACCAATTTTGATGTTAATCTTATGATATTACTGCTCATAAACCTGTGTAGTAAAACTCAAAGTACCATACTGTATGTCTTCACAAACCTGAATGTCAATTTGCAAATCATATAAATAAATTCTACACCTGCTGACAAATGCATACTGTGCTTATTATATGTCCAGTTAATCAAAAGGAGGTAAGGATCATCCTGGGGTGTCACCCTCTTTGAACTCAGAAATTCTGACAGATTTTGTTGAATGTGTTGTAGAGGGGTGACCATGGCTGGATGTCAGGCATCTACCAAACCTCTTTATCACTCCTCTCCATAGGGAGACAGGGGAGAGAAAATACAATGAAGGATTCATGGGTTGAGGTAAGGACAGGGACAGAACACTCAATGTATGAGAGATCACTCAAATACCATTATGGGAAAAACAGGCTCTAATTAAAGCTATGAATTGAATTGATTACTAGCAAAATCAGAGCAAGGTAATGACAAGTAAAATAAAACCATAAAAAATAGCACCTTAAAAACAACCCCACTTTCCCCCAGTCCCTCCCTCCTTCCCAGCTCTTCCTCCTACCCCAGCAGGCCAAGGAGACACAGGATGGAGGCTATGGTCAGTTCATCACCCACTGTTTCTGCTGGTCCTCAGGGTGAGGAGTCATTCCCCTGCTGCACTGTGGGTTCCCTCCCTCAGGAGACAGTCCTGCATGGACTTCCTCAATGTCAGTCCATCCCATGGACAACAGCCCTTACCAAATGGCTGCAGCATGGGTCGCTCTTCCATGGGGTGGAGTACTTCCACATTACTCCAGAATGGGATTAGGGCCCCTCTCTCCTCAAGTCTCCCACAGGGCCACATCCTCCTCTCAGACATCCACCTTCTCCAGCCTGGGTCTCCTCCACAGGCTGTGGGGGGATCTCTGCATCCCCTATGGACCCTGCTGGGCTGCAGGGGGAGAGTTCCTTCACCATGGCAATCACCGCAGGCAACAGGGGAATCTCTGCTTTGGCACCAGACCACCTCCTGGCCCTCCTTCTCCACTGACCTGGGTGTCTGCAGTTGTTCCTCTCACATGCTCTCACCCCACTCTTCTCTGACTGCGATTACAACAGTGCAATAACTTTTTTCTTTTTCTTCTTCAGTACGTTACCCCAGAGACATTACCATGAATAGATCCAACTGGCCCTGCCTTGGCCAGGGATGTGTTCATCTCTGGAGTTGGCTAGCACTGGCTTTCCCAGCCATGGAAGAACTTTCTAGCAGTTCCTGACAGAAACTTCCCTTGTAGCCCCCCCCAGTGCCAAAGCCAGGCCAAGCAAAACCAGTAAAATGTATAGTGCCAAAGAAACCCTTGGGGAGGCTTGGGGTATATGATGGTCGTTTTGGACATCTATTGGCAATTTTCATGTCTTTCTCAACATAGGGAGTGAACAACAAAGAATCTCTTCTGCAGCTCCCACAAAGGATGATTCACAGTATGCAGAGATGATTCACTTGAGCTGGAGACCTACACAGTACCAAGTAAGAGTTGCAGAAACAAGCCTGAAAAACTCATTGTGCTCAGCAGACAAATGAATAGCGAGTCTTCTGTCTGCAGCTCTTGGGACACTTGTATTTTTGTGCCACAAATACCTTCATTAAAAATTAATCATATCCTGTAGCAAAACTGCAGGTCTCTGGCTCTTATCAGAGGAGAATTTCCCTATGGCGTTAAAGGAAATTGTGCTGTAAATGTATGCATAATTTCTAAGTAGATATTCTTCAAGTATTTTTAGTTATTTACATGTTGATATTTTCAGCTTAAAGCTGCTTTGTATTTTTTATGTATAAATTTCTTATGCCTTTAAATTTCTGGAAACAATGAAGTAATTTAGTATAAAGCAGCTTAATAACAAGGAGAGTCTATACACACTGCAAATGATTTAACTCCACTTATACTCTTTTATTAACAACCATTACTTATATCCTCTCGGAACCTACTGAAGTCTGAGGAATGAATGTTGTTGCCTCTGGTGGACTGTGACTAAACAAATGCAGTATAATGAAGAAAAAGATACTGCTAAACATACCCAAATCCTTTGAATCATGTAAAAGGACTTCTCAGTAAAAACTTCACAGAATGCAGTCTCTAAATGAGTCACTTGCACCTTCAAAATGTGAAGATGCTTTATTTGGATATCTCTGCGCCTCAGGTTTGTAGCTGTCCATCTGCTTTAATCCTCGGTTTTGTAGTATCAATTCTGCAGGTGTGCAGCTGCTCCACCTGTCCCAGTACTGCTCACATTACTGCAGGGAATCCAGTGGTGGCCATGAGTGGTGGGAAAGAGATTACTGAACAGTTTTAGAGGGTACATTTCTAAGTCAGACCAATTTGTTTACCAAATTAATCTTGCCACTCAGGAGTGCGTAGTCAGCTCTTGAAGATTATTGCAGCATGCAAAAGATCTAAAAATCTACAGGAAAGGGGGGGATCTCTATCTCTGGAAGTTGCCTGCCTTTTCCCATTGGATTAGTTTGGACAGTGGCACCTATTCATATTGGGTGTCAAGTCAATACCTCTAAATGAATATTATGGTTGTTTCCAAGAGCTGAGACTTAATTAGATAATTACTTTAATCTCGTTATTTCTGTATTTCAGATGTCAGTAATAGTACTACCACATTAAAAATACAGCCCAAGAACCTCTGTGATTAAGTGCTCTCCTCCAAATACCAACACAACGAAAGGATGGAGCAGGCAACTCACCACCTAGACATTGCATTGCAGTAGATTCCAAGCTGACTTGATATACATGGAGTTAAATTAGACACACAGAGGTATCATTTTCTTGACATAATATTTTTCAAGATTACTATGTGAATAATATTTACAGCAAGGCACTATCCTATTTGAACCTTCTCTAATTAACAACTTAGTAGTCATTAAATATTTTAATGAGACATAACTGCTATCTGCAGAATGGACACAGATGGCAAGGCTGTGAGAAGAAGAGGTGTGGAAGAAGTAGTATTGTGTAGCCATGGAAACAATGCCTTTCTTCCTCCCTTCTCCCTTTTAGGTTCAGCAATGCTGCACATCATTAGGGTGTCTGCCTCTCTTGACAATGGCAACTTTGCAGTGTCAGTCAGTAAATCTCTGTATCCATTCATGCTGTCAGCACTAAGTGATAGAAAGCCTGGGGAAGATGTGAGATGCATAGCAAACAGACTTTGGCTCTGTGACAGTCTAGTCACGTATTCTTATGCAACTGTCAATTCTGAGGCTCAATTCAATAAGAAAGAACAAAATGGAACGGGCCTGGCTAGACAGTGTTCTGTTAGTGTAGTTTCTAAAGTTCATTTCTGTGGTCAAGTAAGTAAAAATGCTGAAAAATGAGACTTGACTGTGTGGGTACAGAGGACAAATAGAATAAAGCTGTGGCTGAGCTCTGGTTACAAGCAGTTTTGTTAATCCGCTGCAGTCAGACCTTAGTGTTGGTGTTTAATTTTGCTAAACTGGGTGGTGATATGCTTTTGAATTGGTAGCAAAAAAGAAAATGTTAAAACCTTTGAATGTCAGTTATTCTCACATAGAGCTGTTCCCATGTGTACCAAGAGCACTTATTTATGCCTAGCAAAAAGCCTTATAATTATAAGAAGCTGAAGCAGAAAAAAGTGTCTGAGTAAAAATAGAATAAAAATTCAGTCTAAATGCACTGAAAAAAAAAATTCAACATGAGCTCTACCCTCACCCTTCTCCTCTCATTTTTAGCAGTAATTAAACCAACTCTAAATGCCGCATTTAATTCATTTGGAGTTAGAGATTCCAGGAGGGGATGGGAAGACATGAATTTATGGATCTGCCAAGTAGAAGGAATAAGTCCTATAATTTTAACACAGATTTGAGCTTCTTAAAACTTTTAACCACACAGAAGTGTGAGGTACCAATTATGACATCATGAGAGGCAAGTGCCAGAGTAATTATCAACTATTCTAATAGAAGAAAGGGAATGAAAACAACTTGGGGCTTAGTTTGCACAGGGGAATGCAGAAATACATCCCCTGCATGGCTTTCATACCTACAATATGCATTGGGCAAACATGATTTCTGCAGGCCTTGTCTCTACATCTTCCCCCCTGTATAGGAAACAGTCCTGCTGGGAATGGAGGTGCTCCTGTAGGGAGTGTTCCTCAGAGCCAGGCGGATGCTGATGAGACAATGTCTGAGTCACTGTCTGCTTCCTGATCGACTTCTGGGTCAGCACTAAGCCACACAACCTAACAACCCCAAAAGCACTAATTTATCCCAAACCATAAAACTAAATAAAGTACAGGACACTTTTCACAGATCAGACTAGCCTGCTTTCTGACCCAATGAGTCACAGGTCAGTGTCTTATCTACACTGGCTGGGCTCGATCATCCTAGAGGTGTTTTCCAACCTTAACAATTCTATGATTCTGTCATCTTCTCCTGGCCAGGGGCCAATGGAAATGGTACATACTGTGGATCTTCAGCCATGATCTAGGAACAGATCCTGCCAGACAATGACAGAAAGCAGCTCTAGGGCAGAGAATGCCTGTTGGTGCTGGAATTGACATGTGTACTCATGATATGGTCATGGTATGATCACTGACCACTGATCGTGGTATTATCAGTGATGTGTGCTTGAGCAGTCCCTGCTGATGTTCCCTGAGAGATTTAGATTACAAAACAGGATAGCAACACAAACAGAGCTGCACTTTGAGATATTTGCTCAAAAAGAATGCTTAATGGGATAGCAGGCAGCTCACAGAGAGGCCTCCCCATGTAGACTTGACTGTTGAGCACTGAGATTGAGTCAGAAAATGTGAACAACCAGACAAATTGTGAGGATGTACTCCATACAAAAGGACTTCTTTGTTCTCCTGGACTGAAAAAAAAAACCAAACCAGTCAGCCTACAGCTTAATACATGCCCCCTTTTCTTCATATATTTAAACCTTAGTCTATTAAAAACAGAAGACAAAAAATACAGAAGATAGAAATCATTGGCAGTTACATGCTTAGTTTACATGAGCACACATGCTTCCAGCTTATTTTAATTCTTCACATACTTGATTGGTTGTCTCTGGGCATCACATTAATCCCTGATGTGCTTGTGCCAATTGAATGGACATTTTATATTTAGAATACCCTATGTTCATGCCTGATTTTGATTTAAGATATGCTGCACTTAGCTATTGAAACGTAATTGAATCATTAAATTGTTTTGAGAGTTGGAATTCAAACTCTAGGTACTACACATTAATTTTCTCAATTGTAACTCCCCTTCTGTATTTCAGAGTTTGGGAGCTCTATCCTGTCTGACTATCTTCATGTCTGGTCAAACTTTGAGAGCTGTCAAACAGTAGGGCATATGAGCAGCTGGCCAAGCTGCAATTTAGAAGAATCAGATTACAATCCAGAGCTTTCTGTTTTAATGAAAAAAATTTGAAATATTGACACTTTTACAAAACTTAAATGCTGTCTAGTTGAAAACTAAACCACTTGTCATCTAGCTAACAAGATATTGTTTTCATTTTAGTTTTTCAGTTCAAATATTGTGTTTTGGAGTTATTTGTTGGAGTTTTTGGTTGGGTGGTTGGTAGGTTGATTGATTTGGGGCTTTTTTGTTGGGTTTTTTTTTTTCATTTCCTGGGGAAGAGACTGACCCCACCTGACTGAAACCTCCTTTCAGGTAGTTATAGAGAATAATCAAGGCTGAGCCTCCTTTTCTCCAAACTAAACAACCCCAACTTCAACTCCTTCAACTGACCCTCACATGACTTAATCTCCTCATCCTTCTCTGGGTTAGCTTTGGACCACAGAAAACTCAACCCAACCAACCCTTAAGAATTACTTTGCAAATTAATATTTTTGATTGTAAATACTTCCTCTGAAGGTTCAGAAATTTTTACATAAAAAATTAAAGTTACTTGCAATCTGAGCATGATGACAAGGCAGTCACCATGTCAGGAAGGAAGGACAGCCTTGTTATTAAAGCACTGGACCTTAGAGAAATGTATTCAATTCTTGCATCTCTTGGTGTCTTCTTTATTTGTTTATATTAAGGAAGAATGCAGAGACTGGGATTTTGCAGGTAACAAGGCAAAATCTACTGGGGAGCCAGACATGCCAACAACTTTCAAGTATGTAGAAACTACCAACAAAGATGAGGCAAATAATTTGTTTTCCATGTGCATGATGGAAATGATGGATTTGAATTTTGCAGTGACTTGGTTTGCGGGTAACAAAAACCGGACAATAGCAGAAAGCAGGAATAAAACAAGCTCATGCAAAACTGTATATTTGTCAGGAATATACTGAATGTATTCTGCCAGAAATCACCTAGGTATAATTTGTCCTACACTGAAAAAAGAATGGCTCAGACAATGTTTTGAGTGATCCCAGAATCATCTCTGGCTATGCCTACAGTAGGAATTGCTTTGGTACAGTTGGACAATATCAGAAGAGTGAGGCAGCAGGAGACACCCACAGTAAATATAAAATGCAAGATTTAATTCAGGATAAAATTAACTGGAACCAAACACACTCACAAGCATGTGGATGAGAACTGACTTTACTTACCAATCACTAGTCCAAATCCTTATGTTTTCTCTGGGATTTTGAGCTTAATAGATTCTGCGGTATAGTAGCCTTCAAAATCAACCTAGCCTGAATATATCAAAACCACCATGTTAACTGAAATAATATGAAATAAATGTGTTTGGCTAGCTGACCTTGCTATTATTACAAACCAAATGCTGGTGTGCTTCCAGCCTGTTATCTGGAAGGAGATTATCTGGACTGTACATTAGCCAGGAGTTGTCTTCACCCAATACCCTGGATAAGACACAGTGCCAGAGAGGGAGTGTTGCAATGCACACATTGCTCACATCACATCTGGCTGTGCACACTGATGATTCTACAAAACCTCTTTGTATTTTTTTTTCAAGGTTGAATATGCTAAAAATGCTTATAGCCCAATATGCATGTGAATTAACCATAATTTTTTCTTTGAGGTTTTTATTCTGAGATCTAGTTACATCTGCCATCTCTTTGCTCTGTATTCAATATTGAGAATATAAACCCTTCAGATTTTATTTTTCTATTTATGCAAGCATAGGATAGTCATAGAATCATAGAATTGTTAATGATGGAAAAAAGCCACCAAGATCATAAAGTCTAATCATTGAATGGTTACCACCATGCCCACTAAATTCTATTGTGTACTGAAAAATCTACTTATTTTTTAAGCATTGACAGGAATGGCTGATTCCACCATTTTCCTGGGTAGCCTGTTCCAATATTAACCACTCTCTCAGTGAAGGAATTGTTCTTTATATCCAACACAAACTTCTCCTGGTCCAACTTGTGGCCATTTCCTCTCACCCTGCCACCTGTTACTCGGGAGAGCAGACTGACCCTCGCCTGGTCACAATCTCCTTTCAGGTGGCTGTAGAGAGTGACAAGGTCCCTCCTGAGCCTCCTTTTCTCCAGGCTAAACACCCCCAGCTCCCTCAGATGCTCCCCATCAGACTTGTGCCCCCAGACCCTTCCCCAGCTCCAGTGCCCTCTCTGGACACACTCCAGTCCCTCAGTGTCCTTCTTGAAGTGAAGGACCCAGAAATGGACACAGCAAATGAGGTGAAATCTCCATATTCCCCATGGAGAACCTGACTGGTACTTTTGGGTGCTTATATGCATGTGATAGACAATAAGAACTGATCCCTTGATGTGCATCTTACCTAACTCCCACTCTATAAAACATAACTGTCTATAATTAGATTAGTCCTATGGATAATATTTTTAATCACTTGAGACCAATCCTGAAGGGCATGGGATCATAGAATTGTTTTGTTTGGAAATGTCCTTTAAGATCATCAAGTTCAGCCATTGACCATTCTTTGCCTCCTATGGTAGCCATCTAGAGTGGGTGACACAAATGCAGAATGTGCCACTGTTTCCACTGGCTGTGGAAGAAGACTTGAAAAATAACTCTATCTGGGAGGAAAACCTTCTAGTGAGTGGTGGAGAAGGCTGGGACTTGGTCTGTCTTTCTGGAGGGTTATGTAGCCATGGGGCTCATAGGTTGGAGTGAACATACCTACACATGCTTAGGTCTCCTGCCCTATACCTTTTTTAGCATCGTATTATTAAAAGCACCAGTACTTTTTTTATGTCAATAAATTCAATTCCTGAACACACATGCCTAATCAGTTACATTTATATATGTATTATATATAGGTATAATTATATACATATATATAATATGTATTTCATATTATATATGAATATATATATGAATAATATGTTATTTCATAATGTATATTTATTTTTAGATTTTTAAATTAATTGTGTTATATTAATATATTTTTTGTTTCTTATTTTTTATATTTTAGACTTGTTATATATGCATTTTGCATTTACATTTTCAAATTTACCTGCAATATTGCATGTTAGCATTAATTCCAAATACTTTCTCCCCTCCTTTCCTCTTTACATATTTCAGACTTTACTTTAAAATAGTAACTTTTCTTATTAGTAATCAAAACAATAAAACTGACTAGTTCATTTCCCTGAAGGACACTCTCATAATTTCGTCTGTCATAGGAATTACTATACAAAACAATAAATGAATGGTAACCAGTCTAAGCAATGTGCATGGAAATGAGATTATTTTGATTTTTCTTTCACGAATTAACATTCAGGTTGCTTGTAGTAGGCCAACACATCATTCATTCACCGGTCACAAGAATGTCTAGCTTTTTTCTTCTCCAGCCTTAGCTCCTGCTATGCTGATCTCTGAGATGAATGTATAGACACCAGAGAAATAAAATGGCAGCATCATTTAAATAATTCTTTCCTGTAATTTCTGGGTTAGGGACATCACCAACCTGGAAATTCAGGATATCACACCACAGATATCACCTTTGGTGTAACCACTAGTCATGGGAGTTATTTAATGTACAGACCAGTTTTTCCATTTGCAACACATTTATGCATCTCAGATTGCATTCTTTGTATCCTTTGGGTATTCTTTAGTTTTTCCACTAGATGATGGCCCATGAAGGTGTCTCACAGACTCAATGTATAGAGCCACTGCACTATTATGTGGGAAATACCTTGCAGTCTGGAGAAGTTGAATTATACATAATTTAAAACAGTTTAAGAAAATAAGAAGGTCGAAAATAGTGTCGCAAATAAAACAAACCCAACATCTAACCTCATTATGCTCCAGTGCCTGCAGAAAGACCCCTCTCTCTCCCTACTTCCTTGTCTTGCAGGGCTGTCTCCTGACTTGGGGGTAGATGGGACCTGTGCTTTGTGCTTAGGTCTGAAGGCTTTGTCACAGGACTTACCTGTAAGATGGGTCTGTTACATTCTGCTTATTGCAGACCTCAGAGTACACTCCAGATGGGCTCAGGTCTGGCAATGGCCATTCTCTTTTATTCCATCTTGTTATCAGACATTTGCTCTTTTAGTTAATATCTCCTTTTAAACATTTCAAAGGCTCTAGAGAAGCTTAATTTTTTCAGTGTGAAATTCATTCTGCTCACTCCCTAATATGGAAACAACCCTGCATTCTTAATTTAAAATAAAATATGTTTCTTTTTAAAAGTATTTAAGTCTCTTTTTTCAACACCAGTCATGTCCTCTTTATCATGTTCACTTTATTTTGTTGAATGTCAAAAATATCCTTCCTTGTGGTGATGCCTGCTCAATATATTTTGGTCCATACTTTTCATTGAAATTTACAGTTATATGACTCTCAATATTAAGGACATATAAGGTTTTAACATCCAAACACTGCTTAGTGTATGTGGTTCACTATTGACTTCTGGCTGACAATGTACATGGAGGATATCCTGAATGCTGGCCAGAGCCTGAAGCACTGTGACATTAAAGTCATTAAAGAACAAGTGCCAGAAGAGATAGGTGTGATAGGTCCCAAACTTAAGATGACACATCACCAACTTCCCAGTTTGCTCTGAATTTTACATGACATAAAAAATCATGCAGATTTGTGATACAAAAACTGGGACAGAAGCTTTTGGCCCTATATCAAAATAAAATTTCAAGAAACTACTTGAAATGAAATAACATGTTTTAATACATATAAACTTTTCTGGAATATAAGTTTCCCTAAGAAATTTTGGTGTTTCTGTTTTACTTCATGATCCAAAATAAGCAACTATTTTAGATATGAGAATATCCCTGGGGATATGTTTTGCATTTGGAGAATTCTAACTCATAAGTCTTAGCTTTTCTAGATCAGAGATAGCTTTTAATTTCTGCATATAATAATAGTAAATGTTTCAGAGAAAAATATTATTTTGAAAGTTTAAATTCTCCAGCATTTTATATTTCATACTAAAAGCGCCCATAAACTTTTTCCTAAAATTTTCCAGAATGTGGAACTGAAAAGCAAGGTCACAAATGTACAGTAAATCCATCTAGAAATTTTATCTTCATAGGAAAGCCATTTTTACATAGTTTTGGAACATTTAAATGCCCAGCATAAAATAACACAGGGGTAAGAGCCTCCACAAAGAAGAAGCAGAAATAGTTTTGCAGACTCACGCTAGTTCCTTGAGACTTAACCAATGACAAAACTTTGTGATCTCTTTTTGTCACTTTATACTCTCACTTTTCTCTATACAAATATTTTCTTTGAGATAAATGAGATGGGAAAATGGGATAGATTTTGACAAGCAAATATGTTTTTTTTTTTCTGAGCTGTACCTGCTAAACCACAGGTAAGGGCAGGATGAGAAATTCTCACAGTATCTGATGCTTGATCATTCCACTGATTCTTGTTTCTGCACAATCCATGAACCTATCACCTGGACTACATTGTATGTTTATCCTTTGTTACTCAACTCCAGTAGTTTTTCACAGTATTAGGAAAATAAATTTCTAAGTAGAAAACAGTTCATGACAGTGTGTATCTGGTGGGGATCTTCTGAGGTGTTGAGAAACTTGGAAAAACTGGATTTTTGCAGGGTGATGCAGCGATAACAACATGAAATCAAAAGCTGTAAGAGAAAAAAAAGGAGGGAAGGAGGGAAGGAGGGAAGGAGGGAAGGAGGGAAGGAGGGAAGGAGGGAAGGGAGGAAGGAAGGAAGGAAGGAAGGAAGGAAGGAAGGAAGGAAGGAAGGAAGGAAGGAAGGAAGGAAGGAAGGAAGGAAGGAAGGAAGGAAGGAAGGAAGGAAGGAAGGAAGAAAGAAAGAAAGAAAGAAAGAAAGAAAGAAAGAAAGAAAGAAAGAAAGAAAGAAAGAAAGAAAGAAAGAAAGAAAGAAAGAAAGAAAGAAAGAAAGAAAGAAAGAAAGAAAGAAAGAAAGAAAGAAAGAAAGAAAGAAAGAAAGAAAGAAAGAAAGAAAGAAAGAAAGAAAGAAAGAAAGAAAGAAAGAAAGAAAGAAAGAAAGAAAGAAAAAGAAAGAATGAATTCTACACTGCATTTGTAGACTTATGATAATGCAAGCAAGGGATATCAGTTAATTGTGAGGTCAGCATCAGCATACAATTGTCCTAGAACTGAGAAGCACACACTTCAGAGCTGGCATCAATTTGCAGGGGTCATGGGACACTACTCCTCCAGCCTGCTCCAAGTTCTCCTGCTTTGCTGCCTGTCTCCCTTCTCAGGCTGTTTCTGTCTGCAAAGAGCAGGAGAGAATCTTTGGTTGCTAGGATAGCCTTGTAGTTACTCTGGATTTATATAATCACCAATGACAAAGAACAATGGACACCACATTTCCAGCTCTCAATGAAAATGTAGCCTGAGGTATCATTATCATTTCAAGGTTCTCTGTTCTAGGGCTGAGAGGTACATGAACATTTCACTTATCAATACAAATTAATAGGATAAGATGGGTGAGTCAAGCAAAAATTCATAAATCTGTATGCTGCTAAATGACATTGTAATTCATCAAATCAAGGACGAATGGAAAATAACTAGCCTTTGAGTTACAGCTTACTGTATCTCTGCCAAAGGTGAGACTGCCTCCCAAGGCTTCTGAGAGCTTAAACATACAGATTTGTATTTAAGTCAGCACCTTCTCTGATACTATTGATTACTGGGCTGTACAAACTGTGGTTTTCTTCTCATGCAAACCAAACATTAGGCATTTAAAAATCAATGCAGAACTCACACACTTGCTTTCCTGAGTGCTGCTTGATTTCTCTTCCTTCTGACAACAAAGGCACGGCTGAGCACTGATACACAATCAGCCTGGGCTGTCTCTTGAGTGTGTGCTGCTCAGTCCTGTCCTGCAGGCAGTCAGGAGCAAGGAGCAGAGCTGTTTGTGCAGCATCATCTGTCTAAAGCTAAACTGCCTCTCCTGACATGTAGGGCTCCTGACATGCTCACAAGAACCTGTGTAACCATGTGCCAACTGAGGGTCAGGAAACAAGCAAGGTTAGCTAGTGTGAATCTACTGGCCTGCTCATATTTCATTAAAATGAGGATGACTAATTATTAATTATCATGGGGCAGAAGTGATTATAGCTTAGAAGAAAGTTATGGCCTTCCTTCCAGAGGCTGACCTACTTTACCTCAGTCCATGAAAATCCTGCAACGGGTTTTAAGACCTTGGGATCTTTGATCTTAAGCTGGCTGCAGGATGCAGCTCTGCACTAACTGCTTAGCTCTAGTTGTGATGCTCAGGACTTTAGTTTTTCCCAAGCAGCAAGTACATAAATGAATGGACCCCCTAAGATTTCTGAGAGAGTTAAAAATACTGTACTTCACAGAAATCAAAGTGCAGGATTTATTAAGTGAAGGATAACAGGTTCTCTCTTGCATTGATGTAATTCCAGAGGGATTAAACTGAATTCAATAGAGCCACAAACAATTTATATTGATAACAATGAGAGAAAATTGTGTACTAGTAGCTACAGTAGTAGAAAAGATGACTTTATTTGTCTCCAGTTTGAATGCAAGTAATTTTTAGTATTTGTTGGCTAGTTTTTCAATGTCCCTGTGGAATAACATGAAATAGCATTTGTGAAACACGAGCTTCTGGCAAACAATGCACAGTCTTGTAAAAGAGGGTGAAAAATAGCACTGAGAACCCTACACTCCCAAAGGTGTATGGCTTAAATATAACCAGTGGAAAACTGATCAGAAAGAGTTTCTGCCAAGGCAAATGATCAGTCAAAGTCACGGCATTGCCATGCTGCAATAGATTCCTTTCTTTTTTCTTTTTCTAACATTTGGAAGTAATTGAGAAACAAAGAAATTTTAAATTGAAAACAATATCAAGAGTCTTTTTCTTAATCGCAATTAAGGATAAATATGAGCAGCCTGATTTTCTGAATCACCTTTTTTATATGTTACAAGCCACAAAGCAAAAGGTATTTCAGCCCAGAGGGAAAGTCCCCGAGCTAGCTAGTGTAAGCTACAGGTCCTTGATTCATCTTGATTTCCCATTGTTTTTCTAGTATTTTTGTTACTTCTAATTCAGGTATCATACTTGCTTACCTAATTTTGCTGACTGAAGAACAGTTAAATATCCTGTCTGCTTCAGGCTGATGCTCTGTTCACCTTTTCCTGAAATACTGTCCAATGATTTCATAAGGAACTCATCCAATCCAGAGATGCTGCTTCCATCATCTCCACCCCTGCTGTGTATGTTATGCTGTCTCCTGCAAAGTGTTGTGTCCACTGGGTTCTTGCAGCTTTTTCCAATGCCAGGAATCAAACTGAGTTGTGATATTTGTTGTTTACAACTTGACACTTAATCTATTTACTTTTCATCATAAAAATCCTAACTGTAAATCTACAGATATTTCACAACATCCATATTTTCAGGCAGCTGGGTTTTTTTCCTTTTAAGCATCACTTGCTAATTTTTCTGGTAAAGAAGTTCTAAGTTTGCTGTTGTGGTTGAGATTTTTATTTGTTTGTTAATTGTATATTCTGTGTGTTTAACTGTTTTTGAAGTTATCTTTGCAAAACTCAGTTACAACATTTCTATGAAGAGGTCTGGGTTCACATATGACTGGAGAATTCTAGTTAAAAGAAAAAGCCATTGTCAGCCTAAATAAGCCACACTTATCCTTATTCCTTTGTTACATGCTCCTGTAGTGATTGTTATTTCATCTATTTTTCTAGACTCAGGTACTCGTTACATTGCTAAAAAATCATAACAATCAAGAACTCAGTAAATCCTACCAAACTGCAAAATTTATATTATAACCATTTTAATACAAGACCTTTTATGGTCTTTTCTACTTTCTTTCTTTATAAACTTTAGGGAAAAAAAAAAAAAAGACAGAAGGAACCCTTTTCCTCACAACTGTCATATTCACTTGTAGACAGCCAGTGTTCAAATGTCTATAATACCATTTCTAAACCATGTCCTGAATTAACAAAAATAAATGGAAAACAGTTGAATACTTACGGAAGAATTTTTCTTCTCTTTTTATTATTTAGAATTTTGGAATGATGGGCAAATTCAAAATTGACTACTTCTTCATATGTTCAAAGAAGTGAATTAGTGTACTCTTTTCATGAGTGTACCAGCACGTCTAATTTTCCTTTCAGTACCACGTGCTCTCCAGACACCATTCAGAATATGGTCAGTCTTCTTCTGGGCAGTAAGTTAGTTTTCATAGAATGTGAATTTCTGCATATCCTAACAATTCCATGCAAAAGACCAATAAATTCAGCCTCCCAAGGAACCACTTTCCTTACTCCAAGCACTTCTAAAAAACCCTCAGGACCTGTGAGAAATAAAGAGAACATGGATGATACTGATCTGAGAGGACTTAATCCAGGCCCAGGCACTTGTCCAGGATGCAGAGCTTTGTGTCTGTAAGGCTGACTGTACCGTGCAAGTTGTGCCAGAAAGCCTCACCACCAGAGAATTGTCACTATCTTATTTTGTCCAATAGCAGCTGATGCTGGAAAACTGACTGCCATGGCACAGTATTTAACCCAAAAGGCTGGCAGCATAATGCCCGCAGTAACCTCCAAAATAACTATGGCTTCTGACAGAAAGTGAAAACACTATTGAAAGCTATTTGAAGATGTGCTAAAAGGCATTGCAAGTTCTGCACATGGGTGACAGATTTAGGCCAAAATAATATTTTTGAGCATGAAGTCCTTGATGAGTGTGAAAACTCTTAATAATAAGGCAGATACATGGATTCAAAGGTTTTCCTAGCCATACTCAGCAAGTAACCCACAGTATTTTCATAATATTTTCTTTCACGAGTTTTTTTTTCATTCTGTTTTTCCGTCTTTTGGTTCAATCTCATAGAATAGTTTGAATTGGAAAATCATCTATTCTAACTTCTACTACACCAGATTGCTCAGAGCCCCATCCAACCTGGCTTTGAACAGTTCCAGGGATGGGGAAGCCACAATTTCTCTGGAAAATCTGTTCCATTGTCTCACCATTCTGACTGTAAATAATTTCTTCTTCCCTATCACTCCATGCCCTTATAAAAAGACCCTCTCTGGCTCTCTTGAAACACTTAGGTACTGGAAGGTGTTCCAAATTCTCCCTGGAGTCTTCTCTTCTACAGGCTGACCACCCCCAGCCCTTTCAGCCTTAATGGGACATCTGCACCAGCAGATCTGATCATCATCTGACCTCCACCAGACTTGTTTCAACAAATTCATGTATTTCTTATGCTGGGGGGCACAGACCTGGACGCAGCACTCCAGAAGGGGTCTCTTGAAAAGACAGTAGATGTTGTTACTATCCTCATGCTATTTGACCACTCCCTGCACATTATGAGAAGTGGAACTGGCATCCTTTCATGTATTTTTCTTCTTCTGATACTCTTGTTAACCTATGACTTTTAGAAACACAAAAATGTTGCTTTGATTGGATTATTTGGAATTGCATAATTTCATTTAACATAGACAACAGCGAGGTTTAGTCTGTGGGAAACAATTTTAAGGTTTGGGGTCAGTGTCAGACAAATTTCCTATGCAGGGCCAGATTCTGGTTCAGAAATTAGAGCTCTAAACATTGATCATTATTGCCAAGTCCTCCAGAATATGAAAGTATCATATCTTTTCTGCCCTTTACAGTTTATTACATTTTTAAGCTGTTTTGGGATTTTTTAATAGTTGATGTTCAGAATAAATTGTGATAGAATACAAATGGAAAGGGGGGTTTGTTAAATACCCAGCATTGTAAAATATTTATTCATAAGCTGGAGATTCTCCTGAGCTATCATATTCAAATTCTGCTATTACTAAACCTGCTAGAACTACAAACTGATATTTCTTGCTAACAATTCTGTTACTTACAGATTTTGAATGTGAGATTCCTTTTGGTTTTGCTTTTTTACATTATTCCTAAGCTTGTAGATGAAGTTCTTATATATTGACAAAAACACTGTATATGTTAAAAATGCTTGATTAAATCAATCTCGATTAATTTCTGAGTTGGCAAATTTCAAGGGATAAGTTTTTTGATGATGTTTCACCAATAGAATCAAATTTTAAAAATGGAGATTTCGCCCAGTACAGTAAAAATTACTTTCTCTGTCTTTCCAGTATTAGAGAGAAATATTTGGCAAATTCGTATTTTAAATGCTCTATTTCACATCAACAGTTTTCAACATTTTAGAGGCGGGTGAATAAAACTGATTGAAATTCTAACAGTTATGAATTCTAAAGATGTCTGCCTCAGCAGGGAGCTGAACTGAATTTCTGTGTACCAAAATAGCAGTAACAGAGCAGTCTCATTCCTATCTTGTCATGTATTTAGAGTAGTCCTATGAGACACAGAGGTTTCATCTTGGAGGCCAAATGTGATTAACCATGGTACATTTATGGTTACAAATGTACTGACATTTGTGCTACAAAACTTTTTGAGGTCCTGCTGCTGAACTGAGTTTGAATTGAAATTCAGGAACATGGAGTCCCTTCACAGATTTTTTATGGCATTTAACTTTTTATATTTCAGCTAATCAGTATTTTCTATACCATTTAAATTACCATAATTTTTTTTTATTGTTTCATTTATTAGGACAATGCCTTCTGAATGTTGGACTGACCAAAATCCACATGCTTATTTATTTAGGTTTACATACTCGTATAACTAGTAGCCTATTTTGCAAACCAGACCACCATTCCATTTGCTTGTATTAAAATACAGTTTGAAAAGATTGTTTCTATCTCAAACAGAAGAAAACTAGAAGTACCAACGCACAGTACTTGAAAACTAACAGATTTTGTGAGAAATCTCTAACCTTGGGATTTGAGTTGTATGATTTCTAAATTGTGAATGTGGAAGGCTGGCTGGGGGTAACATAAGAGAAAAACGAGAAGATATATTCACATCATAATAGAAGTTATAATGGTACAGAAATTATGTGGTAAAATACTGTTTTTACTCCCTGGATGGAATGTGATCGCTGCACTGGAAACCTATTCCAGGATGATTCCCCACATCCCCAGTCTGCAGCCACAGCCCCTGCTAAAGGGGATGGAACAGAGCAGGGAGCAGAGTGGAGGCACCACGACCAGGCTCTGCTGAAATCCTCACAGGGACGGGAATTCAATGTGGCTTTGCAGCTGAAAAACCACCCAGCACCTGTCAGCCAGGGCAGAGAGAGGAGATGTCCTGCTGCTGAGCCAACAGCTGAGCTCAAATCCCTCTCCTCAAATGGACTTGGTTCATTATAACCTAACTGTAACATTAACACACACCTCCAACCCAAAGGTACCACACCTCCAAGGCACAGCCACTCCTCACTGGTCAGGGGCTCTGAATTTTATTGACTGTAAAAGCAAAGCAAGAGAATTCTACACCAAAGTAACAAAGGTATGCATGACTAGAATCACACAAGCTCCAGCTAAACACAAAGAAATAATATAAAAGTAAGTTGAGAATGGGGAGAATTTAGGGGAGGCTCCCTTATTACTGCTGGGATCAGTCAAAGGGCTGAACCCGTTTTCTCCTCCATAGGGACACCTGTTGGGTAAGAACCATTTCTATGTGCTGAATGCTTTTATTGGGGTTCACACTTTGTCTGTGTTGCTTTAGATATGTTTTTGCAGTCAGATACTGTCACTGATAGTCCTCGAGCCTTAACCTATCACAATTTTATATTAATTTTATACACTCATCTAACCAGTCACCATCTGCTTCTGAAGATGTGTTTTTCTGTATCTCCACTATAGCCCTTTCCTAATAAAATGGGAAATAGATGATATCTGAACAATGAAGAAAGGAAGCTCCAAAGAGATACTCCCTTTTCCAGAGATACTACCTTTTCTCATTACACCAAAGGATCCCTAATGTAGAATGCAACTCTTGGTTCTTAAAGTGTAGCTGCCACCAGGACCCCTTGCAGGGCAAGCTGCTACAGAATGCAAATATATTGTTTCAGTGATTATTCTAGATTTTCTCACTCTAGACAAATTTGTGTTAACTGAAAAAGGACTTTGTTAAGAATTTCTCATCAACTAAAATAATAGAATTTTTAAAAATGTAGCTGTATTTTACCAACTGTATTTTAATAAAGAGTATTTTTCCCTGGGATTCTTGGATGTGGCAAATGTCAGTCTCCATGCATTCTGAGGAGGTTTTGTCCAAATTCACACAACAGACATTTTTGACATCAAAGCTGTACTTATGTTTTTCACTTGTCGACACGTTCCGAGTTCTGAAGTACCACAAGACTCTCAGACAAAGCAGAAAACCTTGTGAAGATATGGAAATGCATGACTACAGTGACACTGAAATAATAGAGTCATAATAGACAGTGTACTGTATGTTGCCTCTCAAACAGATTTTATATAAAGTGAGAGAACTTAACGTGCTTATTTAGATGACCATGGAAAAGGTGTTTCCCAAGCTTAATTGGATACACATACTAGTCTGCAACCTCTAAAGTGAACATGTAAAGTAGGTACAGAAATATCAATACTACATAGCCAATTTTTGGGAATTGTCTGTTTTTTTTCTTTAAACATATAAAGGAAGGTTCTAAAACAAAAATTAAACCATTTTTTTTACTTTAAAAGAAAGCACTCTAAGTACCTTTTTGCATTTTTTTAAAGTTTATGAATACAGGAATTTTGCAAATCTTGCTTCTTGCAGACTTGACAGCAAAAAAAGAATATGCAACATTTACAATACAAAAATAAGTATTATTGATGTTCAGGACAATTAGGCCTTGAAAAGGAATAAAGAAAAGGAAACCCACTTATTTTAAGGCTCAATAAATTTTTCATCTAGAAAAAAAATTGCTGCCCTTGCTCCTTATATCAAATAATTTAGTTTCTCAGGTCAGCTTACATGTTTATATAAAATATGTTATTAATAAGGATAGATTATTTTCTTTGAATGCAAGACTGACCTCTTTAGACTACTCATTTATATTCTAATTAGCTGATTAGAATTGCAGGCATTAACTCCTCAGCTTGGAAGCAGTGGAAGGAAGGGGGGGACCACGTCCAGCCTTCCCTCTTGCCTCCACTTTTGAGATTTAGTACTGATGGCAGAGAATATGAACTCAGAGGAATGAATAAGCAAAGATTATCTGTTATTGTATTTTCAGATATATTCCTTCTTGTTTCTTGTTTGTCTAATTATGCTTTAAATATCATAACCAAGACAACTAAACAGGGCTTGTGCACAGGTTTGAGCATTGGTAGATTTATCTGAGTTGTAAGTTTGTCAGCATGGTTCTTGATGAGACTTTAACTGCTGCTAGACACAGTTCAAGCCCATGGGGATAGCATAGACCATTCCCACGAAGTAATTTAAATTTAACTAGTCTGGTACTCAGGGATGAGGTGAGAAAGTTAAGTGTAGAGAAACAAATAGCTGATGAGAAAAAATTAGTTAAATGTGGTGGAATTGTTTTTAGATTTATTCTGGAGAGTAGGAAACCTTGGAAGTCTTGGTTTTATTACACTTCTCCCAGACTTAAATCATATTTGGTCTTTCTTTCATATCTCTGACCCTTCAGCCATCTTCAATTCCTCATTTTATTAGCAAAAGATTATAATGGTGATAGAGAAAAACATATCTCCTGAGGCAGATGGTGTCTGGTTAGGTAGCATTAGAAAAGTGCTATTTGATTGTGTTATTGTAAAAATAAGTTTAGACAAGGATATCTGCTTGTTTTGTATGCTTTTCCCCTTTAAAATTAAGAAACAGAACAGAACGTATCCAGTTGATATTTATTATCAAAGAAAAAGTTTGGAAAGGACCTTTAAAGGTTATCTGGTCCAAGCCTCTGATGAGAGCAGTGCCAAGTTTGCAGTTAGATCAAGCTTTAAAGTTAGATGGGATTGCCCAGGGAATAGTGAAATTGAGTTTTGAGTATCGCTGAAGATGGAGATACCTGAAAAAGCTGCTCTTCCTTCTTTTTTCCTCTAAAACAAATGTTCAAGAGTGTTCTACAGGATCACAGTGATCTTCTGAAGAAAAGGCTGCAGGCATTTGGTTTATTGCCACTGAGGCTACAACATTTGCTGCCTGAAGAGGAGTATTTTGATATTCTGATACTTCCACACAAAGTTTTGCTTGTCTTGTGACTGTGGTAGGCAAAGACCACAAGAGAGGGAAGGTTTGAACAAAGAGGGCATCAAATAGGTCACCTGATGGACCTGGAGGGGAAACAAAAAAAGATGCAAATACAAAAATGTTTCTCATAGTTTTAACGAGCTCAAGAAAACCCAGTTTTACTGACATGGGAATATGTCAGCCAATACATGTATTCTGGTAAAGTTTGAAAGCATAGAAGAAAAACCCAATTGAGAAAATCTCACTAAAACCAGCAGTTATTTAAAAATAAACTAACATAAATTAAAAAAAATAGTCCTACGTGCAATATCTTATCACCCAAAAACTGTGTGATTTATCAAGTAAGAAGCCTCCATGTATACAAATGCACAAGTTTTCCAGTGTACCTTCAGTGTCCTACCAAGAACACACTTCAGAAATGAGACCATCTGAAATGGAAATGCATCTTGGCACAGGAAAAAATGATTGATTTCCTGTGCATTTTCAGGTTATTTAATAGTAAAAGACTGAATCTACACTGTTTAGAATAAATTTCAATGATTCATCCCTTATAAAAATGTCACATGAACTCCTGTAGACTTCTATGAAGGACTCAGTAAAGGGTGAACTGAATTTTGCAAAGCTCTTACATTTCAGATACACTTTTTCTCTGTGTGTACTATATGTATAGAGAAGGGGGAAAAAAATCTTCATATAAATTGTTGATAAGCTAAAGTTATGTATTTCTGTTTTTCTTAAATAGTTCTAAGAATTGTTTTGAGTTTTATTCCTACTAATAAACTCTTACATGCCTGTGAAATGAAGTTTGGCTTGCGGCTTTGTTGATAACATCAATAGGAAAATAGGGATGTACCCACACCAGCCATCAGTAACAAACTCTAGTTGGTTCAAGTAAGGTCAAAGAGTAACCATATGTTATATTTTCACTTAACCATTTACCTATTTATTTTATGCTTTTTTTCTTCCCCTGTATTGAGAACTGAAATTAATAGGAGGTTGGTTTTTTTTTTCTCCAATGTCATCCAATATCCAATTCTTCCCTCTCTGGTAGGCTTTTCTCATAAAATAAAATTTGACCCAAATTTATATTTGGATCCCAGTGGATGACTTCAAGTTCCTGCAATTTAAATCAGTTTTGTCTTGACTACATATTTTCTTGAAGTTATGCAAACTTTTGAGTCACAAATTACAATTGATAGAAGATTTACCTACAACTTTCAGTATCTCAAAATGTGCAACATCCTATTTCCATATGTGCTGGAACTGGCAGACCAAATCCTGACATTAATGATATCATGCTGTCAGAAGAAAAGAATAAGCCAAGACTCATTAACAAGTTTTTAAATGTTAACCTAATTCCTTCCAAAAAAACCCCCTCTGAATTTGTGAGAACTTTCAATGTGATATGTGCTGCATTTCTGTATTCAAATGAAAGGTTGACATAGCACTAGAACAGCCAAATTGGTGGAAAAAAGTAGGACAGATGAAAAATTGCCTTTTTGGCTGCACTGCTGTCCTTTTATCATCTCTAAAAAACAAAAATAAAAATTAAGTAAAATAACCTAGTCTTCTTTAAAAAAAAAGTGAATTTTTCTTGATTGCAAATTGAATTTTAAAAAAATACATCAAAGTGATAAAATTTATATTGGTATTTTCTAGGCATATTTTCTGGATAACCCCCTTTGTCCGAATGGTGATATTGTTTTGGAGTGACTGTGCTGTTCAGTGATGTGAAATCACTCTGATACATTTGAGGGTGAAAAGTAATTTCAAGGGATACTTCTAGAGACTGAAAGGAGAACAAACCCCCAGTTTGATGCAGGGAAATTAGTCAGTAGTTTCATGGAAGGGCTAAATGCTAGACAGGTATCTTACATTATTCACAGGTGTGTAGATGTCACATTAGAGATAGTCTTGCCAGCATCCAGGGAAGATTTTTCTCATCTGGTCTAGATGTCTACCTTTTAAAGTGATGAACCATATTTGGAGTTATGCACTCTTTGAAATGTCTGTTGTTATTTTTTATGACTTAATGGAGTCAGTGGAACAAAGCCAACATGAAGCTGGGTGTCCCATCCCTGGCAGTGTTCAAGGCCAGGCTGGATGGGGTTTCAAGAACCTGGACTAGTGGAAGGTGTCCCAGCCCACAGAAGGAGGATTGGAATGAGATAATCTTTAAGGTCCGTTCCCACCCAAAACATTCTATGAACTCCTTAGGCAGGTATCAGACCTGTGACCTGTGTTGTATCTGCCACCTGTGAAAGGATGTTTTCAGTCCTGTAAAACTATGGGAATAGCAAAGAAGAGTTGACATTAAAATGTAGATAAGTGAATCAAGTACATTGAGTGAGGATGTGATCTAGTTAACTAAGCATGTCTCCAGGTGATTTTGTTTTACCTGGTGTAATTTACCCTGCCTGCAGCTCCCATTTGAGAAACACATGGAATTCTTGGGAAAACAAATTGCTGAAGCATGTCATCAAAAAGGGGTGATGAAGCAGTGATGGATCTAGAGAACATACCTTATGACAAGCAGCTGAAAGAGCTGGGATTGTGTAGGATGGGGGAAAGGAGGCTCAGGAGAAACATTATCACTCCCTACAGCTACCTGAAGGGTGGTTGCAGCAAGATTTCAATCTTTCTTTCCAAGTACCAACTCATACAATGAGAGGAAACAGCCTCAAGTTCTGCCAGGGGAAATTTAGATTGGGTATTAGGAAAAAAGTCTTCACTGAGAAGGTTTTCAAGCATTGAAACAGGATGCCCAGGGAGGTAGTTAATCACCTCCCAGGCAGGTATTCAAAAGATGTGTAGATGTGGTACTTAGGGCAATAGTTTGGTGCTGGCCTAGCATGGCAATGCTGGATTAAGGGTTGGGGTCAGTGATCTTTAGGGTCTTTTCCAATCTAAAAGACTTTATGATTCTTAAAAGTAGCTTGACAAATCTGTCAGACCTTTGTGTACATTTGGATATATGTTACAAATGACACAATCCACAAAGTAAAATGAACACCAGTAATTTCATAAAGTTTTTCTTTTTTTTCCTTAATTTTCCAAAGGGATATTGCTGTAGCATGACAGTTAATACACACATTCTATGACACTCCCCTCATTTACTCTGGCAGTCATAACAGGTTTTTATAAATTACCATGCTTAGCTGTGCTTAGCTGAGTTTAGTTGTCCTGATATCACCTGGATCAGGTTTTCTAGAAGTGTGTAGAGACCATTTCAGCTGTAAGGGACTGTGCCTGTGTGATCCCTCTCTCCCTTTTCTGCTTGAGTGAGAGCCACCAGTGATTGTCACAATGGCTGCATCTGGCTCACAGATAACAACGTGAGAGTTAAGGGTTATAAGTCTTGGTCAGCAGCTAAGGGCTTGTAGAGCACATGCCAACCCAAAATAAGTCAATTATCTTACTCAGTGGCCAGCACGGGGCCTTGAGCTCCCCTGCAGGGCAGTGTTCAGCACACTGGGATCTGCCCTTGGGCAGAGAGGCCTCTCCAGTTACTCCTTGAGGATGAGCAGTTCCTTGCCGTGGCAGATTCTCTGAAAGTGCCCAACAGCCCACAAGGACGCTGAAGCCTTAGCAGGATGGTGTAAAGGATTGGTTGTGCCCACGTAATTCTTCAGCTATAAACTGTTAAACAAGTCTAGGACTAAGTCTGGATCCAGCCACACCTAAGTCCCCCTAGGAAAAGAGTTTGGAAAACAGGGTCCTTTCTGAATCTCATGACTCAGCAGGAGGGTCTCCCTTTCAATTTTGTCTGACCCTGTCCTCTATGCAGATGATAATCAAGTTGCTGTGACAAGGGGTAGAAAAAACAGCTTGGTCTTGGTGATGTCCCTGCTGTGTGCAAGTCCTAGGAAACCTGGGCTGCTGTGCCAAGAGGGAAGTGTGGGTTTCACAGTAACCTCTGCCACACGTGTAAATAAGTTCTCAGAAGCAATAATTACTATTTCTGCTCCTCTTAGTGTAAGAAGTGTCCAGACTTCATCTTCAAGGTGTCAAAGCTCAATTATTCTTGCAGAGTTGAGAAAACAGAGGTAGTTTAGGACAATTCATAGAAAACCAAGCAAAATAACTCCTTACTAGAAAGATTTTTCTCTTAACACACTTTCTATGTACCATCTTTGCTGTGCTCCTCTAAGTGAACCAATCTGCTTTGTGGGAAAGTGCAGAGTGGAAATAAATATATGAGAAATGGGCAAAATGGTACCAAAATCCAAAGTGAAGTGAAAAGTTCCTTATACTGAGTGTTACTTTTTTTTTTATTGTTTTGCCTTATCAAGAAAAGAATTATTTTGCTGCTACAGTTATTTCACCTCCTTAGCAAGTTTCCAGAGCAACTAAAATTTCAAGGGACATAGTATTGTAATGATATATTTTCCAATAAAAATGGTGTGGAAAATAGCAGGATTTTTACAATTATAGCTACAAGTTATGAAGTTAATATTTCAGGTTATATAGAAGAGTTGTGAAATCTTGTCCATGAGAATGATTTATAAAATCTGTGACAAAACAATTTTTTGGAATATTTGAACTCCACAATAATATTTTAATAAGATTGCTTAGAAAACTAATGTTTTCCCATATGATTTAGCTTTCTAGCTTTATGATACCAAGATTTTGTTATATTAAACCATTTTTCTGAGGAAATTGTACATCTGCTTTGAAATGCTTAGAAGCCCCATTTCCAAGGAGGACAACCTTGTGCAGATGGCCAATGTCCAGAACAATGTGTAAGTGAATCCTTACAAAAAATTAACATGAAGTTGATGAAAAGCATTGCAAAAATGTTAATGCTATTTACTTATAGCATTACCTCAATTGTGTTACAGATGCCATAGATTCTACAGTACCTAGTGGTAGGAAAAAGCTACAGAAATGGGCACTTGTAAGTGATTCTGGAGGACTGTAGCAGGACCACAGTTCTGCATTCAGATCTGTGCTACTGTTTGCCATGAGGCTGTTCCATTTTAAATAGAGTCTTTTAAGATCACTTAATTTTGAAAATTCTCTGTAACCCTAGGTAATAAGCCATTTCCAGCTGATCCAGTTGAGTCAATGCCAGGTGCTGATCTCTGTTATAAGCAGAGCAACTGCATAGCGATGGTGCCTGGTTCTGTCACCAAAGGATGTTTTGAATGTTGTAAATCTCCCAGTAGAGAAAAAAGCTGTGGACCTTGGCTGTTTCATAAGAAAAGGATTTTCTTCACCCCTACTAAGACTAGTGTATGGCCATTAGAATACAAAAGACCCCAACTGCTCTTTAAATTAAAACTCTTTACTCTTGCTTTAGGGATGGCAGAACTGACATCAGATAATGGGATCTGTGGTAACATGCAGAAACGATGCTGGGAGGTTGAGATTCATCTTAAGATGAGATAGATAAGAATTACACATCTACATTAAATCCTTAGCTCCTCCTGTCATCAGTGGAAAGAGCTGGAGGCTCTGGAGAGTAATTCATCTCAGCTGTCCTTGACGTATGTCGTGGTGACATGAACTGCATTGTGAAGGTGCCTGTTCTCTCCTGTGACGACAAATGAATCAAAATGTGGCTAAATCAGACTTAAAATCTTAGACTTAAAACTTATTTTTTGATACCTAACTGGGATGAATCCCACTTCAAGTGTCATTTTGTTTTAAGATTTTTTAAATATAAAGAAAATAAACCATATCAATCCAATCTTTAGTCTAGATATAAGCCTTTTCTGTGACATAATATATATTTTCTGTGGTTTCCATCAAACCTTGGATTTGATGTTAGAGGTATTTTGCGATCTGAAAAATTCTATGATTCTGTAAAGAAAAATTAACACAAAGAATAAAGCTTGTAAATGATTAATTGCGGTGCATTTGCAGCATAATGTACCATAATCTATTTCCTGCTGTGCTCGTGGTAAAATTCATCACATTTAACTTCATCAAAGCTAAAATTTGCCTGACAAGTAGAAGTAGAAGCCTCTAAGATAAACTATATATGTAGACCCTAGTGAGAGTCACTGTTGAAATAAAAGCATCTCCAGGTGATTTATCCTGCCATACTAACATACCTATCCATTGCAGAAAAAATTAAACTCCAGAGAAAGTTTAAAAACTAGGTTAGGATGGATTATCAGGAAGAGGAAGCAGCTGGAGCTTCTTTGAGGTAACTGAAGAGAACCTCATAACCCCAGACCTTGATACTTGTTGGCATTTTTAACCACACTAACACCTACAGGAAGAGAAAAGAAATCTGAGCACAAACAATGCAGAGGATATTTGAAAGACACTAAAACAATTTCTTGATAAACATGATCAATGAACTGGGTAGTGAGTGTGCTCAGGAGGACCCTGCTTGTCAGGAAGGCTGGACCAGGTGGTTTCCAGTGGTGCCTCCCAGCATCATTACTCATCCTGTGATTCTGTGTAGCCAGCAGTGATCCAATTAGGGCAACAGAACCAACTGAGCCGTGCCTTGACATTGGATTCTGGTGTGTGTGGGCCCACTCCCACAGCATGTGACACCACATATTGCATGCACACCCACAAAGGGGCTATCCAAGCTCCAGAGCTGGCTATCCAAGAGCAAGAGCTAGAAGAGCATTACTGTTGTGATTAGAGATTCAGGTAAGTGAAATAAATAAACAAAATCCCATTAGGAAATAAGCTAAAAAAGGCCTGGACAACAATTAGATATCTTCAGAAATTTATGCTCATGAATTATTGTTTTAGAATATCACTTCAGTGAGAATATAACTGTGTTAACACAGAAAAGACTTTGATGATCTTTCTTCTACTTAGATTGGCACAAATATCCTATTTAGGCATTTTTATTACTTTTTAGGATTAGTGCCAAAATGAACCCAAAGTGTAATTGAATTAAATTTGAATTAAATTTACAATGTTGAAATTTTGAACAGATATTCCAGGCACAGGTTCATAGTAAGTTCAAACTTTAGAAAAACTATGGAAAAAAATAGGTAATAAATAAATAAAGGGCCTGAAGCATTTTTTAAGAATCTCTTTGCAAGTTTGGACACCTCCCAACAAAACAGTCCTACAATGGGATTGCTTATTGTAAAATCAGGTGACTCCAGCTCTAGGAATGATTGCAATCTAACTCCATGGCTTTGGAATGCTGAACATTTGCTTTATTAAAGCTATATTATATTACATTATACTACAATAAAGAGATACATACTATGCTACATCATACTTACCTTTAACTAACTACTGAAAAGGTTGTGACTCTCTACCCGAGGGTCCCAACCCACACATGTGGATCCAATGGTCAGTAAATTAAAACACCATCATTAGAATCCAATCCAGCAATCCCTTCAGGTAAATAATCTTCCAACACATTCCACATGTTCAAAAACACAGGAGCAGCAAACGAGATAAGCATTGTTTTGATCATTCTTTTCTCTGCCTCTCTCAGAGCTTCACTCTGTTCAGAGGGCATGTGACCATCACAATCACTTCGCTTTTAAAATTTTTATCTTGTTTGCTTTCAAATATGGGATGACATGGGATTTGCTTTCCAGTCTTTTCATGTAAGCCAACATAATTTTAGGGAAACCTTCAGTAATTTCTGACCATAAAGGCTATGGACTCTTTCCCCCAGTTCTTTCCCACTGGTGATCAGTGTCAGAAGTTCAGCTTTTACTCCTTTCTAGAGCATTCTCTCTAGATTTTTTACTTTTCTTAAAAATCTTTAATTTTAACTGTACCTTTAAAAATACTTGTAATGAAAGTCCTCCTAATGATATGAATCTTCATTTCTACTCAGGCTTGTGTTCAGTTGTGTTCTGAGTATCAACAAGAGTGGAGGCTTCATAGTCTCCCAGAGAACCTGTTTCAGTGTCTGACAATACCCACAGTTTTTTATGTGTAAATGGAATTTCTTGTGTTTCAGTTTGTGCCCACTGGCTGTTGTCCTCCCACTGGGCATCACTGACAAGAGTCTAGACTCCGTTTTTATTTCCTCCCATCTAGTATGCATATAGATAGGTAAGATTCTGTCTGAACTTTAACTTCTACAGCTGGAAGCTGTGACCCTTCAGCCTGTAACCATGGGACAGACATTTCAATTTCTTGCTCACTGTCATGGCTCTTGGCTGGACTCACTCCAGCGTGTCTCTTGTACTCTACCCCAGGTGTGTCTCACCTGTGATGGGCAGAGGGGAAGGATCTCATCCCCTATCTGCTGATGACACTCCACTTGAGGAAGCCCAGGACTGATTCCTTTTTTTTTTCTTTTCCACACGGGTGCACAGCAGTGTCCTATGAAATGACCATCAGGTCCTTGGTTCATCCCCAGTTTATACAAGTACATGGGACTATTCCTGCCCAGATACAGGACTTTGCATTGCCCTTTATTGAATTTCAGGAGATTCCTGTCAACTCCTTTCTTCAGCCTGTTGAGGCGCATCCACTGGTATGTACATAATATGACATGGCATATGGTATATCAACCACACCTCTCAGTTTTGTGTCATCTGTAAAATTGCTGAGGATGCACATTGTTACAGGTGTCTGCTCATCTAATTTGTACTTCCTCGGTTTTTCTGTGGGACAGACAGTCTTAAAAGGCTTGCTAAAGTTAAGGTAAACAATGTCTACTGCTCTCCACTAACCCCCCAAGTAATTAATCTGGTTTTAGAAGGCTATCAGGTTGGTCAACTATGATTTTTCCTTCACAAATCCATTCTGACTACTCCCAATCACCTTCTTGTCTGTTCTTCATACATTTTGAAACTGTTTTCAGGATAATTTATTTCTCTGCTTCCCAGGGTTGGTTTTCTTCAACCCTGCTTTATGGTTTTCAAAGTCTTCACTCTCTCCATCACATCATGTCCTTTGCTTGCCAACCTGGCCTTCACTTCCTCACTTGATTTTGGGTCATTGTATCTCTCCTGAGCTCTCCCTAGCTTAAAACTGTCTTTACCAGGCTGACCACATTTTGAGTGCTTTGTTAATAAGAAGATTAGCTCCCTTTCCAAGAAAAGACTTTACAGTAAAAAGTCACAAACATGGGGGAGTTTTATTCTTGTAACTAGAAATTGACATCAGCTGGGTAATATTTCTTGGAAATTCATGAGACTCTCCCAGGGGTCAATGGTCCTTTACTGAAAAAAAAAGAAAATAATAAAATGCTCTTTAGAAGCCAAACTAACAAGACCGTTCTTCCCACTGGGTTTGTGAATGCTTTGCTTGCTGTACCTTGTTAAATGTAAATTTAAAGTGAGTCAGTACCTGCTGAGAAACATGTAGTTTCACTGTCTAACTGGGTCATATCCATATCTGAAGCTAAGGACATGCCTGTTAAGTAATGTAAGAAATGTATTAATGATCAATACTCTTTTTATAAACATGCTTTTCTGCCACTAAATTTCCCAGCACAGCCCCACCACAGAACTTAGACTGAATTCAACATTTGCAAAGAATGAAAGAGGGTTTTCTCTGATGATTGCATTTATCTCACCTAAATTTAGAGACAGAATTCAGCTGAATGTTAAGTTACCTGCATTTTGATATCTGTATGTAGCTGTCTTTATTAGATTACATGTGTCTGCACTCTTTGCCAAAGGAAACCATAACTGTATCAGTGGATTTAGGAGATGATTAGCTGATCAACAGCCCAAGATGTTATTCAGTTTCCTTACGCTGTGCAGTTACCTGACCTGCTCAGGTCTGCACAACCAGAGGTACCAAATGCAGAGGCTGGCAGTCATGGCACAGCAAACACATGAGAGCTGTTTCTGAAATGGCACTGGAAGCTGGGACTGCCACACATGGGTATCCTGGCAGTATGATGAGGTTAAGGAGACAAGGTGGCTAATTTTCCTGCCCACACTTCAGCAGGGCAAATACTTGCCAGAACACTGTTTCACTGATGATTTATTTTATTTCCTACAGAATTTTAATGATCCAGCCTTCTTTTTTTTTTTTTCATAGAGCAGAAGTTGTTCTGCAAGAATCAACACTAATGAGAAACCTACAGTCTTCTCCTCAATCCTGTAAACCTTCCTCTGCTGAGCATGAATGAATGAATAAAAGCAGGACTTAGCATTTGTGTTTGTACTGGTAGATTTCAAGCTCTGCAAACCTTCATCCATTGTTAAAGTTGTTAATTGCTATGTAGAGTTGTTTATTATCATTATTATTATTACTACTACTACTACTACTATTTTGATTACCAAGAGACACATTCATATATTTCTGTTGCATTGGCACTGCTGTATGAGAGTTATTGGATTTATTCTGAACAGTGCAAAGCTGTTACAATTTTTGTCAAATGTGGTCTGCTTCAATAATTCTTATTGACATTCCCAAAAGGAATGATTGCTGAATTCACAATCATAGGAAGACACTATATCTATTTGAATATGGAAATAAATGCCTTTCCTTATGTAAAATCATGATCAAGCAAAATATTTGCATCTATTCAGAAATGTGAAATTTCAGATAACAGTAATTCTTATGCTTGTCTGCTGCTTCACATCAGTTGTCTTAAATAAGCCTTGCCATCTAGTGTGTGTAATCTTAATAATACCATTGTTCAATTAATGAAATGTAGGAAGAAATTATTTCATTTGCCACAGCTACAAATGGTGTTACCTTAAAACCAGGAGTTCTTGAAGAGCTGAATAAATAATTATATGAATGTGGAAATAGAGCAACCTTAATGTTTACTAGTAAGTAGGTATGCCAAATGTTCCTGGTGTACTTCAGTTTTGGCTAAGAAGTATTTAAAAATATTTTTGAAGTACTAAAACTTAACTATGTCTGTACAAGTATGTAAAATACTCATGACACCTACACTTTTTTTTTGTTTGGTTTTTGTTTTGTTTTTCCTTAGATTCCATCAGTCCATGGAATTTTTTCTTAATTTATGTTAATTGAGAATGACAGACTGAATACGTGGAGTGTCTATCTTTCAGGTGAATTGATATAAGCAAAATTATCAGGGTGACACAAATGTTTTCAGTGATCTGTTCTGCACCAAACACACAAACCTATACTGTTCACAGTGACACAACTGTTGTGCTTATCAATCATGCACATACAGTGTTAAAATACAGATTTCTTAAAAGCAAAGGGATGTATTTGATATATCAGCAGTTTTCAGCATGCAGCTACAGCTCTCCTGCTTGTGTATTACATTTTACATTGTCCTTCCTGTCCAGTCAACTGCTCCAGTCTGTTTAAAGGAAAAACAGACATACTTTGAGCTGCTGAATTACAATAATACTAATACTAATACTACTACTACTAATAATAACAATAATAATAATAATTTCATTTTGTTTTGTGGCATATTGCACAGGTCATGAATTCCATCCTTCCTCCTTTAAGGAAACTATAGGGTGTGAGCAATGGGTGGTTGCAGATTCATTGTAAATGTAACACCAGTTCCAGACCAAAATTTTGAGAATTAATATTAACAAAAAGGTAGAAGTGCCTGACATATCAGCTTTGGCTGGGCCTCCCCTTGGCCAGTTTTCTAAGCTCTCTGGAGATGTTCTATGTTTTTCTTAGGATTTGTAAAATGGCAACAGTCTTCTTTCCCAGGAGGAGATTATTTATGATTTCTTCCTTAGACACCTGAAATCTGCTTTCGTGTGCAGTGAGCTTGATCCCTCTGGACACCTTGGACTACAGGTAGTCAATGCCAGCTGATTGCACTGGAGATTTAAAAACATAGACCATTAAATATCTCAGTAATTTTTCTCAATGTGAATTTCTTCACCTTAACTTTTATTTAGGGTATAAAAAGACTAGAGAAATATGTTGTAAGAGATGACACTCTGTAGATGTCTAGGTGAGATGACTATCAGAGGTAGCATGGACAATAAACCGGTCAGAATTGCAGCAGCTTGAGGCCAAGCAGTTTGTCATTGTCATAGGCAACCTGAGACAGCACGATGCCCATGCAGTCTCCACAGGGAGAATCCACAGCAAAGCCACCCATCCTCTCAAACAAAAACACACTTTAGAAGCATAATTCATTAGCAAAGGAAAAATTGTCTGTGTTGAAAGAAGTGGAGAGTTGCTGTCCTTCTATTTTCAAATAGCAGTGGGAAGGGGCTGGGGTATGGCTTCCTGGCAACTGAAATCATGCAGGCATATTCTTCTCTGTCTGACAATCTGAGCATGCAAATTCAGTTCCTGAAAAATGGCAGCAGCTAAAAAAAATTTCTTTCTTACACAGACAGGTGTTTCTGGTGTGGCTGTACCTACAGAAGATCTCAAGAGAAACTTCCATGCAACCTCTTTTCAAGAAAAACAGTAATTTTGGGTGATTCAATATGTACTCTAGCAATATAAAAGCAAAAGGTAACATTTGTTTAGGAACCATATACTAAATATAAAAGTTATAAGATTATTTTATGCTATTCCAAAAAAAAGCTTAAATAGGCAGAATATTAATCCCTTTCACAAAACACAAGTCAGGTGAATGATCTTTACCATTTTTTGCTTTTTATTTCAATGCATACTTTTGCTAACTTAGAGGTCTTGTAATGTTCTTAGTAGTAGATTTTGTAAGCAAATAATTAACCAATAGCTACATGTGTCTTGCTCTATGTTTTGTTGTTATTGTCCATTTATGTATATTCTGAGATCAAGTTATGTGGTCTAAAACTGAACTCATTTCTAACTTCATTTTGATTTCAGGTTTTCAAACTCTGTTGTTTTGCTCAAATTCAGTATTCTTGTATCCATGGCAACAAGAAGATGTGCATACTCTTAAATATTATCCCACCAAAAAGTCAAACGATTGAAATGGAAAATACTTGGCATGTCAAAGCTTCACTGTATTTCAGATAGAAAATTATGAACTAGAAATCAAATGTGTAGTGACTTTGCTGCTGGATGTACTGTAATTACATCTCTGCTTCACAATGTACTTTTATGGCTCAAGGTTCTTCAAAATGAAAGAGTGCTGCATCTTTATTTATTAAATGCTAATGCATTCCCAACAGAAAGGCTTAACTCTACAAATGTTTAACAATTATGCAGAATGCACTAAAGTGCTCTCATGCTAATCAGTTTAATTTCATTGGTTTTTATTTTAGTTTTCACTGATATTCAACAGCAAGACATTGTTTTTAATAAAAATACAGAAATAGGAGTCAGCAGGTTTTATAAAGACTCCAACTCACCTCAAAGTTTTGTTGAGTCAGAACAGTAAAGACCAGTGCAGCCAGGGAATTCTCCTTCTATGTGATCTTCCCTTCCAAAATAAGTCCCCAAATTCAGTGAAACAAAGCCAACTTTTAGAATAAATTCTGACACATAGCCAGTAATTTCAAACAAACTTAAGAACTTTCTTTGTGATGGTCGGCTTCGTAGTCTTTTCAAAACATAAGGTCATGGCTCCATAGATTTTTGAGTGATGATCTGTTCTAGTGCTGCTCTGAAGAGGGCTAACATCTGGAAAAAAAAGGTATACTCAGATACTGCAAGTGATGGAAAGTACAAAAACTTTACAAAAGAGCAGGTAGGAGGACAACCACACTGTTCTCCAGGTTTCACTCCTGCAGAAACTCTTTCATATTTTATGGAGCTTGTGCTTTCTGCTTACAAATGTTTTCCCCATATTTCTTCTCTGAAAACATTAATGCTTAACAAAAGAACTTTTGGCTTAATGAGGGTTATGTGAGGTAGAGTTACCAAGAACTCACATGCTGGGACAGATAAGAGAAACAAAATGACAATGGGTCTGAAGCATTCAAAACTGCTCCCTGGTGGATGAGCAGCAGGACCAGCAGGGAAGTAAGATGCAGACAGGGAGTTTGGACACTTGGGAAGGGATTCTTGCTCCATGCACTTAATTTTGTATTTTTCTCTGGTGATCTGATAAAGATTCACACACAGCATGAAGTGTCAAAGCAAGGTTTTGTCTCTTCCAGACAGACATTATCTAAATGACCAAGAATAGGGATCTAAAATACAGATACATCTGCACCTAACATAAACTTAATTCGTACTTCCTTCCTTGAGGAAAAAGTGCAGTTGTAGGCTAATATATACTGAGAAACATTATAATTATATAATAGCTATTAGACCTTCTAGTTTGCATTGGTATATTTTATTAATTGGCTGTGTTGTTTCCTCATTTTATTCCTAAACACCTCTATAATAATAATATATTTGTTATAATAGTATATTTGATATAATATAGCTATTTGTTAGCAAGAAAGCCATTGGAAATCTATATTGCATTATTCATATCTGCAATAATTTAATTTTCATGTACACAGTGCACACTCAGTTGTGAGTAATTAATCAAAAACCCTCAAACAACGTTCTCAGTTCTCCATACCTGGTAGAAAGAATTTTAATTTTTTTTAAATTGCATTATGACTTCTGATCAAGGATGAACATACAGGCCCTCTGAAGTCAGTAGAGAGGGTCAGACACCTCCTTTGGATCTGTAGAGATGACTGGAGACAACTCAGGCACTTCTCTTTGAAGGAGCTAAATTGTTCCCTCAAAGATGATTCTGAGACCAGATGGTTAACCAGATTATCTCTTACCATTGTGTTCAAAAAATCATGATAATCTGAAAAATCTCAAATTTTAACAGGCTTCCAAAGTGCTTAATGTGCAGGGAAGTAGCTCCCAGACTCCATGGAGGACTGACCTCTGATCTGTGTTGTTCAACATATTTATGAATATTAGCAATGAGATGAAAAAATTTGCTTATGAGACTTGATTTAATTGGGATATAAAAACTGATGGTTAATGCTGGAGAACTGCAAATATTTGCAATATTGATTCAGAGGGCAACAGATTGCTGACTAAAGTCAAAAGTGATAAGTCTCACAGGAAAAGTAAAAGCACTTTTTTTGGTTTTTATTTTCAGGAATGAGTTCTGAGCTAACTATTACTTCCCGGAGATGAGATTTTTGAGTCAAAAATCATCATTGCATAGAAAAATCATCTCAATACTCAACAGTAGTCAAAAATCAAGTGGGACCATGAATTAATAAAGAAAGGATCAGACAGCATGTCAGAAAGTGTCCCAGCAGTGGTGTGTAACTCTGTGGTGCACCTGCATTTGGAGGCAGGTAGGATCCCTGCTTCTGAGAGGAAGAACAGCCCAACTGGGAAGATGAAATGGAGCATCAAAAGTGAGGATGGGTCTCACCCTGACCCAACACTCAGTGGACCAGGACACTTCAGCTAGAATGAGACAGCTGAGAAGAATTTGATACTCAAAACAAGCAGAAAGAGAAACTTCTCACAGACATGGCTACATTGCAAGACTTCCCTTTGATGTGCAGAAGTTTAAAGCTTCAAATCATGTTTATGAATCATAGAGGAAAAATGCATGAGGGCATTCTTATTTAATGAGGGCATTAAATAAGAATACAGTATCTGAGGAATGGGCAGCTCTTGAGCCACAGTCTGCTGCACGATGAGAAAATGTACAAGGAAGTCTCATGTGGTGCTTTCTGGGTTGTAATCCTCCTCAGCATCTGCTACTTGTCCAGTGCCAGGAACAAAATACTTTTCTAGATGTTCTGTTATTTCTATTCTTTTGGCTACTGCTAAATCCTTTCCTCCACAATTCTTTCCCTACCCAGATTGTCTAGACTGTAAATTGAATTCTGAAAATTTCCATAATTTCATTAAATATCACTTGAGATTTAAAGAAATAAAATTGTTTAGGTTTTTTTAGCTGAAAAATCCATTCTCTTCCCATTTTTTTTCTCTTTTTGTTATTTCACATTCATGTGTTTTGCAGAATACTCAGCTTAGGGGATAAAACTTTCCACTTTTTTGTTTGAGATTAAGTTAGCGAAGAACTATGAAATAATATTTGACTTTCCAAAGCTCTCTACTTGCTGTGCTTGTGCAGGATTCTGTATATTACTGGATTTGACTGCAGAAAATTGACAGTTGTATTTATTTTTTTAAATTAAAATTGATCTAGCAGGTCATGTTGCAAATATTTTTGAAGTCACTAAATAAAGAGAAAAAGTGTTCCACATTTCATACTTGTGCATTATTTCTTTTAGTATTTTGCCTGTTACAATATTTTCTTTGTCCACCTTTTAACAGTTTATATACAATT
The DNA here is from genome assembly GCF_027887145.1 of Ammospiza caudacuta. Taxonomy (NCBI): domain Eukaryota; kingdom Metazoa; phylum Chordata; class Aves; order Passeriformes; family Passerellidae; genus Ammospiza; species Ammospiza caudacuta. The sequence continues at coordinate 79,115,639 of NC_080595.1, forward strand.
TGCTGTTCAACTGCTGCTGTCATTGGCCCAGTGGTACTTTGGAGCAATTGTAGTACTTCCTACATTTTTTTGCCTTTATGGTGAATTAGAAACACTGAAATTAGAATTTTTTGTTTTACTTTGCCTTCAGGATCATGCGTATATACAAATCTCCCAGATTAAAGCATTTTTTCATATAAACACTTTAGAAGTACACTCACGACAAATAATTACTTTCATATCTAGAACGAACAAGATATTTTTGCCTTCTTTGAACAGTGCAATATGCTTTTTATGTGTTCACTTCAGTTTGTCATGTTTACATATTTTTAAAAAAATGTAAGAAATAATTACGTTCAATATTAGATGAGGTGTAGAGTTATGTAATACAGTCACTTATAAGATTTTTTTTAAACTTAGATTGGCATGGATGAAAAAGTAGAAGTTAGGTGATTTGGTACCAAATATTCTTACAAATTTCACCTCACAATGTAATTAAAAATTCAGTTTCAAATTTAATTTCTACTTGATTTCAAGTGAACTAAATCCCTAATACATTAACTCTCATTATCTGTCAATCCTGCTTAATCATCATCCTTTATTGTGGAAAATAAATTAACTCCACAAATAATCCCTCAAGATCTCTTGTTTCTAAAGGAATCCTCTCTACTTCTCCATGTATTATTCCCCCATCTGTTCATTCACCCTTTTGCACAATAATAAGTCACATTTGCAGGAAACAAGTGTAATCCTTCAGTGTCAAATGTATTAAAGAAGCTACACCAAAAAATCCCTATTGAAGGGTATGGCATCCTATTTAGAAGTGGTGCCAGGCTTTGTGGCAATAAACTAAGGAATTTTGTTGCAATAATTTCTATTGGGAAGTGCATAGGCAAAACAAAGTCAATAAAGCCTTTCTTAAAATTGTTCATATCCTCTCCTTTCTGGCTCATTGCCCCACCTACTAGATTGTGTCCATAGTTTCTTATTTGCTTTTCTTCTGTGCTGTGACTCTTGTATTCTTGGTTGCAGAGTCCTTTAGGCTTAAAGGATCAAGGATAGCTTTCCTGTCCCTTCCACCTTTGTATAACAAGATTGAAGAACATGTGAATAGGGATTTTAATTTCATTTGATTGCAGATATATTTGATCCATAGCAGATGAGTGCAATTGGCCTTGAGATCTTTCACAAGCTGTTCTGCTGCTCCCTATCTGTGCATGCATGGGCTTTTTGAAGAGGACCTGACACCGAGGTCTCTCTCACTGAGGCAAACTGTTTTGTGGCCTTTTTTTTCCTCTCTCTTTAAATGAAGGAAGTGTCACAACACATTGCTATAGATCTCATCACCAGGTGCTAAGTACTGTTCCTAAAGTTAGAGATTATCCATCTGAAACCAAAGTCTCTCCAAGAATTATGCTGCAGACTTAAGTGGTCACTCAGATAATTCACTTTGAATCACCCTGCTAGTCCAGATACCAATTTTTGGTTCACTGCATCATCCAGGCTGGTTGATTGCAGAAGGTGGTCTGACCCACCCCCTGCTCCAACCCCTGAGCTTGCTGCTCTCACATCATGGTGATAGAATATGACAGTAATTTTATTGAAGTGTCCTGTAGCTGAAGGAATCACACTATTTAGTGGGCCGTTGAGCATCTGTGGAAAGTGAAAAATAGATTTGTTGAGAGGTATCTTAAATTAACTGCTCTTCTAACGCCTCCCCTAGGTGCAAAATTGTGTCTCATATTCCAGCACATTCTCCAGCTGAAAGTCATGGAATCCTCAACTGGATTGCAAGCTTAAAGCACTCTAGAGGCTTCATTTGATGTATGTAAACAGAGATAATTGCTTCATTGAATTACTTCATTCTGGTATCTTGTTTTTAGTATTTAGCTCTTAGAGTATAAACTAGTTGAAACAAATGCATGGGCTTGTGTTTTTGCTTTTTTTTCTAAAGCAGTGGAAAAGATTACATTCTCAGGAAAGAAACAATCTATCATCTTTTACCATGGTGCTATTTTAATCTGAATCAGCATATTCCATAAATTTACAAAACAGAGACGCTTTCATTATTTATGTTTGCAAATCATTTACATTTAGACAGTACAACAGACTGGTGGGGTTTCCACACTGTGATATAACAACTTTGCATCGTTTGGGGGCAAGAACTGCTTTGCATGCTCTGCCATCAGAAAACTCATTACAGTGGTTCATTTGAGGGCATGATATGAATAATATGAATCTCAAAACTGCTCTGGGTCTTCATTGGATTCTTTCTGTCAAAACCCATTATCTGATCCATTTAGACCCATTTACTAACTTTTTTAATATCCCTAGATACATTTTTATTAACAATTAACACCTCTAAGTTGTACTCTTGAGAGAATGTTGGAAACATTTTCTCCATGTATATGGAAAGAAGTGTGTTGGGATTTAAAACAAATGTCAAGAAAATTGCAGTCAAGTGAAAATGACTCTTACTGCATTGCAGATCCTAAGCAAATACTTCATGAAAAACAGCAGACTGCAATGAGCAGCACAGAGCCAGGCAGCATCCAAACATTAACCAGTGCTGTTAAATTGGATTTCATAAATGATTCCTGCCTGCTATGTTTTGTCTGCTTTACATACAAGCTGGTATACATCTTCATCTGTTTTGGGACTGCAGTGTGCAAATATGCAAAGAAGATAATCCAAAGTAACCCACTAGGTGCATGGCATAATAACAGGTAAATTAAATGAGGAATGTAACAGGGAGACCTGCTGGTGCTTGAAGGAAATATATCCAGTTTCACAAGCTGCAAAGATTATTATGTCCAAACGATGCTATCACCAAGAAAGAAACTTATAATATTTTAAAGATAAATATGATGATGGATGTTTCTTTCTCATTGTGCAGGGTAGGCAGAACAATGTGACTGGCATGTTTCACTGGACTTAGATGGGCTTTCACCTCTCTGAGTTATTAGTTAATCTCAAAAATCAACCTAATGCACCAAACTTATCTGGAATTCTGATACCTTATTTTAGAAAGATGGAAAATTTTACCTGTGAATCCTCAAAATGCAGCTATTATTTGGTACTGGAAGTTTATTTTAACATTACCAGTGAGAAGTAATGTTTTCAAAGTCACAGTAACAAACCAATATCTAATTGTGAATGGATGTTTTCTCTTAGAGGTTCTTCGCTCACTGCAATGGGCCATATTCAATGCAGGCATTTTTTTCAGGTGCTGCCACTGGAAATTTTCCACCACCAAATTTTTGTCTCCTTGGGAATCAAGCCCACCTGGAGCTCAGAGAAGCAAGTGGGGAGTTCTTCTTGCTCCACCTTCAGCAAATGTTAGCTCTGTGTATTATTTATTCTGAGCACCTTTAGAAACTCAGTTAAGGACTCTTCCCATGTGAGGAAAATATATGTGAAATAGATCAGTGGAGACTGAATGTTTTGATGGCTGGAGAGAGCAAACCAGATCTGGTAATAGTGTAAAAAAAGATATCATAGGCCTTTAATTGTTCTCTAGTGAGAGTTTCTAGTTTATTATTACCCAAGTTGCTCTAGGATAGCTTCCTGTCCTCCCACTACCTTCATAAGGGAGGTGCCTCCTGTTAGTTTTGTATCAGGCCAAATAAGCTCTTCCAGAAAGCCTAGACCACCTTGAAAAAAAAGGACTGAAGAGCTTGGCCTGTAAAATTCCATTTATGTTACTCTTGCATCTAGAAATGTCGGTGAATTCTTTTTATGGGGAAAGGCTAAGGAGAAAAAACAGAACATGACATTCTGAGAGTTTTCCATTTTTCCAGAGTAAAGGTTGGATGTTGATGTTTCATTCCTCTAATTGAAATGTCAGAGGTACAAGATGCCTCACAGAAATGACATATCATATCTGGGAAAGTGAATTAAGTCTCATTTTTTGAATAACCATCGAACAATCTGGACAGGGCAAAGTGTCAGGAGCTGGCAGGTGTGACAGGAAATTAAGTAGCCAGAGGGATTGTTTTCCAATACAGTTCTCTTCGAACTGTAGAAATTCACTTGTTTGATTAAACAAAAGACAGATACAACTCACCAGAGCTTCACAGCTATAATTGCCTTTTCTCGGGTATGTTTGAGAGCCCCAGCAAAGACAAACTGAAAACAACCAGTGAAAACATTCTCCATGGCTTTGCAAATCTGCCAAATGAAAACACTCTCAATAAGCCCCTATACATGTTCCTGCTCCCCTGGGAGAAGCAGAACCATTTTACAACAAAGGACATTAATTCCACACAAATCTTGGACTTGTCGAGGAAGTGTGAAAATAAATTGAAATAGTGCTTTAGATCTTGGCATTCTCAGGGATTAAAGAGAAATATCCATAATATTAGCACTTTGGAATACTGTTGAACCAAGGAGAAACATAAATGGTGTGTTGGAAGATCTCTACTTATACAGGATAAGTGTTTTGCTTACACTTGAGAAGGTCTTTTGCTAAAAGTGCTGACTCTGTGGAAGAGAGCACTTAATTTAGCTCTGCCTGTTCACAATTGACTGGTGCTGCAATATGAGCAGCATTTTCTTACAGAAAACAATCTTTCTGGCAATTTGGTACATTTTTATACAGCAGCCAATCAAAACTTAACCAAAGAAAATTCTTTCTGTCATTATTTTGAAAGGGAGTTTATAGCTGAGTATCTGTACATTTCAAAAACATTTATGTAAGGTATATTACAGAAATGTTTCAGGTTTCTTGTTAATTTCAGAAAAATTTATTTAAGTAGTCCGAGTGCCAAATGGGCCTTCACATTTCCACAAGTACCTGATCATCCCCTACACTAGTGGCTATCAAGCTGATTCAAACATGGAAATTAATCTTTCTAACTGGAGGACTACATCTGAAAAAGTCATCTGTTCTCTCTTGTTATTCAAGGCACGAATATTTTACTTTTCTGCCAAGAATAGCTATGCCCTAAGACGTGTTTATTGATGCCTTGATAACAAGTTTCAAACTCACAATGGTCTAATTGTGTTTACCTATAGCTACATACATCAAATGTATGGCACAACTGAGTATCTTTCAAAGCACAGAACAAATTGATCTTTTCTAGTCCCATGTTGGAGTCATTGAGAACAGACAAAAAGATTTCTGGGCTTATATTAAAGCACTGGTCTGAGAGTCTGAGCGTTTCCTCTGCTTCAGAATCTGCCTATTCCCAGTAAAACCTATGTTGGGCTTACAGGGCAAGGTTTTGGGAGCAGAGGAAGGGGCTGCACAAGCAGCATCTCTGAGGGGACACCAGGGGCTGTCCTGTGAAATAGGGAACAGAGTCAGTTCCAGCTCCATCCTTCCATGAGGGGCCCAGTGGAGCACTGGAGTATCCCTGGAGGACCTCACACTGGAGAAAGGGGATGTGCCCTGATGGAAGCTGCACCCTTGGAGAGCCCATGAGGAGCAGGCTGCTGGCAGAGCTGAGCCTGTCAATGGGAGCCCACACAGGACAGGTTTTCTGGCAGAACCTGTGGCCCTTTGGGAACGCACACTGGAGCAGCCTGTTCCTAAAGGATTGTACCCTATGGAAATGCTCCATGCCGGAGCAGTTCTTGAAGAACTGGAGCCTGTGGGAAGCACCCCCATTGGGGATGTTTGTAAAAGACTGGAAGTCATGTAGGGCACATGCTGATGGAATGGAGGAAAAATGTGAGGAGGAAGGAGCAGCAGACAGGAAGTGTTAGCCTAAACATAACCCCTATTCCCAGCCATCTGAGCTGCTTAAAGGAAAGAGGCAGAAGAATTAGGAGGGAAGTTGAGTCTGGGGAGGAGGGATCATGGGGAGAAGTCTTTTAGTTTAATTTTAGTCATTCATATTAGTGAAAAAGTCCAGAATGCAGGTGAGATGTCTAATGTAGATAGTGACTACTGTTCATTGTTATCATGGGTCTACACAGGATGCTTATTTGTAGGGGCAAAAATTAAAAAAAAAAAAAGGTTTGGAAAGATCACTGCAGTAGCAGATCTGGGAGTGAGACCCAAATGTCCTCACTTCCTTGGCTTTATCTTCACTGAAAATATGTTTATACATAGTGAAAATAAAGAATGCTTATTAAAATTACGGTGTAGATTATCCATCAATATTTAAAAAAGGGTATGTTTAGTCTAAAATTCTGTAATACTGGATTGTATTTGCCTGATTAAAATGAACTTTACACTAAACCTGGCAGGCAGGAATAAGATCTAGACATGAATGGGAAAAAAACCAGTGAGATATGGCCGGGATTTTGTATTCCTTATTGACAGAAACCACTTCATTGACCCTCATCAAAAGGAATAGGAGAAGCTCAAAGGAAGTGATGAATTATTTTGTCATAAAGCCTTGGTGGGAGAGCCCACCTGTGCTCAGCACAGCTCTCAACTCTCATACACCACGAGCAGTGCTGCAGTGCAGGTCTGGAGAGAGCTCTCAGCAGCGCTGCATGCCATTACTCACATCAGGAAACTAAACCAAGCTGAGATTAAAGCAGAGGCAAACGTTTCAAAATATTCAGAGGGAAAACACAATATTTTTATTTATTTTTCATGATCTATTTCAGAAGAGAACTTTTAGCTCCTTAACTTAGGTGCTTAATTGTACCATTAGAGCCAGCAGAAAGCTCCAAGATGGAAAAGAAAGCTCCGGTGTGGATTTACAAGATGCCTTTTGTACTGAAAGTAATGGTTGTTTTCCCTCCTGCATATCTAGAAGTCTAGAAAAGAGCCAGATAATAGCATGTTAGACTGAGTTAGATCCTTTGCACACCTCAGTAACCATAACTAAAATCTCTGTAAGACTTAATGTGTATTTATCTTGCAGCATCAAACAGTGCCCTTAAATCAGCATTTTGCTTATCTTAAGTGATAGAGATTAAAAATAAATTTGAGTATCTTTTTTTTTTCTCCTGGGAGATTACTACATGTAGGCAGGAAATGGAAAATTTAAAATCTAGAACATTTTACAACAATTTATTAATTGCTGTAAGCTTTCCATGGTGGTAAAGTGATTCAGTTCAGAATAATTGTCAGTAATTTCCATTTCTTTCATATTACGGTCAGAAAATAATTCCTGTTTAAAAAACCCCAAAACCTGCAGGAATAGACCTATTAAGTCATGACAATAATGTTTCTGCTTAAAAATTTTGTCCAAAAGCTAAGGCTTGAGATATGCAATACTGAAGGAAATGATCATGTTTTGGAGCTATCAAAGCTTTAAAGAAACATGATGTCAGTTACCTGTAAAAATGATGTCTTTTCCTTTGAGGATGAGCTATTAATAAGGGCAACACAATAACTTGACAAAGCAGGTAACCTAAATACATCTTTGTGCGCTAAAGAGTCCTCTACATTAATGTCATTGTAAACTGGAGAGCCAGACACAAACATTGAGAGAAACAGCACATTGCTCATGCTCCTTTAAAGATTTCCTTTGATCTCTGTGTCTAAGCTTTGATAGCTTCCCCACAGAACAAATCATTGTATAACATGCACAGCATTCAAAATTAATAAATTAGTGTGGAAGATAAGCCACTGACATCAAACATGTCTAGAGCTTTGATGCTGGATTTGTCCTGCTAAGGGTCTTGTTGGAACTTTGCTAATCACTTTATTTTCCTTCTCCATCTCTCTCTTTTCTCTCTCTTCTTTTTTTATTTTTTTTAGCAGAACAGGATATTTTTCCATGGAGAGAAACAACTTCATCCTCCAAATCTGAAATGCTGGAAAATTTTAGAGAAGCTTGAATCCCAGATTGAGATCTAAGATGTTATGCTTAGCGTCCTTTTGCTTGCCTGTCTGATATACTGGGTAGCCGATGGACTGATAAGCATCACCAGAGGTCTGCTTTTCAGACCTGCCTAAAAGTTCAAGAAGAGGGATTTTGAGTCCACTTTATTTCTTTTTAGATCTCAGACTCAGGGGATCTTCACTTTCCAAAAACCACTGGGATTATTCTGTGCATAAAGACAGATTTTGACTGTGGAAGTTGGAAATTCCTGCTCATGTTCATGACAACTAATCTAAATTCCATGACTATTTGCAGGGAGTAAACAAGGATACAGGGAAGACCACAGAAATTTACATCTAATGGAAATGAGGAGGGAATCTTTAGTGCAGTGTTTGTCTTTTGGTATTTTATTATTTTAATCCAAAACCCAATGTTGTGGAAAGGTTGGTCTTGAAATTCTGTCCTTGTAGATTAAGCTTAAGCTGTAATAAATTTTAAAATGCATAAATTTAAATTAATAATAAATAATTAAGCTTAAATAAATTTTTAAAATGCATAATTTTCCATATGCATAAGTATTAACAGTTTTAATTCATAAAAAATAATGAAAGTATTCTACCCCTATAATGTCTCTTGTTTTTTGATGATGATATAGACCTCAAGATTGCACTGAAATATCCTCTTGTTCTGTATCACTTTGGATACGGCTTTTCTCACCTAACTTGAATCATTCAGCTCCAACTGACCGATGAGAATCACTCTAAGGACCACAGCCAGAGGTGGGACCACTTTGAAAGTGGGTGTTAAAATAGGTGGAAGAAGTTACTTGTGGAGGCTTAGCTGTCCATATGTGGAAGTTGAGATATCCCAGGATTTACAAGGCACCCCCATGTTACCTGGAAACCTTCCCCTGGGTCAGTCCAGTCATGAACCCCCAACTGATATTAGATACCAATGTTTAAGCAACTGAACTGAGTCCTGTTTCTACACCTCTGCACACCATCTTCCACACCCCCAGTCTCCAAACAAGGGACCACACAATTTTCAATGTTTATTCTTGATCTTAATAAGACATCAAAATTAATCTCTCCACACTTGAAAAAACAAATGTCATTTCACAATTGGTGCTTACCTGCTACATTACACAGAACCACCAGATGTAATCACAGGTAACATTCTTGTCTCCTAAATTCTCAAAATAACTATTTTTTGTAAGCCTCATTTTTGACTGCAAGAATTAAAATTTTAGTACATACTATAGTTGTAATATTGACTGCAAGGAAAGTCTAATTCTCATGCCACAGGTTCTACCAAATTTTTAACTTCCAAAATAATGTCACTTTGAACTTCACTACTTACCTCTTTCTGAACCCTTTGCTCAGCCAAAGGGCAGAGAGTTCCTGTTGCAGGACAACTTTATCTTCTGAGCAAATGGCAAAATTCACTGCAAGTAAATAAAAATGAATGTTCTTTCAGAGTAATATGATGAGAAGGGGAAAATTATTTGTCAGTTGAACTGCAGGTGTGATTTTTCCACTTAGCTGCTCTATAAAGATACTTATAATTAAAAAAAAAAAAAACCTGAACATATTTTTTGAATTAATTATAAACCAATGGGGGAAAAATGCATGCATAATATAAAAGGGGATATATAAAAACTATACTTGAGTTGAACAACTAAGGACCTGTTTAAACCTCATGTTTGAAGGTTACAATTTTTACAGAGTCTGTTAATGGTGCATTTTATCCTTTTAGATGTATTTGTGTGATTCAGGTAACTGCAAGTTAGCACTCACAAACAGTGAATAGCACTGATGGCCTAATAAGGCTCTGAAAACTTCCACATTGCCATGGAAAACCAAGTTATCAGACTATCTCAGGGAGGTTTTGATGTAACCAAAGATGAAGTCCTTGTACAAACTGATTGTTACAAATTTTATTTTATAAGCTGAAATTTAGTTGTCAATAATATTTCCCACCAAGGTTGAATATTCCATGTATGATTTAAGCAACTATGTTGAATATCACTAAAGTAAGAATTTTTAAAAGGAAATCTTTGCTTCCTAACTAAGATGAGAAATTTCCTGAAGCCATGATGTCACTGTGGCAGAAACACAGAAGAGCTGAATTTGTGCTATGTAGTCCTCTGCAAGAATGGGTAATTAATGCAAGGTGTCTTTTAAGCTGTCAACCTAAATTTTCTCTGTAGTTTGTGTAAGAGAGAGGAATCTTCAGTGAGTAACTCATCCTCCAGAGAAGTCAGATAGCAAGAACTGTCTCTCAGGAGGTTTTGTCTGTTCATTGAGTCAGAACAGTTAATTGCCCTGTGTCTGGTGACTGGGGGGAGGACACTTTTCCATGCTGAAAATTGCTGAATGTCACTGGAGTGTTGTGCTGCCATGGTCTAAGGCAAGGTAGCAAAAATTCAGTGATTCTTGGGTGAGATCCGGAGACTCTTGCCTGACTTCTGATTAAGACTAATGCAGTATTTGCCATGAAAAAACTTATATCAGCCCACAGGTATCACAAGTCTACTCTTGGCAAAAGTTGTTCTGTTGAAAATATCAGGGGAAGAATGCTAAAATTTGACCTTTGCAGATGACTGTCGGCACTATTCCATGAAACAGTTTCTCAAATGTTAATAGGATTAAATATTCTGGATTCCTTCCATTGAAAAAATTTTGGTAATGATCTGATAAGCAGTTACTTCTAGAAAAGATTGTCTTATCTTTGTGCAGTTTCATTGAATAACCTGCACTAAACTCCATCTGTTGTTCTTTGATTTTCAAGGTATTTAATGCAGTACAATTCTTTTTCTCTCTTTCTACCTAGGCTATTATAACATGAAAAATTACCCCCAAAATGTGGAAGAAGAAATCAGATAATGAAATTTAGTTGCTGCTTTTTTCAATATCACTTTTGTGTAATTTTTAAATCCAACTTTGTAAATATATTGTACTTAGTTGAAATTATAACTTTCTATGCATTTTCTGTCTGTTGAAAATGTTGATGACTCTCCTGTCATTTTTGGCCTTTCAAGGACCCCTGCACAGCCTAGAAAATTGTAGAAGAACATTTTAAAATATATTGATGGTGGAAGGAAAAACAAAGATGCAAAACATTGCAATCATTACTTTATATAACAGCTTTAGTTAATGTAATTATGAGATAACCATTAAGGAATAAATTAAGTGCTGAAATGAATGTTAAGGTAAGTGACAGAATGTGAGTTAGTCAATGATAGAGCTGGTTAAATAGCACCCAATGAATAATAGATACGACTTGAACTGTCTTGAATGCATAATGCAGAGAATATTCCGTTGAATTATTTATCCTGTCAGAAAAAATTACATGTGCCAAATTTGCAATAGTTCTCTGAAAGGATTCAGACTCCTGGGGTATGAGGTGATTTCTCACTGGGAAACCAGAGAGCAGCCTATCGAGAAGCTGATGTGCTGATGAGATTTAGGAAGGAAAGTCTCATATAAACACCATTGGAGGTAAAATCTGAGGTAATGACCCAAGTGATAATATAAGGCCAAGTGTCCTCCCATCCATTAGAATGTGCACCTGGGCAGGAGGCCACATAAACTAGTGCTGCCTTCACGTCCCAGAGGAAAGGCCTCTGCAGTAAGATTTTTTTCAATATTGAAGCATTAAAATCTTATAAAAACCTGTCATCCTTTTATTATGTGAACAAAAAAATAAGAAAATCTTTATAAATATGCAAACTTATAATTAACTTGAAATTTTTAGATAAACATATTTCTTTTTAGATCACTTCAAATTCTGATGAAACTTGGATGCTTAACTCCCTTAAAATTTACAGAAATCTTTTATTTCCCATATTAGCCTTAGAGTCTATTAGGTATCTGAAAAATGGTGTGATCCTTTGGCATCCCAGCTCCAGAGTGATTTCATTTAGCAGTGCTGAATGTTTGGTTGCTAATGCAGATGTCTGACAGCTAAAGACATTTGAGGTCTACAGATCCCATTCAGAAACTCCCCCTGCTGTACAGTTTTGGCTCAATTTATATTACACCTCCCTCCTATACAGGGAAATCTAGAAAGATTATTAATCATCAGAAGAATAATTACTTTGGTATACTAATACTCTAAGAAACAGAGCAATGTCTATGTAAACTGCTTCAAGGTTTGGTCCGTCAGGCTAAGCCCAAATCTGGGTCAGCAACTAAAAGGGCAAAAGCTGTGTCACAGTGGCATGGGAAGGATGGCAGGAAATCCATTGTTTTTGTATGGCAAGTTAGCAAAGGCTAATTAAATATTACCTCTTATATAGAAAAATAATTTTCAGTTAAAAACAGCTTTTCAGAGGCAAAAGCATTCCTAGCATTTGAGATTGTTTATAGTTGGTTGGACATAAAAATGTTTAACCTGAAATTGAAATTAGTGCCATCTTCATGTATTTATTCAAATCTATTTATTGCAGTGTTTCTTTTTTTTTAAGAAGCAAAAAAGTCATTATGGAATATAATTTTTTACTTTAATTTATTTTTGAAATGTTATTTGGTAAAAATAACCACATTTGTAAAAGTTTATCATTCATCAGACCCTCCTGAGAACAGAAGGTGAAGTCTGATTTAAAACTCCGGGTAATAATTAGGCTTTGCAAGAATGGAATAATAATTTAAATGCAACTGCTCCAGTTTAGCTCTGCTTCCCATACCTTTAATTTTCTACGGGAATGACAATAAAATGAAAAATATTCAATTGAAAATCTGTTGAATCTGAAAGCCAGGTCACCTTTGCACTGTTAATCTAATGGCAGAAATATTTATGTTTTATTTGTACTATCCTACAAACTAAATCAAATGACTGGAAGGGTCATTGGTGATTCCTGAGATAAGAATTAGATCACAAAATTAATTAATTCATTTACAGCCACCTTAGTGTTTGGAAATCACAGATGTTTGGGGTTTGCTGTTGGCACCGGAATAGGTTTTGGAATAGCACTGGAATAGCAAATCCACAATGCAAGGCAATTGTTTTATTCCCAGAGGTGTTTATTGCAACATAAATAAATAAATTTCGATTAGATTTAGATTTAGATTTAGATTTAAACGTAGATTTAGAATCCTGAATTGACATATAAAATAAATTTTTAGACCCACTGCACTGCAGGTCGTACAATTTAGTCCTTGTAGGATTAATCTTTGTTATAGGTTTTCCTGACTTTTGTCCAGCAGTTCTTGTAAAGTCCTGAAACAGGGCCAGGTTATGGCTCAACTATTTTGTTTAATTAAAGAAAGATAGGGTTTGGATTCATGAGATGTTACTTCCACTGCATTATTTGCTGTCCTCAATAGCAAATGGAAGTGTATTTTTTTTCCTGAAGATTAGGCTTCCTTTTACTTGCCATAGTTTAATAGTTAGACTTTAAACTGCCATGCCTTGAATCTGATTGTCAGTGCTGTAGGGTTAGATACACCCCCAAAGATTAATTGGTACCATCTGACGCAGGATAAAGACTGGGAAATGCATTGGAAGGAATGAAATAAATATTTCAAGACAACAGAGGGTTTTTTGGTCTTTTTTTTTTTTTTTTAAATTTGGTTCGAAAAGTATAAAACAGCTCTGATTTTTCAGATTTCAGAAGAAGCTGTTAATACAGTTCTCTCAGTTATTATTAAATAGTCAGCCTGACAGAAGTCAAATGTTTGACATTGTACAAATATCCTGGATTTTATACTGTTATCAGAGAAAACAAAATAAGGGAATTGAGATTGTTGGGGGAGTGATGGAAAGAACTAGGGAACAATGAAAATTTGTTGATAAATTTATATTTTGAGAATAAACTAAAATATGAATATAATTAGAACACTGTAGCCTTTCCTCAAACTAACTACAGGCTGAATTTGTCTGCCTAGCACGTAAGGGTTTCCATCAGGACTTTGTACAACACCCTGGGATAAACTGCTAGCCATGTCTCAGCAGTGCATTTCCCACTGAAGTCCATGCCTGTCTGCAGCCCCCAGAAGGGCAGCCTCTGGATTGGTGTGGGTACAGCCTGTGCTGCCTTTCTGGTGATGAATCCTCAATGGTGCAACACCTCAAGGCTCTCCCTGTCTCAGTGAGTCAGTCCGGAAATGAGGTGTGCTTTTATTTCTTGTTAATGCCAGGCAAAGCAAAGCAAGAGCAGAATAACAGCTTTTATGACATGAAAAATCATCTTTCACTCAGAAAATATCCATTGAAGAAGGGTGTTTCTAAAGAAATATTTAATACAATTAATTTTTTCTTCAGGTTTTCTGAACAAAAGTAGAATGCCTCCAGTAAATGTTAAAGTGAAATGTCAGTTGAGTTGAGGCTGCCCTTAATATTCATTTATCATTTTAATTATGGATTTCTTTTTTTTAATGACAAGGAAAAGCAGACAAGACAACATTTATAAAAGCTTCCAAAACTTTTGAGTAAGCATTGGGCAAAATATAGTTTCCAGTTTCCAGTTTTTGATTTGGGTATAGGTGATATTCTCCTCCATTTCTCTTGATCCCCAAACAGAGCATTTGTGCCTGTACCAACCAGTGGAGCACAAGGATGGGAGGAGAAGGCTTCAGCTTGTTGTGATACACTTTGATATTTGCATTGTGAATGTCTTTGCCAGCACTGAAATTCTTTCCACTCCTCAGAGAAAGGGAAATGTTCACAGGGGGTTGCAGTGCTGATGAAAATGGGAAGCCCTCAGTGGTACTTCTGTTCTGCATGAGTCCATCTGTTGTTTCATCAAGAGAGAAAAGCCCCACCACAAGATTAAGTGCCAGGCAAAATCACACCTCAGCTCTACTTTCAGGGCACCAAATGAGAAATATGGGCACACTCAAGGTTTCCTGAAAAGGTACCATCCTGAATTGTAATGAAATGTTTTTTCATTATGTTAGACCAATTGAGCTTGCCACCAAAATATTTAAATTTCCTCAAAAAGCATACAAGGATACATTGATTATGATTAGATACTCTGATACTCTGGGATTGGTCTTTCTAGAACAATTTCTATCACTTTCTATTGCTCAGCCATGGGTGATTCCTACCTAAGTGCATGCTATCTAATTGCATACTGTGTGACAATACACCTTTTGATGTAGACAGATAAGGAGTTGTGAGACCATTTTGCAGATTCATTTGAAAGACAGAACATTGCTTGAGATAAAACTTGGAGCAGCAGCACTGATGCTGACTTAATTTCCTCCACATAATCTTTGGTAAAGCAGCATGCCTGGCAGGCTTAGAACAGGTTGCTAGGGAACATGATGCTGTAGTGAAATTAAGTAAGCTACTCAAACTAATTAGTCTAGGAAGAATGTGTGTTTTTTAAAATTCATAAGATGGCAGTTACAAATAAAAAGATGACAGTCAATTATGTTTAAAAAGATCTAGTATTCAGAGGGGTGGTTCAGATACTCTCCAAATAAAAAGAGCTTTGAAAATTATTTGAACTGAAAATGAGATTAAGTCCTTTGAAACAGAATTAAAAAGGTAAATCAGCCTCACCTAACTTCAGCAACTTATTTAGAGGCCAAGACTAAGTTATCTATCTGGGTTGATTGTATAGCCTATGGAGACAGACAGTTGTCTTCACAGAACATAGACTCATAGAGTGCTTGGAGTTGGAAGGGATCTTAAAAATCATCCAGTTACAACTCCCCTGCCATGGACAGGAAGACCTTTTACTAGAACAGGTTGCTTAAAGCCCCATCTAACCCAGCCTTGAACCTGCCCAGGGATGGAGCATTCACAATTTTTTCCAATGCCTCTTCCAATGTCTGAGCACTCTCATATTTCTTTCTATTATCTAATCTAAACCTACTCTCTTCCACCTCAAAACATCCCCCCTTGTCCTGTCACTACAAGCCCCTGTTAAGAGTCTTTTGCTATCTTTCTTGTGGGCTCCTTGGAAGGCTGTATTAAGGTAATTCTTTTCTCCAGGCTGAGAATCCAAATTTTCTCAGCCCTTTCCTCATAGTGCAGGTGCTCCATCCTTCTAATCACATGTGTGGCCTTCATCTGGACTCATTCCAACAGATCCATGTCCTCCCCATGCTGGGGACCCAGGGCTGGGTGCAGCCCTGCAGGTGGGGTCTCACCAGGGCAGGGCAGAGCAGAGGGGCAGAATCCCCTCCCTCCCCTGCTGCCCACGGAGCTTTGGATGCCACCCAGGACACATTTGGCTTTCTGGGCTGCAAGGGCACATGGCTGGGTCATGTCCAGCCTCTCACCCACAGCACCCCCAAGTCCTTCTCAGCCAGGCTGCTGTGATCTGTTTGTTCGTTCCCAGCCTGGAGTGATACCTGGGGTTGCCCTGACCCCAGTGCAGCCCTTGGCATTTGATGTTGTTAAACTTTATGAGATTCTCATGGGATCAGTTCTCGAGCTTGTAATGTCCCTGCAGATGGCATCCTGGCACCCCACTGCTCAGCTTGGTGTCATCTGCAAAATTGCTGAGCATACCCTAGATGCCTTTGTCTGTGTCATTAAGGAAGATATTAAGTACCACTGTGGGGAAGATCAGAAGCTGGGCTGGGTAGCACCGCCAACCACTTGGCCCTGGTACAATGGAAGCCATGGGAGAGATAAACTCAAGGCAAGAACAAGAGTGAAGACATCATGTCTGGTCACTGTGACCACTCTGGGGAGAGAAGGCGTAACAAGGACATTGCTGGCACAAAGGAGTGTAACAAGGGCCTGATAACTGAAAAGACTGCGTTGCTAAGGGAACAGAGGCAAAGGGGTCTGAGTGGAACATTTTGTACGGACGTTAGAGAACTATAAATACTGGTGATTATTATAATAAACTGGCTAGGCTTGCTTAGCATGGTCCCTTGCATAGCTAGCGTCCTTCAGTCACTGCAACACTGGTCCCAGTACAGACTCCTGGGAGACACTGCTTGGCACCATTGTCCATCAGGACTGAGACAGATAAATGACCCCTGTAGCCCTTCCCTTGTCCATTCAGGTACTTACTCCATCACAGAAGCCCACTGGGTTGGTCAGGATGGACTTTACTTTGCTGAAGCCATGCTGGGTGTCTTGAATCCCCTCCCTGTCGTCCATGTGCCTTAGCAGAGCTTCTCAGAGAGGTTGTTCCATGATCTTCCCGTGCACAGAGGTGAGGTCCTAGCATCTTCCTTTCTACCTTTTTTAAAGATGTATATGTTGATTCCCATTTTCCAGTTACCTGACCTATCTGAAGCATCCCTTTTTGTTATTCTTTGTGTCCATTGCCAGGTTCAGTTCCAGCTTTGACTTGGCCTTCCTCACCCAATTAATAAAAAACAGAATATCATCTCTGTACTCTTCCCAGGTCACCTGTTCTTGTTTCCACTCCCTGTGTATTTTTTTCTTTCCTTTTCATTTGACCAGCAGTCTCCTACTCAGCCATGATGGTCTCTTGCCCAAATTCTTTCTCCTGGCAATTGCAAGCCCAGCTCTACGGAAGATTTCCTTAAAGGTCTACCATCTCAGTTGCACTTGCTTGTCCCCAAGGACAGTTTCCAAGGGGACCTTTGAAGAGCTGGAAATTTGTTTTCCTAATGTCCAGGGGCCTAACTTTACACCTTATCTGAGCCATATCCCTCAGAACTGCCTACTCCATCAGCAGATGATCCCTGCAATCCAAGCTGCCCCTAATCTTGATGTTCCCCATTGGCCTGCCTTGATTCAGAAGACCCTAAGAGCAGCATGTGATGGATGCAGATGTTGAGTTGATGTTTCCAGTGAAATGAGAATCCTCTATTGAGAATTTTCATTCCTCTCATGAGGATATTTAATTTGATCTTTTATGTAAACAATAAAATCTTTAAAGTGTTAAAAATGTTCCATTGTGTATAAACTAAATGGAAAATACAAAGGAAGCTGAGCCATAAAAAAGAGAAAAATAATTGTTTCATAATGTTTTTTTGTATTGTCATTTAGTGTTTGCATCTATCTGTCTTATTTAAACTATGCTGTATGTTTTGGAGAGATAAAACAATACTGACACTATGAAAAGAAACGCAAATTTAAAAAAATAAAGAAGGATGTGTAAATACGCAAGGGGTAGACATTTCACCTTTAAAAAGGATTGACATCTTAATTAAATGCTTCATCACATATTCCATTAACATTTGCACTTTTTCCATTTGTACAGTCTGCTGTGTAGGGCAAAGCACTGGTAATTCTTGGATTTTACCCAGAGCTCAGATATATTTTTCTCCATTTGTGCTATTGCCATCTCTCATTAGTTTGGCAGGCTGTGTTTCAGTGCCCTTTTCTCTTCCTGTTCTAGCTCTAATAGCAGCTGCAGTAAAGAGTTAAACTTGGCAGCTGCCCATTCCAGAGGCTAAATTCTTAGTTTTCAATCTCAATAGAAGTTTTTGTTTTTAAATCTGGCTTCACATGCAGGTCAACTTCTCTGCAAAGCAGCTGTGGAGGTCAGATTGGTACCTATGAAACTGTCAAATTTTACCTTTTAAGTAATCACACTTGAAAATTGATATTCCATGACTACTCTCCAGTAGCTGTGAATTACTTCACAGGACAGAAGAGCTGAAAGTAAATATAGCTGCTTCTCAAGAAAATGATGAAAGAGTTCACATCGAGATAAGAAAAATTCACTTCCAGATAAAAATAAAAAGGTACATTTCGGAGATGGTCAGCAATGATTTTTAGCCTTCCCTTTAAAATTAGTGATAGCAGACGTGATAATACTGCACTAAACAAAGCATACAATAAACAAAATTTATTCAATATATCTTTTTTGTCCTTTCTCGAAAAAAAAAAATCCAAAGCCAAACCAAACAAACCAACAAAAAAAAAAAAATAAAGAAGAAACCACTGAAAAAATAATATAAGAAGAAATGTTGCTGCAGAGTACTACAGAGGTAACAGCCTAGCAGAATGGCTATTACATTTAGACTGACAATGACCCCATACACGATTAAAATAGAAAAGCACATCTTACAAAGGAGTAAAAACATTTGTGCTTTGCAGATTTAATCAATGGTACTGAATAAAAGAAAACTTGCCTTTGGACAGGTTATTCTGCAATGCTCACTGTGACCTTTCTCTCACCTCTTTCTTGTACTGAATTTTGTCTGTTGCTTGGGTATTGAACTGGTCTATCAACTCCTGGGTGAATGACCTCCAGATGAATTTTACAGTTGCACTCTGTTATTAGCACTAGGAATTACATTTCACTCACTCCCCTCTTTGGTTTTTTTTTACTTTTTTTTTTTCTTTCTGTAAGGAAATGTAGGTCATATAAATTTCTGCATATATTTCATATATGTGACAATCTTCAGAACAGACAAAACAGACCATGTTACTAGACAAGAACTGCTGCATTTTGCTTTGGCTAAGTAAGATTTTTCTTTCTCTCCTACCAGCTACTTTCTCATAAATTTCTTTTTGAACTATGAATCAATGTACACAAATAAAATTTTTGACCATAGGACAGGGGGTAATGGTTTTAAACTAAGAGAGATTAGATTCAGGTGAGATAGAAGGAAGAAATTTTGTACAGTGAGGGTGGAGAAAGATTGAAACAGCCCAGAAAGGTGGTAGAGTCTCCATTTCTGAGAACATTCCGAGCCTCTTGGGCTCTGAGTAATCTGATCTAGTTGGAGATGTCCCTGCTCATTGCAGAGTGGGTTGGTGACCTTTAAACATGCCTTCCATCCCAATGTATTCCATGGTTCTATGATAACAAGTAAAAATTCAAAGGTGGTAGCTAAACTGAAGATCATTTAAATAGCTGATTATGAAATGTGACCCAAAAATTATAATAATTACTCTAAAATCACAAGTTATGTCAGGCAAATTCTACTCTCAGTTGGGAATAATGAACTCAGAAAAGACCCTTTGACTCATCATTGAAATCATCTGAAATGGAAAGGAAAGGGGAGGAGAGCTCTCAAAACAGTCCTGGAAGCTTCCTCATTTAGGGGAAAAGACAAACAGCACCAACAGGTGAAACAGCAGATTTGGAGGATTTTTCTTATCAGGGAGTGGAGGACAAATACAAAGGCTGATTGTAGAATTAGTGGAAACACATTCAGAGTAAGCTGCCCTATAAATAAAACAATTTCATCACAGTTTCACAGTTTATGTAAAACTAATATGTTTTCTGTGTGATTGTTTTGATTGTTTTGTTGGCTATTTTGAGGCAGGGAAAAGTCCTAGGAAAGTTATTCTTGTTGACACTTGGATTATAATGCACTTCCTTCTCTTGGGGACTTAATGCTGCTTCTGTCCTCCTTCACACAGGAGACCATTCTGTGTTTCTGGGACCAAATCACAAATGTCATCACGGCTATGTTGCTAAACTCTCATAGGTTTCTGGGTTTTTAAAAATGAAATGCATACTTAAAAAGTGTGTCTTTTTTTGATGGCTGAGATGACAGTCAAGAAGACTGAAAAAGATGTTT
This sequence comes from Ammospiza caudacuta, assembly GCF_027887145.1. Taxonomy (NCBI): domain Eukaryota; kingdom Metazoa; phylum Chordata; class Aves; order Passeriformes; family Passerellidae; genus Ammospiza; species Ammospiza caudacuta. Next base: position 79,135,770 of record NC_080595.1, read on the forward strand.
AATGAAAGGCTGTCAGAGGGTTAGGGCATCAATGATTACAAAGGCAATTTGCTTAAAATTATTTCAGTAAGAAGTCAAAATCCATCCTTAAGTTTAGAACAAAGGAAAATACAGAAACATTTTTAAAATTGAATTTTAGTCATGAAACCAAACATGAGAAAATGAGAAAATCTCATAAAACCTTGATTTACAATACAGCTATTCCACTGTTTTTTGGTTTGTTTGTTTGGTTTGTTTTTTTTTTTGAGGGTGGGATGTAGCATGATTTAGAGAAATAAAAATTTAGGGATACTCAAGAAGGAAGGGGATAAGACAAAAGGAATGAAAGAATGATATCTCAGCTCTGAGAGTTGTATGTGTGACAGCATAGGCAGAGGAAAGAATTAGAAAAATCTAATGTTGAGCACATGGCGTGACTCTTGGTGATGGTGTTGTGCAGGGGCAGGAGTTGCATTCAATGATCCTTGTGAGTTTCTTCTCAGCATATTCTGTGATGTTGTGATTACCACCAAGGTGTGCAATTCCTGGTACTGAAGCTGAAAACAACACAAGCACTGGAAGTGAAAATTATCGCTGCTTCATCATGGTCTTGAAGCTATAAGGGACAAAATTTTGGTAAAGAAAAGAGTGACTTGGCTTCCAATTACCACCAAAATAAAAAATCCCATGGCCAGCAGGTCCAGGAAGGTCTGCTTTGCCCCTCTGTTTGGACTGCTGAATTGAGGTTTAGGCTGTCCAGCACAAAGATAGTGATATGCTGCAATGAGTGCAGTGGAGGCCACCATGCTGAGCAGGGAGAGGCACAGAGCACACGATGTGCAGGGAGAGGCTGAAGAGCTGGGTCAGTTCTCCCTGGAGAAGACAAGTCTCAGGAGAGACCTTGGTGCTCTCTGCAACCACATGCTGGGAGGACCCAAAGACACATTATTTTCTGGTTAGACAAAAGGAAAAATATTTTTGCCCTGAAAGGGGTCAAATTGTGGACCCCAAGAGAGTGTGTGGAAAGAACCACCCTGGGAAATGTTCAACACCCACTGAAATACAGGTCAGAGAAAACTGATCCAGTTAGCTCTGCTTCATGGCTGTATTATATGTAAAATCAGAGTGCTCCTGCTAGCAATGTAAGGTCTGTCAAGGCAGTAAAACAGCACTCAAAGCAGGGGAAATAAGGCAAGAAGTATGTGAGAACAGGAAGCCCCTGCCTCACAAAGAGACAAGCTGCCCTGTGCAAAACTGCATCTCCCTCCCATTTGCAGAACTAAGTGAGGTTTGGGTCCTGTTACCTCATACGGGAATAAGTGGAGTAAATATTCCCTAGGACAGAGCAGCTCCCTCCTTCAGCTGCAGGGCAGAGCGCCTGTAAAGAGCAAACTCCTTCCTGCACCTGAGCTGAGGCAGCGGCCCTGCGGCACCGCGGGATGCAGGAGCTGTGATCCCCAGGGAATCCCGCTGCTCCTTCAGGAGGCAGCAGCAGCTGCTGCTGAGGAACACACCCACAGGTCACCAAAATGTGTCCCACCAGTAACACACACGGCTGTGTATGCGATGAAATGTCAGCTGGCTTTGGATATCCGGCACCAGACGTCTGTGAAGTGGGGTTCATGTAATCTCAGAAAAACAGTAGGTACTCATCTACAGCTTTGTTGGCCACTTGGATACCTTTTGTATTCAGTGAGAAGAAGTGGAGATGAGGAGGTGTTTTGGTGGGGTTTTGGGGTTTTTTTTTCCTTGCCTTTTGGATTGTTTTGTTGTTGATGTTGTTGTTGTTTTTTCGGGGGCCTCTTTGGTTCTATTATTGTTTGGTGTGGTTTTATTCTATTGTACAATTTTCCTCACTGATTTTAATATCAGTTTCACAGTAGATTGAATTTCCCATTCTGAAGCTTATTTCTCCTCATTTATATAGTGACTTATTCAGCTGTGATCCTCCACACTGTAGCTGCCTAGATATTATCAGAAAAATCTCACTGACAGGGCTGTAAAGTGCCCACAGTTCTCCTGGGATGGGAGTTACTGGTGTTTAACATCCTCAAAAATCACATTCAAAAAACTCACTAGAGGGCATGAATATGGATTGGATGACTTACACCACAGCAAATAAAGAACAAGTAAAATAGTACAGCAAGAATGGGTCCATCTGTGTGGGATAAATGGATATGCATCTGATGGGTGCATAAATACGTGAGGGATAGGTGGGCTCTGTGAGCCACTCTCTGTTGGCACCTCTGTACTTCAGCCTTGTATGGCAAAACTGCTAGAATAATTTGTGATATACTTCCTAAGGGGGGGATTAAAGGTTGGGGATGTTTTTCTGTTTGATTTTGTACTCCATATTTTTTATCCTGTAACAGCATGGTATGGGAAATCATGCAAGAGAGGATTGAATGATGTCTGCATCCCACTACTATTATTGGTGGCTTCTTAGTGCTAAAATATTCCCTGAGATTCTGATAGCTCTGCAGATTGGTGCAGTGTTCTTCGTGGCCAGTATGTAAAACACTGCTGCTGCTGCTGCTGCTGCAAAAAACAAACCAACAAACCAACTCTCTCCAAAAAGAGAGAGCTCCTTTTAATAGGTGCAGCAAAAGTATCCATGCTAACAGCACTGCTCCTTTATCATTTTATTGTGAGCTGAACATGCATCTCAGTCTATTTCAGCCCTTCAGATTTTAAAAGTTTTAAACCACTGTGTCCTTGAAAAGTCCTCAGTCTTGTCTATGTAATGGAAAGCTTCCAGCTCTCCAGGAAGCAGTTTGTGGTGTAGCACACCTGCACATTAACATCCAGCCTGGTCGGCAGCCAGCAGCCTGTGCCAGCGAGGTGCTGGGTGTCCTTTGATCCCAGGGAGTTTCTATGGGAACTGAAGGTACTTAGCACATTGCAAGATGTGCCCAGCAGCCTTCAAGATAAGAGTATATGATTCTTAATTGCAAATTCTTTCCTCTTCACAGCTGGTGCAAGAATTTGCCAAAAATGGTTCCTTTCCTTCTGCTTGAATGTGGAATCTCAGGCAAGATTTGGGTAAAAAAACAAAGAAGCTGGTTATTCTTTTTGTATCTCTTTTTCTTACACCTCATCATGATCTCAGACCAAGGAGAAATTGTTGCAACTAGCTTTAGTCTTGAAATGTGAGCTGGGTAGTTCCTGAGAAGACGATAATAATTAATCCTTATGTTCTTGAAGCAATAAAAGTATTTTGCTGCATTTCAGAAGAACTGGGAAAGTCTTTCTAAATTAAAAAACAAGAAAAAAAATTACCAATCTGCTCTTGTGAAGTTGTCTCAACTACCAGGACAATAAATATAACATGCTCGTGAAAACTTACAATAGCAAACCCAGCACTCTTTTAGGAAAGGACAAAGCAGTTTGGAGTAGCACAAGAGCAGCTGCCTTATTGTCTTCCCATACTGCAAAAATCTTCAACATTCAAACTTTTTTCCTGAAAACTAAGTGGGTTGAGTATCTAACTGGAATTGTCAAAATATTTATTAATACCTTGTGGCAACCACCCCAAAAGGAAGATGTGCAATACACATATTCTAAAATTCTTTTTCATGTTGAACTTTGGGAAACTCATCTTTGATTTCATTGAGGTTGTTTTGGACAGTTTCTTTGTGTTCTGAATGAGAAAAGTAGCATGTGCTTCTGCACACACAATGTGTCAGAAATTCTGATTTGATAAAGCTTATCCTGACATTATTTACCAAAAAAAAAAAATCTAGAAAATTTGACTCCAAGATTCAAATTTCTTCTGGAAGAAGAGACTAAGCTGTATGAGAAATTTTAACTTTATGGGACCTGGTGTGAATGTTTGTGTCCAGTTTTCACTCAGCATTTGTGTTGATTTGAGTTTACCTATTCCTTATTCTTTGCAGAATTTTGTATCCAATTTTTTTTTTGATATTTTGCTTCTTCATGATGACCCCACAAGAAATGGAAGTGCAGACAGGAGCTAGTAGTCAGGTATGGAAATTCAATTTGAGTATGATCCTCAGGCTTAAATTGGATAATCACAGATATTGTGAAACTGCAGGAAAGGCAATTTCCAAATATACCTTTTTCAGCAGAGTGAGCTGCCAAAAAATTTTAAGAGGGAATTACAGTAGCTGCAAAAATTAACTGCAGAGTCATGCAGGCTCCTAAGCAGGGTGCAGTAGACTGAGGTGGAAGCAGACTCTTACATAATTTAAATGCAGCAAAGGAGTGAGAAATAGCAGATGATGAAGCTTTTCCCACATTCTCACCACACTGCAGGTGTTTTTCCTTATCAGAGCTGCAAAAGCAACACATTTCAAGAACTCAAATTCATTCTTCTAATAAAAAACCCCTCTGCTTAACCTATCTGTCTCGTGGTAGCTGTTTTATTCATATAAAAAGTGTGAGGATGGAACAGAGAGCCAAAAGAAACAATCCACAATAGATATGAAAGCATCTACAGTAATTTTTAGTAATAGAAAGGAATGAAAGAGTCAAATAAACATTTTTTGAGGATGCTCAATAATTATGGGAGAGACAATAATTTTAAGGAGCTGGTGGCAGAGTCCCTGGTTCACAGCCTTGTGTCAAGTTGAGGATCAAAGGAAACCGGAGCAACTCCTCCCAGCTGGTCTAAGCAAACAAGTTGTCCTTTGTTTTCACTTCAAATGGGCCATGCACAACATCAGGTCTTGGAAGAGAGCAAGAGGAAAGGCAATGAAAACTGGGGGTGTTTAGTGCTTTTTTCCAGTTTTTATAAGAAAATAACAGAAATGCATATAAATCAAATACCTCAGCCACCCTGAAGGTGCTTGCAGATAATCTGATCTGTGGATGCTGTCCCTTTTTGTGTGACACATTTCTTTTCACCCTGTGGAAATGGCTGCACAGTCAGTTGCGCTCCTGGGCATCACAACCTCGTCACATTCCCAAAAACTGGATCTAACAAATTACATGGGTTACACTTGGAGGCTGTCACCTGAGTACAAGGTCCAAAGTTTTCTTCAGGGAAAGCTCTAGATAGGCAACCAGGAGCATCTTCAGAAGCCCTGCAACCTAGAAAAGTGTCAAATTATCTCAGTAAAATACATGCTTCAGAAAGGGTACACATACAGTCCCAATTAGTCCATTAATTCCTCTCCCACTCTTTGTAGGATGGATGCAAGACCATTTGTTTTAGAAAATGATTGTTTTTTTGTGAGATTCTGGATCCAGATTCAAGCAAAGAAGGCAGAGTGGTAATCAAAATTATATTAATACTTCCATATAATTGCCATATATAAATTAGTTATAAGATAGCATTAAAAGCAGGGGAATGCAAGCCGTAGTTCAGCATTTTTACCTGTGAAATCATAAATCTTATTTGAAAAGAAAAAGAATAAAAATTCTCCAAAAGTCTTTTGCTGGACCCAGTGTTTTCCTGTTTATGAAACCCACTTGTACAAAACATTGCTAACAACACCTGTGGCAAGACTGCTGGGGAACAAAAAAATAAAAATTCTTCCCTCTCAATACTGTGCTTAAGAGATTTACATGACATTTTTGTAAGCTAAGGTTAATGTCACTGTGTTGCCAAGGTTAGTGTTGCTATGATCTTTGCCTTGTAAGGACACACAGAGCAAATGTCATGCATCTGCCCCTCTCTGAGTGTGTCCCTGAGGGTGTCACTTGGTCTCCAGTAGCTGCAGAACACTCACCTCTGTGGAAAGGGGAGGTGGCAGCAGCGCAGGACAAGCACCCACACCAAGCTCATCTACTCAAGAGCAGATGAAGGTGACACCACCCCTTCCATCATCACCCCTCAGTTCCCAGCCTCTCAACAGCTCCCAGGGCAGGGTTAAATTGATGCTTCTGCCTGCTCTTCTCCTACTACTTCCTCAGCAATATGCTGCACGGTATTTTTAGGGTGGATGTGAATGAACTGTTTTCATCCCACTCAGAATATTGGCATATGTTCAAGCTGCCTTCCAGGAGGCACAAGGTGACTTTTGCGTGATACTTCAGGCTCTCTGCTTCTTGTATCATTTGGTTCTGCGCAGAGCCTGTTTCACACATGACACATTAGTTAATTCCCTAGGCAGCAGCACAGTTTTGGTTTGTTTCATCTCATCCTTTTAAGGAAGCCCTCTGTGTAGACGAAGGGTTATGTCTTACTGGTATGTCTGCAGGTAATATCTCTGCACATCACAGATTTTTGGGAGTGAAAAGGAGTCAAGTGGCAGTGAAGCCACACAATCAAGGCTGTTTCCACATCCTGTTGATTTCAAAACACAAATCCATATTATTTAATGCTGGTAAAAAATCTTGTCTATGGGTTTTAGGTATCATTTAAAGAAAAGGGATTTAATTCTTGCATACAGCAGCATATTTCTGTCTCAATTCCTAATTTTTGCAGAAACTTTAATGATAGAGTGTGGCATGAACTGGTTTACTTCAAAATCTGGTCGTCTTTCTGCCAGTCAAAGAGTAGACATATATTTTAGCATGTGAATTCTATTTTCCACTATTATTACCTTCTTTTTTGCTTTTTTGTTTTTTTCTCCCATTACAATTCCTTAGAGGAGCTGAAAGATCACTCTTTTGTTAATTAGGTATATTCTTTTATCTCCGTCACCACAAGCTGCCTACGTGAGTACTGGCCAAAAGTTACAGTGACAAAATTGTCTGTACTAATCTCTTTGAAAAACAGATTTTGAAATAGATTTTGAAATCTCCTCGTAAATAGGATCCATGCAAGGATAATCAAGCCCATTAATTAGCTTGTTTTCATCCAGTCTTAATATCTAAAGCAAGGATAGGAAACATGAACATGTTTCATGAGGGCTGTGAATGGTTTAGTGGTGGAGGGCAGCTGTGCTCTGGAGAACCAGCCTGAAGGGAAGCTGCAACCCTGCTTATGGCAATGACAGGACACACATCACAGGAACATGTGAAAACAGTTTTAAAATGCAGTTTGATTTATTTTTGTGGCATTTCAAAAATTTTTTGTATCATCAAATTATGTCAGAAAAACCAGTCTGTGGTGAAGACAAAAAAGTTGGTGCATATATTAATGATGGATTTGATCAGTAATCCATTAAGAAAGCTATTTTAATTTTTTTATTATTATTATTCCTTAATTGCACAGAATCCCAATGATGGAAGAGACATTTAGAAAATTTTGTCAGAAGCATTCTGGAGGTTTTGATAACTTATTAAGGAGGATTTTAATCTATTTTACTTCATATTATAAGCACATTTTTCATCCTTCAAGAGGGGAGGAGGGAAATTCCTCATTTTAATTTAATTTCCTAAAGGTCAAAGATTGTGCTTTAGGAAATGAATCTTTTGGATGGGAAAAAACTGAAGAGAAGCAGAAGAGGATGTGTCATATGGTTACTTCAGCAATTATTTTATAATTATTTATTTTCTTATGAAAGAATGTTGCTCTTTTAAAATACAAGCAAATTTAGAAATCAATATCAGTTATCCATAAAATAATACACTGTGAAAGAGAAAGCCTTTCTAGCACGCGATGATATGAAGACCCCTCAAATGACTTTGTGATGCATACAGACATAAAGAAAAATGAGATGGGCAAATCTTAAGCTTTGTGACACATTTTATATATCTAATTTTAGTAACACAAAAGTAAGCATGAGTTCCTTAAGACTGTTTTCCTGAAAGGGATATCAGACCATCTTGCCTTCATCCAACTGTAGCGAGCGCAAGAGATTTGCAAAATCTTTAATTGAATATCTCAGAAATATTAACAAAGCATCAATGGTAATTTTGGCACTGTGCTGATGATTTTTCAGAAAGGTTTTATTTATTTACTAATATCATCTCTTTAGTCACAAGTGTTTTATTCATTAAAAGGTGATTTCAATCACATTAACCTTGAAATATTTTTAAATGAAGTGAATCGGTCCTTTAATCTCTAGGACATTATGAAAGGTAGGGAAAACTGTCATAACTTTTCAGCATTGAGTTATATTTTCAGGCCAACATTAATATTGTTTATTTCTTATGCTAGAAAATACATAATTTCTACATTTTCCCATGTGGTATTCCATATCAAGAATTTATTATAACTAGAAGTTTCATATTAAGACATTCTAAAAACTGAGAGCAGCCAGCCATCAAAAGGATTGTTAAGTATATCTATGAGAAAAATTAATTCTTCCCATGTGAAAGGAAACACAATATGCTATAGCTTAATAACAGCAACTACAAAATTGTTCAGCAATTTTTTCCCAAGCTAAGTATTTAGTGGAATCCAGATGTAATTTCTGTGGTCCATGGCAAACTCTTCCATTTTTTTCTTAATTGGCTTTCTGCAGCTGGACCCTGGATGTTGTAAATGTGGTCATTACAAACCACAGAAAGTCAACTAAACCTTATCCGTGAAACTGGACAACAGGAGAAGACAAATCACTGGCATGTTGAACACACCCAAAATGACAAAGTTTAAATTCTGCAGTGAGGTGATGTACACTCTAACATGAGAAATACTGAGCTGCAGCTGCAAAGGAGGGAAAGGAGAGTCTGCTGCACAGTTCCCATGGCTAAACTAAAGCCACTCACATGAGAATAAATTATAATACTAAAATAAAAGTCCATCACACCACTGACCAACTGAGTCACTTTGCAAATTAATTAATGAGGGTAGAGTTATATAAAAAAAGAAAAGAACTGACTCATAAGTGGCCAAACTGAGAGTAAAGGATGTCAGAGTTGTTCATAAATAGGCAATATGGCATAACACTTTAAGAAGAAATATGGATTTCTCCTAATAAAAATTTAGCCTATGAAAATCTCTGTCCTAAGACTCTGCTCAGAGAAGGAAAAAAAGAATCCAAATTTACTACTGAAAAGAAGGACTAGAAAGAGATGAATCTTTATGAATCAGGAAAATAAGCACTTTCAGGTTCAACTCCCAACAAGTAAAATTAAGTATTTAAAAAAATACTTACTTCCTTTTCTATAGCCCTCCACAGTTCACGTAGATGCAAGTATTTGGTTGCTTTAAAGTGATAGGCCTAGGGCAATTTACTCTGTAGATATTTAAAGCAATGGATAATTCACTGGTTAGGTATGTCCTGCCTCTCCCATTTGATTCTAGATGGAGAAAATTTTGGCATAATGCAGGGGGGTGGGCTGGATGACCTTTAAAATCCCTTCCAATCCAAATGATTCTCTGAGTCTGTGATTCCACGACGTCTCAGGTTTTTCACTTGGGTATTCCTCTTTTTCATGCACCGGTTCTTTTCTCTTTGAAACTTCCTTCCCTGTCTTGCATCTGTCTACCAGTAGTGAATAAATAAAAAAAAATACTAGGGAAAAGTAAAGGTCTTGAATTAGACATATGTGTCTCACCTTCACACATTTAACCCTCTTAAACTGGAGTCTTCCTGGAGAATACAGATTTCTCTGAGTGCTTGATTCAAGGAGGTTTTGATGCTTACAGTAGTCTGTGGGACACCCCACAATAAAATTGTATTTCAAGAAGTAGCTAACACCTCTGTGAGGAGTTTGGTTATGATTCTTGTCTGGAAACATTACCTCTATCTGTTAAATGAACAACTACAGTGAGATGTTACACACCTACCAGTTTTATTAATTTAGTAGAGTGGTTCTGGGATAGCACTTCTTTATCATCCTCCTTCATTTTCCTTTCCAAGGAGAACTTAGTGCAGATAAAATATACTGTCATGCAGTAAGGTTTTAATACTGTCAGGCATTGGTGTTATCCAAATCCCACCTTAAAAGATGTTTGCCCCACTTATTTTATCCTTCTGTACTTAACCTGTCAGGAGAACAATTAAATAAATCCCCAGTAGTCTTTTGAGATCAATATGTAAATCACACCACTGCTCCCCGTTAAGCTTCACTTGTTCTGCCTGAGTTAGACCAGGGAACGTGGGGTATTTCTCTGTCCATTTAAATTAAGTGATAACATTTCTAGCTGAGAGTTTGAAACTGAAAAAAATCCCTAAAACTTCCCTTCTTCAGCTTGAATACTTAACTTCAGAAATGTAGGTCATGAACATTCACAGGGAGATTTCTAAAGTGGCCTGCAGAACTTAAGGACAAATAATTCCATTGACCTCACTGAGATTTATGCTTTTCCCTTTCATTTTTTTTATAATGCTGACTTGAAGACACTTGCTCAGTTGTACAGCATGGTACATTCCATGTTTCTAGTCTTGTGCCTTTCCACCAATATAAAAAACCTGTTTCAGTTTGGTGATTTAGTGGCCAGGTTCATCTCTCAACTGAGACAGGGAGCAGGGAGGACAGCTCTATAGCCTGGAAAATGCATCCCCTATGAATGAGTGGGAAACATCTCCTTTTGCCATTTCCCAGGAAAAATGGGCCTGTTAGCATATTAGCTGCATTGCTTTGAGAAATCCCGTAATTTTCTCACAGACCTTCCTCAGCACTCTGAAGAAATTATTCAAGCCCATTTGAACAAGTTTGCTTCACTGTCCTGGAGTCAAAGCTGCCTGCTGACTCATGAAGGATGCATTGCTTGGTAAATAAAAGTCTAACACCAGCCACAGATCCTACCTGCCTCATAAACTCAAAAGATTACATGTGAACAGCTGCAATTTGTTCTCCATAAAATTGATCACAAAGTTTTTTTAGTCTTAACTTTACTTCCTGGCGTATTAATTAAACTGTCATTGGGAAGATCTTTAGTGACATTTTTGTCTGGTTTATGCTGACATGAGTTCATTTTTAGTTTTATTAAGACTGGCTTATGATAATCCTGATATAATTGAGTTGCTTATCTGAGAAGCTTCTGCCACCGTGTTAATGCCTGTCACTTTGGCTCCAAAAAAAGGTCTAGTTTGAATCCATTTGAGTTCTCTGCATCCTATAAGGGATTTCAGGATTTTTAAGGATTTTGTTCTAGTCTTATATCCCTTTATTTCCAACATGTCATTTGGCTTACAAAATTTCAGTATCCTTGTTTTTTTAAAAATAATAGATTCTATTTAAGGGTTCAAAATGGCTTGATCCAAAACATGAATAAACACCAGCCCAAGTCTTTTTCTAGGTTGCATTTCTGCTCAGGAAAGTTAATTTCTGATCAGCTGTACTTTTCCCTGCCACAAACACACAGGATAATGTCTGTAATGCTATGCCTCTTGGGAAGCATAAGTGGGCAAATGGTTTATAGAAAGTCAAGTGAATACCTCTTGTGCTCGTGGAACTGTGCTAAATTACAGCCTGAGCTCTTCCATTGTGTTGAACTTTCTTTTCTGTGGTCATGATAACACCCAAGAGAATTGAGAGAAATCTGCTTGCTTCTCTTTCTTAAAAGACCAAAAGCACTAAAAACATTTTCAAGGAGCAAAGCTTAGTTTTATTAGAAAAGATAATTTTTAAGTACAAAAATCCCCAGATTTTCTGGGTGAGAGAATACATCTGGTCTTAAAGAGCAGTTCATGCTTCCCAGACAGCTGCATCCCCTAAGGTGTCTTCTCTTGAGTCTTAGTCTCTTTAAGTCCCCTCAAAGTTTGCCTGTTTATTTCTGGATTAAAGTTCCTTATCTGTCTTTGCACAGATTAAATTTTATATTTTCATCTCAGGCATCTCCCAGTGTCTTATTTTCCAGATTCCCTGTTTGCTCTGCAGGACCACCCTCACTGTCCCGTCCCCCAGGCGTTCTTCCTGGAAAATGCAATCCACACCTCCCTCTGTGGGGTCTGCCCGGCTCAGTGAAACTGGCAGAACGAGGGGACTCCTTCCTACCTTGGCAGCCCTTCAGCCAAAGCAAATGCAGAACATTCAACATACAGTGAACAAACCAATAAAAGAATTTGTGAACATCATCTATAACAGTCCAGGATACATTTTGAGGAGGAAACCTTACTTTCACAGAATCATAGTCAGAGCTTTCCCAGCACTTGTCCTCGCAGACTGCTTCAACTTTGGTCAAAGTATGGAATGAGCTTCAGTGTTCTGGAATATTGATTTGAAAAAATCCATTACAAAAAAAGGTCCATCAAAATGAAAATTTTCTGGTTCCTAATAAATTATTAAGTTTTAATTATATAGCTATTATTTTGAACACTATTAATTTCAATCAGTGGTGTCTGCTTTCATATTCTTTGTGTTTGCCTCATGAAATAGATGTATGTTCCATATTGTTCCTACCAAATGGTGGATTCACTGTGCATATGCAATAAGACAGCTTTCAAGGAGTGAAATGTATTCCCATGACTTTCACAGATGCTGCAGTATTAATGTATGGAGAAGACAGAACTCCAGAACAAGCTTCATGAATCCAGGGTCCTCAAGAAACAGATTTGCAGTGCATGTTCAGCATTCAACTGCTGTACAGAAAACATTGTGTGCAGAAGTGAGAGATTTCCTTCCCAGAGCCACAGTCATACATTCTTCTTGTGTTTGTGCAGGGTGTGGCAGGGAAAGGCCACTGAAGAGAAGGATGGCATTAAATAGTTGCTACTGTTCTTAAGAGATCTCCTCTGGGCAGTTTTCGCAACCATTCCTCTGTTGCGTGCAGAGGGCAGGTGCCCAGAGCAGGACAAGAGGTGATGAGCAGTGCTTCAGCACTGGATTGCCAGCTCAGGCTCTCTATCCTAAACTATAGGACAAAAAGGAGTCATCTGAAGCCACTGGATATAATTCTTTTTCTGCTATTTTTGGATGAAACTTGATGGAGATGCTTCAGTAGTTATAGTGCCAGATGCAATAAGAGAAGCTGTGATAATGGCCCACTTTTTTATTTCTTGAGGAAAATTCCAAGTACTCAAAAGAATGTGAAAACAAACCTCATGGCAGTAATAACTGAGATGTGCCACCATCCAACAACAATCCTGACAAGCCATCACTCTGCATTACATTCAGTAAAATTCCAACATAAAGCAACTTTCTATTCAGATAGAAAAAACGCCACAAAAATGGCTAAAGAAATCAGTAGAAAACTGGAAAAGATGGGTAGATTTCTGGGAATTTCCCAATATTCCTTCAAACTGGTATGACCATAATTAATCAGATTTAACCAATCTATTATTTGTCATGTTTAATTAGGCCAGGGTAAAGATGTCATGACTCTTAAGTTTGCGATTCTAATGTAGCTTGGTGAAGTTTTGAGACTGGGTGATAGATGTTGGATGAAATTTTAATTTCTTTTTTCTATTTCCTTTTTTCTATTTGTAGAATAGAATTTCTATTTCTCAGTTTTAGTTTGCTCAAATTGTCTCCTGTCTGTTACTCCCTATTTTTTCCTCCCATGTTGATGTATGTAGAAACAAAGTTAGGTGGTGTCACAGACTTTTGGATATGGAAAATAAACTACAAAACTGCAAAGTATGAAAATAGTAAGTTAAGTTCTTTATTTCATATATACATTGTTACTGCAAATGCATTGAGCATTACAGGATATGACTAGTTGGTGTGACAGAATGCTGGAATGATTTCACAAAAGTACTTTTGTCAGAAATTTTTTGTGAACCTACAAAAACCAGCTCCACCTTCCCTGCTCCTCCAATATATTTCTAGAATATAAAGTTCCATAATAAAGCTTGAAGTAAAAGTCTGGTTTTATCAGGTGTTTGGGTTCTTGGGGTTTTTTGTGTTTGTTTTTTCCTTTGTTTTGATTGGGCTTGGTTGTTTGTTCATTTTTGTTGTGTTTGTTGGGGCTTTTTCTTCATTTTTAAAAATGTCATGGTGTGTTAACTTTTTAAGATGAACAATATGAGTATTTAAATCTATTTCTTGCCTTTGACAAATGCACAAGTTTCTTATATACTTCACTAGATTTTTGAAAAATGTTAAATTTTTCACTGATTTTTAATAAAATGGTACATTATGTTCATGAGGAGCTTAAAAGGAAAAAAAAAGTGGTTTGAAGTCTTCTCAAGAAATGGAATGCAGTCAGAACTAGTTTTATCATACAAACTAGGGTAAATTATCTGTAAATAATAAGTGTCTGTTCTGAACACAATAGGAAAAATATAGAAGTGCAAGCTAAGAGTTTGTGGTAATAAGTGATCCTTCTTAAAACATACTATACGGTTTTATACATTCATTATTTGGTTATGGTCAAGAGAGGGAAGACAAGGGAGAAGGGAGGAGGGAAGGGGGAATAAGGGACTATAATAGGAATTTTTTACAATATTTGATTGCATAAACATCACACTGAGATCCCTTTTGAAATTCTAAGCAATCTATCTTAATTCCCATCTTCATTTCTGAGCAGCTGGTACTTAGTGGTTTTTACTGAAGTCTGTGGCATCAGGTCTGAACTGAGGGAAGATATTAATACAAGCACCCTCTTCATATGTCCTTAAAATGTGGGTCAAAGTCAACACTGCATTTTTAAAAATTAATTTTATTATTATTTATTGAAACTGCCTCATACTGTTAGGGACTGCTGAATCAGGCAGCCTGTAAACATGAGACTCCGTGCTCCAACCAACAGAGAAGGTGAGCTGGCATTCCCAAAAGCACACATACACCTGCGTACATCAGATATGACATGGGGAAACACTTTCCAACACGGATGGCAGCAGAGGCCTTGTGCACTGCATCCTCTGGTCACCTCCTGTGACAGCCTTCGTGATGATGACTGCCCTGTTTGTCATTGTTTTTCTGTACACCTCTGTATTTGTGGAGATGAGAATTCAGTCACAAAACCAAATTAAAACTTTTTTAAGAAGACCCAGCTAAAATTTTTTAAGTGGTAGAGAATCCACTGTAGAAGCTGTTCCAGCTGGTGTGTATGTCCTTTTTACTCACAGGTGACATGGACAGATTTCTATCTCATACCTATCTAGTTGTTTCTCTATTAAGCATATCTAATTTTAATTTCCAGGCACTGGACAAATTACCTTGGTGAATTATATACTAGAAACTCCTGCTTTCAAATGGTTTGTTCACTTACAAAGGCATCAATCTATTTCATGCTTTCATTTCTACAGATGCACCAAATGTGTTTTAATTGACACAAAGTGCTGTTTTGAAGGAAATCAACTGTCATTCCCACTTAATACTCCTGGCTTCTCCTGATAAGACAGCCTTTAATTGCACAGACTGGACTCTAGATGGATCCAAATCTGGATGATTCATGATTCAGAGGATTTTTTGATTTGACCTTGTTCCTTATGGGCATGCAAAATAAAACCAGGATCAGGCTGGAGGTAGCATTGGATAAAACTGCCATCCATTTGTGGTGTGATGTTTGGTGCCCAGCACTAGCTGCATTATTCTGCAGATTCATTGCTGCAGTTTGCATATTACTGCTTGCCAACGCAAACTCATTCGCTGGCACCTCATCTCCATTGGACTCTTCCAAAATTTCTAATTTTTGCTTCTCATGTAATAAGAAAAATCTTTTTTTTTTTTTTCCCAGTAGTACCCACATCAAGGAAAATGCATTATACTTTATAGAGCACTCACTCTCTCAGTCCAAAGTGTTGAACTAACCAATCATATGCAAATTCAAGTTTCCCGCACTTTTAAATTGTTCTCTAAGATTTTTCTGTCCAGATTGGTCTTTCATCCTTCAAATTGAATGGTTTTGTAGATGACAATTTTAATTTAAACGATCTATTTGCATATATTAAATAAAGCATTACATCTGACTGTTGACCCCAAAGTGCTGCTTTTTCAGTAATTCATCATCTTCATTATTAATTACAGCATTGACCTCTGTGTCATCTCCAACCTTTTACCAAAAAGCGCTTTTCCAGTCTAATCCAAGTCACTGATAGAGATGCCAAATAACAAAGAATAAGCTGAGAAAGATATACTAATTGCAGCTAATTAGTAGAGCAAAAGTAAAACTTAATGGTTTATCAGTTGAACACTAGAGAACTCTATTATTTCAGTTTTATATATGCATTAATAACAAAAGAGAGGTTCTTAACAGAGTTATAAAGAGACATCTGTGGCTCTAACATCAGTAAGAGTGACCACCCACCTGTGGCTGGGTGCAGATTTGCCTGCAGAACACCTTCATGGCACAGACAGTGACATATTCTGTCTGTGGGTTACAGCTTGGTGATAGTGCTTTGTACCTGTTTGTTAGAAAATATATATTTTTAAATTTGCTTGTGTTTCAAGCTTTTTGTGTTAATCTTTTTAATCAAAATTTGCAGCCATCTAGCTGGTTTTCTATTACAATAAAGGTCCTCAATTATCTTTTGGAATCCTGACAAGATATTAGATGGCTAATAGTATTTTTCCAATTGAAATTATTTGTCTTTTTTTTTCTGAGAGATGTGTGCATATACTTTTGCTTCCTTTAGGTCTTAATAGCACATCAGCCTGAGAAACTATTGACAGGAGGAATGTGAGCTGTTGCCTAGTTACAGTTGCATGAAAAGGGCCATGATGGTAAGGGTCCATTTCTGGAATTGGATATATCTCACCACCTCCCACTGAATCTAGCAGGAAGGTGAATCCACCTTGAAGTCAGGCATCATGTGAAAAACCCTACTTGGCATCAGAAAGAAATGGAAAGGAACGCAAATTTAGGAATTCTCCATTCCTCTGATTTTTGGGTCTATTAAGCTTTAGTCAGACTGAAACGATTTTGTACAATGTTCAGAAATAACTCAATATTTAGGGTTAGATGTTTTTAAACTAGAAAAATTAATTGCAAAAGGGATCCAAATTATGAGGCGCCAGACCCAGCCTGTACTATCAGTGGGTTGCTGTGAGAACTTTGGAAATCTGGTCCCTTGGCCTAATAGCAATTCTGATCCATACGAAAATTCTCATTGCTGCTTGGTTTCTATGAGCATTCAGGAAGATATAACAAAAATTGGTGGAGACAGACACAAAAAGTCTAGATATCACAAAATTCAAGCAGAGTTTCATGTAACATATTCATTGGCTTTGCTTTTCATCCATGCCTACTCTTCAAATAAAACCAAACTGCAGAGAGAGAAAGGGCTGAGGTTTCACAACAAAAGCACATAAATATTCAACAATGTAAATATTGTTTTTCTGGCATGCTGAGTGAAAGTTAAAACAATTTCTCTCAGTTTCAGTGATTCACAAGGTGTACTGTGTAAGCAAGAGATGTAGCAGACCAGGCAAGAGTGATAAGCACATTGGAGAGGATTTCATCCCACTCTTGAAGTATTTGAGAAAGACAGAGGGGATGAATCAACCTCTGGTATCCTTTTTTTCTCCACTGATTTAGCAGGAAAACCAATGCTTATTTGGACAATTATCTTGGCTTACATTAGGTGAAATGAATTTCCCAGCAATTTACCTAATGATTGTGGTAAATAATTATATTTTCAAGCTGTGTATGTGAAATAAATTGAATCTATAGTGTGATCTCTATGAATAGTTCATGATTTTGTCAATCAGTGTTTAAAACACTGAAAAAGTGACAGCTGGCAGCGTAAGATTTTGTTCTGAGTTGCTATCATTTCCCTAGGGAAATAAGCCCACCATAAATGATTTCTCAGAGATATGACTAAGAAACACAGTAGTTAGAAAATTGTTATATTTAAGATTTTTATTTACTTCTGGTGAAACCAGAAAGATTTTCAAGTGAGTGGTATTCACATTTTTTGAACAGAGAGAGATATAATTCTCTCTCCCAGGATTTTTCCTGAGGAAGGCAGTGAGAAAGCAGAGAGAGAGAAGAGAAAACAAAAGAGAAAACAATTCTTGTCTCTACTTGCTGCTCCTGTTGTTTGGCACATGTAGAATGTGTTATGGAGATTGTTTACTGAAAGGGATTTGTTAATTGGACATTGCTGATGGTTGTTTGGACTGATTGCCCAAGTAGGTCAAAGCTGTGTTGTGTCTGTCTGTAAGGGATCACAAGTTATTTGTTAGTAGTAATTTAGTATAGTATTAATATAGTATGTAGTATAATATAGTACAGCTTAATAAAGCAATTGTTCAGCCTTCTGAATCATGGAGTCAGAGCACATTATTTCCTGGCTGCAGGGCACCCTGCATCAATGTACTGACCCCAAACTGTCTTTTAAATTTTTTTTTTAATTGGAAAGGACATGTTTGACTCTGGATAGCAGGTAGGCCCACACTGCCTCTCATAGTGTTAATACAATAGCTAATAATAATTTTGTTAATTTTTAGTTTAGGCGTGACTATATTAAAACCAGGAGTTACCTAAGTTGAAATTGGTAAAAGGAAAAAAATATTAATACTAGTATATTAAATGAAGGAATGAGGTAAATTGGGAGTAAGCACATATCCACATGGGAATCATGGGGAATTTTTTTGGAGGGGAATTAACACGCTCATAATCCATATATATTTATACTTTTTTTTCAAGTCTGATAGTTTGGAAAAATGATACAAGAACAGTCAAACTGAGTAACAACTAATAGCAAATTTCTTATAGATCCAGAATACTCAGAATAAATTTCAGAAAACCTGAAGTAAACACTTCTTTAGGCAGAGACTGATCAATGTTCATGGCTTAGTTGAAGAAGTTTTCACTGTTGTTATTTGTGCTATGTTGACTCTGTTGATGAACAAATCAGCTTCATCTCACTTTTCCAGTGAATATAAACTTGATAACAAAATGTTTTAAGACCTTTTGTACGAAGATATTTTTCAAAATGGTATGTACATATTTTTCCATTGAGTTATATAACCAATCCTATTTGAAATGAGATAAATATCCTATGAATTAAAATAATATTCCAGAATGATGATGAAACCAGAGCGAATATGGCTGGGCACTGCAAAGATTGGCATTTTGCATTAAACCATCTGAGAAAAGGAACTAGCAGGAGAATAGATAGACACTGTGGCATTTCCAAGTACTGACACACACAATATCCCTTCTGCTCTGTTAATCAATCATATTCTGCTAGATGAACATATTATCCTTCCAAGAATAGAATGCAAATAACAGATGCCAAGGAGAAGGCTGAAATGCTTTCTAAGACATTTTCTGTGATCTCTTTCACTCACTCTCTGTCTACGTACACAGACACGTTTTCAAATACTGGCAGAACACTTTGTGTAACAATTTCTAAGAAAGCTGAAGAGAAGGGAGTGGTCACCATGAAGGGAAGTGGAAGAAAAGGATTGGCATGAGTGCTTCGAACAGCATCAAATACAGTACCTTGTGCAGCTAGCAGGAGTGACTTTATTTCTCCTAAAATTATGTGAGACGTTATTATAGTGCAAAAGAAACTATCTAAAACGGTTAGAGGTTCAAAAGTATGTGGGGAGAGATATCAATAGAATATTTAGTAGCTATTTTTAAGAAAAATAATATCAAAATAGTAGCGGTGTTGGAGACCAATTGGTTTGTGAGGAATAACAGAGTTCATATAATTAAGGTCAAGATAATTACATGGCAGTGCATTTAACTGCAATGCTCTCTAGTAGAGCGTGGAGTTTTTTGTAGATCAAGGAAAATGAGGAATTATTAATACAAAGCCAACATTTTAGACTACTTTGACTCAGTCAGAGCCAGATTAGCTGTGGTTAAAACCTTGCTCTTTCCATTTTCATGTATGAAAATATCCTAATAAAAATTAGAAAATGTGAGTAAACAAAGAGCAAAGGATTGTTCTTGTTAATTTGTTTCCTTCTGAAAGGTAATGAAGACTGGAAACTGAAACAGATAAAAATCCTGAGCATGAAATTATCATGGTTCATTATTAACGTGGCAAATTATTTCAGGTCTGTTCTTCTAAAAATCAGTAATAAAGATTTCTTCCAATTTTTCAATGCCAATACTGATAACAATTGTGTGAGCTGATATGAAGTCAAAAGAGAGAATGCCCATCAGATAAGCCTTGTAAACCTCAATGCCTAATAAAAATTGTAGAAAATGGGATTCAGTGAAGACAAAGCTTTATACAAGAAGCAGCTCTACTCCTCTGCTTATCACATTAGCTCATTGGGATGTTTACCCTGGTGTCATTCTTATTCATAATTCTGGCCTAATATATTTTTCTAAGGCTGAGCAATTTTTCAAAAACTTGCAAGCATTTTGGGAAAAAAACCAGTATGGCATAGATGTGGAAAAAACATAAGGGTGAGGAAGAAAACTGTGTGCCCACAGTTAATCAGTTCTTTCTCATAAAATTGGTGATAGTTTTGTCATTCATCGATGATCAACATCCTGAAACATCACACAATTTCCCACATTTTCCTAAGCTTTTTCTTTTAGAACTAGAATACAAAGTCAGATGTTTTTCTCACAGTGAAAGCAGAAAATCTCCGTGGGCATTCCAATTTGCCCAGATTGTCATCTGAATTATTTAGCTGATGCTATTTGCCACCTCAGATGCTATTCAACACTACATGTACTGTACCTCTGCATCAGCAAAGCAGGACAGAGCAGGGCAGGTATCCTCCAGAACCTTTTTTAGTTTGTGAGCTTGGGACATCACATACAGTCTTGTACAGTTTATGTTTTCTAATGCAGAACTTTTCTCTGGGAGAGTGCTGTCTAAATTCTTAATACAACATTTTAATCTTTATGATTGATTAAAATTATTAAATAAATTATTATAATGAATTAAATTAATCTAAATACATAAGTAAATATATTCTTAATATGAGCTAAGGCTACATTTTCACTAAAATATTGGAACTTTAGTTCAATCCCATATATTGACCCTTACAAAATTTTTGCAAGTTATGACATCTAATGCCTGAAAAAATAATAGAGAAGAAATGTGCCCAAAAATTACCCATAGTGAAATTATTGATGGTGTTTGATAATCTTTGTAAAGGTAGAAGTTTAAAGTAATCAGGGATTACTCTTACCCCATCACCTCTCTTAAAGAAAGTCTCATCTTAATCTTTCTGTTGTTGGCTCTGGACAGCTTTCCATTAGCAGAGTCCCTTCAGATTAACACAGGAAAATTGCATAGAAGAGCATTTTAACAATCAGAAACAGGACAGCACTTAGTAAAAACGAGAAATTATTTAATTAGCCTGCATTTCTCACACATCTGACAACACTTGCAGAAGTAGAATTCACTTCTAAAAATCTAGAAATAGTTAGACTTGGCTCTAGCTTGTTGGCTTGAGTTCAACACACAAAATGTGAGGCATTCCCTAGTGGAATAACTTTCATCATTGTGACTTGGCAACAAATGTTTGTGAAATATGAATATGACAGCTTCACTCATTATGCTGTCAAAGGATGATAAATGTTCAGAATTTTGCAGATTTTCTTTCTGATGAGACTAAATTTCGGGAAGAAATGGTCTTCGACTACGATTGCCCTGCATAGGAACCCTGTAATTTCTTCTTGTATGTCAAAGGCACAGCTTTCCTGAAGGCCAACTCTGGAGCAAGCTCATTTTAAAAATAATGTAATTTGTATTTGTCTTCTGTATCACAGTCAGATTTGGAGTAAAACTGATTCCTAACAGTGATATCATCCTAACTGGATCTTCCCAGTACACCCCTACTCCCAATTTTTATGTAAATACAGTTCATACAAACAGTATGAAAACAGAAAACAATAGTAAAGACTAAAATCTCCTGCATGTATGGAGGTGATGTGATTCCTGGTTTCCAGTGCTAATCATAGTTGTCACAGAGGCTCTGAAAAGTGATGGGAAGAGGTAAAACCTTGACCACAGTAGATTTGTTTCAGGTATTTGCTCCGACTTCCATGCTGTAACAACAACGCAGCTTTATAAGAAATTAGATTATTTTATTAAGTTTTTCTCAGAAGGTAAACAATTCATATGTCTTCATCTTGTATCTGACCTCTTCTTGGGAGGAGGTCTGATTATATGTCTCCTTTGGTACAGCTAAATATTTGCTGGGTTTTTCTGTTTTATCAAAGTCTCTTCTGTATTTATCTCTTATAGACTTGTCTTCTGTGCAGCTGTGCCTGCCAGAAAAGATATGTAACAAAATTTCACCTTCTGCAAATATAAGCAGCAGGGGTATTATGCTGCGTAAAAACCTTACTTCTTCCCTTTCATCTCTTGAGGAGCTCTTGGTTGCTTCCTAACCTGATAACATAAAATGCAGTTTTCAATGCAGTTTCATGTTTCAACTGATTTTTTTATGGCAAAATCCTCAGTACTAATGTATCACTGGATTTCTTCCTTTTACAGGTGGTTCCTTAAGATGAGTTCTTGTGCTGCCTCAAGAATGGCTTCAGCTGACTGATAATGCGTCAGTGTGATAAAGGGATTTAAGTTGCTTAATCAATATGTAAAGAAAAGAGAACTAATTGCATTTAGTTTGGAAATTCAAAATGCATATTGCCTATGGAAGCCATTGAAGCTAAAATAAAGCTTCGGGCAGGGGAATGGATGGGGTTGGGGGCAGCTGCAATCAGCAAATTTGGGAAATGAAATGGGAAGTGAAAGTGCTCTGGAGTTTATTATTACAGGAAAGTGATTCTGTTTGGTAAACTATGTTAATTGACTGAAACGGTGAAAAGAATGCAGCCTTCTGCCCAAAGCTGAAACTCTGAATGCTGTTTTCAGGCTGAGTTAAATGTTAAAAAGGGAATTAAATGCTACCTCATGAACATCATGTCTCATAATTCTTCTAGTCAGAAAAGCTAAGATAAACATGGTAAAAGAAATAAAAGATTTTAGATTTGAGAGGAAAATAGAACATATTTTTTATTGTATTTGAAGGCACATATTTTGAACCTTGAGTTTAAAAATAAATACTGGAGTTGCATCAGCCACAGAATGCTATCTTGTGACTTTCTAAGAATGACATAACTAAGTCCTTTTTTAAATTACCAAGAATTTTTGTAGCTAGTTGAAGACATTCAAAAGGAACTTAATACATGGAGTAAAAACACTGTGATTGTCAGAAAACATAAGGTAATAATAAATTCTAGTAGCTGTTACCTGAGAATATTTTATGGAAAAATTAAACATGATTAGATCTGTCAACGATATCAATGTGTTGACACTGCTCGAAAATGGTTAATAAATGTTTTTCTCAAGAACTCTGTTCTAGAGTATTTTTCATGGAGTTAAGAAGAATCATCCCCACAGAGGATCTGTTGCATAATTTCCTGTCATGGGAGTTCCTTATCTGCCTGTACAGAAGACTGTGTCCAGATTCAGTATAACAATTTATGTTTCGTTTATTTTCATGCCTATTTGTCTGTCCCAGAATTCTGTTTTTCCCAGAATTCTCTTAGCTATGGCTGCATATGGGGTTTTGTGTATCTATGTCTTTTAGGGACTCTCAGGCTCTTTCTCTTGCACCTTAGACATCCTTGTCTATGGCTTTTCTCGTGTCTTATCTTACTGAAGAATACTGTGGTCAGCTCTGTTTGGGTTGAGGAAATATTTACCAGCCACACGTGATTGTCCTGACTGGGGAATTTTAAATTGTAGCTGCCTATGCATACGGTTTCAAGTGGCTGTCACAAAAGGCAGTGAGATGCCAAAAAATTTACATTCAAAGTGAAAAGTCTATAATCAGCAACCCACTGAAAAGAAACTGATGACATTCATGGAGGTAGAGGGCAAAGTTTTAGTGGGGGAAGAGGAGCAGCTGAAGGGTGGCCTCTCACAGATCAGTTTCCTAAATGTCCAGCTGTCCAGCATTGAGGAACTTACTGCAGGTTAAAGCTGAGCCTGTCAGGGAGGTTTGAGTGATGTAAGTGAAAACAGGTTTTAAAAAGGAAACAAAAAACCTCCAAAACTAACAACAGAGAAAAGAGGACAGAGTGAAAGAATGAGAAATAACAGAGATCACTGAGACCAGACGAGGAG
Organism: Ammospiza caudacuta; assembly: GCF_027887145.1. NCBI lineage: Eukaryota > Metazoa > Chordata > Aves > Passeriformes > Passerellidae > Ammospiza > Ammospiza caudacuta. Next base: position 79,159,436 of record NC_080595.1, read on the forward strand.
GAGGAGAAAGCACTCCAGGAGATGGGCAGATATTCCCTCCAGCCCATGGCAAACCCATGCTGGAGCAGATTTCCTGCAGGACTGAGGCCCGCAGAGAGCCCGTGCCAGAGCAAGCGGCAGAGAAACCACTGTGAACTGACCATAATCTCTTCTTCATCCTCTCTGTGCTGTCTGGGCTGGGGATAGAGCAGTCTGGAGTGAAGGAATGAATCTATTTCAGTTGTCAATATATGAAGTTAATTTTCCCCAAGTCTGGTTTGCAGTAATTGTTAAACAATCCCCCTCTTCATCTTAACCCATAAGCTGTCTCTCTCCTGTTTGTCCACAGTGTTTGCCCCTGTTCTGCTCAGCAGAGGGGGTGAGTGAGTGGCTGGATGGGAGTTGAGCTGTTAGACCCACCACAGGAACATACAATTTGTGTAAAGACAGAATGGAAATGTGGAGTCTGTGGTAAAGATGAGGAAAAAAGGATCTATAGGGAGTCTCAATGATTTGATTTTATATTTGCTTGTTTTCAAAATTAAAAAAAAAAAAATTAAAAGTAGCAAATAAAAAAAATAAACCAAAACAAATACAATTCAAACAAATGAAAACCTAAATAGACATTCAATTACACTGACAGGAATGCTTAAAGATGTAAGAAAAATACCCTGACAGTGGAAAATCAACTTTTAAAACTTGTTGCTCTGAATGCTGATAATGCAGGTTTGTAAAAAGAGTTAAGGATTTGCATAGATGTTGAGGATATCCACATTTTGGTTGCAAAGGATTAGGAGAAAATCAGGAAAAAATGGCTGAAAGCCATTAAAGTCTTCATGCAGCTCCCTACAAGATTTCTTGCACTTCCCTTTGAAGAAATTTATACTGGTGTCTGTATGAGACACTGTGTCAATGCTCTGGTTTCCTCCATTTTTTTCTGTACTTTTACTTTCTTGGTGAATAGTTAAAAATTTGCTAGCAATAACAGGATTAAGTTCCAAATGGCTCACCAGGGTGATTTTCTAATGAGGACAATTATTCTTTAATCAGTGCAATGCAATTTTATGTGTGAGACTTTGGAAAAGCAAGTTGGGCAAAGGAATCTGACAGAATTTAGCAGGATCTTGGTACCAATGGTAAGAATTAACTGCTTCTGCTTCACAGAATCAGAGCAAAGATGGTTAAAAAGACTCAAAAAATATTCTCATTCATTCAGGACCAAATCCACCCAGAAAAGACATCTGACCTGTGCCTTGTTTGTGTGTTTAACCACCCTTACCCTGTCCAATGACAGCATCCAGTTTGTGTCCTAATGTCAAACCTAACTTCCTCATGTCCTGCCCTTGGTGAGTGAGGAGAAAAAAAGTATCAACATCAGTTTCACGTCTTACAAGATATCTCAGGTTTTTCTTTTATAATCTAAACCAGCCAGATTCTTCAGCATTTCCTCATGGGTTGTGTCTCCTCTATCTGTTATTCTTGTGCTGTCTAAACTCTCTCTGATTTACCTGAGTTTTATTTAAAAGTGCATTGCCCAGACTGGGCAGATTTTTTTTCAGATGAGTCTTCTACCAGAGTAGAGTATGCATAAAAATGACCTCTTTTATCAGATGTATAATATTTGTAATATTCCAAATTAGCCTATGTTAAGATACATTAATTCTTTTTACAGTTCAGCACCCTGACAGAACAGATTTCACAAACAAGAAGGGAAGTTACATTCACAGTGCAGCTTTTACAAATTTAGCAACCAATTTTAAACTTCCTTATTAAAGAATGACATCCTACCTTACTGTATTGGTCAGCAGCACTCCCTTTGAAGACTATTGGGTTTAAGTGTCTAAAAAAGTCAACATGGTTTGCTTAAAGAAATCAGTTTATCAAAAAGTAAATGTTTTACCATAATTTTGATTGCAGGTTCTAATTAGGGGAACTTTTAATTTAATAATATTATAAGAAACTATATGTATGATAGGAAAAATTATTTAAAACTTACAGCATCACCAAACTTTTGTTATTTTAAGCAATTTTTATACAATGTACTTAATTCAGCTAAATATATGAATCCAAGTATGGTCCCTTTTGAAATAAAAAAAGCTACCAAATTTTCAACATTTTTTCTGAAAAAAGAAAATACCCTGCTTAGTAAAAATCTTTACTTTCCCTTGCAATTTCTTCTTTGTCTCACAGGATTCAGAGGTGGGAAGAGGTGAAAACTGTGGCCCACAGGGATGATTTGTTATTATCTAGGTAACAGTTCTTGCCTCTGACTCTCACACCAGTGGAAGCAGTGGTTATTACAAATTTCAACAGTTAAAACAAAGGACCAAGAATTTTACACCTAAATATTTATCTTATGCAGTCACTGTACAGGAGATGGAAAGAAAATGGACCTGTGAAAATATTGGGGGTTGTTCTTATACAGACATAACACAACCATGAATCAAGAAAAGTTTTCTGCCTTCCTTCAGATTGAATCTGCAGTTGGGAAATTTCTGTACAGTTGTCTTCCATCGGGATCACCATGAACCTGAATGACAGAGAATCAAGGTTATTCTGTCATTTACTGTGACAACTTAGCCTTCATGTTTATTTCTATTTTGAGAGTGATTTCCTGGAGAAAGTAAGTTTATATGACCATGCTGACTGGGTATATGTTTGTGTCCTAGATAAATCTCTTAGCCAGCATCAAAAAACAAGGCAAAAGCCCTCACTATTCTCGGATTAGTTTTTTTTTCTACAATTCCTGAGACTGGTAGCTGGGAAGAAGACAGAGACCTCCTGAACATCAGCTGTGATGAAAAGGCTGCAGCGTGACCCAGGAACATGACTGACAGGTTAGCCTGTCACTCAATAACTGAACAGCCTTGAGTCTGCATCTGTGCTGCAGCCTGGCTCTGGCTCTGTGGTTATCATGAGCACCAGCGTGAGGGAAAGGAGAACAAATTGTCCATCTGTAATGACACAGAACTATTCCACAGCTCTGCAGTATCACCAATGTGTTTTGGTGAAGATTAGTGCAACAGGGATTTGTGATTGGACGAGGACACATCCAGCCTGTCTGTCGAGGACATTTCTCAGAGAGGCTCCTGCTGGCCTCACATCCTAGTGTGCTCCTTAATTGATTATCCGCTATATTATAGAGGAGAGCAGTGATTTCCTGCCATTCAGTCTACAATAAATTAGGTAGTAATTAGCTTTATAAGGAACTTGATGAGAGAGTGATGTGAGAAAATGCTATACATTACAATGGGTTTGTCAATTTTTCTCAGCTTAAACAACTCCATATTGGATGCAATTTCTCTCTAGTATCTTATTAAAATATTATGTCATTTTCACGTTTAAATTTTTTTGTCAGGGAATTTATCCATCTTTTTTCCTACTTCCAGTGAGAAAAAAATGTTTAAATCCAATTCCAACCCTCTCAGCCTGTCTCCATAGCAGAAATACTCCAATCTTTCAATCAACTTTGTGGCAAATTTTATTAGAAAAATGCTTATCATGATTTGCAATCTTGAGAATGCAATACTGAAGGCTAAAGGCAAAGTACAGAAAATTCTGAATGAATTTAAAATATTAAAATAAAACTGGTCACAGATTATAAGCATTCAATATTATAGAATATATTAACACTATAAGGAGTAGCTGAAAGGAGAACGAACTACTTCACTAGAGAAAAAAACATCTGGTCTTGAAGGAATGGAGAAACTAGTTACAGAAGAACTGCCCTCACTTGTTTAACAAGGTGAATATACAAATTAATTTCTTAGCACATCATATTAGTACTTCTGCTCTATCAGTTAGATAAGGGATACAGAGTGTGTTACAGACAATGCTTACATTGTGCAACGGTGAAACAAGGTAATATTTTACACAGAGAAACAGTACACAGATTAAACTACTTAGTGTAACAGAGTCAGTGATACAGATGAGAACAAACAAACACAAAGATAATTCCTGACTGCAGCTCCCAGGCAGTAATTACCAGGCAAGATGAATTCCCAGCTTTGCAAAACTGTGAGGAAACTACATGGTACTTCTGAAACCAAATAATTTCACTGTCTATATTTCCTAATGAGACAGAAAATGCAGACAACCCCCAATTTATGAGTTTGATATGTGTCATCTTCTGTCATCTTGAGAAGTACACACTAGATTTTCATGTTAGGTCCATGAGAAATGTGGGAAAGGCCCTTTCATATTAAAGTGAGAAATCCCTAACTGTCAAAAGAGCTGCTATAGCAACAAAAAGAATATGAAGTACATAAAATGGTGGAAAAATAACTGCTTGAAAATAGAAATAAAACTACACAGGTTGTGTTCATTTCTGTGTTCATTCACTATGTCCTCAGTATGTTCCACGATAGGAATTTTTGGTACAAATTCTATGATGGTTTTAATGAAAATTCATTAGAGCCAGAGTGAATACAACACAAAGCTATACACAGACACCACAAAAGGCCATAGTGCACAGTTCTGTGCTGCAACATGCAAAAAATCATGTAGGACCCCAGCTAAAAACAGTCAGTCATCTTAGTGATTCTTTGTATCTCTTTTTCAATTTCTAAATATTTTGGATTACCATATAGATTCATTTCCTTTGGGAGCAGCAAAAAGAAATTTTTCTAATGACATCATTTTGCTGCAGTTTGCCTGTAATAGTGCAGAGCATATTCTTACTCCACCTTCTATTTTTTTCACATTTTCAAATACAGAACTTTTTTTGCCCTTGGTAGGAATGGGAAAAATATTTTAAATCTTTACGTTGTTCACAGAAACAAAAGGGGTTCCAGTAAGGTTTTTCCCCTCCATCAGGACCCTATGTATTGCTATCCCCACTTCAAAATAAGAATAACTTAATGCACTACTACAGTAGTAGTACTACTGCAGTATCACTACATATAAATATGTAGTAGTACTATGTATTTTCTTTCACATTTCAGATCTGCCTGTGGGGCACAAGGCAAAGAAACACAAATAACTAAAGAAGCTCTGAGCAGCTCCCCATTCTCACTGAGTTGTTCAGTGGATTCACATGCCAACAGTGCTAATAAAGCTCAATCCAGTTCTGAGCATCATCTGATATATTGGAACTAACCTGTATCAGGCTCTGCATTATTAAATTGCTACAAGAGAAAGATATTCTTTCTTGATCTCTTCAACTATTATTGCCAATCAAATGTAGTTACAGAAAAAAAGTGGTTTTTTTCTGCAGCTGTTGTTGCAAGAAGAAAAATATTGACTTAATGTGACAGTCCCTATGAACTCTGTTTATGTTCTCAAATATCCTTACCAGGATCATGTACATGTTCATCCATTTTGAGATTCTACCGTACTCATTTCATCACCTGGAAGTATTTATCTTTTTCCATGATTGTAATTATGGGAGAACTATTCATAAATTTAATATTACCTTACTAATGATAATTTTAATAAATTCTTCTCCTTTAAGTTTTTCAAAATAATTTCTTTGAAATGTCTGATTGCTTTGAATAGATGAAAAATAAATGGCAAGTTGAAGCAGAAATAATTTCTTAACCATGCCAGATACTTTAATTATTTAAACACCTTCACTCTGAGGACTTCCTTTCATTAGTGTAATGTTTTTGTAGGCAGAATTCTCTGCATGAGGATTTGTGAAAGACTGAATTCTCTACATTGTATGCCTCACAGAGATTTTATCCTCATGCAGTCAATAACAATAAATATATAAAAAACTAATAAAAACTCATCCAGAAATTTCTGTTACTGAATCTCATCTTCCTTTCCCCAGCATTACGATAATGACACCACTTTTCACGCACATACTGGACTTGTTTTCTTTTATGCTTCCTCTGTTCTGATAGGCTTATGGCTACTTGTATAATTCCAGCTCTTGTGAAGGGGGCACAGAATCTCTGAGTATGGGTAAGGATAGTTAATATTGTTCCTGTCTATTCCTCTGGTATCAGTTAGAAATAAATCCTGGATTCAGCAGTTGTAGACACAAGACTCTCCCACGAGGGAGTCCTAGCTGGCCTTTCCCCAGCCCCTCCACAGCCCCACACAAGCACCAGCATCCTCCCCTTGAGCCCCACAGCCACGGGAGCGCCTCTTGCACACCTGCCCTTCCCAGAAAACCTGGGGCAGATCAAGGCCTGGAGGAGCTCCACTGCTCTGGCTTCACTGATCAACAGCTCTGGTTTCAGCCTTCCAAGGTGCAAGCACATTCAGTTTCTTGCAAATCAAAACTCAGTAGCTGCCCTTTGAGACATCATTGGCATCTATTAACCCTGAAGGGGTTGTCAGAGGCTTGCACTCTGTGGGAGAAGAAATTTTCAAAAATAACCTTTCAAAGTTTCCCCTTTTTTGGCACAGACTATGGAGCATAGCAAAAATAAATTACCTTTTCTGAAGTTAGGAATTATTTTAGTCTTCACTGCCCTTTGCCCTGGAGAATAAAGAGAGCTAATTGTCAGGGTAAGGTCATGGGCAAATTCCTGCTCCATGACTGGAATATATATTTGGCAGACTCCAGACCCTCTCACAAACAGATGTATTCCTGAGGTGCATTACCTGGAGGTAGGTTTTGAAAATACACAGCAATTTAAAATTACTGTTACCATGAGAGAATTCCTGGGCTAATATTTTATGAAATGAATTCACTAAGCAAACACTAAATGCATTGTTGTGGCTTTTATATTTATGAATGATTTTGCTTTGAAAAAGCAAAACATTCAAGATGCATTTGCCTGTTTATCTGGATTAGATACCAATTAGCCAAATATTTCAGGATCCTATGTACATTAAAGAGATATCTTTGAAACATATAGAACATAAATAGAGCCCAGTATAATAAATATTCAAAAATTATGGTAAAAAATGTCAGTTCTAAGCACAGCATTGACTAAATTTTTTTTTTTCTTGGAAAAGAGGGGGGCATATGTCATTTATTGTATCATCCATAAAACGAGGAAATTCAATTACTGAGCACAGAAAGTTTGTTAAATATCACTTATCAAAATTTTCAAAAATACCATTAGATTTGAGGGACTGAATTGACCAGACTGACTTTTCCAAGGCTAAATAATTTCTTATCTAATGAAAAAGGCATATCACATGCTTAGAATGTTGAAGTATAAATTGTACCTTTTTGAAACATTGTGTGTTGTGTTTATTTTTAGGGAGAGCATTCAGTGAATAGCAAACAGAACAATTATTTGCTGCATCAATTCATTGGTCATCTATTTAGAATACGTGCCATGGGATATGGCAGATTCCTCATCACTTGAAAGCTTTCAATCAAAATAATATTTTGTTTTAAAATGTTTCTTGCTCAAATCATTGCCCTGTGATTTCCGTTATCCTTGAACCTCCTTGAGATCACCAAAGTATTTCTGAGGTTTTTTCCTAGATTTCATGATAAATAGTCTATGAAAAACCAAACAGGTCATGGAATAAATGCATATGGCATGAAGTAATATGGCTTAACTCCCATATGAAAGTAGCTTTGGGTTGCAAACAAAATATATTGCATTCTGCTAACAAGTGAAAAATTAGCTGTTCATAAATCAGAACTTTCCTGACAATATGAGCAGTTTTCTGGTTTCAGGCTAGTTTTATGAATAAATATTCAATATAATGTCGTTGAAGGACAAGTTGGCATTTTAACTGATATAGTAAATTTGATAGTACACATGTAAACTCTGTGTACTATGACAGGGTCATAGTAACAATGCTGGTTTTGGTATAGCAGGCCTTTAAGATATTTTTACTGCTCTAGAATTAGAGAAATAGTCTCAAACTAATCACCTGTTAATTTCCTATTTCAAGTGTTTTCAAAATATCCATATTAAAAAAATAAAAATAAAAAAAGGTAACAAAACTAAACCTATCTATTAACTACATTTTTCTACCCCAGAGAATTATGACCAACTGAATCTAGCACAAATTCTCCACTACAAGACTATCTTCAAAATTATTTAGAATGTCAGATGTTGAACTTCACCACATATCTTTGAATGGAGTGACAGTAATTTCATTTCTTCCTGGGTAAATCTGGTTTTAGTGTGAGTTTTTTCATGTGTTTGATCAATGGCTTTGAATGTACCTAATCCTACTGAGCTACAAACACTGATTATCTTAGCACTTTAGAACATATGTTCCTACCAGCACAAATTCTCTTTTTTGGGCTACCCGACACTATACAAGCTTATGGTGATATACTGGAGAAGAAGTGCATCCTATCTGACATGTTTCAAGTATTTCACCTCCATTTCTTCTTTTAGTTTTCTGGATTAAATAATATTTGGAAAAGGTAAACTGATGCCACAGGGAAAGAAATATTCAAAAAGTAAGAGGGGCAAACAATGTATGAAGTTAATGTCATCTAAAATATCAACAATGAGAAACCCAAGAGTAATTGATTTTACTTTTTGAGAGACAGTTTACCTCTGCATTGTCACACATCCCAGAAGCCTCCCCTCAGACTGAAAGGAAACAGTTCAAAAGAGCCAGACAAGCTGGTAACAGCACATGCATTCTCAAAAGCCAGATTCCACCCTCCCTTCAAAGCCATCTGAGAGGCTGAGTGTGTCTCCTTTAGGATCAATATCATCAATCACACCAACAGGGAGACAAACTTAGAAATCCAAGTGTTTGAGCTGTCTCCCAGCAAATAACCAACATTTCTTTTAAAGTGACCAGGAATGAGTTGGCAGAAATTGCTGGTTAGCTCTAGGGCAGTGAAAGAGAAGGAGGTTTTTCAAGTATTAACAAATTCCATGTCCTTTTGGAATGGTGGAACATGAACTTCTAGTTCAGATGAGGGTGCAAAACTGAAAAATATGTACTGCCAAAAGCCTGGAAAAATTATTGCATCTTCTGTGCTACCATTCAAAGTATCTTACCAATCTTCAGTTCTTAAGCTAAAAATTATGTTTTTCCTAGATTTCATTATTAATATTCCATAAACAGAGGAAAACATTATGAAATTATATAATTAGTTTTCCCAACTATTTTAATTGGTATTCTGTTGTCATTACTCCAAAAATTATACATAGTTTCTGTTTTATAAATGGAATATTAGGCTGGGGATGGAAGAGGTGCTGAGTGAGCTGAAATGAGCTGATTAGGCACTCCCAGTGAGGCTGGAAAATGAAAGCTGAGTCATATCTTCAACAGACTGCTCTGCTGTAAGAAGGGGAATCATTTTGTCAAACTGTCAGCAGCTAAAATTCTGTTGTTTACATCTGAGTTAATTATTCCAAACCCCATTCTGAACTCAGTGGAGAAAAAGAGGAATTTCTAAAGTTTGTTCTGCTGACGTGTTTTGGACCCCTTTTTAACATGAATTCCTCAGTTTTCTTCACATGAGACAAATTAATTCAGATCAGTCAGTGAACCTTGATCCATGCGTTTCTGGCAATTTACTAAACCATCAAACAGTTCCCATGGCCAAGATCAGAATTAAAACTGAAACATTTCCCTATTTACAATGTTCAGCACTCTGCCAAAAATTGCAATAGGTATTTACCTTGCATCACAGTATTTATTTACACTACATTTACATTTATTTATTTACATTACATTACATGTAGCGACATCTGATGTTTTTATGCTACCTGCCACTGAACCATTCTGATGTTTATTTTTTATAAAGCTTCAAGAAAACCTGGGAGTTTTAGTGACTTGTCATGTAATGAAAATTACTGGAGAATTCAGATGTTCATGGAAATCTGCCTTGAGAAAGCTCTGCTCTGGGCTCTGAACATACCTGAGTCCCAAGGAGAAATGCAGCAAGGGCAGCCACAATGAAAGACTTCTGTCACAAATGATAACCATGATGTGCATGCAAATGAAAGCTAAAACAAAATAATCCTGTTAGTTGCTCTTGATGCTCAGGACCAGCAGTTTCAGGTCAGCTAGGAAGCCTGAAGAATAGAGAAGAGAGCACAGAAGCAAAGAGGTGTGGCCAACATCTCAAACGCTCCAAGTGGATGGGGAAGGTTTTTCCAGCTCTGTTCCTCATCCTGGTTTAATGAAGTGATTGATCAAGTGATCAAGGATCAGATTTTTCTAAATGACAAAATTTGAAAGTAAAGGGAACAGATATTTCTCAAAATCTAAAATATAAAATTTTAAATAATTTCTTAAAATCTTATCAACTAAGAAAAAATACTATTCAGGGAGAGTTCAATCTCAGATTTGCTTCCATACAGAATTTTGAATAACAGTTGCATTTACTTCTCTGACATAATTGAGAAGATTTATGGGGACTAGCTATTTGACTTGTATTCACAAATTCCTTTTTGTCAGGAATCTCTCACAAAATAAATGGGAAAACAAATTTTGTTTTTCAAAGCTTGTATTTCTCATAGGACTTGATTAAAGTGTTGGTAGAGAGTTCATTTTGATCAACACTATAATACATTAGGAGAGACAACAAGCAGCAAATCTCTTAATAAGTTCTCTGAATTTCCTCTTTGTGAGGCAGAAAATGGTTCAGAGGTTAGCCCTTCTCCAGAGGTATGTGGTATTTACCTATTTTATTCCCACTTATGAACAGCATAAATGGATTTAAAAAAAATGGATTTTTATGTGCCCTTGTATTTAAGGTTATGGGAGCATACATTGCTAAAATTTCTGATTCAAACCCATAGAAAATTGGATAAATAATTTTGCTTTCAATAAACATGGGCAGAGTAAAATTGTTTGCCCAATAATTATAATAAATTGTTATTTGTACTTCAAGTGGTGGAAGCAGCAGCAACCACCACATTAACCAGGTAATCGTCACTTATTAGTTCTAAAGGAAGCCCACAGAGATGGAGGATGACCCAATATAAATTGCTGATGTAAAAAGACTCAAGACACAAAACAAGCCGTCCTTTAATTAGTGTCGCAGACATTTCTCCACAGAAATCTTTCCTTTTGGATTTCTGTGTCTTTGGGAGGCCAGAGGTCTCTGAAGACAAGGTAAACAATTATTATCAGCTGCTGTGGAATGCAATAGGATTCACCTTGTTTGGCTCATTTTCTATGTTTATAATTAAGGGCCAATCATCAGTGCAAGCCAGGGGACTGAGTCCCTGGACACAACTTTGTTGTGGATTCTTTTCTATCTATTCTTAGCTTAGCTAGCAGCTCTGCAAACCTCTCTCTATATTCTATTAGTATAGTAATAATGTATTATATATCATATATTAATAAATAAGCCTTCTGATCAAGATACAAGATTCACCGTCTCTCTCTCACCAACTGCGACCCACACAGGTCGCGGTAATATCTGGTGACCCCTCGTGTAAGAGCAAAAATTAATCTGATAAGACCAGAGGAGCAAAATTGCTGCACTGGGTAAAAATCCTGTATGTGTAGCATTTGAGGGTTGCTCTGAAGCAACCTCAGAAAGTGGATTCAAGCCAGGAGCTGAAGAACCGAAGATCCTGATTTGGACAGAGTTCACAGCCAAGGCTGACCACAAGAGAATCTTTCTTCTGGAAAACCATCAGGAAAGATGATGGAAAAGAGCAGCAGACCTGTAGAGCTGGCCAGAGCAAGCTGGACTTTTTCAAAAGGTACTGTTCACTTTTCTATCCCTGATGAACCAGCCCTTCGTAGCTTGTGGCTGTTTGTATGGCAGACCCATGCCTTGCCAGAAGAGATTCAATTCTCCCCTTCAGAGGAGAAGAAAAATAGCCCTCTGGAAACATTGGTGCAGGGAAGACGGTTTCTTTTTGTCAAAAACAGATATCTATGAATTCTTTCGATGGGCAAAGTTTTTTGGGTTCTTTGCTGATGTCTTATATGCTTTAGATGCTTTTGTCTGGGAGTGCATGGACTCGATTATCCAGCGCGTCTTCAGTAAGGGATGCGTGATGCCTTCTATCTACCCAGCATTTATAAAGCTTTTCCCTGTCCTGAAACGCAGAGCAGCTTGTTTTCAATGGATCTCTAATTGTTATGGCCAAGCTCCGTTTCCACCACCCTTGGCAGAAGACCCCGTGGGTGACGACTTTGGGCTTTTTTCCCCCCCCTGCTTCGCGGCGGGGGGGGCTGAAACTTCGCGGCGCGAAGAAGTTTTTTTTACTCTTGCTCCGGAGCATGCTCAGATGGAGTTTTCTCCTTCCCCCCCTTTTCTCTCTCCGGGGGGATGGGAGCGGCCGCTCAAGCCAGCGCCGGCCTCTCAGACTCCGCCTTCAGAAACGGGGGCGGCACCGGTCTCCGAGGTTTCCTCCACGGCCCTGCTAGAGCTGTCACTCCAGGAGATCCCGTCTCCGCCTCTCCAAGCGGTCCCGCCCGCGGTTTCACCGGCCTCCCTGCCCCCGCAAGAGCCTGTGTCGGAGAAGGCAGAAGAGACAGCACTTCCGTCGATTGACCTGTTGCTAAGCAACAGCGACGCTCCGCCGCTTCTCCAGGATCCGCTGGTGCCCGTGCCGTGTCTGCCGCCGCTTTCAGAGCCAAGGGACGCAGCAACAGCGTGTTCCCACGCGTCCCCGCCACCTCCGCAGCGGACCCCAGAGTCAGCAGCAGAAAACGGAGTTGAACCTGCGGGATCCTCGAAGCAGCCCGCGGCTGATCCCACGCTCAGCGCGGTTCCCCCCCCGGTTCCGGCTCCGTCCCCGCTGCTTCCACCGGACGTCCCAGCAGCCGCCCTGGAGGCTGGTCTCTCCTTCAGTGGAGCAGGGGCTGCCCGCCGGCTCACTGTTGTGGCAGTCCGACTGCCGGCTTTCAAGCTCGGCGGTTTGGGGGGTGGTTTTTCGGGGATTGTCCCATGGAGGCCGCCGCCTCTCTTGTGCCCTAGCGGCGAGGGGGAGGGGGCTCCCGAAAGTTTTGCCTTTGGTCCCCAGCCCAGTGGGGGTGGTGCCGTGATGCTGTGGGAAACAAACATTCCCAGACCCGAGATGAAGATTCTCGGGGCAGCTTCTATTTCCCTGCTGCTGGCATGCCTCAGTGGTTTAGGGGAAAGGAAGCGTCTCACTACCCGTGCTGCCATTGTGCTGGCAGAAAAGTTCAGGCCTGCGGGAATGCAGAGCCTTCCTTATGGGTTTGGCCTGGGATGCTGGGCTCAGGAGGTTCCTGGGCCAGGGCCATCATTTGGCCTCCTTGTGTTTCTAGGGGTTCTGGTTTGTCCTACCGGTCCGGGTCCCCCTGTGTGAGCCAGTTTTGGGGTTCCTGGTCCAGTATGGGCCAGGGCCCCCAGGGCCTTTCCTTCTCTGGCACTGCTCTGCTCGGTTGCTGCTTCTTTTTGCTTTTCGATCAAAAAAAAAAAAAAAAAAAAAAAAAAAAAAAAATTTAAAAATTAAATAAAAAAGATTGAAAATACTGGGCAGCAGCTCTGGAGCGTTGAAGCACTGAAAGGCCAGCAGAAAGGACATTTCAAAATTGTTCAAATTGTTTAAAATTGTATTAAGACTGTCAATGGTTTTTGATAACTATTGATGGAACTCTTTTGCAGAAGTCTGTTTCAGGACCAAAAGGACTCTCAGATATTCGAAGGGAAACAACTTCGGCTCTTGGACTGTTCCTGAAACTCAGCTGCATGGACTTCAATTTCCTTTGCATTGTTTTTGGCAATTTTCTTATATTGTAGGATTGTTTTAGTGAATTGTTAGTATTCTATATTTTATAGGTGAAGGAATTTCCTGTTCATTCCACATCAGCATTTTTCTTTTATTTTTATACAGCTTAGAAAGGTGAGATGTCGCAGACATTTCTCCACAGAAATCTTTCCTTTTGGATTTCTGTGTCTTTGGGAGGCCAGAGGTCTCTGAAGACAAGGTAAACAATTATTATCAGCTGCTGTGGAATGCAATAGGATTCACCTTGATTGGCTCATTTTCTATGTTTATAATTAAGGGCCAATCATCAGTGCAAGCCAGGGGACTGAGTCCCTGGACACAACTTTGTTGTGGATTCTTTTCTATCTATTCTTAGCTTAGCTAGCAGCTCTGCAAACCTCTCTCTATATTCTATTAGTATAGTAATAATGTATTATATATCATATATTAATAAATAAGCCTTCTGATCAAGATACAAGATTCACCGTCTCTCTCTCACCAACTGCGACCCACACAGGTCGCGGTAATAAATTAGGGTCCTAAGAAACGGTGGTGTCAGTCTTTTAACAGTGAGAGTGAAAAAGCTGTTAATTTCTGTGTACTGTATGCACAGTCAGCAGCAGTGAGAATATCCAGGAGAGTCTGGAGTTGCCTGGCCATGAATCAAAGCATGCACAGAGCAGGGGGATCATCTATTTCTACTTGACTGGTGCCAAAAATGGTTCTCCAGGGTCTAAGGACACTCAGGAGCCAGCAGAAAGTTGCCTTTCAGAAGTAGACAAGGATGCTACTGCCCAAAGGGTTAGGCTTGGAGGCTTTTAAATTATTATTTCTTTTAAAAAATAATGCTGACTCTCTGGATTAATTGGGCTTTCCCACTTCCGGGACATAGGCACAGTCATGATAGTACAAGAACTGAATTTCATTAAACTCTTAGATAGCGGAGCTGCCACGATGTCCATTGACTCTACTTTTTCCTTTGAGGACTGAAAAAATATTTTTGTCTTCTATACAAAGTTCCTAAAGCAAAAGGAAGATTAGGATTGTTTTTCTTTTTAATGCCATTAGTTTTTCACAATGCTAAAGAGAGAGGGAGAGAGAGAGAGAACATGTATACACACACACAAGTGTCCCTAGAGTTACAAATTTTTCTGGATTATATATATTATATATATTATATATATTATTATTTTTATGTGTTTTAACTAACCATTTGCGATGCCTTCCCCAGAGTGCTATTGATCTCATTAATAGAGTAAACATTAAATTAGTTCTTTTACCCACATGCTTTCTTTGTTTGCTGTCTACACCTTTTTAGCATTTGTGCACCTGTAGGCAACACCAAAATACGTGAAATGTACCTTTCTCTCATACAAAACAGTGTCTGAATTTTTTGTATGTGCTAAATGTCAGAAAACTGGAAATCTGTTTATCCTTATGGAACAGCTATTTTTAATGGCTTTGCAGACCCAAATGTATAAAAAGAGTTTTTTCATGTGTTGGGAATGAGGTCTGGTACTAAACCAGCTTCCTTGGAAAGGGACAACCAAGGTAGCATTCAAAAATCAATTCAACCCTCTGTCTCCTGGGTTGTTCTTAAATCTTATTAATTCCTACAACATTTTGAGCCAAATAGACCTGCTCAAAACAGCAGGCTGCTTGATGAGTTGCTCGGAAACACTACAACATCTGCCCTGCTACCTGCCTGACCTCAATCAGCGCTCTCCCTCTCATGGGAACTGCAAGTTAACCTTAAGAATCAGCCTTATCTCCTGCAGTGTTTACTCAGAATAGGCCTTTGCCCAGGGAGACTAAGCTCTTATAAACTTCTGTTTAAAAAAACCCAAAAAAAAAAAAAAAATACCACCCCCCCAAAAACCAAACAAAAGACCCCCAAAACTAAGAGAAAATAGAGAATAATGCACTGGGAAAGAAACTCAAGGAACACATACATGCAATTCAGTTGGCCATTAAAACACACATTTCTTTGAAGGGAAGTTTCCAGACTCTCTTTAAATAAATGACAGATGATCAAATCTACTGGGACATAAAATTTTCCTAATTTCCAGATTAGCTCAGTTCAGCTGGCCTTGTATAGTGATGATCTAGTGCTGTCCCTGGTGCCCTGTTTCCCCTCAACAATAACTCAACTGTTCAACAAAGTATTACATCTGTTAGCAGCTTGAGAATGCTTCTGTCTCAAATCATCTGGATGCCTGTGTGTGGGCAGAAGAATGCAATTGTGCAAATGGACTCCAGCTCTGGAGGGAGAAGTTTAAAGAAAGGTGGACAGTAGAGGCAGTGGAGATCGAGCAATTGGTCAGTTCTAGAAAGAAATTAGCTGACCTGGTCTGCTAGAGGCTCAATCAGGTTCCTAAATTTAGGTGTCCAGTGCCGTTTTTCATGCTCTTCTCTATCTGAAAATTTTACACAAAGCCGTGAGATGTGACCAGGACCCACAGGAAGCCAGTATCTTTCCAGAACAGTAGATGGAAGCACAATGTGCTTGCCTGTTTCATAAGGCACTGAACCTCCTGTCAACTACAGTGCAGAGAGTCCTGCACTAGTGTCAGTCAACTATATTGATCTAATTGCCTTAGTAACACTATTTTTAAAAAATCTGCACACTCAAATCACATGCAGAAACTCAAAACATATCTTAATATATACCTAGAACCCACTATAGACATTCTGTCAAGGTATTTTGGCTTCTGAAAAGAGAAATGTGAACACAAATTTAATGGAAATATTTCAATTTAAAAAAATTCATTAGTTTACCTTTTATGCCTGTTTATTATAATACACAAGTCAATTTTCCACACTGCTGGGAAGTATTAGTTCATTTCTTGTTTCTGATATCTAATTATTGCACAGGTTTTATTCTTGTATTTAATTTTTTGCTAGCCTAACTTCATTCACATAAAGATCAAGCCTGAATTAATTAGAATTGTATTCTTTATATATTTCTTTGTAAAAAATTAACAAAATATCATCCTCAGGTCTGTTAGAATATCACAATTTAATAAGGTCTGGAATATAAAGGGAAAATTTTAAGGCTAGCATGAAAATTGTACAGTATATTTCTTCCAAAATAAAAAATAAAATGGGTTATTTCTGACAGCTCAAGGATGTTATGCCCTGGAGCATCCACTAAGAAGCCTTATAAAAAAAAAATGACCTTTGGACTCTTCAGATCATAAAGCTACTCATAGCTTAACACTGCATCACAGCTTCTGCTAAACCTTGGGAAAAGACTGAGGAATTTGTGCACTGTAAAAGATGACAGAAGATAAGGAAATCAGTGGGTTTCTTAATCTACTTACTTAGGATTATTATGAGGATAATTTCCAATAAAACATTGAGATGAAAATTTTTGTCTTTCAAAATTTCAGACAGGTTATCTCATCAAATCCATGAGCAGAGATTTAGCACCCAAAATGTTCCAAGCTCAATGTCGTTGGAGGTAAGATTTTTCAATAGGAGAATACAGAATAAAACTTTTTCCTTGCATAAGTCTTGGTTTTAATAACAACCAAGCACAGACAATAAAAATCTTCCTAGTAGGTCTATCCACAATAAGTATTTGGTAGATTTATAATTGACATTATACCTGTTTCTAATTTTGTTCTTTTTTTTTCTTTTAAATTGGCTGCAACAGTTCACTGTGGTGCTTGTCATGGTCTTGAATTATATTGTAAAAGGTAATTGATGTAGAATACCAATATACTCCATTCTATACTCAATTATTCAATGTGGAAAATTTAGTGATAACCTTAAATAAAGACAAGTAAACATAACAGAACACAGGTACTGTGGTTTTGTTGTTTTGTTTTTAAGTAGGCTTGAAACAGATAAGAAAACTATATCTAAGCACAATATGAGTGTGTTTCATGGGGCAATTGTTGCATAGTGATATCTCTTTCCCAGCCTGCTTGCTGTACCTGAAAATCATTATCCTATACACGAAGAATCTTGCTGTGGAAGATGTAGAAACATTTTCTTTTTCTTTTTGCCACTGTCTTCTGTAAAAGAACAAGGGATACTGAACAGAAACAATGTTTGATTAGTGACAGATATGTACAGAAGGAGACAAGAGTAGAGACAAATATGGAGTAATGTGAATTCATTTCTGTTTCTCCTTAAATGTTTCTATTTAATCCTATTAATAGTCCCCTTCTTCAATCACTAAGAAATAGCTGCTTTTGTTCCACATTTGTTAATTACAGAGCGGCCTGTTACACAATGTTATTAAAATATGTCATAGTAAGACAAATTTTACCAGTTAGTTCTTTGCTTCCTGGATGAGATCCAGGCTTGAAAATTTTCCTTTCTGTTATTAGCAGTGCCAGAAAAAGAGAGGTGGAACAGGAAGAGTTTGAGAAACACAGTACTCAGTTTAAAGTGCTTTTTCTAGTGATAAGCACCTGATTTCCGTCTGAGTCTCCTCAAAGTTACCCAGAGTAACCAGACACCAAAGTTGGCAGAGGCAGTTTCCACTGCAAAAAAGTAAAGGGCAAAAGGAAGATAAATGCAGCAGAAATTTTTGAAGAACATTCTTCACAATAAATATTGCTCATGTTGATAGGATGCTTATAGCCTGTTTTAATTTACAAGCATGAGAAATATTTTAAGGAGCTAAATGTATTAACACTGATTATTTCCTTACCAAGACTGTCACTGTGTTAAATTTCTGGAAATCCTTTTGTTGTCATTTCAGATTATGTTTTGCATTCACTGATTTCAGATTGATTTTCTTTTTTTTTTTTTTTTGGTACAACCCAGCAGTTTGCATGCAAGCATGAAATGTAAGGAAATGGTGTGACCAATACATCAAATATGTGCTTAGGAAAAGCAGGGATAAGGAAAGAAAAGAGCTAGAAATTTCTAAGAAAGGATTTGTAAGATATGTGTCTTCTAATAAAGAATATGATTTAGTGTACCCCAAAATCAATGAAAGGATATTTTGGGCTATTTCCAAGGAATTTGGGTTCATTTGCAGTTTGATGCTGCTGGTTTTAAGGTTATTCCTTTTGATACTTATTATTCTATTTTCTCAGATTACTGTACAACATGTACTTCAGCTGTGTTCTTCCTGACAGCAATGAGACATTTTAAGAATATCAAAGCCAACTTTATTCTGATCAACAAAGGGAATCAGGAGGGGACCGGCTTGTTGCAAATGAGAAAATATGTAAAAATCCACAGGTATATTTTAGTGCCAAAAAGAATAATTCTAAACAAAATATTGATTAGCAGGAGAAGAAGTCAAGGCAATTTCTGAGCTAATGGTCCAGAGAATATCTCCTCTTTCCACTCTGAAAAACGTATGGAAAGTTTTGAACTGAAGTAAAGGTGACCGATAATGAACTGGGAATGATAATTATCTTTTTCTATCTGCTTTTTTGTCATGAGGAAAACAAATCTTGCACTACGGTGGGGTTAAAAGAATTAGACTTGCTAGATCAATGACTAGAATGCTGAAATGTGATATGCAAGCATAAACTCTTAGTCTCAAGTTCCCTTTCCCCTTCTAACCAATCAAATTACAGCAAAGACCAAATGGTTTTATCAGTGGATTGGGACCTTGGGTTTACTCCTGGATCTGTCAATGTTATGCTGAAAGTTTCTAAGTTGTGTATTGGAGCATCTATTCTGTAATCTGGGGATTTTCAAAATGTACAGCTAGTGTTGAACACATCTTTCATGAAACACTGCTACGGTTAGCACATGGAATCATATTATTTTGGAAATTTTAATATCAATAAATGTTAGAAATTGGAATCAGTGAATATAATAACACTGTCTGAAGCACAAGTATATCCTGACACAAGTTATACCTAAATTCAGGTTAGAAGTACTGAATATGGAACAGCAAAACCAAAGGGCCTCTCTGAAATTAATATTCAGTAACAATCAGCTTAGAAGAATATGTTAACCTTTTAAACCACAGAAAAAGTGTTTTCCTTAAATCTTCATTTTATTAATTACCTATACTTTTTCTATTTTATTTTCTTCCCCTCTTCTTTTTCCTGATTTAATTTTCACTTCTAATAAGAACATAGAACTAGGACTTTGGTCTTGGCTTGCAAATCTACAATATGAAGTAGGTTAAAAAAATCAGGAGCCTCACTCCTCCTTAAAATAATCGTACAGTGCAAGTAAATCCAGTGGAGGATCACAGGGCAGACCTTGCAAAGACTGGCTTCCTTTTTACCCAGTGTGGGATTATCCTGCTCCAAATGAAACTTTGTAGCTTGCTGGAAAGTACATTCCAATTTTAGTGTTTTTTCCAGGCTTGTTTTAGTTTTAATTTACAAGTAATCTGAAAAGCTGCTCTGGAAACACCTTACTGATAATTGTTGCTTTCAGAAAGGAATACCCTTTGTTGGCATCAGATCTGATTAAGATTATCACAAACTAGACAAGTCATAATTGGAAAAAACAAGTTAACACAGTGAGGGTTTGAGTTCTTGACTGTGAGCTGGGAATCTGATGTAAGACAGGCAAATAAAAATGAGACTTTATATTTCAATTCTGATCCAAAACTCTCCCACCTGTCCTTTGGTTTCTGAGTAACTTCCCAAAACCAACTTAATTTTAGCTGCCATTACTCCAATCATTGTTCAGGGCTATTACAGTGCCACTGTGCATTAATTAATGCTTAAGCAGTTCCTGCTCCTTCTTTTTCTTTCTTCCCTATAAGATTAAATTAGTAAAACTTACACCTTTAATAGTTATTATTTACAATCTTGAAAAAAAAAATTCCAATGAAATACAGTGTCTACTGGAGCAGAATGCTCCACACACTGCATCTCTGATAAGTTTTCTTACACCAAGATGTTCTTCCTAGAAAGGAAAGCTGATGCTTTTGAAATCTTTCTGGCTGCTTTATTTCCAGAAAATTTGTCTTAATCTATAAAACTATTTGAGGCTTCTTGTAATGTTGCAAAAAAAAAAAAAAATGCTAGATACAATTTTCATGCTTTCATGATACAAGATATTTTCATTTTTAGAGATATCTCATTAAGAGATCTCATAATGATACAAATGAGATCTTGACTGCCAGCTCAAGTGCCTCACTTTTCTTCATTTGTGATTTGGAGAGTTTAAGGTTCTCACACATTCCCTCTGATGCCATGCAGCAGTTCTGATGCATAAACCTTAATTTTCTTTCAAGCCCACTTGCCTGTATTCTTTTGACACTGCACCCGTCTGACATCCAAGACATCAATGACATCTTCTTCACTTGGTAAAGTCTAGTTTAGCAGATTTGAATCAGTAGTTTTACTTTTTCTATAAACATTTCAGTAGAGAGTTTAGCTAAACAAGCAAAATTTCTATTGCCTGATTCTTGCAATAGCATAAATGTCCCCATTATGTGACAAAACATGTAACGTGCTAAAGGTTAACATTTTTATTAAAAGCAAAGAGTGCAAAACCCTCATCCTATTTCTCTCTTTCCTTCCTGAAAAAAAAAAAAAAACAAAAAAACCCCAAACCAACCAAAAAACCAGACCCTGAGGCACTAGTTTGCCAATCCTGTTAATAAAATGCTAGTTGTAGACACTGGCCAGTTAATTGTAGCATCACCTATAGGAGACCATGTTGTGTTTCTTGATCCTTCTTCTCAAGTTTTACTCCTAAGTGAACTGCTTCACCTGCTCCTCTTGGCCATTTGGATGCTATTACTTTCAGACTCATCTCTCTCAATGCTCCTATAAGAAAATTTCCATAGGTCTTTACAGGCACTGCTTAAAATAGGTATATTGAATGTAGACAGGAGTCTACATTCATTTGATTGGTCTCTGGAAGATATTTCCTATCTCAAACAATATAAAATGGAACAAGATGAATCAGAGAAAGTCCTATATTTGTTCTAGACTCTCTCTGTCCTTCAGCATTATGACCCCAAGGGATCTGGCAGTATCTCTTGCTCAAATCCAAGCAGTGAGATATGGACACACAAGAGAACAAGACCTATATTTCCAAGAACCTTGCAGGGTTTTCCAGGTGTTTTGACTTTAGTTCTCTTCTCCTAGATTTGGGGCCAACATGTAAACACATTAAACATAAACAATGTTTTTTAATAAATCTCAATTTTGTTTGCCACAGGCATCCATTCACTCACTATGGGAGGTTTAGAAGATGAAACTTACACTGCAGAGTTCATAGCATTGAGAAAAGCTTTATGTGCACAGCCTTAATAGTTTCAGTATCCAAGACACATGAGATTTTTTTTTATTTTTTATAAAACACCATGTCCTATGTACATCAATAAAAAGTCAGTTATTAGGAAAGCACAGGTTTCTCCTCTTGCCTGTGTTGCCTCTAATTAAACCCACACTCTTGGAACCTGCTGAGTACTCTCCTGGATCATTTGATCACCTAAACACTTGTGCCTTTTCATTAGTTTTGTAGTCACCTGCTTTCCTGATCTGCTGCTCCTCTTAACCTTTTCCAGGCTAAAAGATGCAAGGACATCTAATTTATACCCCAATTAAATCTATCTCCCTTCAATTCCTGTGGAGTACTCATCCCTCATTAATCTCTCTTTCATCTTGGCCTTTATATCTTCCTAAGGTGTTTGACCCAGAAAAGGGATCTTTGGGCAGAGATGCTCAGAGCTGTGAGATTCTGCAGTGGGAGGGTGCAAATATTGTTCCTCTGGAGCTGTAGTGCTGGAACAGCATGGTGAACACAGGTGCTTGTAGAAAAGGCTGAGACACTAAAATAATGATGGAGACAATGTTCTCTTAAGGAAAAGAATAGATGTGAAGAAGGTTCACCAGGCAGCAAAGCAGGAAATATTCCTTATGGTGATTTTTTTCATCAGTGCCCATATGTTATTTTAAAGAGTCTTAGAAAATCCATGATTCTGTAACTCATTATGAAGTTCTGTATAATCTCATACAGAAATCATTCTATATCATATATGTAACACTTGATTTCCGTCTGAATAGCACAAAAACATGGAATAATTTCTGCCATGAAGATTTATGGGCCAGTTTGGGTCAGAGCACTGTTGTGAAAATGTTCATCTTTGACACAAAGAGAACAATATTGTGTGCCAAGGCTCAGTGGTTTAAATTTAACACTGAAAGGATATGCTGAAAGCAGCATAGCATACCTCTTTTAAAACCAGGTATGCTCCAGAAAACACTAAACTTTCTGGATTTGGCAAAATATCTGCTGATGCCTGATATCTTTGGAATATAATCTGGCATCAAATTATTTCTAAAATATGATGTAACTATTTGGAACAGTCATCCCAAAGTCTGAACCTTCATATTTTGACAAAACACCAAAATAGCTGGAGAAACTAACTAGTTCCTCAGAGGAAAGGGATACTCTCTCAGAAAATTCAATTTGCACTCATACTCACCTTTTGACAAGCAATTTCTGGGTATAATATATAAATTAAAAACATATAGTGAAAGTGTGATGGTTGTATATGGTAATGAATCTGAACTCTTTTTGATTTAAAATCTACATTCTATCCTTTGAATATTGGCCCTAATGACAGGGAGTAATTGTATCTGAGAGGAAGCTGTAAAAGATAGGAAGCATGGGACAGTGTAGCCAGTGTTATGGTTTAAATAAATTCAATTATTTTAAAATTTAATTACTCATTCCAATGGCAAGACACCTTAGCTAAGAAATGAATGTGTGGTTACACAGAGGAATTTAAACCAATCTTATCGCAGACATTTTGTAAATTAATCAGTCCTGAAATTAAAACTCATTATACAGTGGGTTTGGACTGGTGCAATATATACATGTAATATTGTTTACATTAGCATTCAGAATGTGATTAGTGACTCTAGTTGATGAACAGCAAGGCACAATAAAGATGACCAATTCATTCATACAGAGACAGGTTGCAATGAATATGATTTGTTTTTTCATCAGTCTCTCATTTAAAATTTAATTTGATGTCCCAAACTGCGATTCAAATTTTTGTTTTACTCAAAGTCAATAAAGTAGCACCTCACTTTCAGATGGAATCTTCTACTTGCAAACAATCAAACAACTTTTTAAGTTTTCATTGTCTTGTTAATTTTCAGACAGCAGTACTAAGGCTTGGGGCATCTGGCTTCATGATCTGACTCTGGAGTTCAGATTACAAAATTGTATTTCTAGAAGCAGTAGAACCAAATTCTTTCCTAAAGCCCTTATTCATAAAGATTGGAAACATGATGCTATCAACAGCCAGCAAAAAGCTGACTGCATTTTCCTGGTTAGGTGGAACTGATCTTTGCAAATAATGAAACAGTCTAGTCCAGTCTGTTATCATACAAGATACTGGGCTAAAAAACACTCATGGAAGGTACTGCACCTAAAAATAAATCTTAACATAAGCTAGATATGTTCACAGCACCCTGTCAGGGAAGGAAATAACAGGGAATAGTTGTTTATTTGTTTCAAGCAACACCAAGTACTATTTGGGTGATTATTTCATGCTTATGGAATCATTCAGCACATCTTAAGTATAGGTGGATGTAGAAAGAGTTCTGTAATAATTTCAAAAAACTCAGTGGGAAATGTTGATTTGGTATATGAATTGAGGAAAAAAATGCATTAACAGATTAACAATGGGTGGTTTAATGGATAAGTAGAAAACCGGCATTGGTGTGTTTGATCACTAATGCACACTTTTAACAACTGTTTTCCTTGAGACATAAATTTTTGTTTATCACTAACAAATGTCCTCCTTTACATCTGAAGGTTCTATGGCATGATTAAGAAAGGTATTGTCTATCACTTTTACCAGAGAGTACAAAATTTCAAAAGTAGTTCAGTTGGTTTAAAAAAAGAGAAAAATCTGTTTTGAATGTAAATCCAATTGCCTTGAAAGTTTTAAGCAAATTGGAGTCTATATTGAAAATATTTTGTTGTGAAAAATTTTAGATTTGTCAGAGACCCTAGAATCTTGAGATCTTTTTGAGATACTCAAAATCTTCTGAAATGAATGTCCCTCTTTCTCTTATATTATCTTGCTACCTGAAAACTAAACTTCATGTTTAAACAATTAAAAATTGATAGGAGTTAGAGGTACTTTCTTTTCTGGAGCCATATGAGATCCAAAGTCCAAAGTTAAAATATGAAAATTTCAATCATTCCCGTTAATTAATAGTTAGGCATGCCTTTATTAGACAAAAATCATTGTGGCTCAGTGTCTAAAGAAATAAAAATTATTATACAAAATACTAGAGAAATAGTAATCCAGGAAAAAAAGCATGTTCCTTACTGATGTGGCTATTATAGAGCTTAAATATACCAAAGATATATTTTAATAGTTAACTATGAAATACTTTAGGTCAGTATAGGATTTACCTTTCATCTTTACCTTCAGTTTTCCATGTGTCATTCAGAGATGGTTTCATCTGACTCTGTTTGGTCATGCTACATGCTAAAAATTCTGATTATTTTATTGTCTTCTTCCTGTAATATCCCAGGTGTCTGGCTCAACCTTCCCCAACTCCTTTGAATACTATAGTTTTATATTATTATCAAGCTGTTAATTTGCCATTTTCTCAGAATTTTCTATGCACTAGTTGCATAATTGCAAATTCTGTCTCCTTGAGACTTCCATAGCTTGGCTTAAGCTTCCAGACTGAGTTGTCAATTTCTTTCATTGGCTGATATTGGAGTGCTCCTAGATGGATGAAACAGAGAGTTGAGATTTTCTCTGGTGGGCTGATACACCACAGATACTCCCACAAGACAGAGGAGGTTACTGAGATTCTTTCTAGGAGCAGCTGATAGCCAGAACAGCTTAGATTTCTGATATGGCTTGTCAGGGTCCAGTGACCTTGACTGCAGTACAAAGAATTTAACTGTCTGTTGTCAAATCTCCTATATTGCTTCCATGAATACTTGTAAGACTCTTCATTTTCTTACAGAAACCAGATGTTTCTAGCTTTAATGGCAGAAATGTATTGATTCAGTAGTAATTTGGGTACTCAATAAATAGCCTAGAATTTTCAGGTTAATTTCAGATTCAGTATTTGTAATGGCAGTCTCACATAGATGGCTTTATTTTCACAGAAGGATTTCAGCTTCTTGCTGAAGTTAGTCACAGAGCTCTGACTATTTTAATACTTTCATTTCTGCTCTCTCCTGGTTTTATTTCTCACCTCACTAATATAATGAGACCTCTAAGAAAGTACACAATATTGTTTAATTAGGCACTCAGATGACCTACTGCCATTCCTCTGGCTCTCAAGTCTCCCAGTTAAAAGCTTTCTGAAACTGCTAACCTGGTAGACTGCAGATAAGATCCCAAATATAGGCTGCTCTGACCATTCCATATCTTCTGCCTTCCAACCCAAAGATGAGGTGCTGATTTGACAGGACTTACATAAACTTTATGGATAAATTTGTTGTACAAGAACATTTCTGAGAGTAGAAGCAAGACATTTTCCCTGTTCTACCTGCTGAAAACACAAAGGAATTGGAAAATGTTGAACTCTGTAAAAATAGTTGTTTGCTGGGCTTGGATTAGATCGTGTGATCACTATACACTGCACAGGAGTTGTCACCTGTGCAGCAACTCCTATTTTCCAACCTTGTTCCCAGCAGAGGACAATAATAGTTACAACATCAAGACAAGAGGTTGTCACCTTCTTAGGCAGCTGAAACTGGCAGGAGGAAAAGTGAAGGAAGCAGAATGATGATTGCTATTGAAGTGCATGCAGGATAAAGAAAGCTTGGAGGAGAGATAATGCAGTTTTTAGGAGGCAGAAACGTCCCAATTTCTCAGCAAAGTCTGAGAGTACATGGAACCCCTCCACTCAGAAAAGAAAAAAACCAACCAAAGCTCAAAACAAACAAAACACACACACACAAAAAAACCCACCCGAGAAACGAAAGTCCCAAAGACACCAAGAAAACCAATCAAACAAGAAAAGAAAACAAAAAACCCCACCATAACTGATTCCAAAAGCTCCATAAATTGATTTCAAAAGCTATTTTAAAAATGAGGACATACCCCATCAAAGATAAAAATGTTGAAGGAAAAAACACAGCTGTATGACTATCATCTGAAGTCATGGAAAAATCAGAGGAGAAAAAAATAAGAAATTACTATTCCATTTTGCTTTACTACCTCCCACATGGTGCTAGAGTTCTTTTTTTTTTTTTACTTCTACAGGTGTTTTCAGACTTCTGATTACCAGAGTTTTGTTGGGGGAAAAAGAGCTTTGGAAGAAATTATTTGAAATCTGCTAAATGAACTGAGAAAAAAAATGCAAAATACTCTTCCATGAAACTGTAAAATTTAATTGTTTGATTAATACTTTTGATTAGAGAACATTGTGGGTGTGTGTCTACCAATGACAGTTACAATGAGGGTGTCAAAGAAAAAGCATAAAAAGTCACTTGTTTACACTGACACAGATTTCTTGCTTGTCTTTGTATTTATTGAAGAGATAATGAGAAGAAAAGAAAAAAACATCCAGGTCACAGTTCAGATACTTTGTTTCACTAAACTAAGCAAATAGTAGGATTAACATTATTATAGTGCTGAATACACAGAGAAATGCATTATATGTTCCCTACATCATATGAATATATATAATTACAAATCCTTGTAAACTGTAATAGTATTTTAATAATTGTAATTTGATATATTATAGAATTCCAGAATGATTTGAATTAGAAGCAGTCCTAAAGATCATCCAGCTCCGACCCTTCAGCCATGGGCAGAGACACCTTTCACTAGACCAGTGGGTAGGTTTCCTTCTAGACTAACATAGTCTTCTCAGCTCTTGTCAAACACAAATGAACCTACTTGGGTTTCATTAGCTCTTATTAGGCTTCTCTGCATGGTGTTCATTATCAATTACAAAGCATAATCTTTCAGCTTGTTATGTCTTCTTCCTACATCCTATTTTTTTCTGCCAGAAGTCTATGTGTGCAATGCGTCCATTTATTATAGCCACTGGCAGAAAATATATCATGCAAGAATGGAAAAATACTGAATAATGATCTCTTAGTTGATATGCCTAACCAGCCTTCATGCTCTATACATCTTTATTCAGGTTTTAACAGAACAATTGTAGCCACAAACTCTCCCTTGTCTCTTGCTGGCAGGGGCTGACTGTCTCACTGTTGGGGGCCACATATCCTCACTTCTAAAGGGCCAAAGTGATCTACAGCAATATTCCCTGAACCAGCAGCCTGAACAGCAGCACACCTGCTCTGCTGGAGGGCTGCCAGTAAACAGAGGCAGGGCTGAGCATTTCAGTGACACTGAGCACACACACTCTGCTCTCACAAGTCAGACAAGTGTCACACACAGGTTTAGCCACCTTCATTAGTGAGTGTGAACTTGTGTTTCACTGGTGTAAATGTCAGGACTTTTATTATCACTGATCAAAACAAGCCCTGTTCTTGATTTGTTGTGATGGTTGAGGGCTCACCCAATGCTTACTGGCAGTCAGCCCATCTCTGCAATTCTGAGATTGGGGTATGCATGAAGTACAGTATTAGTCCAGAAATAAGTTACTTAATTACTAGTCTGAATTCTACAGTACTGATGTTAAACACAGCTCACACTGAATCAGGAGTTATTTAACTGAAATAAAACATCATTTTACAATCTTAAAAAAATTATGTAAGAGGAAAAGATTCCTGTTTTGAGCTCACTACCAGAAAGGCTGAAGCATGCCAAAAGAAGGGCAATGAAGCGAGGGAAGGGTCTGGAGCACAAGTTTTAAGAGGAGCTGCTGAGGGAACTGAGGGTGCTCAGGCTGGAGAAGGCTCAGGCGTGACTTTATTAACTTTACAACTGCCTGAAAGTTGAGTGTCAGTCTCTTCTCTCAGGTAGGATGTAACAGAACAAGAGAAAATGGCCTGAAGTGTGCCAGGCGAGGTGTAGATTAGAAAATAGGAAAAGATTCTTCATCAAAAGACTGGCCAGACATTAAAGCAGGCTGCCCAAGGAAGTGATTGTGTCACCATTGCTTGATGCCTTCAAAAGACACATGGATGTGTCACCTGTGAATGTGGTTTAGTGGTGAACGGTGGCGCTGGGCTAATGGTTGATGCGATGACCTTAGAGGTCTTTGTGTTTAAAAAGCCACTGGATGTGGACCTCAGTGCCATGGTTTAGTTCATAAGGTGGTGTTAGGACATAGGTTGGACTTGATGACCTCAAAGTCCTTTTCCAACCTAGTTAATTCTAGGTTAATTCTAGTTAATTCTAGTGATCCTGTAATTTTTCCATGATTCTAAGCCCTCTGTTCTGACACAGTTTTCACCATGTTCCTCACACAGCCCACCAGATGTGCTCAGCAGGTACTGTGCTTTACACAGAGTGTAGATCCAGGAGATCCAAGAGGGACTGAAATGATTTTCTCTCCCAGGCTTCCAGACTCTGCATCCCAAGACTTCTGGGACTGGGCAAGGAAAAGGATGAAGTCCGGTTCATGTAGGCATTCAAGTGGCTGCCTGTATGGATGATGTGACATAAGCACATCAGAGCATGATCTGCATCTGTTTGCAGAGGCTGTTCAGCAGATGAGACTGCTGCACTCCAGGCACAGCACTGAATTTGTGATGGGTTGCGTTGGCTGATATGAAAGACAGTGCCAGGAATAACTTTGCTCAGTAAATGTATCTTCCATGGTGTGGCTCAGTGAATTCTGAAAGTGTCCATATGTGCCTCGTGGGCAAAGCCTCCTCCATCCTTTCCCCTGCCCCTGTGTACCAGCAGATAATCTGTGTCATCTACAGGAGAAGTACGGGGTCCTTCAAGAGGTCGTGCCTGGTGCAGACAGGTGGAATATGGCACCAGCTGCTAGAAGGGATAACTACAGGGAAATGAAAATTTGGAAAGGCAATAAATGTGGTGTGAAGTTGAATGGAACTGGGGACTCTTAGAGATGTTTTTGAATGCAAAAGGGATGCTCCAGTATGGACAGCTCTCCCCCACAGAGCAGGACAGAGGTGGCCATTGATATAATGTTCAAAGCAACTTGAAATGCACAAATGGAACAGAATAAAGACTAATTTAATGTCTTTTTCTCTTTTTACAGTGGTACAAACCACTTAATTCTCAGACAGAAAGACTGTAATAGTGGAGAGTGGCAGCCTGACTTCAGAGTACAACACTATATTATCCTGGTTATTCATGAAAAGAAAGAAAGAAATCTTGATTCTATGTGTGATACTTAAATAAAAACAAACAAGTTTACCAAGTGTATGGAATGGAATTACCAATGTATGGAATGAGGAATTTACAATTCCTCACTCCTTAGAGGTTCTCTAAGAATTTTGAGTGTTCAGAATTTTCCATCTTACTGATGAAACACTGTTAATTAAAAACATTAAGAGCTACTTATAGATAAATTTTGAACACACAATTTTAAAGTTTCTGACCTCTGTGATAAATGAGTATCAAGGCTTTTAATTTGTTTTTTAATCAAATATGAAATGGCATATCCAACTCAAAGTCACTTCATTCAATGTATAAGGTTGAAAACACTCAAGGAAATATGATTCAAAACTAATTAGAATAAATAGAAAAATTAAGAGGGACACAAAGAGCTTTTCAATAGATGGAAGGAAAAATACTGTTTGAGACTAATAATGTAACAGTCAGAAAGGGATTAATGAATAGGACAGGTACATACATGCCTAGAAAAAGCTTTTCAAACCACAGAATTATGCAGTACTCAGTCATTAACATCACATTGCACCTGGCAGTTTAACAGGCAGATTTTATTTCTTTGTGAAAAGAAATTAAGGGCTCAATTATGGATCTGAGCATGCTGAGAAAGGAGAAAGATAAATACTCTCTTGTGGTGTGCAGGAAAGCCATGTGCCTGTGGAAGGCACAAAATAGAGGCCTGTGATTACACCTGCAACCCATGAAGCAAACTGATGGGCCAGCCCATTCATGGAAAAATATTTTCTCCAGAGAAACTCATTAAACCTCATTCTGAGTGTAAGGAAGAAACTGTAGATGTATGATAAGATGGGTTCCCCCTCTTCTGATGACTTCAGGGAAAATATTACCCTGTGAGAAGTAATGGTACTTCCAAACAAAGTTTCAGCATAAATTGTGTAAGATCAGGAGCTGAGAATTCAGGTGGACATTCCTGGAGTCCTAGAGGAGGCAGATCTATATATGGTTTTAGTGCAGTGGTTTCCGAGCTGGACTTTTGAGACAATGGTTTGCCTGCAAGGACTTTTTTCAAAACAGACAGCATTGGTGATTTTATGGGACCACATGATTATCTTCAAATGAACCTTAGTCTGCTCACTGAAAATATGTCCCTGATTCCAGTGACAAGACCACATTGTATGCTCTTTACCTGACCTTTGCACTGATACATCGAGCTATGATTTTTTTGTTCTGCCCTGTGAGTTGCAAGCACTTTATACACCTTTAATTTCCTTCCTTCATCTTGTATAGAGTGAATTTGTCTGATCCAATGACACTGCTCTTTTTCTTGGTATGGGCAAAACATTCTATGTTATGGATCTTATGCCAGCTCAGTAAATGTGCAGGAATACATCTTTACCTCTGTATCACTCATCCACATATCCACTTCCATTGTTAACAATTTATTTTTCCATTTACTTCTTATAAACCTTTGTACTGATACTTTCATCTCAGTTTCTAATAATTAGATATTTTTTCATTGTTAAATAATTACAGATATTATGTATGTAATGAAGAACTATTTAAGACATTATCTTCGTAATTTAGTTTTTTCCTCCTACTGTCTTTTGCTCAAGTTTACAGTTTTGTGAATTTTCCCTTTCTGAAGTGATAAGAAAACACATATTGATATTTTTGCACATAATAAAAGCAATTTTATCATATACAATCACAGCATTTTTATTATCATAATAACTCGTTGCTATTATCTCTTGAAATTCATCTTTAATAAGCAAAATGCCTCTAAGATATCAAATCTTTGTGGTACTGCCAGGTTTGCATTTATTCCTTCTTTTTAAGCAAGTCAGGGATGCTTTAGTAGTGATGACACAGGACTTCAAAATACATTTTTCATTTTATACTTTGGAAAGTGTTGATCCTGTTGCTATTTCCTTGTGCCTGATCCGTATTAGTCATCTGTGGTGAAACTCATCAGTCAGAAAATCAACCCCTAAATATTCCAAGGTCGAGCTTTCTGAAATGTTAATAGCTAAGGAAACCAGCTACAACATTTTTTTCATGTGGAGCACACCCTCCTCATTTCCAGAATAGGGAACATCCATGACATAGCAGCATACTGAGAGACCCTGACAAATTGACTGATATCAAAACTTAATTATTTCATTTCCTGATGCATAAATGATACTGCAATCCCAGGTGAATCTAAAAGTGTGAGTTTCATATTTATTCCAGAATTATAAGTGTACTACCATTTGTCTTCCTAGGTTACATTAGAAATCTAATTTCCTGATGTAAAAATCCTTTCCATTATCAAGTCCTCTGGAGTCTTGGTTCTCTTATCACACTGATCTTCAGTTGAACCACAAAGTATAAGTTCTGAATGAGTGTCTTTCCCTGGTAGAAAACATGACATACAATCTTTATCCTGGCAAACATTCAGACTTTCCCATGAGTTTATCATCTCCTCCCTGTGGGTGTCAAAATCAGAATCCTCAAAGCCCCAGTTCAGTTGTCATACAATGCTGGATATCCTCACCCAAAACAACAGGCAAAGTCTGTAAGCTTCCAGTATTTGCTTTTTGACATGAAGAGGACTGCTCAGATCTTGGCAATATTGAGAATCAAGATGAGCAAAGCATTCACCTGTGCAGGTCTGACTGCAGTCCTGGAGCACAGCCACCAGATCAGCCTCTGTACAAAGGACACCCATACCCACACATCTGGAATCCAGAAACTCCATGGTTTTGAGCATTTCTCTAGGATATAAGGACCCACATTTTTCTCCTGTCTTTAAGCAACAAAGATAAGCTCCATCTCCAGCTTCTCACATGGATATTACTCAATATAGGAGCAACTGTTTTGAGGTTCTCCAAATTCCACATTGGCATTCATCCGAGAGTCATCAAGATTAGAAAAGATGTCTGAGATCATTGAGTCCAACCATTACCCTAACAGTGCAAGTTCCACCACTAAATCATCTTCCTAAGAACCAAATCTACATGGTTTCTTGAGCACTTCCAGGGACAGTGATTCCACCACTTCCTGAGTGAGCCTGTTCCAATGCTTGTCTGGCCTTTCAGTGAAGAAATTTCTCCTAGTATCTAATCTAAACCTTCCCAGGCATGTAGACTGACTTACTTTTAACACTTCTCCCCTTTATGAAAAAGACTTGTATATTCTTGAGGCAGATGAAGAAGGAAGTGATTCTACAGTGTAGCTGGTATCACATTTAATCTGGAATATCCATTTCCCGTTTCTGTTGTAAACAAAGGTTTATATGTGGAGCTCCTGAATGATGGGTGTACTGTGCACTTTGTGTGAATAGAAAAGCGTTATCCTTCTTTTTGAGGAAAAGTTGTTTGGATATTTTGCTTCAGAGGAGGGCTCAGGATGATGATTACAGATTGGAAATAAACTGCTTTGTTTCTATTTTTCTGAGAAAGACACTGAAGTCAGAGCAGTGACTACATTTTATCTGAAGATTTGCTTCACCGGTTTCTGTCACTGAGCTTATAAATGTAGTCCTCCAGTGGTCCTGGTGATTTACTGTGCATGTACACTGCCTACAAAATGAAAAGCAACGTGATTTTAGAAGCATTCTATTCTTTCTATATGAGAAGGTGTGTCTGTACAAGATCTAAGAGAGGTGCAAGCTCAGGGTACCCTGAGCAGCATAACCACTCCATATGGTGCTGTATTCAAGCAAAATAATCATATTGACAATGCCTTTAGATTTGTAGCTTGAACAGCTTTGCACTGCAAGGGAAAACCTACCCTAAATCACCCCACATGTCATTCACAGAATTCAGGCTCCTAATGAGGTCTAAAGCTTTCACTGGAAAAAAAACCCAAAACCCTATCTAAAAATCTGCGCAGCAATTTTGAAAGATTAAGGTAACTTTGTTCTTCTATGGGTCATGCTTCAAGCTTCTTCAGAGTGGCAGTTGAAAATGTTAGAAATATAATTCATGTGAGTGGGAAACTGCAGAAAATAGAATGTTTTTCTCTCAAAGAATTCAAGACATAGCCCTAGACATCAGACTACACTGAAAGGATCACAATTTGTAAGTCTTTACTGAGAAAAAACGTCTTTAGAAGAAACTGATTAGTAAGTATTCAATAGATGTATAATTTAAAAGCTTCACTGGAGTTGGCAAATTCTAGTAAAAGATACCTAAGTCTTGCAAAAAGATTTTGGTTACTTAGAAATTCGGCACTAGCTAGGAATAGTTCTAATAATGGTGTTGATTTGGAGATATTTGCTAGATATTTTTAATAAATCATTGTAAATTTAATGAAAATCTTATGTAGGAGTCAATTAAATAAGGTAAGTAAATTCATAGTCTGTGGACTAGTTTTAAATTCAAGTATTAGAAAATAACTAAAAGGATTTAGACACAATGACTTCAACTGACTGCATGATACTGACAATTAACAATTGCTATTAATGTAATTAACTTGTTGAGAGGATGTCCTTTTTATAAATGTCAAAAGAATACTTTATGTTGTGCTCCTTTTCCCAAGCTTTTATTGTACAAGATTTTGTTCTTTAAGATAAAATAATTTTCTTTTCTAGGGAATGGAGAGAGAATCTTTGTCTCATGGGATGATTTATCTTTTCCTAAAATAATGTGTATGTAGGTGCATCATCCCCTGTAGGATGAGGATATTTCTGCTTTCACTACAAAAGGTGTCTAAAAGAAAGATTTTTTTCCTTTGGTGGTTAAAACAACTGCATGCAAAACATCTTTTTGGGCTTTGTGGAGGAAGATGAGGTGCCTGTCATAGAATTCCACTATGTTGTCATTCCCCTTTTGGTGTTTAAGCTATTCAGTGACCATAGGTTCAAGCAGTAAACATGATGCTCAAAAAGCACTACTGTACTAGACTATAGATACAATTTGGTCTGTTTGCACATCTTTCAGTGGACATGAAATGATTTACCCTATGTCATATTTGCTACTTGCTTAAAGGTAACTGAATCCCTGCCATGAAAGCATAAGGCAATTATTCATAGTTGCAGCATCCTTCAACTACTGAAGCACAAAAGTGATTACAAACACACATGACCTAGTATTTCCAATCCTAGTCCACATGTCTTGAATGGGAAAATCAGTAACAGTATGAATAAATCTTCCACTGACATGATCAGCAAATACATGACTGAGATAACAAAAGACCTTCCAAGACCTGTTTTGATTACAGTACTTTTATTTCTGAGTGACATTTGAGCCAAAATTAAGTGGATCTGCACACACTGTTTTCAGCTGTCAGATACACTAATTCATTTATTTGGCAAGTGATCTCATTCCTGGTTAAAAATGTTGTGCCTGTGACAGCATTAAAGGAGTGTAATGTAGTACATCAGGCAGCAAGAAGCACAGAAGAGACAGAGGAGGAAGGCAATTTTTAAGCTGGTTTTATTTCTGGTCTGCTCAGCTTCTACAAACAGGCATAACTCAACAGGGATGCATATATAGGAAGAAATTTCCAGTATTAGCAAGTTGACAGTTCACTTTTGAGGTTGACCTAAAAATAAAAAAACAACAGCAAAAAAAGCTATTAGTCATTTGCAGGCATTGAAAATTACTGATTGTAATTCTGTAGTATTATCTGTCTACAGTCTACCAAATCAGTCTTACATTAAAAATCCCCAGGATCAAGTGACCATATCTCAAGTCTGATACTGCTATTTATTTCTATCCATGACCTAGTGTCAAACCCAGATCACTGGAAAATGTAAGCTTTCCTATCTAAGCAGGTCCCTTATCTTAACCTCTGTTTGGGAACAAGGTCCTACAAGCAGCTATTAAATGTGAATGAAGCTCAGATCCTTTCTCTTACCCTCCAAGGAATGTTCTCCAGCCCTGCTCAGGGCACGGTAACTCAATTCCTTAGAGAAAAGAGAAAAGCCATTTTTGAGCTGCTGAGAAACAGCGTTTGAACACTGGAAGTTACCAGGGGAACCAATGTAGTGAAAGCCTTTAGTTGACAGTACATTTAGTTGTCTAACTATTTCTAGAACAATAATAAAAATAATAGCACACTCTCCAGGTCACCTGGAAAGTAACCCTTCACATTTCTGCTCTGACTCTTGCTGTTGTAAGATCAGCACTATCTTGGTCTCTTCACCCTTGATATTTTTGCCACTTCAGCAAGGTATACAATTCCAATTATTCACACACAAAAAAGAAATTTAGATTCAAACAGATATGAAGATATCCAGGGATTTTTATTTCTTTTTCTCCTCATAATCTGCTTTCACAGGAACATCAAACAGAGATTTTTTCCTCTTATCTCTGGATGGGCCATTCAGCAGATGGGAGCCCCTGATTTCAATCCCAAAGGCAATTTATCAACTAAATTTTATCCACAAAGTTAAAGCAAGGTGACTTTTTCTGAATACTCCTCTTTAGTGGTATTTTGTTAACAAAATAGCCATTTTTCCTCCAGTCTCCAACTCACTTTCCCTGCTTTCAACCTCCTTTTAGTTGATCTAGCCCAAATCAACACTTTCAAAATACATAAAAATCAGACCAATTCTTTCCAATTGTTTCCAGCATTATGTTCCTTCCTTCTCTAGGGAAGGCAGACAAGCCCAAAAAGCTGTGCTGCTTCTCCATAAGCAATATGCTGTTCTAATAAACCAGTGCCTTTTCACTTAATCTGTTTTCTAATGTCTCATTCTTAGCGAAGAAAAAATCCATCCTAAGATGTTATTCCTTATATATCCCTTTATATAGACTGTTTTCCACCTTACTTTATTGTTTTCACATCTCCAAAGGGTAATGAACCACTATGTCAAGGGAAGAAAATAAAAAGTCATTCTGAAATCTTTTTTGTGCTTTATTAGTCTTCACTATTCAAATCCTTTTCTGTATTTAAATATATTTCAGCTGCTGGCTTTTGTGTCCATCTCTGCTT
The DNA here is from genome assembly GCF_027887145.1 of Ammospiza caudacuta. Lineage (NCBI taxonomy): Eukaryota > Metazoa > Chordata > Aves > Passeriformes > Passerellidae > Ammospiza > Ammospiza caudacuta. The sequence goes on from NC_080595.1 coordinate 79,196,009, forward strand.
CATCTCTTTTGCTTTTAGCACTTTCTTTCTACTTCAAGCTTTCATCCTAGGCACAGTGAATTGAAAAGGCACCCTGCAAAATAACTCCACCCCCATAGCTAGGAATAAATACTGCTCTGAATACTAGCTAAGTAGCTGACAGATTTTGACCATTGCTTTTTGTGCTATTTACAAGTTGTCCCTCGTGTTCTGTCCCTCACCTGGTACGTGTGTGCTGCTTTTGTACTCCGAGTGTCAGGCTCGGGGGTCAGGCACCACTTTTCATTTTATTCAGAAGAGAGCATGAGTGAGATTGTGTGCTGCCAGTAAGGTGCACCTTGATGGGAGTGTGGGAAGCAGAGCCTCGGCTCCTCCTGTGAGGAAAGCTGCTGCTGTGGCCCTGATTTACACACAGTCAGCTCCCACGCTGCTGTCTTTGGAAGCACTCCACCCCCAAGTGTTTGTTTTGTTTCAAGATGAGATCTAGAGCTGAGCTCAGTGCAGCAAAAAACTATTTTATTGCGCCATTTATTGCCTTTAAAAGACCAGGACAGAAGCATAAGTACCATTTCTGTGCTCTTTTAAGAGTGAAAGAGAAAAGACGATTTGTTCTGAAAAAATTGAGCTCTGGTGTTTTGTCTTTGTTCCTGGTTTAGCCTACCAGAGTGGAATGCTCTCCATCAGGAGCCAGCTGCTCCTTCACAGGCTCTGATAGGCTTCTCTCCTATATTCATTGACTAGGAGAGCTACATGCAGTGTTTTCTGTAAAATATAAAAAAATCCTATTTCCTTGCATAAGTGTAGGAAGATGAATCCCAATGCAATATTCACACTTTTGTTGATCTTAAGATCCTATGCAGCTGTACTGTCAATGGACCCTTTTGACATCATACGTTAGAGTGGTCAATCTTTTTCTAGCAGAATATATCATGTATGAACAAATATAAGGCTCATTCACATTATGGAGATAATACAGTCATTATAACAGACAACGTATTCACTGCTGGGCTATAAAGTTAAACAATTAAAAGCTAGGAAGTTCTTTTCCAATAACTGGTAATTATTTTTTCCACTACTAAGTTCAAAGGAACAAAGAAATCTAAGTATGTAATGCAACACTAAGTCTGTTATCATCTACTCTTTCAAGGCTTGTAAGCATAACTGGATATCAAGCAATGCTAACAGATTCCAAAAAAAGAACTTGTATGGATATGGAGAAGAGAAAATTTAAAAAAAATATTTACCTTTTTTTAATGTAAATTTTAGAAAAAAATGTTATCTCATTAGGTTTATGAGTAGTTCCTCTACCATTTCCTGTCATGAAGATATGGAATATATCAACATCTCTATATTGATTTTTTTCTCTTCAGAAAGATGAAGAGACTGCATATCTGAGAGCAGGGGGAAAAAAAAATTCAAGCAACAACTTGGGAGCATTTAGGATTCATTATAAGATGTGGGTGTGTGTATTCCATGCTGCTGTATTCATCCTCTGGTAGGAAGAATTCTGTGATAGCAGAGTGGCTCTGGAAGAACCTTCATGGATGGTTTGTAAACAGGAGCAGTCACCTATTAGTGCTCATGTGTGCCTGCCGTGAAGACCTCCAGGACACAAACTGAGGTAGAAAATGTCTTCATGTCACATTTGAAGGGGACTGTCATTTCTGGGAGTTCCTTCCCACTACACTTCTGGGAAGAAGAGTGTAATGATTAAGTTGGGTTAAAACAATTTCTTCACTCGGTTCAAACTAAGGGTTTGAACCAGGGTTTTCCATGCTCCCAGGAACAGCCAAGAGACAAAGGAACAATTTTGTTAACATCAATCTTTACTCTCCTGCAAATATATTAATATTAAAATTGCATTGAACCTTCAAATTCAAATGCTCGATGTTCCTAATAGCATTTTTCCCAGTCCTGTTTCTTCTTTTTTTTTTTTTTCTCAGTTTTCTACTCACTTTCCTGCTGTATTTAATACTGTTTTAAATATCCCCTGTCTTGCTACTACTGCTCTGCTGAATCCTGCTGTGCAAATTGGCACTTTAAGTGGAGGCACTTCATGTAAGCGACTAACAACCACTCCTGGGGAGATATTTAGAGGAACAATTGCACTAAACTCTACCTTTTGCTTTGAAGAAAATTAGATAGAAGAGAAAGAACTCAAGCTAACAGGAGATAATAATTCAAGCTTTATATAAAGTATGAAACTATGCAAAGCCTTTAAGACCTGTAAAACTGCAAGGGGCTTTTCACATTTACAGGAAAAGATTAAATCTCTTCTTGGGAACCAGGGCTCAAAGTCAGTGAAGCCACAAAGCACCATTAAAATTTTGCAGCTCCTGAGATATCTGCTTGTCATTGTTAAAGTTGTTCTGTACTCACTGAATTACTACCCTGTCTATATTACTTGGAGCAACACTTAAAGTCAACTTTTTTTTTAATATTTCTATGCCTTAATCCCTCAGGATAGACAACGAAACTGTTATATAATTCAGGATTATTCAGAGTTGCCTGTGATCTTTCTGACAAAACTGTTTTTCATTGGCAAAGAGCAGTTCGAAGGAAAGGTTCTAAATTTAATTTCCATTGAGACCAGATCCCTTGGGACATTTTTTTTTTAAGGTCAAAATAAGAAGGTATTTTGTAAGTCATTAAAGGGGATCGTTGCCCCAAATATTAAGTGTTTGATGATCAAATCCATAATCTGAAAGCAATTAGTGAATTAATTGTTATTTATTATGAACCCATGCCTGGGTTTTTTTTGCTTTTTATTTTCTGAATAATCTTAAATTTTCCCTATGGTGGAATTAGACAGTATTCTTTATATACATCTTAGAAATTAGAGTATTTTGCTACACTAATGAATTCTCTACTTTTAGCTAGTGATTCCTAAATGGAAAATGCACACACTATCCCACAGCAGAAGCACATATAGGGGCCAGCTGCCAGGGGAGACAATCAGTTATTGCTGGGTTGGAGAAAAATAATTTTTTCTCAGGTTCTCTTAAGTGCTCCATCTCCCTTATTCCTTTTTACTTGGCATTTTGGGCCCTTAGTAGAAGGAAGAACAGACTTTGAAGCTTCAGATATTACCTTAAGGTAGGCAGAGTAAGGCCATTGTTTTCATTAGTTTTTACAGATATAAGGATTGCTATTTCTTCTTAACAGCTTGAATTCATGGACATTAAGAATCCAAGGGTAATGCTATTGAAATGTCAAGTTATTATCCTTGAGATTAATTCACTTATCTAATTAAAGCCATGCGGTCAGGATGAAAACGAAGTTTATCTTCTCTGAAGTAAAATCCAGGTTCCATTGAAATCTGTGGAAAAAGCTTTTACAGACTTCAGCAGAGCTATGATTTCACATATAATTAGAAAGTGCTATTTTAAAACTATGTATTAGGGCTTGGGGTAGGGGGGCACAGAAATGTAGGAAATTTCCCTGACCAGAATTATTATTCAATAGTCTCATTTGCAAACTCAGAAAATAGGGGGATTTTTAGTTAAAAGAAAAGAATATGATAAATAATAAATAATATAATATGCAACGTTAAAATAAGTTTGGTTTACCCTCTATGTTTCCAAGCAGTGGAACAAATATTTTTCCTATAACTTTGTGTGCCAACTAATCATCAATTGACAATCTGTTTACAATGTTTTCTGAATATATAGTTCACATAATTTTTCTATTTCATTCCTGGCATGAAAAAATAAGGAGAAAATACAGCAATAAGAAAGCATATCAAGGGAGAAAAGCAAGATTCATTCTAATTATAGACAACTTGCTAGAAATGCAGCAAAGAGACTGATTTATGTGATTGAGGGTAAGGTACAATTTCAATGTTTCTCATACTATTATGAGGATGATGAATGACCTGTTCTGCTGTTGCAATTTTAGTAATTGCAAAGAGCTGGGGTAAAATCTGTTCCTCTGGCTCACTCTGAAGACAGAGGAAGGAATGGCTGTGGCCATTTTGACATCATGGAGGAAATCCTGTTTTACCCTTTTGTCAAAGTCACCCCAAGGCACCTTTCTTTAAAAACAGGAACACAATCTGATTTTTGTCCAGACACTCATTTTCTGTCTAAATCCAACATTCTACCCAACTTTCAAAATTAATATCGGGGTAGGGCATAGTAGACAGACCACAGCCCATAAGGAAAAGAGTTAGTTTACATATTTTTCCTTTATTTATATGGCAAGAATAGCAATATTTCATTATATCTCAGAGGTTGCCTTTTAAACAAGGGACAGGAGGATTTATTTAAGCTGCATTGTTTTATGTTAAATTGATTGCTTATTTTTAAGGTTTGTTGATCTGAAGTTGAAAATTAGAATAAAAATATGTTCGGCATTCTTTGTGATAAAAATGCATTTATTCTTTGTGATAAAAATGCATTTATAAGAGTAGAAATTTAGGGAAAAAATCCAATTACATTAAACATTAGGTCATATTAAAATTTTAAGTTGTTTTCTAGTATTTGGCTGCCATAAATGAAGCCTGGAGTAAAAATTAAAAGTAAGACTAGTAAAAACCAAAGAAAATAAGCATGCCATCAATGATTTGTGATTGTGACACTAAAAAAATTGATAAGGAAGAAACTTAGACAATATTTCAAGTTTTATTTCTTTTTATGTCTATGCTAAAATCTTTGGTTTCAGAAGAATGATAAAATAAATCCTGTTCTAAAGATGATGGAAGTATAAATACTAAAAAGAATTCTTGTGAAATGTCATCTCAAAGACCAGTTTGACAAAAGTGAATAAAACTCCAGTCAAATGAGACTGTGACTCCATTTAAATTCTAAAATATTTGTCTAAGATTGTTTCAAAGTTACCATCAATCAAAAAATAAAAAGGCCCAAAAATGAGAGTATCAGTTATAAAATATTTGTCTTAGATTGCTTCAAAGTTACCATCAGTCAAAAAAAAGGCTCAAAAATGAGAGTATCAGAACACAGTTGACCTTTTGTAGGTGGAAGGGGGAGCTTGGAGGAACAAGACACACTTAGCATTATTGATTGCAGGATGGGATGTGCTTCAAGGCAGTCCCACCAGCTGGGTGCTGTACTGTTAATGTGTGTGCAATCTATTAAGCTTTTAAATATTTATTGCTTTTGGAAGATACTTGGCAAGTTGCTGACAGATCAGTGAAAATATGGGCATGGATTTTCTCTCAGGTGGGTGTTTCTACAATATCATTTCTAATTACAGGTATTGTTAAAGTTTTCCACCTCCTTAGCATGTTTTATAGGTTAGAAGCAGATCATGTGAGCTAATTGCTCAGAATCAGTTCATATTTAACAGATGATTTGAAGAGTCATAGGTATCCTTCCCTGGTGTAAATATTCATTGACAAATGCCAAGCTTGTTAAGAAGCAAAGGGGAATTATTATGTGTTAATCACGTTCAATCATTTCTTGAAAACCCTTGTAAATGTCAGGAGCCTTTGGTATCCTGTTAATTCACAGAGCTGTCTGTCATTGTGTTAAACTCCTAGAGAGCCAAATGGCAGAGTAGGGTATTCCAAAGGGCAGGACCTCTGTTCCCCAGCAGGTGGAGAGCTGATTAACAATTCTCTGGACTTATTCTCCTGGGATTCACCAGGGTTGGGACAAAGATCCAGACCCATAAACCTCTGCTGGCCCCTCAATTCACTGAAGCTCCTGAAATGTGGGATGGTGGTGAGAAGAGTCAAGACTGACATGGAATTCAGGCTTTGTGAGTGGGACTGGCACTGCCAAAGACCTTTGGGAGCCTGAGTTTTGATGAGCGTGAATCGTGCAGTGCCTGGTGTGTGCAGGGGCCCTGCTATCAGGGTTTGTTGCTGCACAGCCTGGGATCAGTGGCAGCCCAAGAACTGATACACGTGTGGTGCTGTGGTTTCCTGAGTGAGGGAAAGGGGCAGACAGGTCAGGAGTCCATGGTCCCTGCTCCAGGGACTCCCCAATGAAACAGGCTCCTCTTCTCTTCTAAACTCTGCTAAGGAGGTTAAAACTGCTTTTAGAGGCTTGAGATCAGGCCCTAAACTTGAGGCAATGTGAAAGCATTGACTTGATGAATTGTTGACATTTAAAATAGACATTTTTTCACAATAAAAATATGCCATAAGTCTTGGCATTGCTGCTGCAATGATCTTGGATGACTGGATGCTCCAGATGCTTTCAAAATCAAGTAACTCAAAGAAATTTCAAGCGTTGTACTCTGTTTTCTATTTCTTTTCATCCTAAATTTCAGTTTCTTTTTAAAAAGTGCATCTGAAAAGTTTCATTAACCTAAATGCTATGAATTTTTAGTGGATAAATTGCAGATGAAGGCAGAATGAAAAGCAGCGAACATTAGCAGGAGAAAACATCAGCAGAGAAATAAAATGATGGAATTTCCCAATCAGATCAGAGAGAAAAGGAAGAATGGATGCAATTTTCTTCTAGATCCAGGAAAAAATGTAATCGAGCTTAGTTGATCTTGCAGCATTTCTTAATGCTTAAAAAATAATCAAGTCTGTGTACTTTTTCATTTATTTCTAGTATCTGTTTCCTATTTCGGTTAGTGTGTGCCTGGAATTAAAACTAAAAATATGGGTAGTTTTATTCCTTCACTAGAACTGCCTGATGAGCCCTATTCTCTTGGTCAGAAGGTGGGGAATCTTCTATTCTTCCAGCAGGAATGCAGGGATTTTGCATAGCCCTGGGGAAAAAAAAAAGGAGAAAAAAAGATAGATAGATAGATAGATAGATAGATAGATAGATAGATAGACAGACAGATAGACATATCTATTACTATATATGTAAATAAATTCAGACTGTTGAAGAGTTAACCTTAGAGGATTTCTTTTAGCTGTGGATATTTTTGGATATTTTGTCATCTGAGGTCTAAAATCTCCTAGAAATTGAGCTTCCTTTTCAGGTATTTCATTGCAAGGAAAATATGCTTTCTCTGAAGAATATGTAATGTATGCTACTGAGGGAAAATCCCTCTGAAGTAAATAAGATTTTATTTTGTAGCTCAATTGCAAACAGAGAGGATCATGTCCCAGGCAAGTTAAGTGAAAATCAGTAAATTATAGCAGAGCACGACTAATTTTTTCCTGTAGATGGAAATCAGTGGTTGGATAATAATAATTATGAATAGATTGGTGTTTAACTGCTCTATTAAGGCACTATCAATCTACTCCATTCCTCTCCTATGTAGTGTGTAAGTACTGGTGGCAGATTGCAGTTCAGAAAAAAGAGAGTAGTTAATAACTAAGGCCATGACAGCAGCGCTCTAGCACACAGATTAAAACTGAAGATAGCTTTGGGTTCTTGGCCAATTCTGATTTCTTATTCACTGAGTTTGGAATTTGAAAACAGCCATTGCCAGCTAAAATACAATAGGATGCAAACATCATTAACAGAGGTCTGAATGTGGCTCTAAATTGGAATATGAATAGGAAGAGGTAGTCACCCAAAAATGTCATAAATGACAGCCTACACCAGTGGTTAATGACAGAAGTCTTCTAAGAGGCAGCAGCAATGGTAAAAGGTCATAAGCTATGTTCAAGCAGACTTTCCCCTCTCTTTTAGGGGTTGTGACCCTGTTTTTCAAACCCCTGCATTTCCAGTTAATGGAAGAGGAGTTAATGATGATTGACATTTTATCTACTGGCTCAGGAGTTAGAAGCTGCACCAGATTAAGGTACATGTTCTTAAAACAATACAAAATTAATAACACAATATCTGGTTGGACAGGTCAGGAACTGCAGATTTTGATATTTCCAGCTCAAAAGCTGTTTTTCATCTTCTCTCCCTCTTTTCAGCTTATCTGTCTATATTTACATAAACAAGAGACTGTGAAAAGAACATGCTTGTCACTATACATTATATAATCATTTTAGGCATTTGCTTTAAGGAGGTTTGTACATTAGGGATCTAAAATTTAAGCATATCTGCAGTCATGGAAACTTTATCTTCCTTAGAATAGGCAACAGCTGATCAGATATTACAAGAGGAACAGTTTTAAGCCCTAAACTCCTAAAGTGTGAGTGGGAAAAAACCCCAGTTTTGCACTGTCTTGTATAGCTGGATGGAGCTGACATTTTTAGCACTTACTTCAAAGACCTTTCTAAATCTCTGCACTTCACAGCAGCTGCAGACATAATTGAGCAGAGCTGAACAGAGCTGGAAATCATTTCAGTGATGACAATTGCCTTCCAATCACAGCAGTTTTCCTTCACTTACTTCAATGCCTCCTCCAATTTTAAATTTCTGTGGGAACTAGAGGAAATCTTAGGATTTCAATGTGATTCTAACCTAGAACCCTCCATTTGGCAGTCTCTCCTCCATGGTAAGTACTAGCACTTTTGCTATTTTGCCTTCATGCTGCACCTTTCTCCCAGTCTGTCAGAAGAGTGTACCTTGAATTACAGCTGGCGAGAGCTGACTGCATCAGTGGGATTTATGTGAGTTCATTGCTGCACAAAGCCCACATATAGGCTGTAGCCAAAATGTTCCCCAACCCACTAACTCTGCAGCATTCAACATCCCATGAATATCAGAAAGCAACAGAGTACTGACTCAAGGGACAAGCAAAACACTTATTTTCTGTAACTTTCCTAAGTAAAAAAAGTTTTCAAAAAGAAGAGGTTTCAAAAATGTGTTGGAATAGGATCTCAGAGAAACGATGTTACTTTTGCAGTCATGAGTTGCACACCCTGTATCACTCTGAAATGACTCGCTCAGCATCTGCTGTGCTGGCAGAGGCTTGAATCAGATGCTTTCCATCAAACATGCTGATAGAAAAACCCACACCTGCAAGAAGAAACTCATGATTTCACTGGGTTAACCACGGGGGCACTGAAAAAGGTGTTGAACTCAACATGGATTGTGGTGTTAACAAAATATAATTATCAATTGGAGCTAAATTAAAGTTCTTTATTCCTAAAAATGGAGCTTGACAAATTTGTCTTCATTTTGGCTGAATTCAGGACGTCAATGGGAGTTCTTTCTAGTCAACTAAGAAACCAAAATAATAAAAAATATCCATGGGGAAGAGCAAAGTGCTTTTAAATAATGAAAGCAAGTTATCACTTTTGCCTGAATCTAGACACTCTAATCTAACTAGATTAAGAGTGTTAAAGAATGATAGATAATCAAGATTGCTGTAAAAGGTCCTCTGTTTTGGGGAACATAAGACATAATAGGAAAATGAAACAAAAGGGATCTTTGTGATGGAAAAAAAAATGACAGCAATATCCAAACAAATTTTAAATTTATGATTATGAGTAATTTGAAGAATTCAAGGATTTGAATCAGCATGTCCTTGAGAGTTTCAGATTTGATATATGTTTGGCATTTCAGTTTCACTCTTGCAGATAGTTAGTTCTCTGCATGTATAATATGCACAGTCACTTCCAAGGTATATGTATTTTATTGAAAATATATGGTCAAATATCACCTTTTACAGAGAATCACCAGGATCATAACATCTATTCTTCTGATAATTTTAACTTCTTGCTTATATTCTTGTCTGAATACTGATGCATTTTGTAGGACTCAATTTTAGCAAGACATGGTGGCATTAGCTATCAAAATTTAGAGAATTTCCTCTTATTTTGGCAATAAATAGAGGTCCAAATTCTGCCTTTGCTTCATCTGTCACAGTGTTTTGCCAAAAATGGAAGCAATCTATATTTATCCCTTAATGTTTAGGACTTCAGGGGGGCTGAGACCAGTCAAGAGGGGTCCGTGAAATGTGCAAAATGAGCAGAGTCTAATTTCCAGCAGCAAAATAATTTTACACTGTATTTTTTGTCTTAAAATAAGAATGCTATTGTGTGCTAAGGCTTCAACACTGTGCTGATATTTTTGTCAGATTGACCAAGCAGCTCCCTCCTACATATCATCATGCCATAACAAATTGTGCTAAGATGCTGTTTTTAGCCCAATGCTTGAAATTTATTTCCCATTATTTTGTGTTACACCTCAAAATCGGGACTTTGTAGTTAAAAGCCTTGCTTTTTTACTTAAAATTTAATTTTAGTTTTTAAACATACTTTGGATTTTACCAGTTCACTCAAAGCAATTCTGTTTACTCACTGAGAGCCCAGCAATGTGCAGGGCTGTACTGCAGTGCAGAGCAGCACCCCAGGAGCTCCTGCCAGACTCACAGCAAAGCCCAGAACAGTCCACACCAACTGAGGGACTGTTCACAGCCCAAACAACAAAGCACTGTGTGCTACAAACATGTGCTTTGCACCCATTCCTCTTCTGTCTCCCACGGAAAATTAGCTTGACTAATAACGAGCATAACTCCTGTGTGCAGCTAGCAATGGAGAGCAAGGAATTTTAGCCAGAAACTCTTCTATCTAAGAAAAAAGGAGCTTCTGACAGGACTCTTTTCACAAAGTTGCCCTTGCTTTAGCCTTGTTTCAAACTGTTCCCTGCAATAACTCTATTTTTCATGCTAATTGCAGCTTACAGCTCATTATTTTCAGGGGTGTTTAAAAGAGGCTGCTGTTATAAAAAAGGGTCATTTTGAAGGAGATGCCATCTTCTACACTCTCTGCCTCACTCTTCCCAATTATTTTGCTGTCATTCTAATTGGTTACTACTCAGAGACAGAAAATTTGCTGCTGTTTGATCTTTTGCTTGTTTGACAATATTCAAGTGTTTTGGATTCTCTAAAAATGGTTGAAAGCATCGACAGATCAGGAGTGACATCCTGTTCTGTCTGTTGCTGCTCACAGCTGTGTGAAGCACAGGCAGTCACCTCCCAGGTCTGGAGATCACTTGTTTCTTCTCCACCTCAACAACAGCTGTCATTTCCACCCAATTCACTAAATCTGCTCAGGACTGGATTTTGACTCTCTCCAGCTTCCCAGATGAAGGTAGGGGGAGAAAAATCTTTCTACTTTGTTCAGTTAGCACCTAAACTCTGTGTGCAGGGTTTCTGATGCTGTATCCTTACATATTCTCAGTCTTCTGTGTGTGTCATAACAGAGAAAATGGGTGAGCATTTAGTTTCAGCAAAGGGAATTAACTGAGCAGAGAGAAGTTCCACAGCAAATCATCAACCTTTAGGAACACAGAGTCAGGATAACTTTCCAGCAAAGGACTACAACCATGACATAAACTCTTTTAAGGAAATCTTTCCCAAGGTATACAGGAAAGAGGAGTTTATTCTTGTGGCTCTTTTCCCCTCCTCCTTACATTTGGTTTAAATGTCAGTGATGTGGCCATGACAAAATGCTTTCCCATGCAGCCAGTCATTGCAGTAATAACACTGTTCTACAACAACATTATAATCCCGAATTTTCTGACAGAGATAACTGCTTAAAACAGGACATCAAATTTCAAAATTGACTTAAGTGAGAAATGGCTTACACTCATGGCTGGTTTTCCACATCATTAAAGTGTGCATGGGCAGCAGGAGTAGGAGGGACATGAGTGGTACAAAGAAGAAATGGGAGGAACTGCAGAGGTTGATAGAGAAGGATCTGCAAGACAGTGCTCCCTGACAAGGCATTACAGGACCAGCTCTTGCAGCCTTCCCACAGGCATAAGTGGACCTGGTTGCCAGGAGCAAATAATAAATGCAGCTATTAAGACATAGTGGGAGTGGACCACCTGCGTGTCTTTTATGGTGGCACAGTGGCACAGTGGTCACAGCACAGTTAAGGCTTGAAATACAAATTGGTAAATCTATCTTTAAAATTAGCTATATTATTCTCCATTAAGGAAGAAAATGGGGTCTCTTGCGGAAGGTAAGACGACAGGAAGTTGATTTTTTTAAGAGAAAATTATTCTGGGTAACTCGTAGCAAAATCAGAAGAATCCTGGATCAGGCAAAAGGATGGAAAAATCTCTGGGGGCTCCTCTTCAAAGAAAAGAAACATTATGGAAGGAAGGAGGGCGTAGAAGTATTCAGAGCATTGTCTGAACAAAACCATCCAACCACCCCTCCTTTCTGAGCGAGGGAAAAAGGAATTAGGAAGCAAATGTACAATCTGGGTCTTACTGCCATAAAGGCACTTTGGGACCTTAGGCCTCTTTGTAGAAACAAGGACAATGAATTTTCCAAATGTTGTCAGTCACCAAACGTTTAAGTCAAGTTCATGGTGTCAAGTGATGCAGAATGCAATGGTAAATCAGACAAACTGTGACACATTCCCACCCTTGCAGGTGTATGTGAAACACGCATTTTCTCTACTTAAATGCCTGACAGCTATCCAATGTCATCATATGTTTCCAAACTCATTTTCTAAATGATTTCTCAACAACACATTTTAAACATGTATTATAAATTAGCACAGAATGTAAATAAGGAACTCCTAGTTTCAGAACTGCAAGAGAACTAAGTTGCCAGGAAAGGGCCATTTTATAGTGGCCTTTTGGTATGATGCTTCTTAATCCTAGATCTTTCAGAGGTCTCCTCTGTTTTTATCACATGCATGCTTTTGCCTTCGGAAAGTTATAAGAGTGCCAAAGATTTCCTTTTTCCTGACCCAAATATCAGCACAAGATAATCCCTCAGAAATGGATAGTTACTCTTTAAAAAACATGAAATCTGCTGTTCCTGAAGAGCTAATCTGCGTCGCATATTAGAACAAAAAATACATGTTACATATATGCATGTAAAATTGTAAAATCAATTGATTGAGAACACTTTAACAATGAAACAGGAAATAAAATATTAAGAGAGTTTTTTTTAAGAAGCAATGCATACTCTTCTAAAAGGGGGACTACAAACAAAAATATGTTGTTATGGTTATGCTTTTACATGTGTTAGAGGACTCATATGGTGTACTTTCTCAAGAAAGTGTTGCATGCCTTTAGAAGAGGCAGTGTAACTTCTAGCTATCATTACATTCAGGAAATAGCTACTGACATTCCCCTTCAACCCTTCCTGGATCCACTTCTGTCCATCACTGAAATTCTCCTTCACACACACCCCTGCCAGCCCCCTCTACCCTGGTGGTAGCTCTGCTGCAGCCACTTCTGCCACTTCTGAATTGCTCTCCCTCTTATCTCATCACCTACATCATCTTAGGTCTCTTTGCAAGGTCCTGGTAATTGAAAATTTATTATTATTATTATTATTATTATTATTATTATTACTACTACTACTACTACTACTATTATTACTATTATTATTATTATTAGGAACAATATTGGATTGATTTAACATGATGAACCTTTGGCAATTCAACCATATATCTGATTCTATTTACCTCTACCCCTTGATTCCCTTCTTAAAATTTATCCCAAAGTTTAGTTTAGATAGGTAAACTACCTGAGTGACATGCTTTCTCTTTGTTACATAAAAGTAGTTTCAATTCTTTAGTTAGCTTTTTTAGTCAAAATATATTACTCTCATCTTAGAGCTTTAGATGTCTAATGATGGCTTATTTGTGTTATGTCTTTATGTAAAAATAATAAGTAAATAAACCCACCAATTAATCTTCCTTCATTTAATGTGATGAAGGTTTTTCAAGTTATGTGTTCCTCATAAAAACAAATCTCTTCACTTTTATAGTGCATGGTTGCATGAAAGAAACTTTTAAAAAACTTTCTTTTTATTATTATGAGGGTCATAAACCTACTGAGAGTCTTTAAATAGATTCTCTTGATTCTGTGTCTATATTTCTTCTGTCCTGAGCACTTTTGGACAAATGTCTTAAAATCTGATTTACTTAGGCTTGGTAAAGAACTGTTGATCCAGCAGTCAACCCATCCAGAACTGATTAAATGCTGGCAGAATTGATAAAGATTTCAGAAGACTCAGGTGAGTGAGGCCTAACCTAGTGAAGTTATCTCAAACAATGGGACTGGGCACCGAAAAGAGTTGTTTGCAATAAGCTCAAGATAAAAGGATTTGACTGGCATCATGTTAAAAATGCTGCACCTTTCCTCAAATCCCTAAAAAGTCTCTAGGTAGTAAAAAGTGCTATTAACATTTTTTGAGTGTCTGGAAAATTATTCCATTTAGAACAGGGTACTTCCCATGAAAATGTAATAATATCAATGGCACAAAAATACAGATTCAGCTGCCCTGAAATGGTTATCAGATTTATGTGAAGATGGTTCTGTGACTGTATTCCTGAAACTATAGGAGAAAGCACCAGTCTGCCTTTTGAATACCACAGCTTTTGAACACCTCCTCTGTGACCTGCTTTGTTCCATCTAAAGAGATGTCAATTCACTTCTGCACTTTTGATAGCAATTCTGTATTAATTTAATCATTATTTGAACTTTGTTTATGGGCAAAGATCTGAACTGGAGCCTCCCACCTATCTAGAGAATGCTCTCGCCACCACAGCATGAGATACATTCAGGTTTGTGTCCTTGTTTATCATTTACAGCTGTTGAAAATGTTTCTTATTCCATGCCTCTCTGCCTGAGTAGTTAAGACTCCAGCCTTGAAGCTTAAGGGTTTTCAATCCCTCCTGTAGACAATGAGGAGTCTTTAAATGAACCAAAATGACAACAAGCAAAAGGTGTTAGACCATCACTTGCATGGTAGGATACCTTGGCTCATTTTCCTCAGGCAGAGAAAGAATTTTAGCCAGGATTTCCAACACAGCTGCTTAGCCTCTAAGCTTTTTCAGCTCCTTTCTTGGTGAAACTGCCCCTTTCCTGTCTTCTATTTAGCTATGAGTCCATTGACATTTTCTGCTCACAAAGTGCTGTTTGAGAATTTAATATCATAAACAGCAAACAACTCTATTCTAGCAAACCTAAAAACCAACATTTTTTCTTTGTTTGCATGTTTGATTTCACTTCTTGGCCACCCCTGTCCTGGGGGCATCAGGCCCAGCATCTCCAGCTGGGCAAGGGAGGGGATTGTCCTGCTCTGCTCTGCACTGGGGCAGCCTCACCTCCCGTGCTGGGGGCAGCTCTGGGTGCCACAAGGTAAAAAATGTATTAGGTCACTAGGAGGCTTAATCCAAAGGAGGACGACAAAGATGGTGAAGGGCCCTGGGGGGAAGCCTGTGAGGAGTGGCCAAAGATGGTGAAGGGCCCTGAGGGGAAGCCTGTGAGCAGTGCCTGAGGTCACTTGTTCTGTTCAGCCCGGAGGAGGCTGAGGGCAGAGCTCACTGCAGTTACAGCTTCCTTGGGAGGGGAAGAGTGGCAGACACTGATCTCGGATCTCTGGTGACAGGGACAGGACCTGAGGCCATGAAGCTGGGTCAGAAGGGGTTTAGGTTGGATGCCAGGAAGAGGTTTTTCACCCAGACAGTGAAGTTGAGCACTCATTGGAACAGACTCAGTCCCAAATCTGTCTGAGTTTGAGAAGTGTTTGGACAATATTCCCAGGCTCATAGTGGGATCTCTGGGGAGAGCCAAGATCCTTGTCCTGTGCAGGGCCAGGAGTTGGACTCAGTTATGATGATATTTTCCTTGCAACTCTGTGATTCTATGATTCACTACCTCATCCCTCCTAATCAACCCATGCAAAACACAGCTAACATTTTTCTTGCAATCTTTACTGTTACCATTTCTCCTAACTAATTTTCGTAAAAGTGTGCCCAGCTACTGAACTGAGTGATTAAGCAGTCCAGTTATTTAACATTATATTCAGCTCTAAGTTTAAGGCTATTGAGTTCAAACTCTACTCAAATTTTGCATATTTTCTATACAAAACATCCATTAAACACATTTTTTCATCTCCATCTATGGATACATCTAAGCATACTCTCACATTTTTTAGAACAGCCTTTTCTCTGAACTTAGCAGATGCTACACTGTGGCTACAGGCATCCTCCTCATACCAGCTCATTTGAGCTTGTTATCACTTTCTTTAAATTACTACTCTATATCTCTCTCACACTTCACATGCAATTTCAGAAACTGCCTTTTCAAGGCATCCCTGTCACACCCATCATCTTCTAATCACAATCAGAAAGTAGAATCTTGCCCCTGGTCATACTGTGGTGTCAGGCTCCTCTGCCCATGTTTTACGTTTTCAGACAGGTGTCATCAGACTTTTTATCACTTTCACAGCTGGCAGGATTTCTTTGTAAGCATCAGCAGAGCTGGCTACCTTCAGGGATGAGGTTGGAAAAAACATCCAGTACTGTCATGCCTACAAAAATATAAAACAGTGATAGGCCTCTACGCCTACTGATATTATCTCATGGCTTCTTTGTGCTCCTCATGCATCTGTGCTTGCTCATAAATATCACCTCTTTACAGCAGGCATCATCCCCTTGCATTCTGCAACTCAAGTCCCAAGCCACAGTAACTATGCTTACACAAATAATAATACATGACTCTGTGTTTCTTAGAGATATTCCAAACCTGCCTCCATCCCTGTGTTGAACTATAGCAAATTGAAAAGTGTTTCCTTGCTGCCAGGTATTGGTGGTTGTGCTGGAATATGAGTAAAATGCTGTTTAGAAATCTCTGTTGCATCCAGGGATCTAGCAGTGGAATGTTATCCATGCAATTATTTTAATTGAAGATAATCACTTGGGAAATGGATGGATGAATTAATCAATTCCAGTTAATTGGGATAATGACATTATTTATGCTATTCACCGTTTTTTACCACCATCTGCAGGATGATTTCCAACCACAAGGCCAAATTCTTCCATGATACAGATCCACTGAGACTACTGCAATTAAAGCAGGAATGAATCTGGTGCATTGTAAGTATGGAATAAATTGCCTCACTTACTTATTTTGGAGAAACCATATGTGCAGCTGATCAGGGAATACTACAAATTACTCTCTTTATTCCACTGTTGCTATCCTGTCATTAGTAGTGGTGCAACAGGAGGTGTTCTTGGCACTTGTTCCAACAGAAATATATAACTTTTGTTTTGTTTACATACTTATGCAGCTCATTACTATGTGGAAAACAATCTGCAGCTTGGAATTTGTTAATGGGATATGGAACAAGGAAACAGCAGATGGAGTACTGGGATACTGAATGCATAATAAGTTTGATCCTGAGAGTCCTTGTGTAATTTCTCAGCTCAAGATGGTTGTTGAACTTCTGCTGCAAAGCTGAGCAGAAACCATGCCTGTGTTCAAGCAGCAAAGGCACAGTTCCTCCACACTGAACACACAAGGGTCAGGCACTCTCTCCACCTGATCACCTGTAAAAGGCACAATTTTTTTTTTGATTAATTCTTTGGTTTCTTTAACTCTTCAGAGAGAAGCTCTGAAAACAGGATGGTGTTTGACCTCAGCTGGCAACCAAGTCCCACAGAGCCACTCATTCCCTTCCCATGCATCAGAATGGAGAACATAATCAGAAGAGCAAAAATTGCAAAGCAAAGCAAAACAAGGAATTCATTCACCACTTTTCATGGACAGGCAGTAGCTCAGCGCAGGAAAGCAGGGCTGCATCACACCAGCAGGGCTTCATCACAGAGCATTGACTGATGACAACAAATGCCATGACTCTGAACAGCCTCCTGGTTGTACCAAGTACTGAGCTAGGTGCCAGCTGGCCTGGAATATCCCCTTGGTCACTTCTGGAATATCCCCCTGGTCAGCTGAGGTCAGCTGTCCCAGCTGTGTCTCCTCCTCTAACTTCTTGTAATCCCTCCGACCTACCTGCCAATGGGCTATGGTGAGAAGCTGAAAGGTCCTTGATTTAGTGTAAAAACCACTTACAAACAACTAACATATGAGTGTGTTTCATTATTCTTGTCCCAAACTCAAAAGAGCACTCTACCAGCAACTAGGAAGAAAAGTCACTCTATGCCATTCAAAATCAGGACAGATATTTCAATCTCCTACAGGTGACTGAAGATAACCTTTGCTGTGATATTGTCCCACCTATTTTTGTATTCATCCCAAGAGAAATAGAGTTCTGAATGTTCTCCTCTTCTCAGCTGTATGTCTAATGCAGACTGGTGTCCACAAGGCTCACCAACCTAAGAACAAGTAAGCAGGGCTATAACCACTTCGTACAAAGAGATATTTTCATTTAATATGTTATATTACCTTCACAGGTCTCAGAATGGGATCTTGGATCAAAATGATTCCTTTAATATATTTGTCCATCTCCATGTCAGTATGCGTGGCTCTTTAAGCCTGATGGAATAGACCCAGATCAGTTGTCTTGCAAAGATAAAGATTCAATCATTCTGTGACACTTGGATCAGGATGCACTGAACCCTGGGTGCATCTCTGACTGCAGCATGGATTTGACATACCTGCCAGGCTGCATCAAGCCAACTCTGATTTTAAGAGCCCTTTTTGTGGAGGGACAGAATGTAAGGAAACAGAGATAGTGCAGAAGGTAGTCTCACACCTGAGGAGTGGCAGCTGTACTAATCACCAAAGATTAGGAACAGACCTGCCCTTAACAGGCCAGAGCTGTGTCCAATAAGAAGATGAGTGCTACAGAAGAGTGGGTCAGCTGGGTGAGGGGAGAGTTGGAGTTTGTTGGCTGTGCTGTAAGGAGATGCCCATGAGAAATCACCGAGAAGGTATGGGAGATTTGCAATAAGATGACAACACTTTTCTGCAGCAGGATGACTCTCCAATTCATATAACACAGATTTGTTTAATAAATCATAACTCTTCATACTTCTGGGAGATGTCAAGGTGTAGCAAATAAACGTTGACAATATTAGGGTTTTTACAACAGAATCCTAAGTAGCTGCAATAGAGTTTTCTGCAAATACTACATGAGAGAAGAGCATGATGGATGAGAAATATTGATGTTTTCAACCACAAATGAAAGTACTGCTCCAGTAAACTATGACTCTTTGGGGAGATGGAAAAAATGTTGGTGTTAGGACAGGCATCAAACCTGGAGTTTCTCACAGGGTCATGGTTCTCGAGGTTCCTTCACTTCCAGAACTCTTTGAATTCAAGCATGGTATCTTGTGTGACCACAACGGGGAAAGCATCCCTTGCAAAAAGTCAGTGCCTTGGGGTTCTCTTACTCTTGCACTAGACTAAATTCAACTCTCTTGCCTCCCTTTGGAGACATTCCAGCAAAGACCACATCTGTGACCCACAGGAGGAGCAACTCTGGATGGAGATAATGTTTAAATGGGTCCCAGCAGGCTACTGTGTAGTTTTGTTTCATATTCACAATGATCAGGGCACTGCAAGAGGCACTGAGTCTCTGCATGCAGGACCTGGCTGTGCTAACACACAAACAGCAGCTGGCTCAAGGGGACATCACAGCATCCCTCCACATATCTGCAAACCCCATGGGCCAGGAAATGCTTCCTGACACACCAAAAGACAATGACATGCCACAGGAAGAAAACAGGAGGAATTGAGAGCATTATCTGCTTCCACGATTCCTGGACCTTTGTCAGTAAAGTTCCCAGATGATGATGACCCAGGTTACAAAAAAAGTAAATTTTTCTTCTGCAGGAATTCTTCCTAGTTAGGAGAAAAAATTCCTCTGGACCCCATATCTGATAATTAGCTTAACACATTGAGCTGGATAAGCAGCTGAACATCTGTGATGTCACTATAAAAGTTTTTAATGTCACTAGGTTTAAAGTGGAATTAAGTCCTAAAAATGCTTGAAGTTTTGAATTTTTTTTGAATTATTGAAGTTTTTAATTATAAAGAATCAGCATATCTTGTCTTTAAATTTGCCTTACCAAACTGAACCAAGCAAACTCACTCAGTGTCTTATAGTATTTTTCCAAAATAATTTTATCACTCTGTTGGAACCTTCAATTTTAGTTCATTTCAATGTTGGTGACTAGAAAAGTCTGAACTATTGTAAGCTCATTTTAATCAGTATTTTCTACAGCAGTATTATTATTTTCTTGTGTTTTTTCCTAAAAATACCTTAAAGAAGTCAAGCTAGAGTTTTATCACTGACTTTGAGGAATCCAATGGCCCGGATTTCTTTCCCACACTTGTTAAAAAACCACTTTCTTTTCCCCCTACCTGTGGTATAGGAAGCACAACCCAAGGTTTAATGCCAATGTCTTTCTCCTAGGAGCAGCTTGTTCCATCAAGAGTTGTGGAATGAAACATGGCTCAAGTACCACAAACAAACAGCAAACTGAATGCCCACATCTCAGTATTTCTTTGGGTCCAAGTCATCTCATGCTAAAGAAGACAGCATTTGTTTATCTCAGATCTAGAAATAAATCTGAAACACACACACACAAAGTATCTCAGCTATACAGAGCTTTCAAGTTTCTGCAAGCATCACTGGAATTCTGTGAAATTTGTGTGAAATACTTATACACTTGTTTGGTTGTTTCTCCTTTGTGCAGTTTATAGCTTTTTGAGGTTTCTTTAGGAAATGAGCGTTTGACTCTGAACTAAATGTGATTTCTAAAGAAGGGAGATGGGTTTCTGAAGGGAGATGCTTTTACTGTGCACTGCATCAGCTCCAAAGGTGAGCACAGCCCCCATGGAAGGGCTGTAAGGTGCCTCCTTGCTGCTGTGCTCAGCTGTGCCCTGTCTCCATGGGAACATTGCAGCAGACGTGGCACCCGCTGGTGACCGAACAGAGATTTCCCCATTGCTCTGCAGAAAAGGAAAAATATAAGCTGCAGTGAATACAGCATCTTCCTTTGACCCTGGATCTGTAAGCATTGGCAGGCCAAGCCATCACATCGTTCCTTACTTTTTATTTGTCTCCCTGAAAGAGAAGCAGCAAATGGGGGAGAAAGAGAATGGGTAGTATTTTAACAATAAGAAATCTATTTACAGCAAGATGAAAAATGTTGAAGTCAAAGGCTCAGCTCTTTACAAATGAAGGAAAGATCTCAAATCAAAGCCACTCATAGTTGAGAGAATGGTGCTTTAAATTGCAGTGGTGTGCTTGCTGAAATTAAGACTGTAAGACAAAGAAATAACAATAGTGAATATATCATGATATGAAAGAACAATAACATCCACTTTCATTTCAACTGCCTTGCACTGAGTTGTACAACCAAGAGAAGGTCTTTCCCCAACACTGAAGTGACAGGAGTGGTTAGGGCTTTTGAGTAGAGTGCTCAGCTGGAGACAGCATAGAGCTGCATTAGAAGAGTAGGAAAACCAATCTATATCAGATCAGGAGAAATACAGGGAGAAAGAAACCAACCAAAAAGATCTTGTCTTTTGTTCCAAGTTAGAAAATAAAGAAATCAGACTTAAACATCCCTACTGTAGCCTTAGGGAAAACTCCTTTAGGGACTTATAAGTTTGAATGAGATGAAACTAATTAATAACTGTGATTTTTCATGCATTCCTCTCAAAATCTAGTGCTCATCACATGGGATGGAGCATTAATTCCTCTCTTCTCCCATAGCTTCTATTCATATATGAAAATCATATTCAGTCAAAAAATAAATTAAAATTTTACACTGACATATAAGACAGTACAAAATATCTCTACCTTCTTTTCAGGTTCTGAGTATCTTTTGAATAAGGAATGGTGACCAACTAAAAATATTCCCAACAGTCTCATCCTTCTGTGTAGGAAGGATATCAGCATAATCAGTATTCTGACAAATGCCAGTACTGTGCTTACCTTATGTTTTCACTGCACAAAATAAACCTTGCTAAGTGGCAAGGACAAACCATTAGTTTGATTACTACTAACAGTCTGCAACCCCGGCATATAAAAAACATCCTGCAATTAAATTTGTCAAGCATGACAGAACATGTTTTATTTATTTTTTAAATAATTATCACACTGATATTGTCAGCTTTGTTTACTACAACATTGATGATTATGTTTTCTTCTAATTAGAATGGAGATTTTATTTAAAGTTCTCTGCTCAAATGATTTGGAGCAAAAGCTCCTGTAGATTTCAGGTGATATTAGATTGTTCTCATCCACAAACTTAAAACTATAGAGCTGATACTCTTTCTGAAGAACCCTTTTTGTTCTTATTTCTTAGGATGCCAGAATAATTTCAGCCTTCCAGAACTAAATGATTGTAATGGATATAGTGATAACCAAAGCTGGATATGCCTGTGCTCCCTCCTGGGCAAGCCTGGGGTGGTGGCACAGGCTGTGCTGCTAAAGGCTCCTCAGCTGCAAATTAATGCCACAGATGCTGTGGCTGCACCAAACCTGTGTCCTGCATCACCCCAGAGAGCAGGGGTGTGTGAGCATCTGCTGGCAGAGGAGCATGTGCTTGGAGCTGGGTGCAAGAGCACTGTCAGCTGCTTCTCACACCACGCAGGAGCATGAAACCCTTTAAAATTCAAATGCAAACCACGTTTTCTTAGCATGCCCCCCCCTTAGCTGGGATCCTTCAGTGATTTGGCTAAGGTTGGAACTTAGTGAGGATGTTCCCATTCACCTCTTAGGAAAAATTAGTTATCATGTTCAGCTTTTTAATGTGAAAGGATGAAAACATTTCATGAAACAGCTTCCAGGTGTGTTTAGCAGTATCCCTGTTGGAATGACATTCCTTCAAGAATGACTTTGTTGTGCTTACTGACCTCATGGTAGATTTGTTGCTGCCTTCATGATCTGGAAAATAAATTGCATTAACTCCCCTGAGCAAGCAAGACGATCCCTCGTTTCTACCTTCTACAGACCATGAAAGGCAGAAATTAATTTAAAAAAAAAAAACCTGCTGCTTAAACTGATCTTGCAAACAATGACCTGGCACAAAAAAAACCTTATTTCGAAGGGTAGGATAATTGTGTCATTAAGATTGCACTCCTTTTTGTAGTTAGAGTTGAGAATTATTTGTTCCATTGTAATCTCTCCCCAAATAAGGTTAATTTTTAAAAATTTTATTTCTGTTTTTATCACTACATGTATAATTTTTGATCCTTATATTTTGTTGTAATCCAGCAGAGAGTAAGTGAGGAAAAAGTCTCCTGCTCTTGGAAAGAAAACCAAAATATTTGATTTTATTTCTGAATTGCAAAATTATCTTCAAGGCATTTAAAAGACCATCAAAAGACGGATATACATGCAGAGTACGTATCCAAAGGAAGAAGGCAGAAAGTATTTCAATTTCTTTACTATTCCATGGTTAGTACTGAAATTTGAAAATCTACTTTTTACTTATATTCCAGATAGTTTTTCACAGACAGAATAAAACTTCTATTTCCAAACCCATGTGTATATAAAAAAAATGAGACTTTTTAAATGCAGTAATATTTGGAAAAAATAAAACAACCAAATTTTTTTTTAAATAAAATTCTTTTGCATTCCCCTTTGATATTATCTTTTTCTTTCACAATAGAATAGGAAAAAAAAAGCAAGACAAAGTGGAGTAAAGACCAAAAAACTTGAAAACTAAGTAGAATTAGAAACCAAAATTATGGAAAATTTATGTTTATTTAAAAGTTCTATATGCTACTGAATTTTATTTTACCAAATAAATTACTTACAAATATTTTAATATTTTCTTTCCAAATATGTTGATTTTGATAGAAATACCTCTTTATATAAACATTTTAAAGTCAAAATTCTTTGGCAGATTTTAATTCTGCTGGTGCTTATGATAACCTGATATAAAGAAAAAAATTTAAGTAGAATTAAAAACTATTGAGTAACCTCTTTTTTTTCTATATAAAAAGCTTATTCATATCCATTCAGAGTATTTTCCCCCTAAATGCAACAGTGATTGTACCACTAAAATAGAAATAGACCATGCAATGCTTTCATTTGATAGAATTTACCTGAAGCCAGTTAAATCAATAATTCTTTAGTGAAAATATTTTTTTAATTGTGCTTATTTATTTAACTTTAAAAAGTATGCATTTTCTTGAGAGTTAGCCATATGGAGGAGACATTTCAAATGCTATTCTTCTAAAGAAAAGCAATTGCCAAAAGATACTAAGCTACCAAATATTTAAATACTTTTTCTTATTTAAAACAAGCAGACAAAAAAAAAAAAAAAAAAAAAAAAAAAAAAAAAACCCAAAACAAACCCAAAAATTTAAAATAATAAGTAAACCTGAACATCTACAAAGAGCATCTCCTGTGCTGCAGGTCAAACAGTAAGGGAAGTCTTGAACTTCCATCAAGTCACAATGATTTTTTTAATTAATATTTTAACTTTTCAACAGGGAGAAAAAAACTCTCTTCAGGTTCACAAATAAGCATGTGCATTGGTCCAAGCTTACCTGAATGCTTACAGAGGGGAGAAATGTGGAATATTAATTTTCTAAGATTTCTGTTTTAAAAAAATTATAAAAATTTGTTTAAAAGTCACAGCCTTTCCAAACTCTCTGTGCCATGGAAAGGCTGCTACCTTTCTTATTTCTCTTAATTCTTACCTTGCTTTGCCAACAGCTAGAACAATATTTCTGTGATGATACACTCTCATTCCCAGTTCTCATCTCTTCACCCGACCTGTGACACTTCCTTCCTTACTGGATTCTAAGGAATCTTTAATGAGAGCAAGATAAGATGTTTGGGATTCTATTCCCTAGGTTTTGAAAGCCAGAAACCAAAAGGCTTTTCTTTACTCTATAAAATCCGTTCTTATTTAACTTAAATAACTACTTATATGCCTGTATATTTGATCATATTTCAGCTCAAGGCAGAAAAATCTTTAAAGGCATTTTTTTCTAAAGGATTTCATATTGAAGTGATTCATCTTCTGGTGAAATGTTGTGATATTTCCCATGAATTTCATGTGACATTGATTGGAAAGGTAAAATACTATTAGTGCTCAATGTATTACATACTGGATTCTAATGTATATGCATACATGAAGACATAAATAGCCAGCATCTAATATTTATCTTAGTGGAGCCAACATTAAAGATTTGAAGGTCCTTAGAAGGGCAGAGAAAGTTCTTTTCTGGCCCCTTGTTGCAGATGAAGCTATGATTTTGTTGCCCTGTAAATATATTTAACCATCTACAATGAGCCAGGCTACTGTTTTTCTGATTTGTCTAACTCCTAGTGACAAACACTTTTTCATAATCAAGTGCTCTGCACATACAAGTTTAACTTCCTGGTTAGAGTGTCATCATTAATTTATGACCAAGCTCTGAGAAAGGTGATTTGGGAGAGATGTGCAGGACATTTCTTGCTGATGGGAAGCCAGAAGATGTATAAATATTGCATATGATACTTTGAACAACATTGAAGTACTTAAAGCAGGTTTAAAGCCTTTTTCTAAAAATGTATCAAACAGAAAATATTTAATTTATGCATTGTGCTTCAAAGATGCTTTGCCTGAGTTGTGAGACAAAGGCTAGTTTAGATAACCTTGTAGAACTCTATAGATTTTCAGAACACCTTGACTACACATCTTAGGCTTCTCTAGAATTTTAAATGTTCCTCC
The DNA here is from genome assembly GCF_027887145.1 of Ammospiza caudacuta. NCBI lineage: Eukaryota > Metazoa > Chordata > Aves > Passeriformes > Passerellidae > Ammospiza > Ammospiza caudacuta. The sequence goes on from NC_080595.1 coordinate 79,221,171, forward strand.
TCTGCAATGGAAAAATGTAATTTTTTCCATAATTCATTCTTTGTCACAGAGCCATTAAGTTCAATATTTGAACCTCAGTATTCAAAAATTATTTGGTAATGGAGATGGAAGTTGCTATTTCCTAGTAACCTGGAATTTAACTTGACTAAAAATGTTTCACCACTACTCCTTCTTTTGGTTCTTTTGTTTTTTAATTAGCAGACAAATATAATCATATTCCCTGGGTTTCAAATTTTTTGAAGCTATAGTTCTTCTAAAGTACACTGAAAGTTAATTTCCTCTTCCATTTTCTGTTTCAGAATTTCTTTTGAAATGAAGCTTTGTACATTTTATCTTTTCATCTACATCCTGAGCTGAAGAAATTTGAGGCAGAATTGAGAACTATCCTAAAATAAACAAGCGTTCTCCTGAACATGCTTTGTTCTCTATTTCATTGAGGCTGGAAAAAACTATGTGTGAATGAGATACAGTCAAATGAACCTGTATTTTTTAGCAGCCAGAATTACAAATAAAGGAGAATTACTAGTTAAGACAGTCCTTAGTTCAGAATTGAGATGGAGACATGCACTGTAAATACGCAAAGATTGTTTTCTCCATTTTTTGTGGAATATTTGCTCAGTTGATAAATTTCAAGAACATGTTGGTTAAATCCCAGAAATATTTAATGGAAATTCTTATGGGGTAATTCATACCTTTTATATGAACAGTTATTTCTGGTTTTTCCTCCTCTGACTAATTACTCTGATGAGAATTTGGGGTTGATCTGGACCTGGATTGTCTAATTTAACCTTTATCAAATGGAGCCACCTTCAGGAAAGCCTGCAGATCTGTGAATATTTGTCATTCCACATGTCCAGAGAAGAACCCTAATGTCTTCAGTTGTGGGAAATATTCAGAGACTTAGTACCAAAGAAACAATGACACACAATTACTAATTTATAACAATATTTTGTATATCATAACTCTGTTTATCTGCATTACAGTAATTTTAAATTAAAATTCCATACAGTTTGCTATTCCTTATCATGCAGGCTTTGCTTTTACAATAATGTTTTACATAAATATAATTGCTTGAAGAAATTGGAATATAATACTGGGTTTACACAATAGGAAATTTAAAAATATAAATTTTCAAATGAGATGCCAGGATTGTTTCTACAGTAAGAGCTTTTAGGTTTTTACAAGCAGAAGTAGTGAAATGGCATTCCACTTCTGCATAAGTAATATACAGAAAATATTGTGTTGATGTAGACACAGTTATTAATTATTTAATAGATTAATATCTTTATACAATCCATCTCCTCCTACATTTCATAGGAGAACTTCAATATTTAGATAAATGTTGCCTAAAAGAATGAATTTTATTATCTCCTTCTTAGCAGTTTGCTGTGAATGTCTTCTTGGGCCACTGAGTATCATCACTGGATAGTGACTAAGAACTATTTATCAAGTAAAATCTTTCCCTGTTCACAGTTGATTTCTTTGAAACAAATTATTACTTCACAAAAGCCTTTCATATTTTTCTTTCTAAGTAAACATAATTAAAACTAAGAAAAATGTTGCTTCACCACAAAGGAGTAGAGAGACATTGACGGGATAATATATGGTGTCTCTCCTTAGTTACAGGAGTTTTGGTTTTTCTCTCTAGTTAATTTTTATTTCTCACTTTTAGCCACAAAAGGACTGTGATTGCCTTCCTGTAGCTCTAAATTTAAACAAGAAAAACATATGCCTTCCAATACCTTTAATCCTGTATTTGATTCCTGTGTCCTGCAAATTAGCCCAAGTTGGCATTATGCAAGGAAGACCTGAAAGAACAAGAATGGAGAAAATGGGGATTTAACCTTAAATATGGAAGAGCAGTATCTCAGTCATTGCAAATATTGCAAACAATAAGATTAGTGTGAAATTTACAGTAATTCTCTAATTAGATGACAAAAACATTCTCTAATTAGATAACAATAAGGCTTGATTCCTTGTACCTGCAGGGAAATGGAGGAAGAAACTTGATCATCAGAAATTTCTCAGTATTGTAAAACTGGCAGAATAAAGAATACAGGAATGTGGAAAAACATGTCTTGGTTTAGCAGAATGCAGACTAAGTAATACAGAGGAAGTTTTAAGTGATTTCCCAGAAAACATAGCCAAAAAGAATATCTGCATAATATGTCTGCATATTCTCTGCTTTTATCTGTATTTCTGTTTTTTAGGGATGCTACAGTAAGAAAACAAAAAGTTTCATATCCCTGAGTGCTTACAGATAAAATGTAGCTGAAAAACAAAAAGTACGAGCGGAAAGAGATTTTTTGTTGAAAAACAAAAAGTACAAGCGGAATGAGACTAGTGAAATACTGAAATAAAGTTCATCAAAAATAGCCAACAGAATGGACAGTGACCACTGCAGGTTGCTGTGTGGTCTGGGCACCCATTCTCTGCAGAGCTGAAGTGCATGAAGGCTCCTACAAGGACCTTTAGCACTCATTCCCAATGGGAGCAGTCAAACTGAGCCTTAATGTAAATAAATATATTTGCAAAATTTTCTGCTTTTGGGATGGGTGGAAGTATTCCATGTTAAGGCACTTTATACTTCTTAAACTTCAGCTTTTTGCAGATGAGATCAAGATACCTTAAGAGGACTGATCAGTGAATTTCCATCTGCCTCTTATTGTCTGCATCCCTTCTCTATGCCCAGAGCATTCAAGAGCAAGTGAACCTCATGTGGCTTAAGGTAAATTCTGGAAAAGGATCTTGGGGCCTCCTGATTTTGGTTTAGATACCTATATTCTGGCCACTAGGCAGTTAAGCCCAAAAATATTTTGTGAATCTGGCCCAGGTGTGTTTTTGATAGACCTGTCAGTACTTCAGCTGGAAGGCAACTGCAATTTTGAAACGATCGAAAATGTGATAAAATTATTTTTGCTGCTCACCAGCTTATAAATTCATCATTTTCCACTAAAAACAGACCCATACAATTTTTTATGCACCACTTAAAGTTAAATTGATAATATAGAAATTATGGAAAATTGGCCAACTGAAAATTGTATAAACAATACTAAATATGAGCCCTGATGCTTTCAAAAGAGAAGTAACTGCTTACTTTGAATGGGTAGCCTGCAATTATTAAAGAACCAGTAAGGTGAACATCAGTAGGTTCAAGGCAAGTAAAGAAGTATCCTCCTTTATGGATGATGGAAATTTCTTTACAGATGGAATAGACTACCTACCTTCTAGATCCACATCTTTCTGCCCTTGTTGCCCTTGTTGAGGGACTGAAGAAAAGGAAAGGTATATTAAAATCAGATTTGTGAGGTGCCTAATTTGGACAGACTAAATCCATTCCATGCTCCTATCTGAAATTTTGACCTAAATTCTGAAGATTAATTAAATAGTAAATCTAAATAACTGATTTGTTTCTTAGTTAAATTCTTAGGGAAGCTATCACAGAATTCTAGAGGTTTGTTTTTTTTAGTGATAAAAGCTTAGAAATAATGTGGCATACAGTTCTCACAGAACTGTTATTTCACATGAGGTTTCTGCCTTGTTTACTTGAAGGTACTAGTCATATTCCCTAAGTTTTTTCATCTTAATCCTTCATAAAATTTGACATTCTTTCCTGCACTCCTAAATTTGCTGTTTCCCAGCCTTAGGCATACCATGTCCTTCATCTCACCCTTTGAATGTATATTTACTGTACACCAATCAATCAAAGAATCCAGTAATAACATCTTTCATAAACTGCCAGAATATCAGTACAAAAGGCCATCAAAAAATCTCTCAAGACAAAATGAATAGGTGCAATTTCTTTATCTGACAAACTATTTAACTGGCCTAATATTTATTAGAAGTAAATGATCCTGACAGCTAAATGCAACATTAAAAAAAAAAAGTAATTAAATAATCAAATAGAGTATGTGATAAAGCAATAGGTGAACACTTCCAGACACAATTTTCTTTTTGTGAAATGAAGATGTACAGGAAAACACAGTATTCAGCCTATTAAAAAAGATTAAAACAGTCCCAAAAGTTCAACATTTTATAGTTTTACATGTTGTAGTCTGGCAAGGAGAAGACCCATTCTAAGTAGTATTGCTAATACTTATTATCCAAACCCTGAATACAAAAGCAATTATATTTCTTATGATGAACTTCATATAGTCCTGGAGGGTAGGAAGATGCTGGTGGAGATCCTGAGTAAAACATTATATTACATAAACCTCAATATATCTTTTATAGTTCATTCAAAAATATACGTGAAATAAAATTAAGAGCTATGTACAACACCAAATATTTTTCTAATTATTTTCTTTCATACAAAAGGGAGTGGTTATCCATAGGCTTGCCATTTTTGGCTTTCATGATTGGAATAAGGATGCATTTACATTATCTAGGTTTCATTATACTAGTTTTATTTCCTTTGCTGCTTCAGTTTGAGGTTTTTTTGAGAGAAAAGTTGATAAAAGGAAGCTAAATAAACTTGCAATTTAAAGTATGAAAATGCTCTGTGGCAAGAGATTGGACAGGAAATCTCCAAAGAGAAAACTCATTAACAATACATAAGCCCTGAATATGTGGGAGATTCTCTGAAAAATGGGTACCAGTTAAACCTGCAATTAACTTGTGAATTAGGAGCAGATGAATATAATGATGTCTAATGAATGAATGTCTGGTTTGAAATAAATGACTACATTAAACTAGCATAGTTGTGTGTATTTTCTAATCCATGCAGTACAAATACAAATTTTCTTTTAGAAAATGGACCAAATCTTTTTAAGTCAAAGGCCCTCTTCCTTTTGATGAAGCATCTATCTGAATATATATTAACAGGTGAAAGGAACGGGCAAATCAAATGACAGACATAGCAAAGTAGGTACCTCACTACAAGGGCTGGAAGTGAGGTCCTTCACAATAAACCTACATCAGATAAAGTGCATGCTTCAAAAAGAACTCACTGAAGTTATCTGGTCAGAATTTAGATGAAGTCAATCAAAAGCAGATTTTCTCATTTATATTTGTTCCTTTTCCTTTCCTTAGGGAAGGATAGAAGATCCAGTAAAACTGATTACTTTCTAACTACCAAAGATTATTGTTAATTTTGAAAAGAGCAATTAGAAATAAGACAAGCATAATTTGCTAAAATTATCACTAGTGGGTAATTTTATTCCTGTAGAAAAAAAATCAATTTCATGGGATGGCATTTTTCTTAACAGAGGAACAAAAATTAATTTCAAATTTCTATGTGGTTAAATGGAGAAACAGTTTTTCTGGGTCGTGTATACAAAAGCAGATCAAACTCTACACAACTGAATCAGATATCATCATGGGCAAAAGTTCAGGCCAATATGCAGGGGATGGGGAAAAAAGAACAACAAAAACTCAAGAAAGGTGATTTACAGATATTTGTCCGTGAAAATGTGAAAGGCCCCATGCTGTCAGAGTGGCATCTCCCAGGCAACCACACCTCAGACAGAATTGGCAACAAATATAAGATGCAGCTGTTATATGTTACATATTCATAATATTCTATTTCTTTATTCATTAGATTGGCTAGAATATGTTCCTGTTTGAAATATGGGCATGGTTTATAATTGCTTAATATTTAGTATCTGCATATAAAATACAAATAGAACTCAACCAGTTGTGTGCAATTTGTATATTTTTATTATAATTCCCTTAGAAAACTGCTATCCATTTAAAAATGTAAAGGGGAGAAAATAGTATAATTCATATATATCTAGATAGATAGAGATGGAACAATAAATGTAATGTGTATCTGTAAATATGTACTTTTGTAAGCCTATTCTGTATATCTACAATATAGATATGTCTGAGATACAAATATGTATATCCATATATATTTTCACTTAGGTGAATTGTGATATATGCTTGTTAATGTTAATTGTGTCTGTGCATACATACACAAACACAACCCCTCAACCCCTCAACATATAAATATTTTTTTTTTTTTACCACATCAACACAAAAGATTGAAGTTGAAATTACATTTGTTTTTTACCATTCTCTTTTTCAAGCAGGGCTTCCCACAGCCAGTTGATTAGGATCACATCCAGATGCCTTTTGAGTACCTCCGAAGATGGAGATTCCACCACTTCCCTGAGCAATCTGTGCCCCAGCTCAGTCATCCTCCCAATGGAGAAGTCTTTCCTCCAGTGTTTCAGTTTGTGTCCATTGCCTCTGGTGTTGTCTCTGGGTACTCCTGAGAAGAGCTTGGTTCTGTCTTTGCATCCTCCTCCGGGTATCTGCACACAGACATGAGATCTCCCCAGAGCTCTTTCTTCTCCAGGATGAACAGCCCCAGCCCTCCCTGCCTTTCCCCACAGGAGGGCTTCTCCAGCCCTGAATCACTTCTGCCAGCTTTCACCACACTCCCTCCAGAGTCTCCCCTTGCACTGAGGAGCCCAGAACTGGGCACAGCACTCCACATGCACCTAACCAGGGCTGAGAAGTGGGGCAGCATTGACTCCTTCAACCTGCTGACAACATTTTCCTGAACACAGCCCAGGTTTTCCTTTGTCTTCTTTACTCCAAGGACACGCTTCTGGCTCCTGTGAATACATACAAACTTACATACACATGTTCTGATTTATACTGGGCTTGATAGAAAGGACTAAAAGAGGATTTAAAAAAGATAAATCTCCATAAAATAATGTGCAGTATTTTTCTCTTCATGAGATATAAGATTGTTTAGTGTGGCCTAATTTTTTTCAAAGCACCAGTTCTTGCATGAAATATATACATTATCTTTATTTCACCAAATTTTTACTCACTGACAGTATGAAGTTAAATAACAGCTTTAATATTCTGTTTCCATCAAACAGGATAAAACATCCTTTGGGGAATGGTAATCTAAAGGGAATGGTATATATATATATGTGTGTGTATTTATATATACATATATATATATTTTCCAACCTTTCTGGATCTTGGAACGCAGCCCAGATTAATAGTCATTAATTCTCTGAATCCAAAAGTGTCTAAGCTTCACTTTAAATAAAATTAAGGATTCAGATTCTCAATGGCACTCAGCAGCTTTCACCTAGTTTAAATTAAATCTAATGGAATTTAGTTAGTTTTTGAGCCTGTGTGTAGGTACATAATGTAGAGACAAGCTGGTGAAATCTCTGCCTTCCTGCCTAAACATTCCTGCACCAAAGACGTTGTATTCTATTAGGAGATTTCATAAACTGAAGTTTTATTACCCCTTATATTTTGAGACTTATCAGCACCTCAGTTTATTAAAGGTTTAAAACCTGAATGTTTTTCTATCACAATTCCCCACTTAGATTTTCCCTGTGCATGCCATCAGTGCAATACCCCTGAGTCTGGTGAGTGAAATATGAATCTAAGAAAACAGTGGATTTCCAGATGCAACTTCCCATCTATTTTATTCCACACTTACCTACTTAGTATACACATCCTATATATCCTCTTCAATAAATATTTAACTTTCCCCACCTACAGAAGAATTGAAAACCCAACATAAACATTTTGATATAAGTTCTAAAGCCAGATGAGTGGTAATACTCAACAGGTAAAAATCTGAACTGAAAAGATTTTACTCTATGTGGAAACTTTACATGATGGGAGGTGAAGAATTTTGCTCAGCTCCTGGAAAATACACCAGCTCAAAAGTAACATAGTATTTGTTTTCCCTTTCCTCATTGCTCATTAAGAAAAGTCTATTAATTTTCCAAGTGTCAAAGAAAGATCATGGGTGAACTGAACTTACCAGATGATTTTTATTCAAAAATCCTCAGACGCTAACATTTTCAGACTGCAACCATTCACAAACAGAAACCATCCTTAATGACTCCTGTAGTTTAGGTTTTTTGTTTAATTCAGCCGACTACAAGGTGAATGTTCTTGTTTTTTCTTTTGACCTTTACATTTTTAATAAATGGAGATCTGTCAGGTGTTTTTCTAGCCAAACACAGCACCCACAGTGTAGTGGTGTGTAAGATCATTAGCTTTCATGGTTTAAAGTCAGGTGAACCTGAGCATCTGCTTTATTTCTATTTTTCATTCTACAAAGCATTCATGAGTAACCAGCTGTGTCTCATGCCAGCTTTTTCTTCCAAGTGTCCTCATGTAGCTTGTTCTGAGTGAGTGTATGATGAAGGAAGGACACAGAATCAGGCTGGTTGCCATAGAGCCAGAGACAATGCCCATGGTTCTGCAAATAAAACTGACAACTAAACCAGTTGACAAATTTTGTCCCCCTTCTGGCTGAAAACTCTAATAGGACGATTTCCAACAGGATAGATATGCTGATTTTTTTCTATTTCAAGGTACAGCTCAAGTAAGATTCATGGCAGCAACTGAAGCTGAAGTAAGCTGGGCAGTCAGAGAGAAAGTATCAGTAAAAAATTCCACTGGGCTGTACACAGCACAAATGTGGAAGAAAATGAATTCCAGCACCATAGACTGTCAGATCTGGCTGAGGCTCTGCATTCCCTAGTGACCATGTGTACAACATGCATTTCATAGGACAGGTAACATGACAGAACTCTGGCTACTATCATTGCTTATCTTCGTAAAGATGTGGGCAAGAACGAAGCCTCTTGAATAAATGTCACCTTTTCAAGATGCAAGTTGAGAGGAAACATCAAAAGCTCAGTGGAATATTCCAGCTTAGTTTAGTGCTCCTGAGTATGTGCTTTGGTGTGCCAGTTCTGGTAGACAGAAACTGGAAATGAATGTTGAGACCTGCAATATGGCCCTTTTAATCAGTTCTTAAATAAGGTGTAGGAGTATCTGAAATACCCCTAGAGAGTCACAGGATTAAATCTACTCACAGCCAGCACAGGGAAAAGGGAGCAGGCTGACAGAGATTTACTGTGCTGTGTTTCCCAGGATCTCTTGTCCCAGTGCTGGCATCCTGAAGATCTGTGTTCCTGCTGCTGGGAACTCTACAGACCTGTGGCTGTTTCTGAACTTGGTCCATAAAGAGAATTCAGTCTCCATCCCTTCAGTTCTGTAATGGCATTAATCCCTGGCCATTTCTTTAGCATTGAACCCTCCCTTTGTTCAGACAGCTCTTGCTCTTTAGAACAGCAAAATTCTTGGTCCGCAGTGCTGAGGAGCTTAAACTGCCAGTGAGCATTTTTTCACCCCATTGAGTCTGATTATACTTTTATTCACTGCACAATATTTATCTCTCTACTTTTTTTTTTTCTTTTAGTCTTAAAGCTTAGCAGCTTTGACAGCTACATAATACCTCTAAGTATTTAAAAGCACTCATTATAGTCTTTGGGAATTGCAGTTTCATTCTTACTAGTCATTTACTGCCTTTAAACATTCAATATCTTTTCATGAAAAGTGATTCTTTGAGGTAATGGCAGGAAAAATATTCTCTCCAGCTTATTTTGCAACTTTCTCCAATTTTTCAAGACTTCTTTACAACTTTTCACTTCAAGTGCTTGAAATCAGTTCTTTCTGCCACCAGAAATGAAAAACAAGGATTCATATTACTAAACTTTACTAATATGCTCAAGTGTTCCTCAACAGGACCATTATTTAAAAATGAAGCTCAGGATACTTGGAAGAATCAGCTGCTTTTATGTCCAGTGCTTCTTCCCCCAGTCACTTTTATTGTCTTTTATTGGATTCTCCAATTTCCCAACATCTTTTCCGTACTCAGAGGAGGGGACCAACCTGGACTCTTCCAGATGCAACCACTTGTGTGTAAAATAAAGGGGAAAATCCCGTCCTCCAGCCATCTGTCTGCCTATGCAATTGGTAATTCAGCTGATCACATATTTAGACTTTACTGCTGTCAGGGCACAGTGCTGATTGCCATCCACCAGGTCCCCACACCCTCTTCTGCAGATTTATCACTGAGTCAGTCAGCACCCAGCCTGCATCCCAGCACAGGGTGGCCCCAGGTGCAGGACTTCACCTCTGGTGCTTCTCAACTTTATGTGGTTCTTGCTGGCCACTCCTCCAGCTTCCTGAGGTTCCTTAAGTCAATGTGACTCTAAAACGCTTTCATAAAATATTTGGAAAGTGACTGTGACCTTTCTGATATTTTATACGCATGAAAATATAAAGTAGTTGAAGTTTAAGCAGACAAAAAAGGAGACAAATTGTATTGCATGGCCTGCAAATATGCACAAGCTGCATAAATGAATGTATTAGAAGTCTCATAATATCAATAGGGATTTTTGACAATTCTTTAATATTTTTAGCAGATATATTTGGGGATATTTACATTTAACACCTCCTAGTAATTTTATTTTGCTGTTGCAAAGAAGTTAAAAGCGTAAATCAGAAAAAAAAAACCACAAAAAACCACCAAACAGTCAGTAAGGTTTTGCTTGTTGGGAGCAACAAAAATAATTATCTTTGCCACTAATTCAGTGAAAATGATCTTGCAGCTTGGATTCATGAGTAATAGTTCTAGTAACTAAAGAGAAGTGGTATTCATGAACTTTATATAACTTCGACAATGTTTTTGTTTCATTATGTTTTCTCTGTTCATACTGATTAATTATCAAAATTTTGCTAATGGAGTTTACTTTGGTTACCCAATCAAAACCTCTAATTCTTTAGCAAGACACTTGGGAAAAAAAAAAAGAACCATCAAACTGCATCAAACTGTTAAATTAAAACCATTAACAACTCAACACTATTCACATAAATAGCAAAGGGGTTTCCACACACAAAAATAACTTCAACATAGCATCTTAACACAACTCTTAACAGTAATGCACACATTGTTGTCTCATTCTTGCTCCTCAGAGACCTTGCAACAGGGATCTCAACACCCTGACAGGGAGCAGCCTTCTCTGAGTTATGTTTTAGGAATTGTACAGACTGAAATACAATCAACTCTTTTTTCTATAGTGTCACTTAATAAAATATAGGTTTATTTCAAACTCAATTTTCTAGAGTGGAGCTTGTCAGTCATATTAGGTTATGGTACTCTAGAAAATGTCAAATATATTGAATATGCCAGAAGCATGTAACATGCTAAAATGACTCAATTTTGAGACTTTCATAGTAGCTGGGGTAGGGTAGGGGGGTTTTAGAAGAAATTTTACTAATTCTCTAAGATTTCAAATGCTCTTTTTAATCCTGAAATTATAGACTGTCAGCTGTGCCATAGCCACACATTCTTTCATCCACTTATGAGGATTAAAATTAACATCTATTGCAAAATTATTATTTCTGTGAAAATACTGTGCATTTCTTAATATGAAATTGGGCGAAAACGTCAGTTTGTATTGTCACTTCAGGTTCTGTGACATTCATTGACTCATGTGGTATATGACATCCACCATCTGTGAAGCTATCGCGTTTATTTAAAGTGCTGCCTACACTCCATTTTCATCCAGGAAATATATTTCTTCTATTGTCAGCACATCTTGACAGCTGTACAAATAAGACAGATGAGTTTTGGGACCTTTTTGTCCAACCTCTTTGCTTTTGCAGAATCTTTGAAACCTCTTGGGTGTCTAGATGTTAGGAGCCAAACGTCTTTGCTGTATTTAAAATAGGAAAGCTCAGCTATTGCTGGAGGCTGCTGGAATTTCCATGTTCTCACAAGCTCAGGACTAGACTGAATGTGTTTAGATCCAAATTATTCAAGCTTTGAGAGCTAGAAAAGTCTCCCAGGGTACCTGGTAAAAAGCATGTAGCAATGCACATTGCCTGACAGCTTTGCCACTCCTAGAGTTGTGTCACCAGGACTGTACTCCTCCAAGAGCACTGGTGGCCTCTCCACAGCCACTCTGTCAGATGGGATTCACTGATTTCCAAAGCACATCAGCAGTGGTTCAGCCAATGCAGCCAGGAGGGTCTTCCTTAATGAGTAAATATCAGAATAAGAGACAGGATTTACATGTTATAATTTCACATACTAATTAAGCACCATCCTAATATTTCTACCAGCATGTGATGGATCCTGAGGGCTTCTGTGTAGATACCAAAATGGAAATATTGTCACTTAATTCCTTGGACCTTTTCTTCCTTGTTTAAATTTTCTGGTTTTCTTGTTTTCTGATAGTTGACAGATCCCAATTAAAGTGAATTACAGCAAGTCCCTAAGAACCAATTGTTGGTCTGTCACTGTGAAGAGTAGCTCTTATCACTATCATTGGTGTCATACATCTGCATTTTAAAGCCAGATCCCTCAGCCAGTTTTTCCAGTCAAGGCAGTATCTGCTAATCTATTCACTGACATTAACATATTCCTAATTTTCATTCAAGATCCCTTTTTTTTTGTATTACCCAATGGCCTCAATTTTTATTTCTTCTAGAGGAACACTGTACCAGCTTCCTCCGCCTTTCCAGGTTTTATGTTTCTGATACAAAAATTTATAAGGTAGAAACAAACTAAACCAACAAAACATTCCTGAGCATTTGACTAGTAAAAAGAAATTGGGTTCTTCTGTATGCTCCTATCAAAGAAGCTCTTAGAATTCTTCAAACACTGTGTGTTCTGTTTCATATTTGAGAAGGATATTATGACAAGAAAATCTGCACTGTTGACAATGCTCATAAATTTCTTAACATCATGCCTAAATTCCCATCCTAAGCAAGGAGAAAATAGCCAGTGAGTGTTCTGATCTACACGTAAATCTAGCAGCTGCTGGCAAGGAGGAAAGAGGGTATTTTGGACACACTGAAGTTCTGTGCACCTTCTCTTGTTCCCAAATAAGTCTGGGCAAAAAGTTGCCTGAGCCTACAGAGGGATTTTTTATGACCGTCACTTTGTATGTCTTAATGAGATTTAATAAATTTATTTATCCTTTAATTTCATTAGGATCTGTAATGGATCTCTACTCTCTAGAATAGCACTCCTTAATACAAGAAGTAGCCTCTTTGTCACAGTATTTCTGTTATACATTCCTATAGCTTTCTTTCCTTTCTTCCACAGGACTGAAGTGAAGAGAACAAAAGCTAATCTTTATTTTTGTACACTCCGGCATGAAAAGCTGTCTTCATTTTCTTTATATTTTTCACGAAGAATGAGCTTAGTTAAGTTACATTTATTTTCTTGTGCTTTGTTCATGGAGGACAACATTTGTCTTAAAACTGAACTGTGTCTTGGTCACAGTTCTGATGCTTAAATCAACAGCCTAAGAAAGAGACAGTCTTTCAGTAGGAAGGTTAAATTTGCAGAATTTGCCTGAATGAGGGTAAGGAAAAGCGTGACGTGGAATTGTTCAAGCTCTGGGATGCCATAACTTTGTCCATACCAGGGTTAGGCTTTTTCTTTAACAATAAGAAGATAAGACAGAGAGGAAAAAAAGTTCCATTGGAGAGGAAAATATCCAGGGAGTCTCCAATTCCGAGTCTAATTAAGAGCATGAAAAGACAAATTTAATTTCAAAAATAAAATAAAACAAGAGATTATATACCTCATTACAGCATTTGAAATGTCACTGCAGGAAAAGAGACAAGAGAGCAGAAGTTTAGCTTTAAAGCCCTGTATTTCAAAAATCTTTACCAAAATTTTTTTTAGATTTTTTAAAAGTTTCACACACACATACATCCACACACACAAACAAAGTCTTGATCCCTAGAAGAAATGGCTGATATTATGTGTTATGAGTGAAAGGTATTTGGAAAATAATTTGGATTTAAGTTGATTGTATCATTTTTACAGAAGAACTTAAGCTCAGTGTACATGTACATAAAAATATATATTGATATTAAATTGTACATATACATAAAAACATATATTGGTATTAAATTTTCCTTCATAGGAAAATGAAAAGTTCAAAACACTTTTAACAGTTTCTATCTTTTAAGTTTTAATATCTCATGAAGACAGTTAAGCAAACTTATAGATCAAATTATTGATCAGTAATGTAAAAGGTTCTATTTTAATTTTGTTTAAATTAAACAAAATTAAATATGCAGATGAAAACTGCATATTCTTTTCTTAAAGCTTTGCATACTTATTATTAAACACCATAAGAGAATGATCTTTTATCCTTCCCTCCACACTGCTTTGACAGAAAAATAATTAAAGTCAGGCAGATCTAGAAAGGAAGGGGTATAGTTTTCTCTGAAGCCTCTTGGTGTATTTCATGCCTTGGGATTGATCCTTGAGCTCTTGCACCTGAGGTTGATATCCTTGGACTCTGGAGATTCTGCAATGTAGACATCAGCATCCATGGAGAAGGACCACATCTTCTTATCACGCATTAAAGGAACATTCTGAAAGTACCCTTCCTCAGAAATTGCAACTACATCTAAATTTTATATTTTATATCAGTTTGGCCAAAAAAGTAATATTAATAATTTTGTTCCTATTTGCCTGCATTGACTGCAGAAAGGGCCCAGATAAGTTAAGGCTGAGGAGTCATTTTAGAGCTAAAGATCCAACCTGTACAGTTTTATCTTTATCCAAGCAGCAGGATATCCAGCTCCTAACTTGAATCCCACTTTCATCTACAAAGTAGGCAGAGCAGTGAGAGCTTTTAAAATACATTAAATTCCCATGATGAAAGGTACTACAGAAGTGCAAAGCTGTTATCACCCTTGACTACACATCTGCAGCTGCTTATAACATCTTTGCTATGTTATTATTTCTAATGTCATTGCTCTTTCAGTCTCAGATGACATCTTTGATGTTCACATGATTTAGCGCCAGTGTTGTTTTATTTATTATTCATGTCTCTGTGCTACCTTTTTAAAACAACTGATTGTTTTCATGGTTCTTTGATCAGTGTTCTTTTGTCAATAGTTAAACTATTAACTTTCACAAACCAATTAGTTTTAAAATAGTTTTGAATTCCTTCTTCATTCCTGTCTCTGTTGACCTATTAAGACATTCTATATTTTCATCAGAGTATATTTTTAAAAGTCTGTCATGACTTCAGGCTAGAAGGGACAGATGTTACAGTGAGCAGAAGCAATCTTTCACTGTATTTTCAACTAGATATTTCAACTTGTTTTGAAACTGTGTTTATGCCAGATAAGAAAAAAGGACTGAACATCTTGAAATGTTTTCAGTGCACACAGAATACTCTGTAAGGACAGAGTATGCACTTTTATTGTTTGCCCTGGCAAAAAAATTTCATTTCTCATAGCATTTATTGGATTTTATGTAACTTTTTAAATAGTCTCACAGTGACTAATATTTGAAAGTTAAAAGAGATGTTTTCCTTCAAATAAATCAGTACTTTTCAATATTTTTAATGTATGGGACAGTAGATATTTTCATGTGACAAGTATTTGTAGAGGCTCCATGTACACAAGACTCAATATAACACATATTAGTTTTCTTTTCCTTTTTATATTAGTTCTGAACTCTATAAAAATAATTTACAAAGTGTCAGGGGTATAGAAAACCAAATCTGTAAATGAAGAAGTTCATTGTCATTGCCTTGTTTATCAGTAGAATTGTCTATCAGTAGATAGAACTTTTAGACAGGTATTTAAGAGTTAAGTAAGGAGGTTTTTTATGTATTTACTTTATTGTTGACAAGGATACTACAGTGCTTCTGTTTAGTATATTATTTCACTTCAGCACAGCTTGCCAGAGTTTGCTGCAATGTAGAATTTCTACTCTTCAGATTAAGTGGACTTTAAATTTTAATAACCTATGTCTCCAAACTGGGAAAAAAGGTCAAAGTAAATTAAATAAACAAAAAACTAAACAAACATCCTCAAAACCACCAAACAAACAATCAAAAAGAAAAACACAAAACCCCAAACCAAACAAACAAACAAAAAAACCATAAAAAAAGAAAATCAAAGCAAAACCATAAACAGAATTCCAGTTCTACAAATTTAATTTAATTTAATTTTTCTTTTTCTTGAATTTGCCTTCCAGGATGCCAACCTTCAGATACTTGAAAAGTCAGGAAGGATGGAGACATGGATGTATGAAATGCCAGGAAACTCCAGAGGGAATTCCTGCAACTGTTTCATTCCCAAGAGTCTGGAAGCAGGTCAATGACAAAGTGCCTGTGGAGAGATGCTTCCATGACACCCAAGGAAAAGCAACAGAAAGCAAATCAACCCACTAACCTGCCTTCAAGCAACTTTCAGAAATATACTGTGTCCTTGTAGGACCCTTAATTCTACCACATTATTATGCTATGGTGGGAAATAATCAGTGAGTATTGAGTTTTCATGTTTGAAAGCTGAAGAACTTTGTGATTTCTGAAGCAAGACACAGGCTCCATCCTTTTTTCATTATGAAAACTGTGAAGTCTTTTACCAGCCATATAGACATGAAAATACTTATGATTCACATAGTATCTAATCTATAATTGCTTACTAAATTTGACATCCAAACCTAACCTTGAAGACACAATGCTCACATTTCTCACAGGGAAAGAATGAGATAAAGCCGTGGAATTCTGCTTATGCCTCCCTTGCAGCATTTATTGCCCTTTCAATTGAAATAGTTATGAGTAAGCCATGACTGGACAGGTGAATGCCAAGATGCCTTGGTGATATTTGAGCATCTGTTGAGCTCAAAAATTGCTAGGTGTTATTGACTGTTAAAAAACAAACCAAACCAAACCAAACCAAACCAAACCAAACCAAACCACCAACCAATACAGAAAGATTGTATCCAGGAAAAACAAAAAAAACAAAGTGAAAATGCAATATTTTAAGTACTGCTTATGACCTAAAATACTGCATCATCAAATATTTTGCCCTCAGTGAAGCAAGTTAAGAGTTAGACCAGCCAACGAGCTATCTCTCATTTGACTCTTAATCTCCAGATTGCTGACATGGTCAAATGTGCTCACTAGCTCAGATTTCCAAAATCATTTAGAAGTGGAAGATATTTTTATGGTGGACACATTCACTGACACATTTACAATGTGGAAAGAGATAAATGCAGTTCTAATCATGAAACATTGCATCAGACTGTAGAGACATTGGGACCTGGAGTCAAATCAGGGAGCAGCAAGGACAAAGGGCTTCAGGATATTGCAGCACTGTATGACATAGGCAGACATTTCACCTTGCTAATATTTTTAGAAAACATGTAAGACGATATTGCACAGCATGGAAATAGTGTAGTGCAGAAGCCAGTGGCCTGGATCTTTAAATTAAAATAAAAAATTTATTTCCAACAATGAAGGTCTGATTCTATCTCACCTAACTGCACAGTTTTAAAACAGTGCTTATTAAGCATTGTAATTTCTTACACATTACCCCTTAAAAATGGAAAAAGAGGAAATATTTCAGCTACCATCTGGATATTGCCTCCCTGCTTCTACAAGCATAGGATTTTCTTAATTTAGGATGTTAATTGAGCTTTTTCACGAGAGAGTGCAATGCTGGGTAAATTAATCCACATCTATGCTTCCACTATGGATCTCATACCCATATATCACACAGCTACCTATATTTCAATACAGCAGACCAAAACAGAGAGTCTCAGAAGAGAGGGCTGTTCAAAACCATCAGGGGTTATGTGAGAACTGGCAGCTGATGAAGGAGAGTGAACCCACCCTGGAGGAGACGGTGACAGTGCCACCGGCACGCAAAGACGAGACCATGTTGGTGCTTTCAGCTTGGGAAGGCTCAAGCCCATGTCTCCTCCTTACAGGTAGAATGCTCCATCCATTAGGGTGCAGAAAGAACAGGGGGACTGGGGAAAGGGGCCTTTGCCCACATTTTCAATGCTTGGGGTCAACAGAAAGCTAAGCCAGGAAAAGCTTGATGCAGGAAAGCAAAACCAAACTATAGACTCTGTACCTGAGATGCTGCACTGCAGCTCCTTCAGAGGGAAAGGGTTTCTCCTTCCTCCAGAATTTAGAATTTTATTAATTAAACCAGAGTCCAAAACAGACCTGCAATGCAGAATTATGCTAATAGCATAGAGACACAGGGACCTCCTCCTACTTTTGGTATGCAATAGCCATTTTTCAGTACTCTCAAACCACAGAGACCTGAGTTCTGAGAAACTGAAGACTGGCACAAATTGCCAGCAGTATGCCTTAATTTTGATTTACATTTCCTTCACTCCAGACACTCCAGAAATAAAGGGAATTTAAAAGTGATAAATTATTGCAATATATCAAGGTCTGATTTTATTTTCTGGAATTCTCTTTGTTTTGTAGAATATTGTCAGAAAAATTACAATTATACAGGCATTAAACCTTGCCTGCAGTGAACAGCCTTTTTGAATATTAATGAGAATACACACACAAAACAAAATTTCAGGCAGAAGTTACAACTGAGCTAAAATAAATCAATAAAACAATTCTTTTGCTACAATGAACAATGAACAAGCTGATGATCTTCCATGGCTTATTATAAATAAATCAAATAAGCAGATGTAATAAATGACTTATTTTGGAAACATTATTTAGAAATAAGTAGAAAACACAGGCAAATAAGATTATGTTGTAAAAGGTGATATATTACTCCTACCAGAAAAAAATGAACTATGAGAAAAAGTTTACTGAAAAAGAAACAGGTTCATAAGGTAAACACTGTGACATTGAATCACGACAGCAATGGCACATTGCACACAGCAGCAAACCTGCTTGTTAAGCAGGTTAATGCAGCTCATTTAGTCTCTTTGCTTTTCCTGTACATACAGATACAGCCAGGGATTCCAAGTTGCAATTTGGTGAAACTACAAAGAGTATCAATTTCATGGAGCAGCTGAAGAGAACCCTGGGGCTACGTTTCCTGTCAGAAGAGCTGAAATTACTTTTTTTGTGAAATTTCATAAATTTTCATTTCAGTCTGATTTGGACTGGACAAGTAATCCTGCTTTCTTGCCAGTTATAACCTGTGATGGCATTCTGGAATACATCTGTATTTTCTTTGTTATTTACCAGTAGAGATAACATAGGGTTTTGAAGTATGAAAGATAATGCAGGTTTAACAGAATATTCCCATGCCATTTACTGAATGATATCCTGTAAAAGATTTGATGTATCATAGAGATACTGTGCAGTCTGAAACATTTATTTTATTTATACAATGTTGTACAAGGATTTTGTTAATTCTTTTCTACTGTGGATAAGCACAGTAGAAAAGCATCTGTATTTTAATGTTGACATGATTACATGTGACTACAGTGAGTGAAGTCAAGGGAAAAAATGTTGTTGATATTAAACAAAAGAGAAATTCCTCTAGCAACATCTGGGATAATGTGAAGATTGCATAACTTAGAGCTGCCCATGGTAATTTTGAATTTTTATTCTGTCTGCTAAACACACTTCATCACCCCATAGTGAAGTTTGTGAATCCTCTGCAGAATTGCTATAGGAATAGTTATACATTTGCCAGCACACTTCACAAAGCCAAAGATCTAAACCCAACAGAGACCTCCCCCCACCATGATTATCATCTTCAGCAACTTATTCTAATACAGACAACCAGATATATTTTATTACTTCATGTTGCTTTAATCATGCAGATTCATATCCCCAAAGATATCAATAGCTGCAGAGAAACTTGGTTTTCCAGAGCACACTCATTATATTTTGCAATGTTTAGAGCTTTGGGCCAGTAAGTTGTGTTCCTTTAGGGAAAATTCCATTCTCCTGGTTTGTTTCGTTTTCATTTATGAGCCATTTTTTGTAAGCATGAAGTTTTTAAAAATAGTACTATACCAAGAAATTAAAAGACAAAAGCATCATGGAGGGAAAGATAAATATTTCATGTGATGAAAACATATTGCAATTTGGATCAAGACTCTTGGCTTTGAAAAAGGACCCTGAAAATAAACCTGAAAGAAGTATTTTTCAGTGTAAATCTAGGCACTTTAATGGTGTTATCAAAGTAATTTTTCCATGGTCCTTGGTTGATGAGCTAATTTAATTCTTTCTAGGGAACAGCAAACAATAGAGTAGAAAGGAAGAATGGAGAGGGATAAAACTCAGATAATGGTGTGCATAATGCTTCATACTTTGATGGCTTGTGTTCCTTGGCACTTGAGTCACGAGAGCAAACCTGAATCTCCCAGTCGACACTGGAGAGAGGCTGCTCATTTTACATATCATAGAATCAAAAAGTGGTTTGGGTTAGAAAGAACATTAAAGACCATCTAATTCCAAGTCGCCCCCATGGGCAGGGACACCTTCCACTAAGCCAGGTTGCTGAGAGCACCGTCCTGCCTGGCCTAGAACAATTCCAGGGATGAGGCATCCACAGCTCCAGGCAACCTGTGCCAGTGCCTCACCACTCTCACAGAAAAGAATTTCTTCCCAACATCTAACCTGAACCTTCCCTCTTTCAATTTAAAAACATTATCCCTTGTCCTATCATTGTCTGCCCATATAAAAGGTCTCTCTCCAGGCTTCCTTTAGGTAGTGGAAGAAATAAAATGTGCCCAGAGACTTCTCTCCTCCTGGCTAAGCAAGCTTAACTCTCTCAGCCTATCTTCATAGGAGATGTCCTCAGAAAAACTCCTTGGAAGAAAAACCCCAGAGGGATTGCAAGGGTCACTAGTTAATATTGACAGCTAATATTGAACAGCCAGTCTGCTCCAATGAATCTGCTCCACACCAACTCTTAAACTTTTGGGCCCCACTGCACCCAGAAAAACCAGATTTATCACACTTCTGCATGGGATCTGACAGCTACACAGATGAGGAGCCTCACATTGTTACTCTTTCTCTCACTCACCTCAGTGGAGATGGAGAGCCTTTGAGATGACTAAAGGTGCAAAGAGGCATCATATTCCTCACACAGTGAGGAAGGACAGAACTCCTAGGAGTCCTACCTGCTGGGTGGCTTGCCTTGGGAGATGGTCTTACTTTAACATTAAAATGGAATAGTCAAGGCTGGAGGTGCTTCTGCAAAAAAATAACTGTATTAAAAGAACAAGAACTAATAGCAAGTAGTCAGTGATGTAACATTTTCATAGTTTAGTCAGTTTTCTCCCCATTTTTCATAAAACATGATAAAATTCACTTTTTGTATTTGTGTGTATGAAAAATATTAAACCTTTTGAGGTCTAATTATATACCTTAAGTCTGGGGCTGGAAAATATCCAATAACAAGTAGATTAGGGGTAAGCTAACAAGAAAGTTTCCTAAAATAATCTGTTTATTGATTTCTTCAGCAGCTACTCATAGTCCAGGAGTCTGTTTTGTGCAGTGTCTGCTCAGCAATGCACAGACCTATTCCCATGTGTTACATGGAAAACAGTTTCTCCCTGCTCTTAAGTGTACAGTGCTCTTAGGTAATCTTCTGGTGGCTATAGAGGAGGACTAGGAACAGGGATGATAAATCACAGTGCACTTTTTAGGTGGAAGAAGGAAAACATTAGAGTCAGGCTTCCTGAGGAGAGAGATGGGCTGACACACAATGTCACAGGAGCTCTGAGAATCATCCCTAAGTGCCTTCATGCAGAACCAGCCTCCCTTCTGGACACTTGGCACATTTACAAATGCCACCATTCACACACAGATGTTTAGCTTCCTAAACTAAACTCCCTGCTCTAACTTAGCAGCCAATGCCATTGTAAATATTTGACAGCATCTCTCCAGGCCTTCAGCAGCCTCCAGGAGAATTCAGGCTCTCCACGCATCCAGCCCCAGGGGTGCATCTGTGCTGCAGCGCTTGAATTGAGCCTTTTGTCACTGACTGGCTGCAATGAACACTGGCCTCATTAACTGTATTGATCATTGACTGATAACTTGTGAATGCTGCCATCTGTTTCCAGCTGTCCCCACACACATCTGTAATGGCACATGAAATGCTTTAGGATGTGAAACCTCTCTGGGTGGGAGTCACATATAAAACACAGGATTTGTGGGAAATCAGCTGGAAGCCAGGTGAACTTTCTGATACAGAGCAAGTGACAATGTGACTGTACACACGGTGCCCAGTAATGCTTCCAGGTGGATTCACAAGGAGCTAAACCTACAAGACATGGCAAGAAAAAAGCCAATATTATTATTCATATAGCTTTTTTTCATGGTAATTGAAAAATTAGACTTTCATCTACAGTGTCTACAAGCATCCTCATTTTAGATGCATAGTTTGCTACCAGAGACCGGTACTTCTGAGCAGCAATGAATTTTTGTCAGGAACTACATGATCTCCTATTTGAAATTTTTAGTCCACTTTTATATTAATACGAAAGAATTCTGTCTAAATATACATTTCAAAGTTTCTAGTGTGGCTTATTCGGAATAGCAAAATTAATGAGAACAGCAGTACATACTGCAGGATGGAAAATCTTTAACTGAAATGAAGGTAAGTATTTTGTGTTTGAGAAAATGTCTGACTGACTCCTTTTGTATATGTCAAGATTGCCAGAGAGCAGAAAAACTTTTGGTCAAAAACTCTGGGTAAAATCCTGTTCACAGCATTGTATTAAAAAGGTAATACTCACTTAAACCCTCTTTCTTCTGTTGTTCACTTACAGTTTGCCTAGAGGTCTGATCTCAAATTATTTGGTTGTTTGCATTTTGAACAGATTAATCTATTATGAAGGTGGGTGTGTTTATTTACTTTGAACTAACATGCATTGTTCAGATAAATTGAGCTGTTTTCCTATTTAACATTTTAGGATTTTTGGTTTAGTGTTCTCAGAGCCCTCCAGGCAATGGAACAAATTGGTGGAAAGTAAATTATTAACATACATTCAGTCAGGCATACATAAACAGCCCAATTTAAAGTCATTATGTCTTATATAAACAAGTACTGTATATATTTAAATATTTATCATAATAATTTATAGAGTGGCTGGGTTGCAGAATATCCAAACTCTTTTAAAGAGGTTCTGAAATGTTATGGATTAACTCAGTTATGTATCAACTTCAGCAGCTGTAAGCACAAGATCTCTACAAAGGGAAGAGTGAATAGGTGGAGAAACAATTTGTTTATGGTGAACTGGGTTGTGATGGCTGAAAAAGGGCATAGTCATCTGTTGTGAAGATGAGACTCAAAATTTATTCCTCTTGAGGCATTTGATTTCTAAATTGAACCTTATTAACGACTATTTCCAAAATGAGGTTAATGACTGGGTGAGAAGTTAGAGAGGATGTAGAGCTTCCTCCTCAATTGGTAAAATTTACTTTTGGCTAACACTATTTCAAACAGAAAGAGACAGAGAGAGAAAGAGAGAGAGAGAGAGAGAGAGAGAGAGAGAGAGAGAGAGAGAGAGAGAGAGAGAGAGAGAGAAAGAGAAAGAGAAAGAGAAAGAGAAAGAGAAAGAGAAAAGAGAAAGAGAAAGAGAAAGAAGAGAAAGAGAAAGAGAAAGAGAAAGAGAAAGAGAAAGAGAAAGAGAAAGAGAAAGAGAAAGAGAAAGAGAAAGAGAAAGAGAAAGAGAAAGAGAAAGAGAAAGAGAAGAGAGAAAGAAAGAGAAAGAAAGAAAGAAAAGATTGGCAGAAATTTCTCATTGATATATTCTAGGGAAGCATATCAGTTCCAAATTTTTTCCTTAGAAAGATATTGAAAGGAAACATGAATACAGTTGCATGAATATTAAAACTGTTTTTGAGGTCTTCAGAAACCATATTTTTTCAGAAGAGGTTTAAACCTATAGTAGAAAGAATTTTATTCCAATAATATCTTCCAAAGAAGGAAATCAAAAAAGAACCAATATCTTCCAAATAAGGAAACCAAAGTTAACAGAAGATATAACAAGTCAATGCTGGAATCTCACAGAATCACTGAATGTTCTGAGCTGGAAGGGCACCATCAGAATCATCAAGTCTGACTCCTGGCCCTGTACAGAATATCCCAAGAATCAAACCATGTGCCTTAGAGTGCTGTCCAAACTTCTTGAATTCTGCCAGACTTGGTGCTGTGACCATTTCTCTGGGGATCCTGTTCCAGTGGCTTTTTCTGTTGTCCAACTTAAACCTGCCCTGGCACAGCTTCAGGCCGTTCCCTCAGGCCCTGTCCCTGTCACCACAGAGCAGAGATCAGAGCCTGCCCCTCCTCTCCCCCTCCAAGGAAGCTGTACCTTCAGTGAGCTCTGCCCTCAGCCCCCTCCAGGCTGGACAGACCAAGTGACCTCAGTCACTGCTCACAGGCTTCCCCTCAGGGCCCTTCACCATCTTTGTTCCCTTCCTTGGACACTCTGCAATAGTTTAATGTCGTTTTTACCTTGTGGCATCCAGAGCTGCCCCCAGCACAGGAGGTGAGGCTGCCCCAGTGCAGAGCAGAGCAGGACAATCCCCTCCCGTGCCCAGCTGGCCATGCTGTCCCTGATGGCCCAGGACAGGTTTGGCCCTCCTGGCTGCCAGGGCACTGCTGGCTCGTGTTCTGCTTTGTATCAAACAGGACCCCCAGGTCCCTTTCCATGGCACTGCTCTCCAGGCTCTCATTGCCCACTCTGTGCACACAGCCAGGGTTACCCCGTGCCAGGTGCAGAATCAGCACCTCCCCTTGTGAAACTCCATAGGATTGGTGAATGCTCATCTTTCTGATTTGTCCAGATCTCTCTGAAAGGCCTTTCTGCCTCTTCTATTTCTAAAATTAATTAATTCAAAAATATTTTTGAAAATGTTTGTCAAATTTTAATTTTCATATTTCAGCTTTAAAACTGAAACAGAAATAATAAATCTTTGGTTTGTGGTTTGAGTGAATCTGTTCTTGATCACTCTTTTCCCTACCATTTTCATTTCTTCTTTCTCTACCTGTGTTTTCTCCTAAAGAAAGGACAAAAATGAAAGAAATAAAAGGAAATTCATAGCAAACTTTCAAGTAATTTTAATACTTTTCAAACTGACAAAAATATGAAAATTGTTGAAGTAGAATATCCAATTTTTAAAATTATTTCTTCAATAAATATAGAGGGTTTAGGCTTTTTCTTTTTTTTTTTCCTACAATCATTTGCCTCTCTTGAAATACCTGAGAGCTTACTATTATTTAAATACTCCTAATTCAAAATCTGACACAGAAACAGAATGAGAAATCATTATTCACTATAAATTTTTATATTGCTTTCAAAATAAAGCTGTAAAAGCCTTCTGTCAAAATGTCTGTAAACCTCAGACAGACAGATATTCATGTAATATTGCTAATATCTCTGAAACCATAAGTTTTACTCATGGTATAAAGCAAGATACAAAAAAGATTTTTTGCTAAAAGATAAAATAGTAAAAACTGCTGTGAACCCTCAGATGCATGGGATATTGTGAACCTGAAGGAACTGAAAGGCTGGAAAAGCTTCAACACCTCTCCTTTGTCTTCCAAGTGTTATTAAAGAGCTGTAGCAAATGACATGATTAATAAATCCAGTGAACACCAGAAGAAAGACCTCTAAAACTCAGGCTATGATTATGTTTTGCCTTGGATGACTTTGCTCAGTCAATAACGTTAAAGCTTTTAGAGCTGAAATGTGGCATCAGCAAATCAAAATATTGGCAAGCTCTCAGACTGAAGTATCAACTTGATATGGAAATTGTAGAAAAGTATAATTATTAAAAGACATTTTTGAAGATACTAATGATAATAATATTCTTATATGTCTGTTCTTTTTAATGAACATGGCATATATTTATTTAACTGTCTTCACAGTTTAGTTGGGATTGTGCGGTAGCACCTGCAGGTTGGGATTCTTATACTTTCTCTTCCCTGTATTTTCATACCCAGGTACTTGATTTTAACATTTAACTACACTGTTTTTATTGTAAGTAATTATTAGTAACTATTATTCAAAATTAAGAAAATATTTTATAACCATTTAAGACAGCATCACCAAAACATACTCAAGTGAAATTCTAAATTCCTTCCCATGCTTCTCTTCATACCATTTTCCTGTTAAAAAAGAATACAACTTGACAGTTTTGACACAATATGTGTGAAGTCAGTTTATGCATTACAGCATATAAAAGAAGTAATATTTTAAGAAAGAAAAAACGAAGCTGGATTTAGATTTCTTGCTATAAGTAAAAAAATATACATCTTTGAGATTTCCAAGTGCTTGTGAAGGCTCCTCCCACCTGAAAGGTCTAAGAATTCTTTTTCTAGGATGGCAAAGCCTTTCCATGGAACATGGGAAAACAGATGTAGCCCTGGAACAAGATTCATGACATTTGTTTAGCTACCTCCTTAATCTTTTAGAAATTCTCCTCCTTCTATAGAAACATCCCAAATGATGTGCCTTAGTCTTGGTTAGGTGAAATTACTTTATTTAGTTATTTTCATTTTTATGGTGTTTTGCTGAATTTTTAAAGCAAAGCCAAGTAAAGATGGCCTTGAGATATGAAGGTGACAAGGTTATTTCCTTTGCAAAATAAATAAGCAGCATTACTAAGGTTTGGCCCATATTAGGAACTAAATGGTTGTAGTGACTGGCAGTTTATGAAATTGAAAGGGAATTCTAAGCATCACTTATAGGTATATTTTTGATGGATGCCTTGTCTAATTCCAAATGTGCATGTAAGCACATTTTAAATTCATGTTTCAGTGATGATAAAAATCATGTTGTGATATTTATAGGAGACTGTTTATAAAACCTAAAAAGCTTTATTAATATTTCCTTGGTCAAGAAAAGTTAAAAAAAAATCTTATATTTTGTCATATATACAAGAGACTTGACACTTGAAAGGAGATACTTGGAAAGGAAAATAAAAGTTGTTTGTGGAGCCAGACCAGATAACAGGAAAACACAAATGGAGACAGGCTTTGGGGATGTCTTTGAAGTCTCATAATGATAAAATTTCCTCATTAGCCTAGAAAGCTCAACTTGAGCAAGTAAGCAAAAGCTGTCAATGATGACCATATCTCTCACCAACAGTAAAAAGACTTTGAACAGTTCTCTCAGGAGGACTCTTTGACCAGGCACCAAAAGTTAACATAAATATTAGAGAACTGTGGAAGGTGACAGGGAGGTCACACCCATAATTTTCTGTAAACTCACAAGTGTTCCAAACTATCCAGAAACCACAGCTCAAAAGCACAATAAGTACTAGGTCTGTTTGCTCTCCAGATGAGAGACACATATCACATAAGGTCTGGCACTAAACCTTTCAGAGTGAGTAAATCATTTCTGCTACCCCAAGCAGATTATGTGCCTGTGGAATAATAAAAGCAGCTGCAGTTTCTCTCTTCTTGTTTCTAGTTCTTGTTTATTAATAAAACATGAGAAAGAATCAAATATTAGATTGGCAAAACTGAGTTTCTAATTGCCTTGAGAGTTTACACATCAATATTTTACCAAGAGAATTATAATCTCAGTCGATTCTCTCAGATTGTTTAGACATGACAGTCAAGACCTTAAGATAAGTCACTCTGGCAAACCTTGCAAAATTAAACATGACCAAAAAATGAGAAATGCTGCTGAGGGGGAAAATGTAATTTCATAATTTCAAATTTAAATGTCCATTCCATTCCCTTGGACAAAGACAGGTCTATGGGTCCTCATGAGTGAAACAAATGACAAGAAAAAATTCTGATGTTGCAAATACTTTGGAAGGCTAAAGAACAATTTAGATTAACCTCAAAAGCTTTATTGTTTCAGTAAGGTTCCAAGAAAATATGATCCATGTAAGTCTCATTTTAAAAACACATTCCTTGTCATATTTTCTCTCATAGAAGAAACAATTATATTTACCCTTAACCTAACTACTGGGAGCCCACCCACTGAAAATATTCAAGCAAATCTGACAGGAGAGATAAGAAAGGTTGTTTACTTGTGGGTTATATTGACTTATTGCTCCCTCTGCATATTGAAAGGAGTGTTTGGAGGTTTCTGCCTTGCAACATCAGAAAGCTGACAGAGAAGGGTAGGCAGTGCATTCATTATCATATTTTGTGAGGCTGTTTGCTCTTGTATTCTCCCTGCAGTTCTGGAAGTGCACAGATGAAGCACTGATATGATTCTCTGCTCATCCACATCTTTTTGCAGAGTCAGCCCT